>NC_133581.1:45797688-46397688 GCF_964106895.1 Numenius arquata | reverse complement strand
TTGTCATGTCTTTTTTTCTAGGGGTTGCTATTGTTTTAACAGAACATTGAAGGCTGCGAAGCTTCCACTGTTCACATGGGCTTAGAAGCAATTTATAGCATTGATTTCCAGTTCACAAATATTGGTTCAAAAAGACAATGATGGGCTCAGACCAAGTAGTCTCATAATATCCTAAAATAAGTCTAGCTGTATGTTAATGGACATACTGATGAAAGATACAAATTCCTGTCCATTCTATTATCATATCAGATTGTCAAAATACAGTCAGTGTCATTTTCTGCTGTACTTCATTTTCTCTCTTGTGCCTTTTTCTTCTCACTTCAATTTTCCTCCCTACTTCAACACTTCAAAAATCAAGTGGTGAAATGAGCCTGAACTTTAGGAATTATTACCCCAGAACAAGTACATGTCCACTTTCCTTATACTAGTTTTAAAACTGAATTAAACTTTCTGTTAAGTTGATTTATAATAAAAAAGATGAAAAGTATCAAGGCAAATTAGAGCCAACAGCATACCAACACTTCTAAAAGGCAGACACTTACATAGTGAGGACTGAAACGAGGTCTGAAAAAAAGTGATTCACCAATAGATGGCAACAGCCCTTCATTAGCCATCTAAGGGCGCATTAAAATCAGCTAGTAGCAGCAGAGATTTTCAAGCATCAGGCTTGAGTGCCAGAGAGGATGCAGGGTCTGCTCTCAGTACAGCTAAGAGGGAGTAACAACGACCACGTTCCACAGTCTGCAGCACAAGTAGAGGCAAACCAGACCCAGGATTCTCATGATAGCTCAAGAAATGATGCGCTTACACCAGGGTTTGGGAAAAGGAGCAGCATGACAAAATTGAAAACGTTGTGCTAGCTAAAGAATTTCCTGTTCCCAAAGAGCCTTCAGCTGATGATTAAGGACACCTTCCAGCTCCTTAGGGGACTATGGAAAAGACTTTTCATGTGGGGCAGGATCTTGCTCATGGCTTCTATTCTAAGGCATTCACAATACAAACCCCTGTGAAATCAGGGTGCTCTTCCTTCCTTACCTCCAGAGAACACTTTTGTATTGCCGCTGTTGAAAGCTAGGCAGAAGATATTAGAGTGATGCTCCCCTTTCAGCTGAACTGGTTTAACTCTTGAGTGGATGGCTTCTTCCATATGCCACAGTAAGACTCGGCGATCATCCCCTCCTAGAAGAAAGAAAGGAAATGTGCATTACTGCCTGAGCTATGTGTAAACTGATGACAGACAAGTTATTTAACTCTGCAGTTATTCATAAAAGGCTTTGCTAAACCCTAATTAGCATGAAAGAATTTATACCTCGCAAGGGTTTGGATATATAGACACGCATTTACATTAAGACGCCATGCAATCAGGTATTCAATTAATATTAATGAAAACAGAGGAATCAGCAAGAAGAGTTTGGATTAAACAGCTGCCATTCTGCCAACACATAGTGACAACTATAGCAACCTGGAGACTCAGAATTTTACTGGTATGTAAAATTCTGTGGCAAGCTGTAGATGAATTACATGCCAAATTAACATATGCAAGTTGGCAAAATGCTTCTACACCAACTCCTTGTTGCAGCATCGCTTATGTTATTCCAAAAACAGAAACTTTTTTTCCCCTTTCACCAACACCTGTATCTCCTCTAGCAGTCTTTGCAAAGCCTTCATAGCATAGGTTGGCTACAGGACTGACCTGTGGCCATAAAAAAGTTATACTGAAGCAGTCAGAAGTCTTCAGCATGCACAGTTATGTCACGTGTCTAGATTTCTAAAGGTTAAGACAGATGCTTCCGAGACAAACTCCTGACAAAGACATTAACCAGGGAAAAGAAGTTCAACTCTCTTCTCGCTTTAGAACTTGCTGTACTTCTAATCGCTTGCCTGGGTGCAGTTCTCAGTTCAGAGATGCCCAGTATGCCCAAATATATTTAAGTGCCTCCTTCTTTGTCTGGTAAACAGTCAGATATAAAATAAATGTTAGACTGTTCATGCTTCAATTGCATTCAACTATTGTTTATTAGGAACAGAAAAAAATTCATGATACTATTGTATATTGATAGCACTCTCAACATCAATTTTGGATGCCTGTAAGAATCTGAATGAAGCTTCTTCAAGTCAGACTCAAAATATTTTTTGTATCTGTCTTTAATAACAAACGAAAAAGAATGGCATCAAAAGTCAGAAGTGCCACATGCTGATTTCGGTTAAAACATTTTACTGCTTCTTTGCACAATCAAAAGCATTAACTCAGCGCCTTCTGAGCTGCTATCCAGAAGGAAAAAGGCATGAAACAGACAAAAGGAAACTGAAATTAATTGGTCTGCAGTTTACTTCAAGAAGAGGTAAATGCATAAATAGAATTCATGACTACTGTTAATCAGATTTCTTAAAACCTTTTGCATCATATGATGCTATTAAGAAGTTTTCCCATGGAACTGAGTTATGTCAAACATCCTTTAAGTTAACAGTCTTTCAGCCTTTAAGTCTCCTAACAGATTTTATGACAATCACTTTGATAGACAGTACAGCTGCATGTTATGCTTACCCATGCTCCATGAAATTAATTGTGTATTTCTCCTCCTGATCTTATACTTTACAGAGCAAACAAGAATACACAATAAAAAGATTTGAGATGCATTTGATAACTACCAGGAATAAGAGTCAAATGTGATGGGTCCAGAAAACTCACAGTAATTTATGGTCAGTGAAACTGATGGGACCTTAGATTCCTTTCTGTCTAGAAACAGGAGAGAAAGTTGTATTTGCACCCTAATGATTGCAGATGAGCTAGTAATAAGGACACAGAGAAATACATGACTGCTGAAAACATATGACCACGTTAGTCACACTAAAATCAAGACATGATTGTCACACTTACAGTGGTTAGTTTCCAAAGCTGCCAACAGCCAGGTCTTAATGTTATCGCTACCTGGCAAACAATTTAAGCAACATTTAAGGCTGGTGAACATCAATATTGCTTCTATCAGATTACATTTATTGTCTTTCAAGACTTCTGTAAAAGACATTTCAGAGCAAAACAAAGTAACACACTGCTATTAATTGTTACCATAGCAAAACAATTTGCAAAACCACTGTAGAAAGTCTACACATCCTCCTACTTTATAGCACAGCCATGCAGGTGTCTCACTTTAACGGCAAACTCATATTCATTTCCACTACACACCTAGTCCAGATACTAACCAAAACAGTGAAGATATCCAAAGACAACAAACATTACTGTGGTTTCTAGCACACATACAATATGGTAGGAAGAGGATAAATTGCAACCCATGCAGAAAAGTCTTTGACTATTAAAAGTTGCCACAACCTTTTTTTTTTAATAAGTTCCTATACCTTACTACCTGTTTCCTCTGCCTCCAGCTAAGAAACAACTTTTCCTACTGAATCCAGATGTCTCTCTTCCCAGACACGCGACTTTGGTACAAAGGGCCCCACTATTGAGTATCCACTACAGCAGTTTGAGAACTATGTTTGCCTTTGTGGTGGCACATGTTCCATGGTTCAGGAGCTTTTAAATGCTCCCCACATTCATGCAATTCTGTCCCTTCTGTGTCTACATATTGCCTTGCACATACTCGTCTTTGAGAACTTTTACACTCCAGTTTCATGCCTCAGTTTTATTCCTCTCATACCGCACTGAGACAGAAATGTTTAATAAAATGCTAACGTTAACTGCATTGGAAGTATGTTCCGTTCTAACTCCAATTCAGCTACTCCAGAAATACTTCTGATTTAAGGCCAGTTTCACCAGGAAGAAAAAGCCCTACCAACGCGTCCAACCACAGAGGAGGATTTGTGGCAGAAAGACACTTTACCAGTCTCAGCATCCTCACGTAAGAGAGCAAGAAGTGTTACAAGCAAATGTACCCAAGAAAAGGCAAGCCTTATGTGACTGAAACCAGGAGAGGTGCAAACCAGCAAATGCAATCTCCACTACCAAAACCCGACTCTTCAAAGTCAGAGGGAAGAAAAGTACACACATATGGACAGGGAGACAGCAAAGAAAATGTGAATATGTAGACCTTTTACACCCTGTAGAAAGGAACCATGATTCATCAGACACATGCATGCACATTATGCAACATAAGTTGTAAGTCTGAGAACTTTAGGAAACTCCAGGCCTATAGCACTCATTCTGTACAGTTGATTAGTGAATGCGGATTAAGATGCTTTCAATTTGCGGTGGATTTATAGAGCACATACACCAATTCTACAACAGGTAAAGCAGAAGCCACTCAACACTTTTCAAAAAGCAGTGGACCCACTGCACAAACTCATGATAACTCCACAACGCTCCCTAAAAGAGAGTAACTGTGTATGGCAAAGGTATGCTCTTGACATGATATAGAGCGTATACCAACAGCAACAGCTTTACTACACATCTGGGAAACCTGGATATATGGCCTCATACGAAAATACCTTACCCACCAAGGCTCCATACGTGGATTTTCTAGAAAATGAAGCCCCACATAAAGTCTTGAATTTGTAATTTTTCATCAGTTCATGGTACCACAAGTAATGTTTGACATCTATGCAGTGGAAATAGCTTCACTTCTATCTTATTTTGCATGACCGACAATTTGAAAAGTAAAAGTTTGTGTGACACAGCTAAGAATCGTACAATGCCATTCTACAGTTACATTTCAGAAAGGAACCACATTTCAAAAGATTTAATTGGTCAAGTACTTCAGTGTTCATTATGGGTCAAACCTGCTTTTACACTCAAAATCAAATTGAGACAGGAAGAGAAGTCAGACCAAATAAGTATTTGTGGTCAGAGGGGCTGGAAATTTTATCACTTTCCCATGTTACTTTTGATGTAGAGAAGAGCAATATTCCAATTTATTATTTTTTTTTTTCACAAGCACACATGAATGAAAAATACATAAACACATATTTCTTCCCTGCCCCAAGTTACTGGAATACTTTGCTAATGCTTTGGGCCCTCTGACTAAAGTTGAAGAGAAGGCAAGTAATACAACCTACCTAAAAAGAAAGCTTGCATTTCAAATCTTGGGATAGTTATCCTGAAGTAGATTAAGTAGACAAACATTTTGTGTTCACCCTGGACAATCTTCTAGCTCCTGTGGACCAAAGTGGACCTCCTAAAAGAATTAAAAGTGTCTTGTCTTCTTCCCAGTTTGCCTGCTTCAGAATGGTTTCTGATTGCTGCCTACCTCAAGATTTGAGGGGGCAGAGGGGAAAGAAGGGCTCCCCCCAAAAAAAGTTCTTTCTTTTGTTTTGGCTAGGTGAGGTTTCTTTGGTGGGTTTTGGGTTGTTTGTTTTGTTGGTTTGTTTTGTGGGGGGGGTTTTGTTGGTTTTTTTGTTGGTGTTTTTTTTTTTTTTTAAGTACCACAGACAAGCATTATAGGTAGAATATGCCTATTCTAGATGACTGAACAGGTCCCAAATGACTCAGCATGGCATACACTTCAGCACAAACAGTTCACTGCCTCCACAGTTCCTAAACCAAAGCATTCTAGTTTTGCCCTGCTTTTGGACTAGTTCCTCCCCAAAAAAGTTTCCTGATCTGGTTATCTTCTAAATAAGTAATCACTAAATTTATACACAATTAAATTTGGAAGAAGAGTTTACCTTACAGTTACAATGGTCTACCTGTAGTCCAGGACTGTTCTTGTTAGTCCTAAAATGGTTCGAAGGGGGCCAGAACATACCTTTGCCAAAAGCAAATCTAGTCTAAACAGTACCCCCATAGCTCATGAAACACGCTTGAGCTCTTGTGTGCTAATAGAAGTACTTCAAAATCATATCAGACAGGACCTGAAAACTGCAGTTTTAAAGTGCATGAACCTTGCTGATTCCAGACAAAGCTCAAGACTGCTACTCCTGTCTCCCATATAGCGGGTCCAGTCACTGAAGAACCTACATGGCAAGTGGGAAACGCTTCTAAATCATAACATAAAAGATTAATCTTATCGCTTGTGTCTACTTGAGAAGTTGCACGAATCACAGAAAGTGGGATCAGACTGTATTTCAAGAAGTTGACCACTTAGTTGACCCCGGCCGTGGACAAAAGACCAGACTGCATGAAAGTTATTCCCAGATGTGTGTCTAGTTTGTTCTTGAAAACACATCACTGAGGTAGATTTCACACCCTCCTTAGGCAGCCTATTTCAGTGCTTCATTATCCTTTCCATTAGGCAGATTATCCTAGTATCTAGCCCAAGGATGCAGTTTGACGTTACATATAATCCCACTCCCCCATGCCATGTGCTCTTGCTATTTTCCCTCCCATTGAATTGAGTGGTGATGAAGCCAGAGGGGGAGTAGGGTAAAGAAGTTCACCTGACAGAAAATCAACTGTCAGACAACCAACGTCTCCCTCCCTATTCCTGCCCCCTGTTCAGATGCTTCCATCATACCAGCTGTAAGAGTACCACATTACAAACAACAGAGAGGAGATATAAGTGAATAAACTACAGGATGAAGGGGAAGTGTAAGATCAGGTAGCATCCTTAAATCTTTTTTCTATAATTTAAGGCCATTTCTTTGTCCTATTCCCAGTGGACAAAGAAGAGATTACAACTTTATGTAATAATAATTAAAAACACTTTTATGCAGCTTATGACCTGCATCTCTACTCAGCTTTTCTTTCTGTAGACTAAATGGACCCCTTCTTTCAGTCTTTCATTCTCCTAGACCTCTGACCATTCTTCATACCCAATTCCGAACTTCCTCTAGTTCGGCCACATCTTTCTCAAACTACAGTGGCCCAAAATTGCACACAGAGCTCCATTTGAGGCCCCACAGCATCAAATAAAGCAGGATTACTTCATATGCTTTCATGTTTGATGATATTTATTTTGTGATCTGCTATTACATTTGGATCCTCTTCTACATGACTATGGTCTAGTCTCCTTAGTGCATTTGTAGAGTTGACCATTTTTATTCAGGTGCTGTAGTTTGCACTTGTCCCTGTCAAAACACATGACATTTGATTTTCCAGGTAGTGTCTCTTAATTAACTTTGAATTCATCTCGTAACCTCTGAAATTATTGCTGTCTTTCCTGGTATCACCTTCAAATTTTATAACTTCTTAGACACTAATGAAAGCGTGTAGTAATTGGACCTAAGATCCCTCCTCATACAGAATTCTGCTTGATACAAAGAGACTAAGATCAAGACTGCCCCTCTTTTAAAACACACTTGATAGACAATCCCCTTACTTCAGAAGAAATATTCCACTACCTTTGCTAAAGTCACCTCATTCCCCTGTTTTAGGCTCATACTTCTTCAGATTTACATGGCAATCAAATGACAGACTGATTTCCGGTACTTTGCTGCATCCCTACAAATTTATGATCATAGAAGAGGTATTCATTTTTGCATTAGCTGATGAGGGTTTCCCCCTGAGAAAAGAAGGCGAGAAAAAGAACATATGCATGGATTAAGTAAGTCTCAGATTACAGTACTTCCCAGAAGTTATCTTGCAAGTGCAGTTCAAAGTAGGGAAAAAAAAGTGGGAGGTTCTGATAAAGATACTCATGTTTGTAAGAGATAGCAGGCATGAAAAATGACAGTCAGATAAACAAATAGGAAAACATATCCACCAAACTTCAGGATGGGAGAAAGAAAGTCTACAATACAGACTAAGTAAAAATGATTTTTAAGAAGTTCAATTGCAGAAGGAGATGCTTGGCATATCTGAGGGAAAAAGTCAGTTGCCTATCATCGCATGGTGAATGTTATTTCCACGCACGGACAGTCATGTGTTTCTCAAACTGTTGACAGAAAAATAGCACCGCCTAGTATATAAAGTGTTGCAAGGACACATTATGTCCAATTAAAACTTTCAACTCCATCCAGCAGCTAGTTTTAACTAATTTCAGCCCACTTACACATTTCTAATACGTTAAGCTTTCCTTTTCCCTTGTGTCATTCTACAGACAGGTCTTTTCTACTTGTCACATCGCATCTTCTCCAATGTATCCACCTCCTCCTTTCATTTCTCTCCTCTCGTTTTTCTTTAATTCTTGTTCTTATGCCTGTCTCCTCTTCTAGCACTCCTGCCCCAAAACATTAGTGTCTCTCCCCCTCTCTAAAGTGACACTGTCGAGTTCCACACTGGTACAGCAAAAGCCTATAAACTGGCCCCCAATCCAACTTGTTGACTTCAACATTTTTACTTGAAAAAGTGGCTAGGAACAAAATTAATTACCATTAAATGTGTAATCTCCAACACAAGATCTAGAGAAGTTAAGATAGCAAAAAGCTTCAAACATGCTTTCAAAAGGCCTGCTGAGTCTTGTCTACACTGAAGTTCTCTCCAAAATCCTAACTGGAAAACTATCTGGAACTGTAATATAAACCTTGTTTAAGCAGTTTGAAATGTTTACTGAAACAGTAATCATTAGCCTTACAGACTTGCTTCTGGGAGATACGTCCAAAACAAAACAACAAAAAAAGTGGGACACATACCCCCAAAAAAAGCATTCCAGCCAAGACTGATGAGAACAGCACTAATTGGGATGCAGGCTAGCATCTAAATGGCATCAGTATAGCCACTATGAATGCGCTGTATCAGTTGTACTTAAAACAGCTCTAATAAGGTCTAAGTTGTTAACAAGTCAATTAGCTGAAGCAGACTTCTCTAGGTTAAGAATATACATATTACCTAAGACTGAACAACTGAAAAGACTGCTTGTGCTCTCCCGTTTCACACACTCCAAAATCCCCGTTAACTCTCTCAGCTGCTATAAGCGCAGATGGAAGCATCTAACATCTCATCCTTACCTCAGCACACTGACTATTTTGAGGGAGGAGAGACCCACATGCCATCTATTCTAAGGCTTTATCTGCATTTGGAAGTCTTCTGAAGCAAGTCTTCTAGAAAACTTCAGATTAGAGTCAGCTTATACCCTTCCTTTATCTTTCATCTGAGCTCTCCTTTTCACTGTTTTGTCCTGCTTTTGCTATTTCTCAGTTTCAAGATTAAGTATGACCTTAAAAAAAAAGGAGTGTTTTGAGTGTAATTTTAATAAGGCCTGGGCTTATAATGGCATGAAATCTAACAGAGTATCCATCAATCTTTTGCCTTTTAATTTCTTACTCTTGACTGAAGAACAAAGCACCTGCCTGCTGTTGCTACGTCACATAAAGCAGTCTAGATCTTACGGCCACAGATAACGTAAAACTTTTTGTTAAAAACAGTTACCATAATTAGAATTCTTCATATTCT
The DNA here is from genome assembly GCF_964106895.1 of Numenius arquata. NCBI lineage: Eukaryota > Metazoa > Chordata > Aves > Charadriiformes > Scolopacidae > Numenius > Numenius arquata. The sequence continues at coordinate 46,388,468 of NC_133581.1, read as the reverse complement.
CAGGGCATCAGTACAAGGTCAGACTTAAGGTAGTCTGTTATTAATTACCCCAAAGTTGTGCACTGTTAACACATATAACTTGAGCATTCTCTTCCCACCCCTGCCTTTTTTTTTTCTTAACTTGCTTCCTAGTCATTTAATGAAATTTAGGAGAGTAGAACTCTAGTACCATTTATCTTCTATATAGAGAGGAAAAGCTTACCCCCTTTAAACATTCTGCAGCTTTACAAGGAGTTAGGAAATTGAAAACTAGACATAGTTTGAAAGCCTTCCTTTTACATACACTTCTTTAGATATCCACTTTATGGGAAATCTGCCTCTGTTCTCTCACTGCACCTATCTTGACTCAGGCAGTTTGGACAAAATTGATTCTTAAAAGTCCCTTCCAGCCCTCAACTTTTTATGCTTCTACCTTAAAAAATGGATGTCAACATAAGCCAGCACATTGATGGTATGACAAGACCTGAAGTGTCTCCTGAGCCTTTCTTGAGCAAGAGCGGAAAATACTGATGGTGTTTCCACCACTTACTATGGAAAATAAAAAAGCAACAACAGATGCACTTGAGTTCTCTGTAGCACTTTATAAGTAGAAATACATAGCTCTACTTAATATTGGAGAAGGACCAGTACCAACCAGCATGCCAACTCTAGCACATCTGTGAACTTTAGAATAGATGCATCAGCATTCCCTTCCAACACACACGTGTGTATATACATATACACGTGTATATAAATATATGTATATTCACAAGATACATGGATGTGTATCTCCAAAGCTGCATGTGAACATTGATAAAAGAATCCCTATTAGTAATACTGAGATCTGAAATCACCAGACTTACATTTTTAAGTTTCTTGAGGTAAGAAAGTTAAATTTAGGAAGGTGTCAGTGTATCAGCTTCCACTCTATGTTTATAAGGTGTTTTTAGTCTCCCCTTGCTTAAAGGTAACCAAACAGCCATAATAACTTTTTATTGAATCCCCGTGTTATTTCTGGAGTTATTACCAATACCTTTGTGTAACAGAGCCAGCCTCTGCCCAGACACCACGGCAAGGCAATGGGCAACCCGCTCAGCCATGCTCCCACCACCTTCCTCAGCAGCCCCTGTAGCTATTTACAGCCCACCAGAGGGTGGCCAGGCACACCCGAGACCCTCTCGCCCCTTCTCCAGCTGGTAACCATGCCATTAGCCCCTCGCAAACGCAGAGACCACTCCACACAAAGCTACCACGGCCCCATGCCAGGGAGCCCTGCAATTCCCCCGAGGGCCGTTGCCCCACACGACGGGGCAGGGGCCCTGCCCGCGGCAGCCCGGCCCCGGGGAAGGGCAGGGCAGGGGAAGGTGAGGCCGTTCCCTCCCGCCCGCTTTCCCGGAGGGCGTGGGGTGGCCCGGACGCGATGCCCCCCGCCCGCGGCCTGCAGTGGACACCGCGCTCAGTGGCCAGGCCGTCCGCGGGGCGGCCCCTCCCGGGCTGGCAGCCCCCCTCCCCGCCGCCTCGAAGGGCTCAGCCCCCTCGCAGCCCAGTGCGGGGCTACCCGGCGCGGCGGGAGCGGAGCGCGGCTGCCCCTCCAGGCCCGAGCCCTCGGGGCGCCGCGCCGTGCCCCGCCGCGGGCGGGATAGGCCCTCGATTCCCCGGCCTGTCGCTAAGAGCCGCCCGAGGAGAGCGCGGCCTGCAGCGCCCGGCCAGGCCCCGGCCTGAAGTTGCCTCCTTCCCCCGCCGCCCCTCCGAGCCCGGAGGCGGAGAAGGAGGAAGAGGCACCTGCGCCAAGCGCTGCCGGGGTGGGGGCGGGCGGGCAGCCGGCCGCGGAGCCCCGCAGCCCCTCCCCGGCGGCGAGGGAAGAGGGGGGGGTGCAGAGCCGTCCCCCATCCCCGGTGTCGCAGCTAATGTCAAGCCCTCGCCTCCCTTCTACCTGACAGCATCCCCCCACCCCCATGGCTCCCTCAGCCCCGGGCAGGCAACGGAGGGGGGAGGGAGGCTTGAACCCAAAAAACATCACCACGGAAATAATCCCCCCCCTCCAAAGGCGCCGTGCAAGGGGAGGAAGGAGGAGGAACAAAACAAAACCCCGCTCCCCTCCCCCCAAAAGAAGACGGGAGGGAGGGTCCCAAAGTGACCAGTCCTTAAATTAAACCGATCCGGACACTTAGCGGGGCTGCAGACCTCTTCTTCCCCCCCCCCCTCCCCCCTCCGCCCCCGCGGCAAAACTCCCGCCCGCCCCCCGGCTGAGACCCCCGTCCCCCGGGGGAGCCGGCCCGGGGCAGGGCGCTGACAAATGTCACCGGGCACCCACAATGCACGCCGCGGGGTTATCTCCCCTCCCTCTTCGTCCCTCCCTCCCCCCAAAAATAATAAAATCCCCTTTTAAGGGGCAAACAACGCGAGCCCAGCAAATAAAGGGGCACCCCCGGCTTCCACCCCCCGCGCCCTGGAAACACTCTCGTAAAAACTTTGTCCGGGGCTCCCTCCCCCTCCCCAATAATAGTAGAATTTAAAACCTGTCAACCATTTTAGGTCTCTACTTGGGAAACATTATTCCCGGGCACCGGTGGGTTTGAGGAATGAGTCGGAGCGCCGCCGCGGCTCCCCTTCCCCCGGGCCGCGGGGGAGGCGGCCGAGGGAGAGGAGGAGGAGGAGGAAGAAGGTGCTTTCTGGGGAGGGGGTGGCGGGAGGGGGCGAGGGAGGGGGAGCGTCGGTTTTACCTGAGACCAGCCACTGGCCTCCATTGTTGGAGAATTCAATGGCATTGACACAGCCGAAGTGGCCCAGGAGGTCCTTCTTGTAGAGGTTCCTGCAGCCCCGCAGGCGTCTCCGCTGGAAGTCCTGGGTGAGCAGGGGGTCCCCCTCCAAGCCCCGCTGGGACAGGAACCCCACCACCGACCGCATGCTGCCCCCCCGGCCGCCTCTCCTCTTCATCCTGCCGCCTGCGCCGCTCCCCGCCGCTCCTTCCCCCGCCGCCCCTTCCCCCGCCGCCGCCTCCCCTCCCCCGCTTCCCCCCTTGTTATGGTTATGATGATTTTTCTTTAGCCAGCCATGGCAGAGAGGTGTTAGACACTCCGCCGCTTCCTGATCCCGCTGGCTCCTCCCCGCTCCCCTCAGCAGCTGATCCTCAGCTGCAGCCCGCGCCTCCCGGCCCGGCTCTAACGTCGCGCCGCCGCTTTTTAACTCCCTCCTGTAGCGGCGCAGGGAGGCGGTGGGGGGGACACCGATAAATTCGCCGCTCCGAGGACCCGCGGCGGGACGTTTCCCGCCGCCGCGGCCCGCCTGAGGGGCGGCCCGGCCCGACCCGCCTGAGGGGGGGCCTGCCGCCGCCAACGGCCCCGAGGTGGCGGCGGGCGGGCAGGTGCCGCTGCTGCGAGCGGGCCGTCGTCGTGCCCGATGGAGGGTGAAGGGGAAGGGACCTCTCCGGAGCCACAGCCGGAACATGAGGAAAAAATTACCCCGAGCGCCTCCCGTTTGCAGTGGGGTTTGCCTGCTCCGTACGTGGTGAGCAGTCTCTGGGGGGTTTCCAAATGCGAGGTCTTGATTTTTTTTATTTTTTTTTTTTCTTTATTTTTCTTTAAGATGGTTTTTGCGGGGCTCGCTGAGGTTTTAGCGCTTGCTCTCTCCTGCTCCCACTCCAGCAGTGCTGGAAACAGGAGTTGCCCCTTCTCCAGGGAGTAAGTAGACCTCTCTGGGCTTAGCCCCAGAAGACTGCCAGAAGTGCTGGTGAATTTTCTTCTCTTCTTACCTTTCAGTACCAACAAAACCCCAAGAGGCAGCCGGCTGAACAGGTGGAACTGCTCTGTGCTGCCCTTCGCTGCTTTAGGACACCCTAACCTGTGCGTTTGTGGGGGAAAAAATATACCTTTTGCCTTTCGCAGGACCCTGTCCCACACATGTAATGCCCGGGACCGTGTAAGGCACCGGAGCATCGCTGGAGGAGGAACAGTGTGCAGCCCCCAGCCCCACATGGCAGTGCCAGGCCATGGGCTCCCTGCGAACAAGGTGAGCGGTCCCGGACCTCCAGCTTGGAACTCCCAGGTCTGCACTTCCCCACAGGCGCAGGTGAACTGGCACCTGTACTTAGGGACTAAGGTACAGTTTTCGGAAGGTGAGGAATTGGCCTGACAGTCCTGGCCTCCTCTGTGGGGAACAGCATCTGCCGGGAATTAGGAGTCCTCAAACTTTAAAACAAACAAGTGAAAATCCTTCCTGACATAAACTGTTGTGTGACAATGTTACTGGGTACTGTGAGACTGCTGCCATGTTCCAGTGACAGCTTTTCAGTAGAAATTGAAATTACAGAAAGTCAGTTAACTACTTTGGGTAAGTACTTAACTGACTTTTTTCTTGGCTAAGATTATAGGAAGAACATGAAATCCTACGAACCGTGCTTTTTGGTTGACAACACTTACTTTTAACATGTAACAAAAGAAAACAAACTTTTCACTTCTAGTCAGAATAAAAAAAATGTAATAACATGTAAAAAAGAACAGTAAAAACATTTCTTACATTTCAATTCTTCATATAACTTCTTTTTTTCTGTATGTGTTATTTGTAAGTATAAATATCAGAACTTAAATAAAGGTATAATAATTTGAGAGGAATATCCAGGCACAGTCTGTTAACTGTTTTCTGTTGGAATGATAATTCAAATTGTTACTATTGAAGTGAAAGCCAAGAACACTAAATCTCTTCTGTATCTGAGAATGGAGATTTTTTTTCTAGTTACCGTTGTCGATGGCCAGCTCTTGCTATGTAACGTGTATAGTAAACTTCAGCATAGAGAGGCAAAGACCCTGACCCTCATGATTTGTGTTTATTACCTTAGCTTCAGACACAGGTAAATTGCAGTGGTATAAATCATATTTTATAGCTCTTTTGCTTGCATGCCATTAAATTCTGTGCCATTACAATTATATCAGAAACTGTTGCTCACTTCTGAATTCCCAACATAGGTAAGTGGCATTACACTCTTCTAGCTATACTAAACTGACTCCATCAGTTTTTATTCCATTCTCTCCTTTATAATTTCCATACAACTCATACCACTATATGATCTGAGAGCCTTCCAGAAATACGTTACAGAATCACAGAATCATAGAATGGTTTGGGTTGGAAAGGACCTTAAAGATCATCTTGTTCCAACCCCCCTTCCATAGGCAGGGACACCTCCCACGAGACTAGGTTGCTCAAAGCCCCATCCAGCCTGGTCTTGAACACTTCCAGGGATGGGGCATCTACAACCTGGTTGTAGGTATCTTTGGTTTCTGTATTGAAATAAATAGGTGTAGGAGCCTTCCATTTGAAATGCAACACAATAAAATCTCGGTGTTTTTTCTTCATATTCTGGATCCCATTTCTAGGAAAGTTCTCTACTTCCATGGACAAATAGAAGTAAAATTATTTCCTAAACCTCCAGTTCTAAGATGTTCAGGAGAGATTTAACTGTGTTGTTTTTTTTTTTAAATCACATTTGTAAGCAGTCAGAAAGAAGATACTGTGTTGTCAGAATTTGAAAGAAACGTAATAGAAGACTGCCAATCTTTTCTGCTAAATGCAATATCCTCTCACATGACCATATAGGTTAAAAAAAAAAAGGTATTGGTAAACATTCTTTTTGCTGTCTGGTTCCTTTGTTTGAATTAATTTTGAAAATATGTAACACCTAAGAAAATTATAATGACCTATACTGGTAACATTTTCCTTTGAAAATAATGTGTTGCTATGTTAATGCCCAAATTCTATAATCTCTCCAAAACGCATACGCTATTGGCCTGAGTCATGCTGAAGTAGTGTCAGTGAAGCACCTTTTTTTGATTTAATAGGAACCTTCCTCAGCTTGGGATGGAACTGAGGTGTGGACAGGACTTTATGAAACCGATTGGTGTTCATCGAGTTACTGTTTCGTTGGAGGTGTTGGGGCGCAGGGTGCTGTACTGAGACTGTATGTCACAGGACAAACTGGATTGAGTCTGGCCAGGCTCACTGGGCACAGTAAGTCAGGTTCTCTTTGTAAGCACTGCTTGAGCAGCTTAATTCTGTAGGATGTTTATAGTCTCCTCTGTGCCTCAAAAGCAGCATGAAATAAAGCACAAAAAATGTTTTGACTGGAATTTCAACAAATAGGCAATAGAGAGGAGGAGTGAACCGGAAAGGAAATGGGAGATAATGAACAGGGCGGTGACTTTCTGTAGAGGCTCTTGGAAATGAAGATGAGTAAATAAATGTTTGATGCAATACAGAAGAGGGAACTAGCAGAATGCTTCAAACAGAGAAGTGTTGTGGTCAGAATAATGATCTACATAAACAATCTTGGGTTGTGGTTTCAGGGTTGCTAATTCCAGGGCTATGCACAGTCCAGTCTCCCAGCAGTACTAAGTTGATCTGGATCAGGTGTGGCCATGGTTTTACGTTGGTCTCACATTAGCTTCTGCCCATGCTGTGGAGTTTTTGTTCAGCCTCTGGAAGGATTGACAATAACCGATCTGGTTTTAACATCTGCTGGTACAAAATTATCCCTTCAACATTTTTTCTGAACAAATTTGAATTGGCAGAATGAGTTAAACTGTATTAGTGTTTTCCACTTGATGGCTGTAGCGTATTTGATCATTAATAGGAGGCCTACAGTCAGCTTTACCCTGTTGTCAGATCATGGCATTTACAGCAGTTAATGGCTGTTGTGTTACGAGTTGTGTTGGTTAATGCTAGAGGGAGGGGTGTCGGGGGTAGTCTAGTTATGCAAGCAAAAGACCTAAACAAGGGTCTTAGTTGTATGGATGGATCAAAGGACTTTGTCTTAGAGATGCCATGTAGAAGAAGTCTAAAATTTAGATGTACCTTGAGTGCTAGGATCCACAGAAAGGCTTCAGTCAGAGCTGATAATTGACATACAGCTTTAGTGGCAGATAGACTGGTGATGTTGTACACAGATATGCACAAAGAAGACAGTAAGAGGCCTTTTGGTGAAGAGGAAGAACCATGTTCTAGCTCTGCTGAGCTTTACTTTCCTGCTAGTCATACATAGAGAAGAGAAAAAGCCTATGATTTGAGTTTGGATAAAGGGAGATAGCTCTGGGGAAAGGAGCAGATCTGTAAATCATCTGCAGAGGGATGTTAGCTGTATTTGTATTTCAGATGAGATAACTCGCAGATAATGTGGGAGGATAAAAGGAGAAGACCAAGGATACAGCTCTCTGAGAGCATGAGGGGAATCTGTCAAAGAACACTTGGAAGGAAGGGTTAAACAGGTAAAAGGAAAAGATTTTGAGTGAAGCATGGTTGATTGTGTCAGGTCAGAGAGGATGGGCTTTAAACACTTTTTTTTTTTTTTTTTTTTTTTGAGCTCTGTTGAACCTTTAAATGGCTTTGGTTAATCCAGAGTGGAAATGGAGAAGTCTGGGCACTGACAGATGTCTATGGAGTGAGTCTAGAGGTGAAACAGAGAGAGGCCAGTTATTAGAGAGGGAAGTGGGGGTGGGTTGAGGCATTAATTTATTTATTTATACTGTTTTCCTTTTTTGAGGAGAAATAGAAGCAAAAGAAGAGTGAACCAAGAAGATGATGTCATATTTTATACATTTTTTTTTGTTAATAATTTTACTCGTGGAGTTTATTCCCTCTAGTGGAAATTAGATGGCTTCTGGGCTTTTCTCCTTTTGCTTACTGATTTCACAGGTGGGAAGAACAAGCATTCTTCTCTCAAATGTCATCCCTTGGGGCTGTTCAGCTAAAGATTTAGCTTTAACGTGCAGCTGAGCCCATCTAATGACTTGTGGCTGCTGAAAGGCGGCGTTATTCTTCATGGGTATGTGTTCTGACCCTTTTTGTACTGATGCCACTCATTGGACCTGTTTATCTACTGGTTTACTGAGTTCATTTGGCTCATGGAAGTGTCCTGTTGAGTGCCAAAATCAGCACAGGCTAGTCAGGAGTGCCCATCTGGGAGCGGAGGTTCTGGAGATGGGGGATGTCTCCTTCTCAGCAGCCTTGAACTCTGAGGTCAATTTAGTGTGCCTTCTGCAACTGAACCACTAGGGTAAGTTAAGCAGCTCTTCAAGAAACAGAATTGTGAAATTCCTCTCTACATAATCCATGAAAGAGTTGGCAATTAATGAATAAATATGTTGATGATGATGAATGTTAATATAACTCATCCTCATGGGATCAATCTGGCAGCTCACACCTCTGAGAGCAGTTTTTTCAGGTTCTTTGCAAAACCTGCAAACTCTGGCAGATCCCTGCAGTGAGTTACCACTGATTCATCTTTTGGCTTGGGATGTAGTTTCACTGAGATGTGGCTCTATGGTAAGCTAATTCAAGGTGTTAAACCAGAAGAAAGCTATTTTTCACTGTGCTAGCTTTCTGCTCGCTGAATTCCTTGAATCAAACTGGCACCAGTGTTTGCAGAAGTGAGGCAGTAGAAGAATTCCTACAGGTACAACGGATAAGCAGAACTGCCTTTTCAACAGGAGCTAAACCTTCTATCCACCTTGTTGCAGTGTCTAACTCCACCTCTAGGATGTGGCTTCACAGTTGAGTGAAACTGATCTCATTCTGACTTTTTGATGAAAGAAACTGTCCTACTGCCTCCCTGGTATCAGCCCTGTTAAAACAAACCCTGCTCAAAATGACTTGTAATATGTAGTCATGGGGTTACTAGCATCGACATGAGGAAGATAAATCACATTAGGAGTTGAAATGTGAGTTTTGGCTTTCTTCTGTAGCTTGGGATGGGGCCCCAAATAGCGATACTAATGAGCTAGTGGGGACTGCATGCAGCGCTCTGCTCATTGTCTGCTAACAGCAATTTGAGTCTTGACTGGAGCCTCTTTCCTTTGATACTCCACAATCATTGATTTTCCTTTGAACACTGAGTCATTTACCCTAGTGTTCTCCCTGTTAAAGGATGAGCTAATGTGATTATAAAAATATTATTTTTTTTTTTCTGTGATCAGCAGAACAAGCGAAGCCTGGTTTCCTGTGGGCTTGTGCTGATGTGGCACTGCTGTGTGGATTCTCTTATGTATATTAAGCAGTGTGTGCACATGCTTGCCATTTTATCAGTGACCACTTTATTAGGATGTTTCATTGATTTGGTTTCCATTTCACAGAAGTTACCTTTGTACAAATTTAGATGGAATTGGGCAATGGCTTAAACATGCTTTTTTGGCAAGGAAAGGGGGGAAGAAAGGGGGACCCCCAGGCAGAAACATCAACAGACAGAGTAATTGCATAAGCCTTCTTTCCTTAGGAAATCAGGCTAAAAATTAGTCTTTTGACAGAGACCTCCGCAGAGACCTCAGATCAGGCTACAGAAAGAGAAAGAAAAGTAAATCTTGCTGTTTACCGTGTAAAGGCTTCCAGTTACCTGCTGCAACAGGTTTTTCACGAGTAAGACTAAGCCAGCGGTTGGTGTTCACTCACTTGGTTATCTTCTCATCTTCAGCAATGTCCCCATCTGGCAGTTGCTTTCACTTACTTTTAATTTTACTTTATACTTGAATGAATGGCCACGTAGGCAGTAAGACAAGCTGTTAAAGAGACTTGTGGTTTACGGGACTCTGTTTATGTCAGTGATGCCATGAAAAATAAAGGCTTTAGATGCGGCCAATGATACAATCCTGTTACTGTAGAAAAGCTAGACTTGAGTGTTCCACTATATAGCATCTTCTCTCTGAGACTTTCACTGTGTAATAAATGCTGGGGTATTTTATTGTTTTCCTCCCTTTTGTAACTTTACACATAAACTCCTATTACCTTAGAAACTAAAATAAACAATTTGTAAAAGGAAAAACTGGCCTATTTCAAATTTCTGGGTAGATGCCAGTTCATTACAAATGGGTCCGGCTACAAACAAGCTTTGCAGATTTTTTCAGATTTTGTCGCTATTCCGAGCTTGTCTTGAGCTCCGATAGAGTTCTCTCATGAATGCCTTGCCGACCCCATAACAGCTGCATCCCAGAGCCCAGCCACACCGGCTTCTTGGGTCTCCTTCCAATCACCTGGACCTTGAAATAAGTCTGTTGTGTCCCCAGATGTGAACTTTTTTCCTTGAACTACTTTACAGCTGGATTAGTTCCCCGCTTCTCTGACCCTGTCATTACAGAAATGCTGGTGCTGGAGCAAGGGAGGAGGGAGGGGAGCAGTCAATCAGGTTGAGCAGGAAATGTGGGACTACCCTTCCAAGTGGCTCCAGGTTTAGGCTAGATTACAATGGCCATGTATAACAAAGCATCATTCCCTGGGGGGAGTGAAGGGCAGAGAAGGAGGGAAAACATTGCCCATATGACTTTGGGAACTCAGTTCTAGCCAGACCCCTCCAGTTTTTTCTCCTAAGCGTGAGGTGTGATGAGCTTCAGAGTAGTGCTGGCTCCTGCTTGGTGACCTCCACTTCAACTGGTCAGCTGTGTCTGGTGGTAAGGGATGGAGGGAGAAGCTGTGGCTCGGTAAGGGAGATGCAGCCTTTCCCTGTAGAGGAGAAGGAACCAGAGATGTGATGTGTGAGTTGCTACGGTGTGTGAGATTGCACTGCTTTTTAACCCCTGGTGGATCAATGTAAAAATGGGTAAAATTTTCTTCACTGTAGAGCAAGATTGAGGGTCTTTGCAGAAAGACTTACTCTACAAAAGCTCTAACTCTCAGGTATAAAGCAAAGGTATGTTCAAAATACAGACTCAAGTCAATGGAAAGCAAATTTTCCTGATGTGACCCCACCACCAGTGAGACCTAACATGATCGCACCATCCTGGCTTAGACCAGGTCCTTAGAACAAGCAGCTGTTTAAGCTTTAATGGCTTGGTCATCTTATATCCGATAGGGAGAGGGCCTTATTCGTTTAGAGAAGTGTTTTCTGGAAACCAACTGTATTTCTTGTTTGCTATCAACTGGTCCCTACCTCATTCCTGAGTTAAAAAAGAAGGAGGGGAAGCGAGCATTCACCTATAGACAGAAAAAAATACTGCTTCTATAGAGAGTTTCCCTGATGACAGCCATTAGCTGCTTTGTGGCACCCCTCGGACAATCGGCCAGCTAAATGCCAAGTCTCTCTGCCAGGGAGATCCTCCTACCTTGATGATCACATTACAAGTGGCAAAGTTAAAACAAAATGGAATTTGACATGGACTGTCAAATTGTCCAAGCAATTTAAAGCAGTATTTCGTGTGGTTTCAGTGTCTCCTTCAAACAGATGCAGCTATCTGGGATTCTAACAGCACAACAAAAAAAAAGGAAATACTGGGAATTGCAAAGGAATTGGAAGAAATTGATTTAGATTAGATATCAGGAAGAAATTCTTCACTACGAGGGTGGTGAGGCACTGGAACAGGTTGCCCAAAGAAGTTGTGGATGCCCCATCCCTGGAGGTGTTCAAGGCCAGGCTGGATGGGGTCTAGTGGGAGGTGTCCCTGCCCGTATCAAATCCTTTCCAACCGAAGCCATTCTGTGATTCTATGGAGGAACTCATGGCTTTCTCATAAAGCTTTCTGCTGTAATATTGAAGTTCCCTAAATTCCTTTTGAGGTGCTAACAGTACAGTCAGAGGAGGCACAGTCCTGGAACACCCTTTAAGGTCCCTTCCAACCTGAGCCATTCTATGACTCTATGGACACGGCAGCTGGCTGTACTCTCGTTGTCCCTGTGCTGTGGTGTCACGGTTCTTATGTTCGTACTTGTTCCCCGCGCTCGGGCTTTGCCGTTAATTATTCCTCCCTTAAACTCTTAATCCTTTCCTCTCGATTTTTCCCCCGTTGCTTCCTTCCGGCTTGCCGCTTTGGAGACCCCTACCATTCGCTTTGTGTTTTCCGGGCTGCCTTTGTTCTCCCCTCCCCGCGCTGTTCCCCGGCTGCCGCTTCGCTCCGCGGGCGCGGAGGGTCCGGGGATGCCCCGCGGGGTGCCGTGGCTGTCACCCCGCCATCCGCTCCGCAGGGCCCCGCTGTGCCCGCCCGCTTCACGGCGCTCTCCGGCTGCGGGGGGACTTCTGCAGCTCGCCAACAGCTTGCTCATCAAGCCTTCCTAATTACAAACAATTAGCGGGTACGACCCGAGGTGACCGAGCACGCGCCGTCCGCGGAGGCCCGCAGAGCCGCCCCGCCTCGCCTCAGCCGCCGGGCCAGCAGCTGCCGTACAACATGGCGGCGCCCATCGCCCGCTCGCACCGCCGGGAAAGAGGAAGCGTCCTCCTCTCTAAGCCTCCCGGTGTGCGCGGCGGCTGCCCGGTGGGGCGTTCCTGCCGCCGGAGACAGCCGTTCCGCGGGGAGGCAGGCAGGTAGCGAGCGGGCAGGCGGCGGCCCCGGCGGGGCGCCTGTGGGCCGGGCGGCGGCGCGGCGGGGGCCGGGCGGGAAGGGGAGCGGTTGCTGCGCGCACCCCGGGGGCGGGCTGCGCCGGCAGGTGCCCGGGCTGCGCAGGCCGGTGAGCCTCCCGCCTGCCCGCTCTCCACGAAGACGGGGGGGTACCCGTGCCTCTTCCCGGGAAGGCCTAGAAAGGGCAGCGCCTTCGACCTGGTGTTAAGGGGCGCTGCGCCCCTCTCCCACCTGCCCCCGTCCCGCCGGGCCAGCGGGGCGGCACAGAGGAGTGTGCTCCGTTCTCTCTGGGGGGGGGCCTGCGGCTGCCAGGCCCCCGCCCCGGGTCCCCGGCCTGCCCTCGGCCCCGAGCCCACCGCTGCCTCCCGCTAGCGGGCGGCCTGGGCCTCCTCGGGCCGGGCGGCATCCCCACGCACCGCGCTTGGCCTGAGCCCGGGTCGGTTTCTCTCATCGGGGTGGGATGGGGGGCATCCCCCAGCTCACAAAGCGGTGGCAGCTGCTGGACCTGGGGCAGAGGCCGTAGGTGAGGGTGACCCTCGTCTTCTCCCTCAGTTGAAGCAGTGAGGAGGGTGGCTCCACAAACGTTCAGGCAGGTGCCCGTGGCCGCGCTCCGAATGTGGTCTGCAGGGCTGTCGGAACACCGACACCTCAGCTTCTGCTTGTGTCAAACAGCCAACCTTTAAAAGTAACGTGGTGAGTTGGAGAGGTGGGAATGCAGGGGCAGGATTGATTTCAGCTCACTGCAGGGGAGCTAAGCTTTTGTATGACAGAGGGAAAACGTTGTTATAAATAGATGCTGCTTCTTTAGGGCTTTTCAATGCCTGAAGAGCCATTTGACCTTAGTATGGATGTGAATGTAATGGACAATGCCTATTATTTAATAATGCATGAATGGACATGCTTATTCTGCAGTGATCTCATTTTGTCCTTGTTTAGGCTGATCTGGGTCCAAACTGAGCAAAAAGATGCTGTGAATAGCCGCGACTATTTTTTTTTTTTTTTTTTTTTTAATATGAGAGTTTGTGGAGGCATCTAGTTGCACCAGTATAAGTCAGTGGATTCCCTTTAAGGTTTCTGGTGGTGTGATAACAGCAGCATTCACTCTCCTGTTACTGCCCAGTGCACCACTGCAGCAGTCCGTTCCTCGACCCCCAGCCTATCAAAGTGAGACTCAATCCTCCTGTCAGGATCGCGAGTTGTGGCTAGAACCTTGTTATGATACCAGTGGGTGTATTTAATACGTTTAAACACATTCAGTTGTCTTTAATTTCCACCTCTTTCCTTTTTCTTTGCAGGCCATGATAAAATCCTTCAGTGCCATTTTGAGTGGGTGAAGTGAAGGGGGAAAAAGGGGGGATTAAAAAAAATGCGCAAGCAAACAGCAGTGACGATTACTTTGGCGACCCTCCTGGGTGTTGCAGTGGGGGGCCTGGTTTTGTGGAAAGCAGCTCAGCGTCGGAAAGGAAAAGCACGCTGCAGTAGCCAGCGAGAGGAAGCAGTTATAAACTCGGGAGATGAGGAACTGATTAAGGCAGAGGATAAGGAGGTGCTTTCCTTATTCAGATCTCCCACCTTTTCCTGGGTAGAGAGGACCCTTGGTGCAGACATAGTGATAGTTTCAGAGCAGGAGGAGTGGGATCGTGTGGAACCTTTGCTGAAGAACGAGCTGGAGAAGTGGCCAGTGCTTGGAGTTGATTGTGAGTGGGTGAGTGATCGAGAAGCGCCTCTCTTTTAGATTGCAAATTGCAATGGGAAATCATCTGGGTAGGAGCGATTCCTTTGCTTGAATGGATACAACAGGACTGACTATTGAAACTGCCTATGTGATTATCTGTCACGACAGCAGTGAAGTAGCTGCTAATTTTGATTGTTCTCACATTTAAGTGTGCTAACTTAAGTTTTTAGTTTACTAGTTGTATTCGTTTACAGAACTCCTGTGATAAAATGACTATGCTAAACATACTGATACTTGTATGGCTAAATATAGCACTACATGTTTTGTATAATATGTCTTTAAATGTGATTTACTAGAAGTAGCTTGGGTTTATGCTATTTTAAATCCATCTACGTACTTAAGAAAAAATTTCTTAAGAATAATAAACCCAAAAGTAATACTGACATGTGGAGTGGATATAACTCACTGGGACTACCAGGAAGCAGAGTTCCTCTTCCACTTGCACATTTGCCTGTGTGAACTCTCAAAACAGGCTTTGAGTCATTTATAACACTTGGCTTCACCATTATTTTGGCTGGAAATTTATTCACTTCATGGTCATTAGTATAAGCCACAATTAAACAATGTGTTTGCCATAAACGTTTATGTAGTGGGTGGCTTTGTGCTGATGCAGATTAAGAAATGTGTCTGATGTCTTCCACCAGCTCAACTATGAGGGGGAAGGGTAAAAGGGGGAAAGTTTCTCTTGTAGGAGTGTGGCAAGAAGTAGCTGGGGGACAGTAATACTGTGAAACAGATCACATAATTTGCAGTAAGATTTTAGAGACGTGTAACAATACTGACTGTATAAACTGACAGGTATTTCCTGTCTTCAGTGGCCTCTGCAATTTGTTCCAGCTCCAGTATTAGTAATAACGCTGTAACCCAGACTCTTATTTTTGTCTATGTTGCAGGTATCTGTGCGGGGAAAAGCAAATCCTGTATCCCTCCTGCAGATGGCTTCTTCCAGCGGCCTATGCATTCTTGTTCGGTTGCCCAGGCTTGTTGCCAATGGACAGACTATCCCAAAGACCCTGGTGGACATCATGGCAGATAGTACTGTGTTGAAAGTTGGGGTAGGATGCTGGGAAGATGCTTGCAAGTTACTTCATGATTATGGTCTTCCAGTCAAAGGGAGTGTGGATCTCCGGTATTTAGCCATGAGACAGCGGTGAGTGTCTGAAGACAGAGGCAGCTCTGTTTAAGGCATCATTTGAGTTGGAAATATTTTAAAAGTAATTTGCATATGCTGAATGATACAAGGCAGGTAGATCTGGAGTTCTCAGGATGGTTTTAGAGCATGAGCGTTGACAGCTGCAGCCCAAGAACATGTCATGCTTCTGTTCTGTGGTCTTGGAAATGGAAATGAAATCTTCATGAAGATTTCATATGCTAATGTTAGTTTTCTCATGCGATACCCATATGAACTTTTCTGAGGATCGCGCTTCAGCTTGTAAGAAGTCCAGGCGTGGTGATGTAATGCAGTGAAAGTGATCACCATGTCTACAGATATTTGAATACTGTCTAGAAGTATGGGTAAATGTGCCAGGGGCATGTAAGTGGAACTGTTGAATTACAGGATTTCTTGAAAAGTTACTAAAATAGAGCATCTCTAATTTTCTCTTCTAGTAACAGTGCTTCTGTTAAAAGGTTACAATTGTGATGCCATTTTCTCATCCTTCATTCTTCCTAAAATACAAGTGTTTTACTTGAGAATATTCTTCACATACAGTATATGTATGCCTGGGTGTGGTGTTAGTTATCTGGGGCATGGATTTGTTGATCTGACAATGCCTTTTTATCAATGAGGATGGACTAATTGTTTCTGGTGGCCACGATTCATCTGAGTCATTGCTGGCTCTCATGCTCCTTATGAATCCCTACAGGCAGTCAGTCCATCCCTCTGTGATAGACCTCTTTAGTTCAGAAGTGGGTAGTTCAGAGCCAAACACTTAAGCCTTAAATGTTATCAACTCCCAGCCTTGCCTGTTTTGCATATTGCAGGCACTAGATAATTACTAAATCTAGAAAGGACATTTTAGCAGAGAGGAGGGAGAGGGCCTGTAAAGCTGTCAGGCAGCTGAGCACTGTTTGAGTGGGAGTCATGCATCATGTGCATTGTGTTCTGGCAGGTTCAGGGTGTGTGAGGCCATCCAAATTTGCATGGGTGTATAGTTTCATTTTTAATATGTTTGTTTCACTTTCTTTGTTAAACTAAAGGAAGGATCTACTTCACAACTGCCTTAGCCTTAAGTCTTTAGCTGAAAAAGTCCTGAACTGCCCGCTTGACAAATCTCCTCATGTGCGTTGCAGCAACTGGGAGGCAGAAGAACTGACACAAGATCAGGTGTGTCTTCCACTTCAGCTTGGTGTTTTGGGAGGAAAATCAACCTTCTTAGTAGAGAAGAGACATTACAGTAGGGAGATCTGAGCCTTCTTCGAGTTCTGCCCCAGAACCTTACGTATGACTGTGGTCTGAAGTTAATTTCAGGCTCTGTGCCTGCATTTCCCTCCTTTTCCATGAAGGTAATTTTCTGCTGTTCTCCTGGAATTCTTGGCCCTTGATTTCCTTTAGTACTGAAAGATCTATAAGGCCAGATCCCTTAAAGAAATGTTTGTGCACCCAAAATCTCACGTTTTTATTATTTTCTTTACTCCAATCTATAACAGTCAGTGCAATATTAAAAGAGAGACCCTGGAAACCTTGTTCACCATCTTTAGACCGTTGTGTTTTCCCCGCTTGCTCACTTTCTTTACTGTCATGCTGCAGGCATGTAGAAAATCAGTGACCGGTAGAGGGAGTGACAGGATAAATAACCACACTGAATAGGCAGTGGTATCAAAAGGGAGCTTTTTTTTCATTTAGGGAGGGCTTGGTGGGGTGGGAAGGTTTTTAAGGCCTGGCTGACCTGAATTTTTTTCAGCCCCTTGTGGTTCCTGAAGGCACCTATGAGTATTTCAAGTATGACTGACCCTAAAAACCTGGGGTGTGGTGATGTTATGAAAGTGTCACTCAACTGCCAGAACCCTGGGTGAACTTCAAAAGGAAGTAAATTCAACTTCTGGCTTTGCTGTACCTGGTGTTAAAGACTGATAATGTCGCATTTGAGTGTTTGCTGTTTGTCATTATCTTAATGCCTGTGCTTTTCTGCAGGTTCTCTATGCTGCTAGGGATGCCCAGGTCTCGGTGGCTCTGTTCCTCCATTTGCTGGGATTTGCCAGTCTCCCTGCTACATCCGAAGGTGAAAATTATATCGCTGCTTGGGAGAAAGCACTGGGTAAATGCAGGGGATTGGTGGATATCCCATTTAGAGGAAGAAGGAGTGGCAGCACAGGAGAGGAGAAGAGTGGAGAGGGACACTCCCCTCAGAAAACAAAAAATCGGAAATCTTCAGTGAATGGCCAGCCCTCTGGCAGTCAGCAAGTGAGAGATCCGCGGAGGCACAAGCGAAAGCCTCTGGGCGTGGGATATTCTGCACGGTAAGTCTATGAGCACGTTTTACTCCTTGGGCTGCAGATGGAAAACTTTGAATGATGCCTCATGCTCTACTCATTAAACAGTGAATAATATGAGGTAGGAAAGAAAACACAGGTCATGGGAGCTAGATCCTGCTTATGTTTTCCGTGTTTTCCTCTAGGTGGTATTGAAAGTGGGCGCAGCACTGCGATCATAAGGAGATTGAGGGGCTGTCTTTAGCTTTTGTCCTTATTACCTAGAGCATTATCTAGAGAGCTGAGTCCCAGCAGGAGGCGGTTGGCTGTCTGGGTGGCACTTACTGCCCACGCAGCTGTGCCCCGTCTCCCCCAGGGAAAAGGTGGTAAACTGCATGGAGCTTCTCCTGTCAGCAGGATCTGCCTCGTGGAGTGCTGTTTATTCTGTGGTCTCCCAGGTCACTGTGGCCACAGAGATGTCAGGGTGTTGAGCAGAGATGAAAGCTAAGGTTAGAAGGGGTGAGACACCTTAAGTGAGGTGCCAGGAGGGCACAGAAAGGGACAGTCTGCGGCAGCATCAAAGCAGGGCACTTCTGTGTTGGCCAGGGAGAGAGGGGAGGGGACGGTACTGCTTTGGGTTTGCAGGCTCAGCTGTTGCTGGACTTGGGGTCCCTGTCCCGCAGGTGATTTTTGTGGAGCACAACCTAAATTCTTACAGCCTTTTGCTAGTGAAAGTTCAGTTGTTTTTAAATTAAAACAAGTTGGAGAAGTCTCTTTCAGCTCAATGCAGTGGAATATGTGGAGAGCTCGTACGTGTCGTTTTGTTTGGATGCAATCTAATAAAATTAATCACATGAACGTAGGAAATAAAGTTGTCTGTAATTAGCATTTGGAAAGAAAACCAGTCATTTTTGTATTTATTTTCTCCTTTTCAAGTTTATTGGATTGGCAATAAAGGTGTTTTAATACAGTCAATAATATTGATTTTATTAGCAATCGTTAACAGTACTATATTGTACGCAGCAGGTCTCTTCAGATTTTTTTTTTTTTCCTGTTGGAGCTCGTATTGTAAAAAACAGAAGGACTGCACCTCACGGGAGGGTTAAAATTTAAACAAAATTGCATTCCAAGCTAAATTGAGATCTTTCTGTGATTGATTGGTTGGTTGTTTGTTGTTTTTAACTGTGCTTGACTTGAGATCTGTAGACTCGCTGTTTTTTACAGTATCTCCAGCAGTCTGGCTCTGGTCTGTAATAAGACTGGATGTGATTGTAAAAGTCCATTTCCACTCTTACTTTCTATAAGCCTGTTTATTTTTAATGTTTATTAATTTAGAGTCGGGAAGTACTCCAGTTGTCATGGTGATTGAGCTGAACTGCTGATGCTCAGTGGAAGGAGACCTCCTGTATCATTATTGTTTTGTTGTATTTTTTTCCTTCATGGGCCTCAGAAGTAATCCTTTTGTCAGATTACGTAGCCGGTCAATCAGCCTTTTCAGCTGGCAGAGCTCTGCTGAGTACTTATTTGTATCATCTTGCTGGAAAAAAAGGAAGCTTTTCCACAGTGTATTGTGACATGTCTGTATCCCTGGCCAGTTCCTCCCAGGTGCTCCCTGAGCTCAGCCTGCTCTGCTCTTCAGTTTTGTTTGGAGGAGGTTGGCAGAGTAAGGAAATGTTTTCTGCAGAACAGAGCCCTCCCACACACTACCACAAACCACCAGAGACCACTCCAGCAGGACTTTTCGCCACTGACTAAGGTTAGGTGCATGTGTTTCAGGAGCCTCAGCTCAGCTTTTTTGTTCCCATGGACTCAGGTGTTTGGGTTCCCCGTGCTCCAAGAGCTTTTTTATATATTTCTATTGGATTAATTGCTGTTCACAATAAGTTTTAGAAAAGTGGACTTAATAAAATATTAAAATACAGGCTTAAGCAGCTGATCCTTGAAATTGCCTTGCCTGTAATTGATACTCTCTTTTAGCTCACTCTTAGCTCATCGTCCTTCTTGACTTGAATTCTCTTTTGTTTTCTAATGTAATTTTTTTTCGAAAATGTCATCATTGATGGCATCTCTTGAAAACTGGGATTCAGAGTTTCTGATCACAGTTCTCTTGGCAGCAGGAGAGCAAAGACACCTTACAGTCAGTTGGTGAACCCCAGGTAAGTTTTCAGATGTTCTGCTTCCCTTAGCAGCAGCCTGCGCAGCGCTCAGCAGCCTTAAATGTGCATTTAGGGGCGCTCCTGTGATTTGGAGGAGGCTGCATGAATTGCAGCGTGGAACGCATAGCTATAGAGAGCTCTGAGGGTTTTTTGGCATGCTGTTACAGTTGCTGCAATGCTGCCCTTGTTTCATAGGAAATCTCCGCTCTATGACAACTGCTTCCTGCATGCACCAGATGGACAGCCCCTGTGCACTTGTGATCGCAAGAAGGCTCAGTGGTATCTGGACAAGGGAATTGGAGGTGAGCATACTAATTTTCGTACTGGTATTTGAAATACATCACTGTTTGTTTTTTTTCTTTGTTTCTTGGGTAACTGGGCATGAACTTCTTGTATCCTTATTGGAAATACCGTTGGGGATTTACTAAGATGATTCCTCTGTTTTAACATGGCTATTTTAGCTTTTAGCTTCAAATTTGTCTCAAATATTCTCTGTTTGTCCTTACCTTTTCAGAGCTAGTTAGCACAGAGCCATTTGTTGTGAAGCTGCGGTTTGAGCCTTCAGGACGTCCTGAGTCTCAAGTTGATTACTACCTGACAGTCAAAGAGAACCTCTGTGTTGTATGTGGGAAGCGAGAGTCTTATATCCGGTGAGTTGTTTAGTGGTGTAAGAGAAAAACGTATCTTTTAAAATGGGTCTGAGGTCTGCATCTAGTTTGGCATCCAGAAGTTTGGGTAGTGGCCTGACATGTCATTCTTGTTCACATCCTGGCTGGGCTATCACTATTTGAATGCTCTGTAGTTGTATGCGTCTGGGTGAATTTGACACTGAACAAAAAGCCTTCCCTCTTCTTACAGAGGCAGGAGGTATCTGTCCTTGGAGAGAGCGAAGCATATGGACCATGTATGTGCTGCAGTTTGAATGACAGGGGGCAGCAGTATGCCAACACACACAGTTCTGATGGCATCCCCTTGTGAAAATAGCTGTACTATTTCTTCCATTACTTAATCCTTATATTTTTGAAAGGTTTAGGTGAGTCTGAAGTCCATGAGGTCATGAAAGGTGAGATTTTTTGTCTTTGCAGCTGCTACTGTTTAGCTGAGTGGTATGTGTGTCATAGCGCATTGCTTTACTTATTTTATTTTTTTTTACAGTATAAATAACTTCTTTTTAATCAAAAGCAATGAATTTTTGGTAGGAGAAGAAAAGAGAAATGCAGAAAACCTGTAGAGAGAAGTACAAATAAAAAGAAGTTGCAGAACCTATTGCTGCACTGAGGATCCTGACCCTGATGATCTTTTTTTTTTTTTTCCTGGACTTTTAGTATTAGTTGATCCTTTGTGGGCCAGGAAGAGGAGGAATTGGGGAGTAATAGCCCCAGGCAAATGTAATGAGATGGCTGGTTTGTCTTCCCTAGGAAGAACATTGTTCCTCACGAATACCGAAGACACTTCCCCATCCAGATGAAGGACCACAACTCCCATGACGTGCTCCTCCTCTGCACATCCTGCCATGCCATCTCCAATTACTATGACAACCACCTCAAGCAGCAGCTGGCTGAGGAGTTTGGTGCCCCCATTGGCTCTGAGGAAGGTGTGCGTCTGCTGGAGGACCCTCTGCGCAGGCAAGTGCGCTCGGGGGCTCGAGCCCTGCTGAATGCAGACAGCCTGCCAGACCCCCGGAGGGCAGAACTTCTGCAAAGCATCAAGGACTTCTTTAACACAGAGGCAGTCACCCCAGAGATGCTCCAGGAAGCAGCTGGTCTGGAAACCAGGTATAACAAGCCCATCAGCAGATGTAACATTTTAGTCATTTGTGTTGGCACAGAAGTTCAACAAAAAGTTCTCTACATACAGAGCCTTGGGTAAATATTACTACAGCAAAATGAAAGAAAATCTGGTAGAATTTGCAGAGCTAGGGATCACGCATGCTGACTTACTTGTCTGAATTTGAGACTACTAGGAGTTGATCTGCACAGGAAAAATGAGCCTCCAGAAGCATAACTTCATCACTTGTCTAAGCCTCCAGAGTCTGGTTTTATACTACTTTGATGCATTTAACTAGAAAGCAAGGATAGGAAGAAGCTAATTGTATGTGCTGTAGCCTAAGGCTCTAAGCAGACAAGCGCACTCTGTGTTTCTTACTGTGGTTTTGTTTGCCGCCTTCTCCCCTCAACCCAGAAGTGGTTTGTGAACTGCAGCTCTTGTTTTTTCCCCTCTTTCCCTTTCTGTTCCAGCAATCTCCTCCTGTTCTTGTTCTCTATCTTCCCCTCCACTATTTTATACCTTCTCTCCTCTCTTTCTCAAAGCCTCCTCAAATATCTTTTCTTAACTAGTATCTGGTCTCTGCATGAAGTCAGTATTTTCTCCTTGTTATGCTCACTCTTGTTTGTAATGTGCCAATGTTATAACTCGGAACCTATCCAGGCGGGGAATTCAGTGGCAGGATCAGGGCTCTGGAGCGTCATACGGTTCTTGCCTTGAGAAATTTGCAGTCTGTCTCCTGAGGAGCTTGTAATGGACCTTGAGAGCATTGTTTAGTATTGCTGTAAAAGAAGAACACTTTCTCAGTTCAAAGAAACCAGCTTCCCAGTGTGACTGTGCTCCAGAAAGCAGTCTGGCATTGAAGTAGAGCTTAAAACTCTCCCTCCTGGTTAGCTTACCATGTGTCTGTAATCAGGCTCTGCAGCTGAAATCATCTTCAGTGTCTTGCTGTTCATTGTAGACGGGTCTAGAGTCTGACGGTGGGCTTGTGTGAAAATAAACTCTGCTTGTGTCCTGGCAGGATCTGCAATGAGAGCTACATGCCACATGGACTGAAGGTGGTGCAGTGTTTTGCTAAAGGAGGCCTGCGCTCCCTTATGCAGTTGGAGAGACGCTGGCGGCAGCATTTCTTGGACAGCATGCAGCCCAAGCACCTCCCAGAGCAATGGTCAGTGGACCATAACCACATGAAGCTGATCCGAAAGTATGGGGAGGATCTTCAGATTGAGCTTTCGTGAAACTAACTTCCTGGACTCTAGATAGCGTCTAATGGACATATGTAACTGAAGGTGGAAGGACTGTTTTTATTTCTATGTCTCCACTAACCTCTGGGCCTGGGTGTGCAACAGGCAGCAGTGGATCTGCCAGGTTTGGCATTTTATAGAGTTAAATCCATTGAATCCGACTTGAATTTTCAGGTGTGTCATGGTTTAACCCCACCAGCAGCTAGGACCACGCAGCTGCTCGCTCACTCCCCCCAGATGGGGGAGAGAATCAGAAGTGTAAAAGTGAGGAAAGAACCCCTTGTGGGTTGAGATAAAGATAGTTTAATGGGTGGAGCAAAAGCCACACGCGCAATCAAAGCAAAATAAGGAATTCGTTTGCTGCTTCCCATTGTCAGGCGGGTGTTCAGCCATCACCAGGAGAGCTGGGCTCCATCACGCGTAACAGTTACTTGGGAAGACAAACACCATCAATTTGAACATTCTCTGCTTCCTCCTTCTTCACCCAACTTTATATACTGACGTCATATGGCACGGAATAGCCCTGTGGACAGTGGGGGTCAGCTGTCCCAGCTGTCTCCTCCCGCCTTTTTGTACATTCCCAGCCTGCTCGTTGGCAGGGCTGTGAGAGGGGCTGAAAAGGCTTTGACTGCTTAGCAATAACTGAAAACATCAGTGTTTTACCAACACTATTTTCCTCTCAAATCCAAAACATAGCACTATACCAGCTACTAGTAAGAAAGTCAACTCTATCCCAGCTGAAACCATGACGAGGTGGTTTGGAATTTTTAATCCTAGTCCGTCACTGACTCATTCAGTGCAAGAGTGATATGCTAAGGAACTTGACTTTTCAAAGTGACTATGGGGAGTTATTTTCTACCCCCCCAAGGGTGGCTGATGCCTCCAGACCATCTCTTTTAACACAGAGCACAATATTTGAACATTTCCAGGTTTTCTGACAGATATATCTGTGCCCTTAGCTGCACCTTTAGAGTCTCCTGATAAAAGTCTTTGCTTTCAGTGAAGTTGTACTCATGAGTTCTTCTCAGAGAAGACTCGCTGCCAGAGAGAGATTCCTTGTTTGGAAGTGGCAAAGAAACCTTACCTTTTTTTGCAGATTCTGAGCTGTATCAGCATTGTATATAGGCCTCTGTGACTTTGCTGGTGACAGGTCCCTGATGAGAAGCGACTCTCTTTGGCTCTGGCACTCTGGAATCACCCATGGCAAGTCTTTTCTTGAACACCTTCCAGCAACATACAGTTTATAAAAAATGTTATGTCCTACTTCCACTTGCTTATCATGAATAAGTCGTGGTGGGTACCTTTTCATATCAGACTGAAATGGGGTCAGGTGTCTTAAAAGGGATGAGAGGAAACAATTTTTATTTAAATACCAGCATCTTTTAAGACGTCAGACTGCATGTGGCAGAAAACTGGAAGATCTAGTGTTCTGTTCCTGGATTTGACGTGTGTGGTGGTGAGCAGGTCATACTCTTTCCATGCCTGTTTCCTGGTCTCTAAAATGGGACTAATAATACTTACTTATCTCACAAGGGTGTTGTGAGGCTTAATTAATTCATGTTTTTGTAAAATGCTTTGAAAATGTAAGCTAGTGTGTGCTAATTATTACTGTTGTTTTTTAAGATGTGCTGCTGTCTGACTTTCTTAAATATTCATGTTTTTTGCCTGGTGCTAGACCTTAGTTAAATATAACTTTTTAAAAATACATGCCCCTATCTGTGAAATCACTTTTGATTATTTTGATTGCATGAGCGTGCTTCTCCTGAATGATGAAGCTATGCTCAACTCTTACAGGTCTCTGTAAAGAAGTTTCAGTAAAACCCTGAAGTCGTACTTCACGCTACTGCATATAGCGCAGTTGACTCGCATTTTATTACATTTGGGCAGAATCGTGGACCTGCTGTTACCGTGGCTGAAGCTCTCCCTTATCAGATAATTCAAGAAATTTCACAGGCCGGGGGTGAAAAACCTGTTTGTAGCAGAGACTGAGATAAGTAGGAGCCATGAAGAAATGGTACGTTAATGCCATCCCAGAGGAGCTGCAGTAGCAGCCTGAGCAGAAGGAATCAAAGATTAATGATAAATACTACTTATCTCTGAGCTGCAAATGAGACCGTTTTCATTATATGGGCAATTTTGTTCCTTTCCTGTACCACTGACAGGTCTTAACAAAAACTGATCTAGCCAAATGTGTTCCGTCTCTGCTCGTTTGCACAGCTGATTGTAATCTCAGCAAGAACCTCCAGTCTACAGCAGCAGCTTGAATACAACTATTTCTCTCCATAGAATTTTGAGCATGTCTTCAGGTAGTGCGATCTCCTATCTTGAGTGCCATCTGATCAGGGTGGCGAGAGCTCTTTGCATGGCTCAGAAACTCCTTTTCAACAATCAGGAGTACAAGGTGTCCATCTCGCTTCTTCATTCTGCTTTGTTTTTTCTCCCTTTGTTCAGATGCAGGAACTCCTGATCAAGGTGTCCTTATTTAATGGAACCTGTAGGCTGACCATAGGGCTGCTGTCTTTTCTCTTTGTTGAGACAAGAAAATGATGTTGAGACAAGGACAAGGTCCTCTAAATATAAGAAGTCAGTGGTATCGTTGAAGAGTTTTGTTTTTTTCCAAATCACTTGTTCAGAAATAGAAATTTGCAAGGAAAACTTCATAAATATTTTCTTAACTACAGTTCTTTGTTGTTTGTAAGAAATCCTTAACTTTCATCGTGTTAAGTCAACCTGAAAGAGGAGGGGAAACGATATATTTATTGTGCAGAAATAGGTTATTTTTATATGATTATGATTTTAAATTTTCTGCCAGTCTATAGATAGAACTTGTGTGTATGTTTTCATCGCTAATTGTTACATTCAGTAAAAATTTTCTCTTTTACCAGCTTAGCACTATTGAAGCTCTTTTTTTTTCCTTTTTCGTGTGCCTGCTATTTCTCTTCTTTCCCTGTGTCTTGCCCTGTCCTTGTGAGTCCATCGTTCCTTACAGTAACACCTGGACCTCCCCCTCTGAGTTCCCCTTCCCTGGTTTGTCTGTCAGAGATCAGCTGTGGAAGAGCCTGTGCTGGCAGCTGTACTATACTTCTGAGCAATGCCATAGCAGGTTTGCTCAGGTGTACTTGAATTGTTGTTCTCAGGCTCTCAGTGAATTCAGCTGCTGTCCTTGGCCTGGTCACGTTGGTCAGTCATGATGTCTACAGATCTACCCTTTTTTAAAAAGTTCGAGAAGAACGGCCAACTGCTGGAGAGGGTACAGCAGAGGGCCACAAAGATGATTAGGGGTCTGGAGCATCTCCCTTACGAGGAAAGGCTGAGGGACTTGGGTCTTTTTAGTCTGGAGAAGAGAAGGCTGAGGGGGGATCTGATCAATGCCTATAAATACTTAAAGGGTGGGTGTCAAGAGGACAAGGACAGTTTTTTTTCAGTGGTGCCCAGTGACAGGACAAGAAGTAATGGGCACAAACTTGTACTGAAGAAGTTCCATCTAAACATGAGGAGGAACTTCTTCACTTTGGGGGTGGCAGAGCACTGGAACAGGCTGCACAGAGAGGTGGTGGAGTCTTCGTGTCTGGATACGTTCAAAACCCACCTGGACAAGTTCCTGTGTAACCTGCTCTAGGAGGACCTGCTTTGGCAGGGGGGTTGGACTAGATGATCTCCAGAGGTCCCTTCCAACCCCATATCATTCTGTGATTTTGTGATTCGGTAAATAGATTTTGTTCAACCCGAGCATTCAAGTTTTTATCTAGGTTACCCTAAGTATCTTACTGATACTAGGACCTTCCTGCACTAAACCAGGTGCATCCATTTTGCCTGTGGAGGGCAAGAATTGCCATGCCTCTGGGTTGAGCTGGCTTTCATGTGGGATTTTTCATTCTGTCACTTTATGTTTGTAAGTGTGCCCAAGGTACGCTGCCTGAGATGGGGGAGAGAAATTTTCCCTTTTATCTGGCACTTGATGGCACCTGTCTCAGACTGGTTCTTGCAGGTGAATGGGGAGCATGCTCCAGCTGCTAATGTCCCCAAACCCGTCTTGGTTTATGAATTCCCTGCAGAACTTGCTTCCATCCTTTTTGTTTCAGGTGTTTTGCCCATGTGAAATGGATGTGCTTTTCTAAGAGTACAACTGGCTACGAGTTTCCCGTGACACTCCTCTGCAATGCGAGTACCAACCAGCCCTGTGGTAGGTTAGTTTGACTTCCCTCATGGGGTACAAATGATTTCTGCCTTCCCAAACACTACAGTTTGCCTTTTTCTTGGCTTTGCAGCAACTTAGACGTTGTTGCAAGGTGCAGGAATTACCAGCCAAGCAGCATTTTTGAGCAGCAGTTGGAGGTGCTGTAAGTACTGCATTTCTGAGCAGACCTTATGTGACATGTTAATTATGCTGCTGGCAGACTTGGCATTTGCAGTGCCTTGGTTTCCCTCCTTTGACAGTCTTTAAAGGTCCCAGCTGTCACATCTATGACTGACAGGACTGAAGACAACATATGCCCGTGAGCTTCTTGCGTTTTTCTCTATTTGGTGTTCACTAATGGCAGGGATGGGGAGCTGTCTTCCCCTTGCATTTCTATTCCTCTGGTTCCCTGTGGAGTATCTTTACTCTGCACTATCTGTAACATTTTTTGGTGGTTTTTTTTTTAGTGAAGGCAATGTGGTTATTCTTGAGAAGTACCTCATTGCCCTGGCCTTGTGCCTAATTGCCTTTGAAGAACCGGGCCTTCTGCACGTGCAGAGGGAGCTTCTGTAATAAGGAGTCACCAGGAGCCCTCGCCCATCTACAGTGTTCTGTTCTGATTTAGAGGCACCTCCAGTCTGAACCAGTAGGTCAGTTCCCATCGCTGCTCCTTGATCTCCTCCTTCCTCCAGGCCTCCATAGTAGTCCAGACCTATACTGCCTTCTTCATTCCCACAGTCTGACACTGTGGGAATGCCATTCCCTTGATATTCTTTGGGAATAACAGGCATTTTAAAGCCTTTTCTCTCATTTTATGTAGTGCTGTGCATTGGCATAAGGACTTTTCCCCACTCTCAGGAGTACGCTGTTCTGAAGAAAGGGAGAGGCACTTTGAGGTTAAGTGCAAAAAAGACATAGTCAGCTTTCTCTGTGGGTTATTAAGAGAGCCACAGCATGTATTAGCCCCATGTCAAGGGAGTTTTGTTTAATGTTTTTACAGATAGAGAGGGTAATGCAAGAGAGCCAACATGGTTAAACTTACTAAGGAAAGAAAAACACCAAAAAGCCAAATAAACATGCATGGAACATCATTTCCCATATTCAAAACAGATTCCTCTACCACTGTGAATTCCATCATGAACAGCAGACAGCTGTGGCAAGAATTTTCTGCACCAAGGTTAGTACTGCATCTTCCCACTTAACTATCATGGTGCTTGTTTCTGTCTTGAATTAGCCAGCGTGATACCACCTGGGGTCTCAGTGGTGTTGGTCGCCAGGAAACAGAGCAAAACCATCTTTCTTTTATTATTTTTCTTTGCAAGCTATTGGATAAGTTCAGTTTGTGAGATGGGGGAGTAAAGAGAACTGACAAAAAAAAAGAGGATGGAGGCTTTTATTGTAAAATAGAGATGTCATCTTCAGATAACAAGAAACCATTTCCTTGCACAGGAAAAAATCCAGCTTCAGCTATAGCTGATATAAAATATGGCTTCTATCTTTCTTTGCTTAAAAAATTGAAAGATTGTGCAGTGGTTAAGGAGCCAAAGAGAGAAGACATACATATATCTCAACACAAATATGGCAAGTCTGGGAAAAGGTACTAGGCAGCTGTCAGAAATGCAGGCTTAAGAGAAAAACTGTCTGTCCAAACCCCCTTCACAAAAAGCTTCTCTAAGGAAGCTGTTTCACATTGTAGTGTGCTCTGTGGGGAACGGACATGTATCTGTTTCACATTGATTAACAGCAAGTCCTTTCCAATTGATTGTCCTTCGAAAAATGCCAAACAGTACTTTGTGTCAGCTGAGATCTGCCAGTTGCTCTCCCCTTTTTCCTCTGTGCCCTGACTCTGTCCAGGACTTTTAGCCATAAATAAAAGCAAAGAGACTGGCTGCTGGTGGCAAGTTGTGAAAATCAGAGTGGGACCTCCTTTAAATGCACTGTGAATAAAAAAATCATTATCCCTGCTTGTCTAGCAAGGGCTACAGAGAGCCCAAATCTGAGCTATAAGTATGTATATATAGTTTTGTCAGTTTTTTACTATTCAGATAATGCTTTCCATATATTTTAAAAGCATTACACCCTATTCTTTCCCCCTCTGGTTCTCCTGTGATATATGGGTAGCAATACTAGATGTTGTTCAGCTGGACATCTCAAAGCCCTGTGCTGATGTCTTAAAGACCGGCTCCGTTTTACAGATACTTTTCCGGCAATAGGAAAAGAGTCAGTCCAAGCTCTAGAATTAAGAAATCTTTACAGAGCCCTGGAAAATACCAGACTAGACTGCCCATCTCTTAACAAATTAGTTATGGGGGAGAAAGCTTAAAATTCAACAGGCCTTCCAGTGCACATGCACGATAGCCATAGGTGACAACCACTAGATGGTGCTGAGTATTAGACACACGCCCCCTCCCACCCCGCCAAAATACCGAAGTATGTTGTTGGTATTTTTCTCTGTGTTGTAAAATGGGCATTAGGACTCTTAATGCCGCTGAGCTCTGGCCCCATTAGCTCCATGCCCCCCAGTTCTCCTCCACTGCTTTCAGGGTTTCCAGCGTGTAGTGAAATATTAGAGGGTGTTCTTGCTATTGACGGTGTAGAAGCCCTGCTGCAGCTTCGGACAAAGGAGGTGGTGTAAGTACAGGTAGATAGATGTAAGAGCTAAAAAAGGTGGGTTATGTTCATTTCACTCAATTGGAATAATCACCAGTTAAAAACAGAAAGACTTCCTGCCAGCTGGTGTCCTTTAGTTGGATGTCTTTTACCACCAGCTGTGGCTCATCAATGGTTTTACCGAAAAAGCTCATTTCTCATGATGGGCTTCAGTAGGGGACAAGGAAGAGAAATTGCTATAGCTAGCAGGTTTGCACTTGAGTAATAACCTCAACCACCTCAACCTGCCTTGCTGTAAACATGGAGGGAAAAGAGATGAGGGAAGCTCAGGTGGATCCTTGTCCTCCTCACTGCTTCTTTTGCTTGGGACCTGCCACTGTGGCAGGTGAGTCCACTGCTCTGCAGGGGACACCGGCATGGAAATGTGGCTTGTGAGCAAAGCCCAGAACTGAGTTTATCTACCTTAGGGGAAACAAAGAACTGAGAGACAAGGAGATAAATAGAAAAATATTGTGGTGAAGAGGAGGGGGGTTTTCATGGTTTGCTTCCTAGTCTAGCTAGGACAGGAGGTTATGGACTTAAATGTCAACGAAGGAGATTTGGGCTAGTCACAAAGAAAATCTTCCTTATGGTATGCCTTGCTTCATGACACAGGTCACATCGCTTCCTCACAAGTGTGCTGACTGGCTCCGCAGCTGCAAACCATCTGTGCTGCCCGCTCACAAACCTGGAGGTGATAAAAACAGAAATATTTTAGCTAACGTTGTCCATGGACATTTTACTCCCATACGTGCTACATGCCCTTCAGTCACCCACTGCCAAGACTGATACACAGCGCTTCTCTCTGAACTCTTTAATTAATGTGTGCCTGCTCTGGATTTTTATAGCTCTTAAAAAGTAGCTGTGAGTAGTATCTTGTATCAGAGGGAGGTTTTATATCGCTGCTGTGAAGCTTGCCAGTGCTACCGCTGAGGAGGTGACCTTGGCACGTGTTCCCTCCCTTTTGCTCCTCACACTATGTGTTAGCACCGCGCTTCACTCTTCCAGTCAAATGCTTCAAAAAAGGACACACGAGCTAAATGAGGTTTTATTGTTTTTTTTTTAAAAATGCAACTTAGTAGCTTTCCAAAAATCCCTGCTCCCTTGAGAAGAAAGACAAAATCAGACCTTCAGACCTAAACAAACTTTCTCTTGCTAAATAAGTACTCGTTTTTTAAATCTCAGAACTTCACTTAGGGGAGACAATGAAGGCAGTAACCTCACTAATCTTGTTTTTCTATAAATTGCTGTGAATTTGTTGGGGGAATTTTTTGTTGTTTTTTTTTTGGTAGTTGTTTGGGGTTTTTTTCCTGGGAAGTTAAAAGGAACTGCTGGACAAGGAAACAAATTCTGCTGGAATCAAGGTGGGAAATACACACCAGTAAAAACTGCATGATCTTCTCACTTCTATTCTTACAGGCCTGTACTTATATCCTGAACAAAGATGAAGCCTGAAAAGCACAGTCAACTTGAAGGGGATTCCAAAAACCATGGGGTGCTGTGTGTTCGGCACACTGCAAAAAAGATAGCCCAAATGATCCATGAGGGCAAGGATGGGGATGCAGGAGTTGCTGTGCTGGACTGAAGCTAAAGTCTAGTTAGTTCGAGATAATTTAGTAGTCAGTAGTGAGATCTTGGTTCTCCCTAGATACTTTGGTTTTGACACTTCATATTTTCAGGGTGAAATCTGATTTGTATTTCATGTGGTAGTGTGAGGAAAGCTAGGCAGAATTTTTCTAGCAAGTCTTCTGTCACCAGGACATGGGGTGGTGTGTGCCTTGCTGGGGATGAGCTGTGTGGTCTGCAGGTTTAATTTCACCTTCCCCTCTCTAAATACCCAGCAGTGAGTAGACTCCCAATGAGTTGGCTGGCTGAAAAACACGTGGCTGCATGTGTTTCTACCAACACAAATTCCCAAACTGCATTTAAGGTTTGAAGGGGGGGGAGAAAGACCCCAATTGATGCAACACTGCTTCAGATTGCTCCTGTGCAGAGGGGCTGATGGTTAGTTAATGGGGCATTTTACAAGGAAGAGCTTCAAAGTCTTCACAGGGATTGATCTTTGTAGTAGTCTGTTCTCTAGCTGGCTCTTTGTTTTTTTTCGTTGTTTTTTTTTCAAGGATGGGAGATGTAAGGAGCAATGGTAAATGTGGGCATCTGTGGAATGAAGTGCTGGTGTTCAGGCAAGTTTGGTGGCAAGTTGCACAAGCTGTTTTGCAGATTTTAATCCCAAAGATGTGTGCTGGTTTGATAAGGCAAAAAATGGCTTTTCCACCCTTCTTCCTATGTTTGTCAGTGGATTGTGGTGATAGTGACATAAAAAGATGTTGGGGAACAGTGTCAGAGACACATAACCTGACTTCCCAATTACAGTCTGTGGCAGAGGAGTAGAAACTCCCCTAGCCTTGCTGCTCTACAGATTTGACATGGAGAAGAGAAAGAAGGAATTCACATTGCTTTTGTGGTCCTTGTTGCCTTGGCTCAAACTATGTCTGCCCATCAACAGCTGCACTGTGCAAACAAAAGCCTTGTAAGGTAAATAGTGGCAAGGAGACAGATGAGCTGACTTCATCTGTTCAGGCTTGAGGAACACCATGGCTCTGTCTTCAGCAGTGAAGTACTTAAACGTCAATGGTCCTTACTAGATATGCCTGTTAATGCCCACTGAGATGCATCAAGTGACCTATTTCAAAGCTACTGCAGACTGTCTGAAGAGGACCCTCTGGATGCATCTGTCTCTGTTGTGATAGCCAAAAATTTAGACCTCACTTACATGGTGTTGATTATTATCTTGATTGGGGGTGGATTTTTGGATAGTCTTTTTGTTTATCTAACCAAAATTTGATCTAATGCTGTCAAGGGGGGTGCAAAGGCATGTTATGTGGTTGTAGCTCATTCCCCTGGCAATGCAGTGCTATAAACACCTCGCAGCCAGCAGCTGTGTCCATCCTAAGGGAGCTGCACTGGTTTAAAGCTGTCAGTATATTGAAGCAGTATTACTTGTGTATCAACAAGCTCCTCTTTCTTTTAACAATGAAAACATGTAGTGACTAAATTGCAATTTTTTTTTCAACAGCAGAGAATAAAAAGCATTAAATCTGTGTCCCCACCTCAGGCTCCTGGCTAGGTGCGTTTATGCACTGCTGGCAGCCTGGACCCCTGCTGCCACCCAGCAGACCTGTACAAAGCAGCCTGCTGAGGAACTAGACACTGGAGTGTCTTTGAACAGAGGTGGGAGATTTGAACAGCACCAGGGGGCCAGCCTGCCTTGGGAGCAAAGGAGTAAGGAATGTAGCTTCTCCATTTCTCACTTCAGTCATTACGGACCTCACGATTTCACCTTTTGCTCCTGCTCCCTATTAATTTCACATCAAGGAGACCCAAAACACACACGATGGATGTAGGAAATGCGTCATTGCTCCTTCAGGCAGCTCCCAGGGGGAAGTCTGTCCTTGTCATTTTTGAAACCTCAAATCTCTAGAAAGGGCAGATGGTGTCCCGGTAGCTGAGCCCATGCTGCAGCAGGTGAGGTGGTGGTAGGGCGTTGCACCCCAAATGCAGCGTAGCTGGAAATGGTGGAACAGTGCTGGGAAAAATGGTTTCCGAATGCAGCAAAATAGGTTTTGGGAAAAAAAACCCTAACACAAAACCAGAGTGAGACTGGGGCATTTTAGGGAGACCAGGCTGCTAAACAGGATTTTCAGAGCTGTAGCTATTTGCTCTTCAGAGAGGGGAGGAAAGTGCTTTCCTTAAGGTGTATGTGTCCCACCTTTTCATTTCTGACCTTCCTGGCATCCATAAACTCTCTTCTGAATCTCACTTGAAGCTGTGAACTCCTGACTTCAATAAATCCGCAGCAAAGCATGGCACATGGGCTGAGGTCAAGAAATTACAAAATCAGCAGAGGCACAAAATCACAAGTACCTGGAAAAGCTGTCTAAATCTTGATGTGCTGGCTGTAGCTCGTTTATTGACTTCTGCTCAGTCTGGGGGCAAAAAATGGGCACCTGGATGAGTGTGCAGAGTCAGCCTCAGTTCAGTTCATGGAAGGCAGTGCCAGGTTGCTCGTTTCAATGTTTTATTCGTGAAAGAAATGCATCTGAGCCAAAAATGAACTGCAATTTTTGTTATTTATACAGTAGTGGCCAGTGGCCTAATTACACATGGAAATTTGGGTGAGCCCCAGTTCATGATGAATGGGCAATGACCTAATGGTCTGATGTCATCACAAATCATTTCTGTTGCAGATGATTTAAAACAACTTCAGATTTAGATGGATAAGGTGCTAGTCTCACCCCAGATGATAGCCAGATCTTTTGTCATCCTTATCCCTCTCCCACGGTATCCCAGATTCACTAGCCCTTAGTTTTATCCTGCGTCCCCTGTGGTATGAGCAATCCACCTTCTCCCTCTTCGTCCTTGCCATACACCTAATTTCGCTTGTCTTGGTAATTCTCTTTCCAGCAGGCTTGTCCCAGAGCAGCCAGGGCAGTGGCTGAGCATGCCCATGAGAGGAACAGCCTCCTGGCTCTTCCTTGCGATGCATGGGACAACTGGCCGAGGAATTCCTGGCATTCCCCAAAATTGGTCCTCTGGTGTGATTCAGAGAATGAATGGTTAAAGGTTGTTAGTGTGGATTTAGTACAGCCTGGCAAAGAACAGCTCGGAGCCCAGCATTCCAAGATAAAGAAATGGCCTTGTGTATAAGATAGCGGGAACAGCCTGCATGCTAAGGAGGAACCTAACTGTCTGGGTAAAGTGTCCATCTGGTCGGGACCAGTTTCGCGGTTTGGGGTCCAGCCAGCCCAGCATTCTAAGCCAAAGGTAAAAGTACACGGTGAAGAAGACTGCGAGCCTTCCTCCAGAAGACCCCAGCCCACGACCACCAGGCGACAGTATGCATGCGGCAAG
The DNA here is from genome assembly GCF_964106895.1 of Numenius arquata. Taxonomy (NCBI): domain Eukaryota; kingdom Metazoa; phylum Chordata; class Aves; order Charadriiformes; family Scolopacidae; genus Numenius; species Numenius arquata. The sequence goes on along the minus strand of NC_133581.1, from coordinate 46,354,140 downwards.
GGGAGGAGACTTATGATAATGAGTTCCTAGAAATAATTAGAATAGTAATGCCTTTTCTTAGAATCAATTATAATAACCCAGCCCACATTAATGAATATCTATGCTTTTCATCATAAATAGACGCTTGTTTTACAAACCGGTGTGCAAGTTTGGAGGAGCGATCCCCCTTGCACCCGGCGCCGCAATAAACATACCTGCTTTATAACTCTCTGTGAGTTGTAAGGTTTGTTTCCACGCGTCAGGTGAGTGATGTCTCTTTGCGGCTCCCTCTGAGACTCCAGGAGTTCCAGATCCAATGGACATTTTTCATTGTGATTCCCATTTGTCATTCTCAGCTTTACTGGCTCAGACCTTTTATTTCCCACTTCCTCACATCACAAAAGGCTGTCAACCTGTGTTGTTTAATGACAGGGCTAGTTTTCTGCTAGCAAGCAGAAAATGCTTTTTTTTCCTTCACTGTTGATTACATTCTCACATTGCTTATTCTTAGCTCTTTTTTTTTTTTTGATGCAGAACCTGAAGGAGGAGAAGGCATGAGGATGGATATAGGAAGAAGTGGAGCATTTACTTCTCCTTGCCCATTAAGGACTGGAGTTTTGCCTTTCTTGAGTGTGGTAGTTGTCCTCTGGCTTGTTCTGCAAAACTCCATACTTCTCCATCTGTTTGTTTTTAACTCGGTCCATCTTCCCTTGCCATGGTTCGCTCCCTCCTCACTACTCTCCTGCCTCTGGTGCACATACAGCCTGCTGAAGAAACCACATGTGCCTCTGACAGCATCTCACCTCTGCTTTGCAGGGAGATGCACAAGATCAATTTGTTCCATAGCCATTGTGTCATTTTGCGCTTCATCACTGTGTGAGCTGGTCACACAGTGAGCAGGCTCAGGTGAATGCTAAGGCTGTGAGGGCAGTGGTGAGATCATGGCCACACAAATCTGTACTCATTTCAGTCACGGGGCAGCCTTTAAGCTGGTTTTGTTTGAAGCTTTCGAATCAATTTAAGACATAGCTCAAAGCAAGAGGCTTGAACTCACTTAAATTATCCTTTGAACTGCTGTGGGGAAAATGGCGTTCAGCCCAGGTCTGAAGGAACAAAGCCAGCCACACAGAAGCTTACATGGCCATGCTGGAGCAGGTCCCTGGCCATGGATAAGGGGCATCCAGCAGCCATCACCAACCTACCCATGCTGTCCCTCCAGCTCCATTTTAACTCTTGGTGGGCTCTTTGCAATGACACGTCCTCAGAGACAAGCAGCTCAGGCCAGGACAGTTCTTGGTGCACCATGCAGAGTGCATCTGCTGAAGCACCACTGGAGCAGACAAAAAAACATTTTGTGATGCTTCTGGCAGAGGATCTGGCTGGGAGCTGCTGAGAAGGGACCTTGGCCCAGGCCAGGCTGAGAACTGCTGCTCCTGTCCTTCAAAGCGATCTTCTGCCCCGTGCCATGATCTCATCCTGCTCCACTCTGGGGATGTGGGCTTCCCCTGCTGGGAGAACACCCGGTGGTGGTGACAGGCACCCCCTCGGCCACTGTCAAGGGCCTGCCTGTGTTAATGAGAGCCTTCATCTGTCCATGGCTGTCAGCATCCTCTCAAATAAATTCTTTTTATTTGTTTATATCTTTAAAGGACAATGTTTGCCTATTTGAGGGCTGGTCTCTCTCAGCAGGAAGAGAGACTGAGGAGTCTGAGCCAGCCAGGGATGACACCCAGTATTTCAAGCTGGCTCGTGTGTTGTATTGCAGTAATGCACAGTCCTCCTCCCATTCGTCATTGTGCAAGCATTTTCCATCCCTTTGGATATGTAAAGCACTGTGCCTGACAGGGTTCTCAATAGACTTGTGCATGGGATGTAGTGACTGGACTAAAATAACGTCTGCCTATGGATGAAACATGTAACCCACCCTAGGTACAGCTGACTGGGCTTCTCCCTTCTAGGGAGTTAGTGTCCATGGGAAAAGTGCAGGTACATTCCCAAACTGGAGGGACTCGTGGGTGCTGAGGCCTCAGTTTTAACCATCTCTCTGCATCCCTCACATGGAGGAAAGCTTTGAGTCTTAGAAATCTCAGTTCTACCTCCACATCTGACCCTTGCCTCTATACTGAGTGAAATCATACCCTCTTCAGTCCCAAATCCAAACCCTCAGAATGTCCTGATAAATTTATACCTGGCAGGCCCAGCTTTAGTGTATTAGCTCCTCTGTAAGAAAAAAGAAGAGCTAGCAAATGAGAGGACAGCAGCTGGCTTTCTGATTTACAGATGGTTTTGTTGCAAAGGGCCTCAAAATGACAATTTACAAGGGTAGTTTCTCAGAAACAGAACAAGCCTCCTTTCCCGTTCCTGGGAAAGGTCCATGTTTTCCTTTTTCTCTATCTCTTCCTATTTTTCCTTTTCAACAAACATCGTTATTTATATGCTTTAAGAATGAGAAGCAGGTTTTCCCTTGCAAATACCAGAAGGGTTTAACCTCAGGCCATTCTTTGACAATAATTAGCTGCAGCACACTCTGCCCCTGCTGAGAGGTATGAAAAGAGGCTCTTCTCCTTGGCACCACTGCTCAGAGAAGAGTCTAATGACACTGGATCTTTGCTCTTGAATAACAAGCCATCTTAAATCTGGATCTTGGTCTTGCTGCTAACACTGGAAAATAAATAAATGCCTTAGGAGATGCTGTGAAGCCTAGATGTAGCAACCGAGGTTTTTAAGTTAGGCTTCAAAGCTGACTTTCAGGGTGGTGGCAAGAGTGGCCTTGGGTGGGCCAGATCTTGGAGGGTGCAGCTGCCATCACTGAGGTTGGAGCAGGCACCCATCTTTGGGCAGAGCAAATCTCAAACACAACGAGGCTGATTGCACGACAGCCATCAGAGACAAATGAAGATGTGATGTTTGGAGAGCAGAAGAGATAAAATAAAATAGAAAAAAAATATATTTAAAATCTATTTTTATCCTGGATTATCTTGCAGAAGTCCTTGGGGGCTGGGAACCCGTCAGAGCAGCCCCGTCCTTCAGAGCTTGGCAGGGACCAAACTGCCCTAGGAGACACAGCTGTCCTCCCAGCGAGCTCCTCCCTGGATGATAAAGGGAACCTGGTGCCTGCTTCCCTTCTCGCTCTGTGTCTGCTGCCTTCAGCTGCTCCTCCAGGAGCCGGGTAGGGAAGAGCTGCCTTGGAGGGTGGTGGGTGTCCCCATCCCTGGACACATGGGTACAGGGGCTGCTGCTGCATGGCTGGGGCAGAAATGTGGTGTGTGAGAGCTCAGTGTGGGTTTGAGGTGTTGTGATGGTGGGGCCTGACGTCGCCCTGTGCTGGGGCTCAGACAGAGCCCGCCTGGCTGAGATGGCTGCTTAGAGCAGGAAAGAGCCAGGCTGTGGAGTGTGAAAGGTCCGTATCATACTGACACATAGTGATGTGACTGCCTGCAGGCTGAGATTACACCTAGCTGTACATGGGGCTTTAAAACTTGGGCCTATCGATATGGTTATTTTCATCTATGTAAGTTTTACTGTGCTAAAATCACCTGTAAGTGTTCTTCAGTATGTCATTAAGCAATACAATTATAACTGTTGCATTTAGGCTTTTTCATCTTCTCTCTGCAGAGAGAGAAATGTTGCAGTGGACACATCTGTAGAGGAATTACATGCATAAGTAGTTATATATTTGCTAGAGATAGTGCTTTTCTTTGATCTTGCTGTGACCTTTAAACAGAAATGGTCAGGCTTGCGATGGCTTTTAGCTCCTGTGGGAGATATTTTCCTTGTCTTCAGCCTGCATCAGAGAAAGTAGTGCCTGCTGCAAACTCAAGTTAGACTTGAAACTAATCTAAGCATGTGAAACACACGTGCACGCAGGTATATGCGGCAAGGATGTAACTATGCCTCTGAAAATGCTGCAGTGGTGTCCTGAGCATCTCTGCAGATGTGCAAGCGTTCAAATGAAAGAGTACTGCTTCTACTCACAGTGACTTAACCAATTTCTACCATTTCTCACTCTTCTTTCTGGCAGCTGTGCTCTCATAGTGACAGCTCTTCATTGCCAAGTCTTGCATTCAGGTATTGGAGACAATTATGAGCAAAAATGAGGGGTCATTCTTTAAACAGTGAAGTCTCTTACTTCATAATTCCCATCCCTTTTCTGTGCAAAAGTGATGGAGGTAATTTTGTTCAGCACTTCTGAAGTATTCACCTTTGGGGGGGAAAAACTGTTTGTCCTAAAATGCGAGTATTTAAAGAATATGAATCTGACCTTCTGTATTGCCATTATAAATGTAATCTCTAGTACATTTCTTTACTATACAGTGCATGTTTTAAAAATGGCTTCCTAATGATGAAGCACATTGCCTTTCAAGGAGAGACAAAAAGTCTGGGACTCCTCCATTTGGGGAAGGGGGAGCCTAGCTGAGGGGCCAAATCCTGGAGGTAGTGGATAGGGTGGACGGAGGACTGCCATGCACGAAGTCCCACTGCTCTGGCACCAGGGGACACTTGGTGGAGCCTGTAGGAGGTTCTTTTCCAACAGGTAAAAGGCAAAGTGTTGTTGCACACTGAGAGTGAAGTATTGGACCTTCATGTCACAGGAGGTGGTGGAAACAGACACTGTTAAAAGGTTAAGGCGGCAATTATTTAATTTATAGGCTCTGTTGCCATAAACAGATCCTATGGGGAATAGCAGGACTCTGCATCCTCCAACATCCTGCACAAGAGGGGCAGGTATCCTAGGGGATTATGAGAGGAACTGACTGCAGGAAGGGGCCAGGTTTATGAGCTGTCTCTAGACAGCATCTCTTCTGACCACTGCCAGGGTCAGGGTGATAGGGCAAAATGAGCCATTGGTTTCACTCAGTAAAGCATAACAACTTATGTTCCTGCTATCTGTGTCAAATGCTACATTTTCTAGCAGTCCTTTGGGATGTTTTGTAATAGATAGCCCCTGGTGTCAGCTATGTTCATGGTGAGGCTGTCAGCTCGGGCACCAGCACTGGGGAGCTTTGGAGGAAAACCCTGCCCTCAGGCTTGCACCTCCAAATCTCCTTTTGTTCTGTGTGACCTGATCAGTAAATTGGAATGCCCATGTGCCTGCTACAGGACTCAGGGCTGGAAAGGGCCTGCAACTGCAGAGATACCAATCAGGGATGATGTGAACTCGGTTCCCTAAAGCAAATGCACTTGAACCCTCATCACCTTCAGCTGGAGCCAAGTGGTCCCAGGACCTCGCAGCATCAGTCTATGGAGGTTACGTGTACCTCCACTGAGATCCCAGCTGCCTTCAGGGATGTGCTCCTACCAGTGCTTCTGTCGCCGTCCTGTCATTGCACTTTCTGTGCTTCATTAGTTCTGAGTTGTGACATGGCACAGGTCAGCCTGGCTTTCTCATCCTCCTGTGCTGCCTCGGTGCTTAACCCCAACATGGGAGAGAAACAGGGAATGCTGACCTGTCCCACTGCTGGCAGAGGCTAGGGGGCTGGAGTTGTGCAGGGGTTTAATTGCCAAGTCTTGCCAGGCAGAGCTGTCACTGCTGAGGGTTTCTCATCCAAAACACCTGGCCTTGCATGGTCCCAGTGCAAGGGGCTCCCATGCTGGATGACTTTATAAAGTCATGAGAGGACAGCAGCTCCGGTTCTGCAAGAGCTTCAAAATAAGTTAGCAGCGTGTTTGTGGAGGCTTAGCAATACCTGGATCATTGTTTAAAGCAATCGCAATGGAAAGAGATGCTGCCAGACTCAGACTGTGTATTTCATTCTTAAATCAGAAATGGTGCCGTATTGATGGAGGTGTCTGTGCATTGCCCCATGGAGTGCCCTGGTGTCTTCCAGACTGATGTAACCACTTGCTGGCCTGCTGCAGGTCAGCAGTTTTTATTGGTTGTAGTTCCACCAGGACTATCATTTCAATAAATTATCTTGCCATCCTTGAAGTCCCCTTCTCCCACTCCCTCAGAGTAAAGATGTTCCAGTATAATGCAGATGGAAAAGGTAGAAACTGATAAGTCTTTAGCATCGTGTTTATCTGCCTGGATCTTGCTCTTGATGTTACAGGGATGCCTGCTGTTCTCTGGATTCCAACATGTTCCCTGGCTTTTTCTATGCTCTCCAGTTGCCACCTGGAGATAGATCTCAGTCCCAGCAGGCAGAGACTACGGGATCAGCCTTGCTGCAGGGGCACGGCAGTGCCTCTGGAGTTGACAGATCTGCGGCTTCTATTTCTGAGTTCCTCTCAGCCTGGAGTTTCTCACGCTTAATGCCAGGGCTGGAATGTTTTGGAAAGTTTTCCATTAATTGTCTAGGCTATTTTCAGTGATAGAGCTTCAAAAATAAATACATTGCTGTAACTTTTTGGAAAGTTAAGCATTTTTCATTGCATTCGACTCCAACCCAATCTGCTGTGCAGGCTGCAAGTCCCTTTTATGGGATGTGCAAGAAACTGGGTAGGATATTTTTCACAGGTTATTTCCCAGATTTTTGTGTTTTCACATGGAATTCTTCCATAGTGGAAGACAGGAGTTTCATCATTTTGCCAGATGAGCATTTTAAGCTGCTTCTGCTTTGCAGCCAAGAGGACTGTTATGAGCACTAACCTGGTAGCTACATTGAGCTGTAAAAGCTTTGAATTTCTATGAGGATTAAATTGCAGTTCAGGTCACAGTTGGTGCTGTGATGGGCTGCCAATAAAGGAGAGCAAATTGTCATCAGATCGTAATAAAAAGATTTTATTGTTAATTAATTCTCAGCACCAGAAAAAGTGCTACGTGCTTTACCATAAAGGTGGGAAATAAATCCATGTCCTAGAAAAGAGGCAGCAAGTAAGAGAAGCAAATGATTTGGGGTGAGAAAAGGAGATAAGAAAAGTGGTAGGAGGGAGAGCGAAAATTTGTATCAGGCTCATAAAGTGAATCGGGTTCATTATAAGTGGATCTTCTAGTTAATAAGTTGTATTAATATGTAATTATTACTACTTAAATATTTATTCTGTTTCTACGCTTTTAAAAGATTGCTCAATGGGTGCATGAATTTAGAGCAATTTTTGTTGCTGTTGATATCTCCTGCCTGATTGTGCCATAATTCCACCCCTCGCTAAGGCTGCACCTTGTCTTGCGGTGGCAGATGGGGGGTTTCCTGGCTCAGAGAGGGTTAATGGGACCCTCTCCTGGTGGGAGGAGGGGTGTCCTGAATCCCAGCTATCCATATCTGAAGACTTTTCTGGTTCCTCCATGCTGTCAAAGGAGATTCATCTTGCTGCTGTTTGCCTTTCAGCAGATGATTTTCTCTTTGTACTTGAAGAGCACAAGTGCAATGTGGAACTGCGAATTACAGCTTATTGGGAATTCTTCTCTGTGCTCTCATTTTCATTAAGAAACATACTCAGGAAAATAACATTAAGGTTATAATGACCTTAAATAGCACTGAAGACAATGTTTAACTGTACAATTGAAAGCAACTAAAATGCTAGTTCCCAGTTAACTATATGCTATTTACCTTGAGTCACTCCCCTCCACCATCTTACTGTTTGCATGCTGGCCAGAAACAATGAGCCAGAAGGTATTTCTGTCCTGATCAACATATATGCCACCCTAGGCAGCTTATTCTGTTAAATGCAGAAATATTTGGCATCTGCCCTCTGTACCTATTCCGATTGATAAATTAAGGATGGAGCTGCTCCCAGGGGAGTGGTTTGTCTGTCTGGGCTTTCTGCAGTACCTGTGGCCATGGTGTAGGTGATGAAGAGCTGGGGGCTGCCTGAGCAGTACCCACCTCTAGGCAGGGCATGATCAACACTAGGTGTTGGACTTCTGGTGCACCTTGTAGTTTCCCAGTGGTGACCGAGGCCAGTGATGTGGAGGGTGATATATGACCTGAGGCACAGAAACATGAATTTTCAGAAACTCACATGCGTCCCCATGCCCTCTGACCAGCATGAGAAAGCTTTTTCAGACAAGGAGAGTATTTCAGGCAGTTTAGGAATTTGGCCAATGTAGATGAGTAATGCAGATAACATTTTTCTTTTCAACAAACACGCGGTGGCACACACTTTGCCATCTTGGCATTAAGGTGGAGGTAAACACGTCTCAGAGATTTGCAGGGGTATGATTTAGATCTGGATGAAGAGCACAGTGATTTGCTATGGTCATCAGAGGGGCCTTTCATCCATTATGGGGGAAGGACTTCATCTCTTTCTGCCCACTAGCACAAACATTTCTTCTTCTCCCTCCTTTTCCTGGAGTTTTCCTAAACTGAAATCAGGGACAAGCTCTGAGTTCTCTCCCTTCAGTAGGCAAACTGCTTTCACCCACATTTACCTGCCAGTTCCTGACCTGGAAGCAGATCATTGACCTTGCTTGGGAAAAGCATCAGGGAGGGTAAGTGTCCAGCCCAGGGATAGGCAGCAGGAGGAGGAAAGATCCACTTGGTGGCAGCAAGTTCAGAGAAAACCATCTTGAGGTGTCTCACCTTCTCCCAGGCACCAGTGCAGAAGGAGCTCTCTGAGGAGCGGTCTCTTGTGAGAAGAACTGAGGCTTCTTTTCCCTTGCATAACTTTGCCAGAAGCTGTGACACAGGCTTAGCTAAGAAAAGTACCAGAGCTGTCTCAGCAATGTGTATGGATGTGCTTTGGAGTGAGAATTAAAAGAAAGAACTATTGTAGCTGGAGGGCTATAGGGAGTTAAGGCATATATTTGTCCTTTTCCCTTGTGGCTTTAAAATACAGGACTTTCCAGATCTTCAGTCTGTAGCACGTGCAGCAAGCAGGCAGGAGCCCAGCTGGGTGCACAGGACTTTCATGCAAGGTGGAGCTCAGCTCCCAGCCAGCTGTGGGCAAGCAGAGCTGCCTTTCCCTGACCAAGTCCTCTTGTCCCAGCAGGATAACATGTCACTCTCATTTCTCTCTGGAGAAACCTGCTGTGGTGGGTTGGCCCTGGCTGGACACTAGGTTCCCACCAAAGCTGCTCTATCACTCCCCTCAGCTGGAGAGGTGGGAGAGAATATCATGAAAGGCTTGTGGGTTGGGATAAGGACAGAGAGATCGCTCGCCAATTACCATCATGAGCAAAACAAACTCGACTTGGGGAAAATTAATTTAACTTATTACCAATCCAATCTGAGTAGAGTAATAAGAAATAAACTCCAAATCTTAAAAACACCTTCCCCCCACCTCTCCCTTCTTCCCCGGCTCAACTTCACTCCAGTTTTTTCTCTACTTCCTCCCCCTGAGGGGCGCAGGGGGATGGAGAATGGGGTTTGTGGTCAGTTCATCACAGGTTTCTTCCACTCCTTCCTCCTCAGGGGAAAGTCACAAGTCCTGCCAGCAAACCTGCTCCAGTGTGGGCTTCTCTCTCCACAAGGCCACAGGTCCTGCCAGGAGCCTGCTCCAGCATGGGCTTCCTGTAGGGTCACAGCCTCCTTTGGACATCCACCTGCTCCAGCATGAGGTCATCTGTGGGCTGCAGGTGGACATCTGCTCCACCATTAACCTCCATGGGCTGCAGGAGGACAGCCTGCCTCACCATGGTCTTCACTACGGGCTGCAGGGGAATCTCTGCTCCAGCACCTGGAGCACCTCCTGCCCCTCCTTCTTCACTGACCTGGGTGTCTGCAGGCTTCTCTCACTCCTCCCTCCTGGTTGCGGTTCCACAAGTTGTTTTTCTTCCTCCTTCTTAAACACATTCTCACAGAGGTGCTACCACTGTCGCTGGTGGGCTTGGCCTTGGCCACTGGTGGGCGCCTCTTGGCGCCAGCTGGCATAGGCACTGTCAGACATGGGAGAAGCTTCTCGCAGAAGCCACCTCTATAGCCCCCCCGCTACCAAAACTTTGCCATGCAACCTAATAAACCTACTCCAGCCCCTGAATCCTAATGCTGATTTTTCTTTAAATGTTCTCTAAACTCTGTATGACTTTGTTCAAACTGTTTCCAGAGTCTAGACAGACCTTATGTTCGTGTTTCAGATGGCACTTCAATGCCTGGAGGCTACAAATAGAGAGGACCTGATTTTTCAGATCAGAGTAGTGCTAAGAAAAACCTTTTGGTGTTCTCCAGATGTTTCATAGTTGAAAGCTCAGCTACATTTTATGTCAGATGACTGCAAAACCATGCACTTTGTCTCACTATAACTATAAAGCAGTCACACTTCACTAATTTTTTGAAGACGAATCTGGACTATGCTTGTCTTTTCTTCCCCTGCAACAAAGATCTTAATTCTATCTGGGCAATTTGGGGCAACAGATCCACCCTCCTGGATGTTTTTACTAAGGCTGTCAGCCAAAGACACAAAACTGGCTTCTCAAATGCACTTTTTAATATTCATGGTTCTAGGAGATCTCTTTCCATGGGAGGTGATGCAGATTAAGGCCTTGTTGATTATAAAGAAAGTCTTAACCCCCTACATAAACTTCTTCCATGTAGCTGGTCATATTCTTTCCTCCCATTTCTGTATCTAGATTACTTACCAAATACTTAGCCTATGCTTATGTTAAAGAATCAGCCACCCAGATTGTCAAGGGGTCCCTTGTATTATTCCACTGTCCAAAACCATACAAAGTTTTTCACAAAATAAGAAAAGACTTAATATCTTTAGTGTGGAAGTAACAGCTGTAGATGAACCTGAAAAAGAACAAGTGTGATGGTAAGACCCCATAATCTTGATTTGTTTAGTTTATTATGCTTCTCAGGTCACTTCTCTTAGGGCATTTATTGAATTAGCTAATGTTTTTGCAAAGATCAGCAGTGAAGTATTATCACTGTTAATATTCTTTGTATATCTACATTGCAGGCTGCGTTGAGTAGAGATCTCTGTGCCAGACTGCTTCTGGTACTTTTGTTCTCTCTGATGGGACTGGCTCTCATATCTGTATGCAACATTGCAGCTTGCAGTATAGCTATGCTCGAACAATTTATATTGTCAGAGATCCCTGTAGATACTTAAGGCTAGAAATGTACCGTCTTTTAAAGGAAAGATGAGATTCTGGAGCAAAGTTCTGCAGTCAGAGGTGAAATCATTGCAAATTCTGGCTGTGGAACACAGGACCTTGGGTACAAATAGCTTGGACCTGGGAGCTAGTCATCCTGCAGTGAGGTATCTGGGCCCTGAAGATGAAATGTCACTGTAGAGACACTTTCAAAGCATGTGGAAGCCTGGTACTGGAAAAGTACATGTCTTTTCTGCTGGAGCTGGGCTGAAGGTCCTGTCTCCCTCAGGTCAGCCAGCTTTAGGCCCTAAACGGGTCTCAAAGCTTAAGTAATGTAAATAATGGGTCTCTGCAAATCTGGCTTATCTGTGCTGAATTGGGTACCTGCGGTAAAGTGTGAGCTGCATTGCCAACAGCTCTGAGGGTGGGGAACTCGGGGCTTTTGCTGGGGTCGTGGGCTAGAGCAGAGCTTCACTACCCTGTCCTCTGGCTGCATTTCTGCAGGAACAACCTGTGTGCTTCAGGGCTGACTCCTGGAGCGAGAGAGGAGTAACACTGACTTCTTCCTAGGAGAAAGACCCCTTGAACTTCAGCTTGTCCTTCCTATGTCAAATCTGACTTCTGTTTGGGGCTCTGCTGAAGTTTGCCTCCAGAGCTCTCTGCTTGTTCTGACGCTTACCTACAGGCCATCCAGTGAAAGGGATTTGGGGTCTTCAAATGAAAGGGTTAATTTAGCTGGGTTGTGTTTTTCTTGTAATTAATGAATTGATTTAATGAAGGAAAGTAGTCATTCTGCACAAGAGGGTTCCTGTCACTTGTGTAAGTTGTCAGCAGGTCACATTACCCAGGTAGTACAAGTAGACTCCAAGTTTTTGTTTTTTTCTGTGCGGTTTTCTGCACCGCTGGCAGTGCTCTGCGAACAACAGGATGTGATGGGGGCAGAATAGCAAAGAGGGCTCGGCAGCATGTTTGCAGGCGCGAGAAAGCGCTGCTGAGAGCTCAAGAGCCTCCTGTCCAGGAGCACACACTGGTATGCAGTCAGCTTTCAAGGCTTGTATGTAAGGTGCTTCCAGAGATGAGGGCCAGCTGGGTGCTGGCAGCTGCATCCTGAACCCTGCCACTGGCCGTGCTGTCCTGCCTGGCTCCCTGCATGCACGCACGGAGGTTAAGTGCCTTTTGACTCCTTATCAGGGATTTTGGTGATCGGATGAAGGGTAACAGTTTTAAACTAAAGGAGGGTAAATTTAGATTAGATATAAGGAAGAAATTGTTCACTGTGAGGGTGGTGAGACACCAGAACAGGTTGCCCAGGGAAGTTGTGGATGCCCCGTTCCTGGAGGTGTTCAAGGTCAGGCTGGATTGGGCTTTGAGCAAACTGGTCTAGTGGGAGGTGTGTCCCCCCGTGGCAGGGGGGTTGGAACTATATGGTCTTCAAGGTCCCATCCAACCCAAATCATTCTATGATTCTGTGTCTGCAGTTCTGAAACAGATTACTCTGCTCCCGAGCTCACCTGGCAGTGCTTTGCAACTGCTTAGCAAGGGGGTTGATGGCTGCTCCAGGCAGGGGGAAGCTTGGGGCCAGCCCTCAGAGTGTGAGCCTGTGCTGTTATATGGACAAGTTGCTGGGATTTATTAGCAGATGGCAAATGTTAGACTGCACTTGCAGAAGTGAAGTAGTAATGCTGTGAAAATACAGGTCTCCTCCAGCCCTTGTCCTGCATAGAGAATAAAGCATGAGGGGCCTTTGCCCAAAAGGTGGTGTCTGCTCTGGAAAGGGAAGGGTGCTTAAAATGACGTTTTCCCTGGAGAATCTGAAGAGTCAGGAAGCTGGGTTTCATCTCAGCAGAAAGGGAGAAATGCTGGGCTGACCTTACAGGGGACTTCTCAACTATTAGAGGCTTGGTGGAGGCTGAGATGCTTGTGGGGTGGGGATCACCATCAGGATGATTAGAAGCTGTGAAATGTGGTGTGGGGAGGCAATGGAGACAGCTTATAGTCTGCACTAGCAGGGGGGGCAATGGAGGAAGAAAATAAACAGCTGTGGTAGAAGGAGGAAGCAACGTGCTTGGAAAGGCAGGAGAAGGTGGTGTGTTCAGTTCAAGTGTTGGGACAGAGGGTTTTCTTCTGGTTCACACACATTTCTCCATCAGTGTTTGAGTGACTTGCTTTTCTGTAGTGAATCTCACCTGATAGTGAGAAAAGACTAAGAAGGAAACAAGCGAAGTCTGGTATGATCTGCACAGTGGTGAAAAAGGAGATTGTGACAGCAGAGCCAGCCCCGTACACTGGGACATGAACATGTCTGTCTTCCATGTCTTTCCCTTTTCTGAATCCTGGATACAGCTCCTCTGCCTCTCTTCATGTCCCTCTGCGACCCAGGCAGCTGCTGCTGGATCCAAAACCACAAAGGAGAGCAGCCCCGCTTTTGTTTGCAGGACTGTGAAAGAGACCGAAAGCAGTGGGAGCCCAGCTTCCACAGGGTACTTGTACCACTGGGACAGGCATGGACTGGGCAGCTTGGATTAATTACATTTTTGTCGATCCCTTGGAGGACTTTGTTTTTGCTTTGGGAAGTTTGAGACACTCCTTGCAGCCGGCCTGATGATGGGTTACTGGTTAGGATGGAAGATGCTTTGTAACGCCTTTCTGCATGAGGAGCACAGCGTGCTTTGCAGGGCAGTTGGTGTGGAGCCCTGGAGCTGCAGCCCTGGGAGGTGGTGGTCCTGGCAATAGCTTTCTGCCGTGAGTGCTAGCACAGTACAAATCTGATGGATGAATTTCATACTGTGCTGTGCTTCAGGAAATGAGTGGTGCACTGGTAAACCTGAAATGGCAATTTAGCAGGGCAGGTTGTAATTACATTTAGAGGGATTTGGCCATGAGGAAGGCAGGCAAAAAGTCATTTAGAGGCCCCGCTGCCATTTTCTGTACTGTAATTCAAATCCTCTAATCCCCTCGTCAGGTGCCTTGGAGGCACCCACATTCTCTAAGCACACTTCTTTGCTGTTAGAGTTTTCTTGGTACCTCCTCCTGCTCTCTCAAACCCTTAAGCCCCAGTCACACAGCAGCTGCACTGTGCCTAAATGTAGCTTGGTTTCACAAGCTGGATGGTCTGTCTCCTAAGCTGCCTGCAGGGCTGGATTTGGTGAGATTTTTACGGCTGCATCTTTGGCGATGCCCTGTGAGGCAGAATTGTATCGTGGTGTCCCCCTCTGCTGCCACACTTCCCCTCCCACAGGGCTTGGAAGGCCTCATGGCTGTGGTGCTCACCAGGTACCTGGCCCCTGTGTGACCATGTGCAACTGCCAGGTGGGTGGTTCTGTGCAGCAGCAATGGAAGCGGGTGCTTGGGCAGCTCCACTGTCACCCAGGAGACCTGCTTCTGTGAACCCCCATGGCTTCAGTGCGAGATGCCTCCAGGGATGTGCCCGTCTCCATGGAGTGGAGGGGTAATGGCTTCAAACTGGAAGAGGGCAGGTTTAGATTAGATACCAGGAGGAAATTTTTCACTGTGAGGGTGGTGAGGCACTGGAACAGGCTGCCCAGAGAAGCTGTGGATGCCCCATCCCTGGAAGTGTTCAAGGCCAGGCTGGATGGGGCTTTGAACAACCTAGTCTAGTGGGAGGTGTCCCTGCCCATGGCAGGATCTTTAAGGTCCCTTCCAACCCGAACCATTGTATGAGTGGGTGCTTAGATCCCATGTGCCACGGGGTGCCACGGTGTACTCATCGGCCACCTGCCTTATGGCAAAGAGTACAGCGGGGCGGCCACCAAGGGCAGGGAGCTGGGCTAGTGGTGCAGGAGGGCAGGCTGCTGTGGTACCCACGTCCCAGCAGCTGCCTTGTCGGGCTGAGCCCGTGTCACCCGCCGCCGCCATGGGATGTCGCCACATCGGAGCACCCGCTTCCCCGGGGCTGCCACCCCCCCCGCCCGCTCCAGCTGCCTCGCCGGGCGCATCCCCAGCGGCACCCAGGCATGCGAGGCCAGCCCCGGCCGGCTGCTCCCCCTGCCGCGGAGGAGGAGGAGGAAGAGGCGGCAGCGCGGAGCCCTCCGCCCCCTGCGGCGGAGGCGGGGGGGAGGAGGGGGGGCGAGGCGTTAGGACCCGGCGGCGGCGGCTGGGCGGTGCGGGGCCGGGGCCGGTGCGGTGCGGGGACAGCCGCCGCCGCCGCCTCTGCCTTCTCCCCTCCTTCCTCCCGCAGCCGCCTCTGCCCGTCGAGGCAGCGCTCCCAGGCTCCCCCGGGGCGCTCGGCATGAGGAGGATCAGGGCCAATGCCATCGCCATCCTGACCGTCGCCTGGATCCTGGGCACTTTCTACTACTTATGGCAGGACAACAAGCCCCGCTCGGCGGCCGCCGGCAGGTCCGCCGGCAGCGGCGGGGGTAGCGGCGGCGCCCGGGGCGGGCAGAGGGCGGCCGGCCGGCTGGAGCTCCGCCGGGAAGAGAGGACCATCCCCCTCATCGTGAGTGCGCGGCGGCCGCCGAGCATCCCGCCCTGCCGCGGCGGGGAGGGATGCTCGGGGGGGGGGGGAGGGCGAGCGAAGGGGAGCGAGGAGGGTTTCGCTTTGCCTTCGGGTTGCTTTGTATTTATTTTAGCATTCGTGCCTTGTCGCCATGGCAGCCGTTACAGTCGGGGAGCGGGGTGGGCAAAGCTCAGGGGAGTAGAGTAATGCCGCGGGTAAAGTATTTGCGAGTTGTCTCCGCCGCCGGCTCGCCCGGGCTCCGCTCCGCCGGCTGAGAGCGGCTGCCCTTGGCTGAGGAAAAGGGTGGGTGAAACAGCTGGAAGGTTTTTGGTTCGCGTTAAAGAGGCGCATATACACACACGCGCGCGCACATATATATATATGATCGCAGTTTTTTCCTATCAGGATGAGACAAGAGCCATGGCCTCTCACAAGCCCTTCCTCTGGCCAGCTGGCTGCTGGGCATCGGGCCGGGGGATGCGAGCGGCACTTGGAGTGGGGAACTGTGCAGCTGGTACCAGCCTCTGCCTCGGCTCCCCCTGCTTTGCTGCCAAACGGGAGACCTGGGCTCAGCTCCCGAGTTTTGTCTGTTTTAAGCTGGAGATGGCAGTCTGCGAGTCGGGCTCGGGCAGCGTTTGGGCAGGGTGGGAGATGGGGGAGCTCTTGGGGCTCCTTGCTAACCCAAGGGGTGGTAGCGGTGCCCTGCTGTGCTACTTCAAAATTGCTTTCAAAACCCCACACTCTGCTCACCTGGGTATCTGTGGGCTCAGTAGGGCGATAAAATTGAGCTCCTGACTTGAGGATGATGAGGACGTTTCTGCTCTGTCAGTGGAGGAGGTTTGTGCTCCATCAGCCTGTATCATTGCATCAATATAGCTCTCCCAACTCTAGGCAGTAGCTTCATAAAAAATAAACCAGCCCCTGGAGCAAAAGTGGCCCAGCAATACCATTCCCCGGAGTGATCCAGCTGAAGCAGTTCGGGAACTGCACTGTGTGTCACTCTTTGGCTGCAAATCCATTTATCAGCCGGTTACGCACACATGGAAGCAAACAAAAGCAGCAGCCTGGTCAGAGTCAGAGCAGGGGCCAGGCGCTGGGGCTCTCCGCTTCCCTCCTCGGCTGATGCTGGAATTTTTGGCCTGTGTCTTTCTCTTTTCCACCTGTAAACTGGGGGTGGCAGGTGTGTGTGTGGGGGTGTTTGGGAAGCCTGGTGAACGTTTGGAAAATGCTGCCAGAGCAGCCACAGCCCTTGGGCAGCAGGGTGGAAATCCTTCTGCTAAGACCCCCAGCCATCGCTTGTAGCAGCTGAAACTCAAAAGTCAAAACTGAGGCTCTCTGGCAGAGCAAGGATGTTATTTGCCCTCCTTAGGGCTGGGGGCTGCCAGCAGTTCAGGCTGCTCTGCTGTGAGACCCTCTGTGGAGCAGGAATGGAAATGAATGCAGTGCCCCCCAGGCAAGGAGCTCTGTGCAAGTGCTGTAGACCTTTGGGTCGTGCTGGGAAGCACTCTCGGGCTGGCCAGGGTTGACTCAAACAAACGGAGGATTTGGAGCGCTGCTGCCTGTCGGATTCCACCTTAGCAGCGGGGGAAGCTGCCCCTGATTTCTTGTGCGTGCTTGAACATGCCGCTCTGGCAGTTTTATTTCTCCATTCCCCCACTTATCCCTTCCATTTTTTTATTGCATTTACTTTACTCCCTCTCAGAGGGCTTGTGAGGTTACATGAATCCATACTGCCTGCCAAACACCTTAAAATCCTCCTCGGGAGGAGGATGCTGTGGCAGTGCCGCACGTTGTTCTATCGCTGCTGTTTGCGGGAGGTGGTGAGCGCTCATGGCTAACGACAAAGCCTCTCTTTACAAGCTATAGTGCCGTGTAACAGCCGCTCCAAATCTGATCCTGCTCACAGATCCACATAAAGCATCCCAGCTCTGCTCCATGCCTGAAGTCCCTTAGCAGGGGAAAATAATCATCCTTTGCCTCTCCTGTCCCTCTGTAACTGGGGTCCCACGATGAGCCAGCCTCCCCGAGTAAGTCCTGGTCCCCTTTGGCAGTAGCAGCTGGGATGAAGGAGGACCCTCTCCTGATGCACCTGACAGCAAGGTGTGGTGGAAATACCACATCCTGCCACGATCTGTTTGCATAGAGAAGGGAAACAGGAGGATTTTGCTCTCTACAAGTACCTGAAAGGAGGCTGTAGAGAGGCGGGGGTCGGTCTCTTCTCCCAAGTTACAGATGATAGGACAAGAGGCAATGGCCTCAAGTTGCGCCAGGGGAAGTTCAGGTTAGATATTAGGAAATATTTCTTTACTGAAAGGGTTGTCAGGCATTGGAATGGGCTGCCCAGGGAGGTGGTTGAGGCACCATCCCTGGAGGTATTCAAGAGAGGAGTTGACATAGTGCTTGGGAATATGGATTAGTGTTGGGTGGTGTGGTGGTGTGTGTGTGGGTTGCGTGTGTGGTGGTTTTTGTTTTTGTTTTTTTGTGTTGTGTTTGTTTGTTTGTTTGTTTTTTTTTTTTTTTTTTTTTTCATTGGTTGGACTAGATGATCTTAAAAGGTCCCTTCCAACCTCTGTGATTCTGTGATTCTGTGATTTTGTGGTGTCTGGGCTTCTCCTTGTGTGTGCAGAGCTGTTTCCCAAGGGTTCGGTGAGCTGCTGTGAAAGGGGAGCTGGTAAAATGCAATATATGCACTGCTGTAACTCTGCAGCAGCATGGCTATCGGCGAGCCTAATGGGCTTCACTTCAATTGGAGGTGGGTAATGAGCCATCCTGGCCACAGCCTCTGCCTGCGCTGCTGGGGTGGAAGCAGGGACACGACTGCAGGTGGGCACAGGGCAGGAAGGTCGGTGGGGGCCTGGAGACAGCACCCCCCTGCAGGAGGTGGCATCTGGCTGGGGTCTGAGCAGTTCGTCTCCTGGGCTGAGTTGTCTGTGTGAGCCTGTGGGGCTGGTTGCACAGGGGCTATAGCTGTGCGGAGTGGTCCTCAGCCCACATCCCTACCCATCTCTGGGGCACACGGCATGCGCCGTGGAGCACTGCCCGCCGCCCTCTCCCAGTCATTCCAGCCACCCTGCTGGAGAAATGATGAATTTAGAGAAACGGTTGTCCTTTAGCAGTGCAGAGCCCTCAACCCAGAGTTCATTCCCCGTGAAGTCAGATTACTTGACTTAATATATAATGGCAGTCTTGTGTAAGAGGAGGCGTGCCTATACCCCACGTGCTTCTCCTGTCCCTTGGCCTTCTGCAGAGCCATGGAGACAAGCTGCCCATTTTGATCCAGCTTTTGGTTTCCTCTGCTCTGCGTGAGTGATGGTATTGGGAGTTCAGGTTTGAGCTCATCTGCAAGTAAGGGTGACTCATGTGACTTATGGTTCTCTGGAAAATATTTTTTCAGTTTTCCAAAACTGGCTGCTTTTCTGTCTGGAACAAAAAAAAAAATCTTGTCTTTTGGGTGAGTGAGTCCAAGAGTTCTGCTCTTGTGTCTATGCTGTGACATTTCAAATCCTGGGGAAATTAAGGTGAATTGCCTGTTTTTTAAAAAATGAAGTGTTTTTTGGGTTTGTGGTTTTCTTAATTCTCTCCCAATGCAAAGAATAAAAATCACCTTGGGTAAAAAATATAGTCAATTGCAAGTCTCAGCCTCAAACTGGTTTGTTATTTGTTGACCTCATGTTTATCACAACTTTTAAACTTAAAATGTGGATGCCTGACTCCTAGAGTCAGCAAGGGAAATCTTTGGATATTAAAATTGGGGGAGAGCTGTCAGAGATCAGTGTCCCAGAAACAGCTTATGCATATGAGGGGAGACCTTATTAATGCCTATAAGTATCTCAAGGGTGGGTTGAAGGAGGAGGGAGCCAGACTCTTTTCAGTGGTTCCCAGTGACAGGACGAGGGGCAACGGGCACAAGTTGGAACATAGGAGGTTCCACTCGAATATGAGAGAGAATTTCTTCACGGTGAGGGTGACAGAGCCCTGGAACAGGCTGCCCAGGGAGGTTGTGGAGTCCCCTTTGGAGATTTTCAAGACCCGCCTGGATGCAGTCCTGAGTAGCATTCTCTAAGCAATCCTGCTTCAGCAGGGGAGTTGGACTAGATGATCTATATGGTCCCTTCCAACTCTAAAAAAATTCAGTGAAATTCAGTGAAATTAATGGTGATCCTCCAGATCCCTGTTTTATAGCCAGAAATCTTGACATTTGGGCTCTCTGCAATAGCCTCTCCCCAAGCAGGTCCTACAGATGCTTGAAATAAAAATGCAGAAATTGGTAAAGGGCAGGCCTGACTTGGTGTTGTGCCAAGCCCCTGCACATTTCCCCTTCCACCCGCCACGGAGGGTGGAAGCATGAGTGAGTACCACAGTCCTAGGAATGCATTTTTTTCTCTGGAGTGTGGCATAGTTTCATATCAATTAGGAGGAGCCCTGGGACCTCTGGCAGTTGGTTTGTGTGTTGAGTGTTTCTGGAGGATGGACTTCTTCCCTGGGCTCTTTTCTGTTCCTCCCGGGCAGGAGGTTGCCTCCTCCTCCTCCTTGGAAATTTCCCAGAGGCAGAAACTCTGCAGTGTATCTTTTGGAGGGGCTTTGGCATCATTTCCACACTATGTACGGCCAGTTAATCATTCCCCACATGCTGCTCATCTGCTTTACAATGGCACTGATGGGCAGAGCCCAGGACTCTGGGCAATCTAAAGATTGCAGCGTGGGAAGCTCACCCAGCCCACCAGTGTCCCGCTGAAGAGAGCAAGGCCATCGCTGTCATGTGGGCAAAGCTTGGTAGTCGGAGGAGTGGCTGGTGGGTAGCTTTGAAAGGGGAATTTTGTTCTGTGAGCTGAGGATGTGAGCATTTGCTCCCATTTCCCAGTCAGAAGCTGGATGTGAGGCTGCCTGCAGGCTCCTCCAGCTTGCTGACTTCACTGGGGTGGTAGGAAACACACCTGGAAGATGGAGACAGAAGAGTATTGTTAGTTAAATGCTCTGGGTTGTGTTAGGCTGGTGCCTGATTGCTCTTTGGAGCAGGTATGTTGTCTCTTATCTTTGTCCTGCCAACTTCTGTGACCTGCGTAGCTCCTCTGCGCCCTCCCTAGAGACAGTTTGGCAGCTGAGAGATCCAGTATTGCAATCCTGGCTCATATCCTGGGCTCAGCTCTCCTGCCTGCTCCCTCCCTCTGTGCTCAGCCACGTAAAATGAGTACCAGGGAGATAGGATCGAGGTGTCCTTTTCCCTTGGAGCAAAAAGGTTTCTAAATGCTCTGTGAACGTTGTTGAACGTACAGCATCACCTGCCTGTAGCGAGACGGTGAGCGGGAGGCTCCCTGAGAACGGGAGGTATCTGTAGGCATCGAGCAAGTCGGCGAGGAGGGATGTCGGGCGTTTGATTCTCCCCTCTTGTTTAGCCAGAAAGTAGGCAGTGGCTGGGGTTTACCTGCTTCTCTGAGTAGCCGAACTGGCAAGTTTAGCCACGCTTGTATTTGCTGCCATGTAAGACCACCTTGGTGTATGCTCTTCAGACCCTTGTGGACTTAACTAACTCGGTCAAGCAGTGTGCTCCGCTGCGTTTGTTCTCCGGTGCCTTCGGCTGGGGGTGCCTGAGTCCTGTGGAGCAGGTGCTGGCTGATGTTCACTGTTCGTTCGTGAATGAGTTTATTTCCATCCCTTCGTCGCATTCCCTCTGTGTGCAGCTTTTGGGGGATGCTGTTTCCCTCACAACTGGGATAAGCTGCAGCTTTTGTGGATCAATAGGTGCTACCGTTTTTCAGGGATTTGTATCCCACGGGGCTCCTGTGTGTGTGCCTGCCCGGAGGCAGGTCTTGCAGCCTCGGGGATGTAACTCTGGGAACTGAGGTGGGTCCTAAATTAAAAAAAAAAAAAAAAGCCAACAAGAGGGGGAAGACCACAAATTCATTGCATTGGCATATTGTCAGGCTTGTGAAGTACAGGTTTGATTTCATGTCCTGCTGTGCCGTGGAGAGAGAAGGCCTAATACTTAATGAGATGCCACAGCTCATTTCAGCAAGCCTCCTTACTGCTTGGCTCTTACCAGGTTGCTCACTCTCAAGCCTCCTGCCTTTTTGGGCAAAGATCAGTAATATGGCTATAGAGGCGTCTTTCTGTTCTTAGGCCGGGTAGCCGTGTGTCCGTTTGCACACGCGTGAGCACAGCACAGGAAGCTGTATGGTCCCCCCGAGGCTGCTGAGCTGCCTGTAAGCAAGCCAGTGACATCTCCATGTTCAGCAGCTTGTGAAATGTTTTCTTAAAACACCTTCATCCCTTCAAACTAAAAGAAAAGCGAAGGGGGCTTGGGCTCTCCCTCACGTCAGCCCACAGAGCAGCTCCGCTCCCCGCGGCTCTGCAAATACCTCAGGTGATGGAAACAGGATGGAAAAGAAGCTGCAGGTCGGTTGTGGTGCCGATGCTTTCACAGGGGGAAAGTGCCCCCTCCAAGTGCTGGGTTTGCCCATGTCGTTCAGCCTGGCTCGATCCCCTGCCAAAACCCAGCACCTGCCCAGCTCTTCCCTGTGCCGGTATGGCCTCTGCTCTTCCCAGTTAATTTTAGTGGTTCTGTTGGAGCCGTTCCTGCTGTGGCCAGACCCCTGCAACACTGATTCTTTTTTTATTTTTTGCATCTCTGTGGGATTCTTATAAATGCCAGATGAGAGGCCTGTGCCAGCTCCCTGGGAAAGGACGACTTGGTAACTATTTCTCCAGGGGTATTACTGCAGGAGGAAGATTCAGTGACAGTTCGACAGCTTAATATTTTATTTACTGTGTTGATGTTTTAAAAATGTGGCAATGAATGCTGTTTGCCTAAATGGCAGAAAATTATTTTATATTTAATTTGTCCCAGTGGCCCATGTGGTGCATTAAAAAATAAAGTAAAAATAAAAGCAATGGTTTGCAATAATAATATTAATAAAACCCAGTTGGCAGTGCTGGCCTTAATTGTTAATCTAAGTCACAAGGTAGCTGGGGCTCAGGGAGCGTGGTGGTCTGGGCAGCCTGGGACGGTGTGTAGAGGTGGGGGGGGTGAAATGCAGACCCCCTGGAGTTGATTTGTTTTTACCAGAGCCTTTCCATTAAATTAGTGGGTGAAGCGGCGGCGAACTGCCAGTGTTGGAGGGCTGAAAAATGGCTAACTTGTTCCTGTTAGAAAAACATGCAGCGTAGCAGAAAGGCAATGAAATGAGCAGAGGAGAACACGCTGGGGCTGAAGCAGATGGGTCAGTGGGGGACCCTGGCTCCCCTGTACTGAGCATCCCCTCCCTTTTGCAGGGCAAGCCCCAGCACAGGGCATGGCCGGGCAGCATCTCCTTCTTGCTCTTCCTTGGCTCTCCCCAGAGTGCCAGCTGGTTGTTCCTGTCCCATGGCGTCTCAGTGACAGTCCCAGCACCTCCTTCTGTTTTTCCTGCTGTAGTGGTGAAGACTGCTCCCTCATGCTCCTCCAGCCCTATCTGCCAGCAGGGCTGTCAGCTCTTTGGGGCTCATCCTGTCGGTTGTCTCTGCTGTTCTGCCTAGGCTGAACGCCTGGTGCTGAGGCTGTGATCTACAGCATGTCCTATACTGTCACATTAAGGCCAAGACATAACTAAAGCGAGACCCGTGGACTGGGAGCCAATCTGACTTACAGACTGAGCTGCAAACTCACCCTTCTTACAGGTTTCTGTGCCTCAGTTTCCCCAAAGTCTAGAATGGAGATTTTTATCTGCTTCACGGGGCTCTTGGGAGGCTTAGCTTGCGAGTTTTGTAAAGGGCTGGAGATGAGATAACCTTAGCAAAACATGTGGTTGAGTTCACCCTTCGCACACATTTGAACCAAGAACGGGATTAGCAGAAATGCAGTGGGTTGGGGATGATCTGTTGCCAGAGGAAGAGGTTAAAGGCACAGCACGGTAAGCTCCGTGTCCTGCACAACAGGATCTGTAAGGAAAAGGCTGTGTCCTACCTGCCTCTGTCTTTCACTGTATTTTTGTAAGCATATATTCCTGGAACTAATAGAAGTGATAAAGGACAGGAGCTGGATTCTCCTCGGTAGGTTTCAGGGTCCACGTTGTGCTTGTGGTTGTGGAGACACTGAGATATCTAGCAGTGCATTTAAAAAAAAAAAAAAAAAAAAAAAAGTGGTCTCTTGGGTCCCATCTTTGCAGAGAAATTACCCGTGTTGTGATGTGCTTTGAGCATATGGGTAATTTCTCAGTGTTGGTAGAGCCTGAATTTTTGACAGGCAGCTGTGAGCTCTCTTTGGAGCTGCTTCAGGAGCATTGTCTCTCAGATACCTGCTCCGTCTCCTCCTGTGGTGGCAATGGAGGTCCAGCAACACCTTTGGCGTGTCAGCTCTGTGCTACCCCAGGATGTGAATGAGGCTGCCATGTGGGGCTGCCCCTGGGCAGGGAAGCTGTTTTAGCTGGGCTGATGATGCTTGGTTGGTGGTCCTGCCATGATAGAGCTGCAGGGCTGATCTTTGCTGTCCAGGCTTCAAGGCTGCCATGGTCAGGCTGGGTTAGTGCTCTGACTTCTGACTCTGTTGTAGCATGGGCACTGATGACACTTGGCTAAAGCTGCAGAAAATTATCTACTTTAACCTCTTGTTTTCTTCCTCCCGCTTTCCAAATGTTTCATTTTTTTAAGCTGAAATGTGGTCCTTGTGAGGAGGCTTTGTTTTGAAGTAGCAGAGAGAGAAAAAGCAGCTGTGTTGAAACCTGCTTCAGCTGTTTTGTGGGCCCACGAGGAAAAAAAATACTACATTTTTTTATTTTAGACAGGCTGAATCCTGAAACAGCCAGGTCTTGGCTGGAAAAGTGCTCTTATCCAATGAAGATATCTTCAGAGATTCTCTGAAAAAGTCTTCCTGCAGGACAAAATTGGAAAGGACTGATGCTTTCCATCTGCTCGCATGCTGAGCGCCCCAAACGAAGTATTTGGTGCCAGAGAGTGTCATGCTCAGTAGTGCCATGCTGTACCTTTGTACCTTTTGGTACAAACTATGCAGTAAAAAGCCTAAAAAATGAGGAAAAGCATGTAAGCCGCAAAAAGCGGTGCAGCTCCTTTGGTAACTGGTGTGTTGGTCTCCGAGTGTGGGAAGAGGGATACAGTAGCAGGGCAAATGGAAGCCATCACAGCCACACAATGAAGTTAGAATAATTCTGCACTCCCTACATAGTTTTCCAAAGTAGTTTTAAATTGTAAAAATTAACTGTAAAGTATTGGAGTTAGGAAATGTGAATGTTGCAAGTGCTCACTGCAGACTCCTGTTGCTCAGTGATGTGATCATGCTGTAATTCTCAAGTGCTAAACTATGTATGTGGTGGTGTTTGTTTGTTTTGTGGTTTTGTTTTTTTTTTTTCCTTTGTACCTTTCTGGGAGACATTTTGGATCTAGTTGCATGGTAGGAATTATCATCTACATCAGGCTGCTTATGGACTAGGCTGTATGTATTTCCTAACCTTCTGGCATGTCACGGTTTGGCTGAAGTACCTGTTTTACACCTGAAGGTAGGGCACAGCCTTCCAAAGTGATCTCTGGCCAGGATGACAGGAACAGTGAC
Organism: Numenius arquata; assembly: GCF_964106895.1. Classification (NCBI taxonomy): domain Eukaryota; kingdom Metazoa; phylum Chordata; class Aves; order Charadriiformes; family Scolopacidae; genus Numenius; species Numenius arquata. The sequence goes on along the minus strand of NC_133581.1, from coordinate 46,329,252 downwards.
AAACAGGTAGGGCATAACCCTGTCCCCGGCATAGGGATGCTGACTTGCTGCATCCCTGCTGGAGCTACACTTGCTTCTGTGATGCTGTGGCTCTTGGTTTTGTGTTTGGGAACAGCAGAGCCGTCTCCTCTGGCAGTACCGGGTGCAGGCTGGGGTGAGCACAGTCGTGTTTCTCCCCTCACTGGGAGCGCAATGTGGTGTTTATACTGAGCTTGGGTTGGCAGCAGAAGGATGGATGCTCTCCATGAGGTAACCCTTTCAAAAAATCCGTTAGGGCAAATCTGAGCAGACTTAAGTCTGTTTGCATCGTCTCTGCGTGTGGGTGGTCTTGGTCTGGTTGTGCCGTGCCCTGGGATGCCCCATTGCTGCCCTGTGCCTGCTAGCTGGGGCATTTCCAGTCTGTGCTGGGGAAAACTGGACCACACTGGTTGGGCACTCCAAAAAGAAATTTTGGGAAGGGCTGGGAAATGGGTGTTCCTTGAGGGCTAGCTGTGGTCAGCACAGAGGGGCCGTCGTGTCAGGCAGTGATGAGATGTGGTCCGGTGAGGTCTGGCCTTGGAGAGGCTGCCCAAGCACCTATCAAAAGCTCCCTTTGGCTGAGAGTGAAAAGGTTTTAAGTCAGGGGGTGGACTGCTGGCTCAGGTCAAGTTCTTGAACAGACACAAATCTCATGGTAGATGTTAGGCGAGCCAGGAGGAGGTGGTTTACAGCAAAAGTAAACAATGCTGTCCTTACAGCACAGGATACAGATTGAGTCGCATCAGTAGTAGGGAAAATCTGCTGATCTGCTTGCATCACTTAGATTACAGCGTTATTAAAAATTATTATTGATTGTAAATTATTTACTCATTAATTTTCTTGGGCCGAAAGCCTTCCCTTCAGGAAAGATGTGCTGGAGTTGAAGGAAGACATGGTGGGTTGATATAAATGATTGTGCTTGGCAGGGCTAATATGAAAAATAGGTTATTTGCTACGTTGTTCTTCCTGCTGCCATTCGGCCATTAATTGTGCAGCTCTGCCCTGTGTGGTTGGTACCACTCTGACATTTGCTGCCCTTTACATCTGTGAATCAAAGCAGCTACCTGTGTTCTCCTGCCACCCCCATGGGATGCTTTTAGTCTCAGCATGGCAACAAGTCCTCTTGCCCATCTCCAGCATCCTCAGGGCAGTGGGTCTCACCAGCTCTTGCTTGTGCTTCCTCGCTGAGGAACTGGCAGGGACAGTGCGCTGCGGGGACCTTGTTAGGGGCTGAGCCCTTTAAATCTTGGTGCCCTAGTTAATGGGGTTTTAGTCCTTCCAACCTGTCACAGCCCATCTCATTTTTCCTCCTCTTTCTTTTTAGTTAGAGGATTATAATTGTCGCATTGAGCTTACAGGGGATTGGAATGCTCTTATCTATCTTCTGGCTTTCCTCAGTATCTCCTAAGAGGCATCATAAAGAAGGGCCAGAATGGATAAACAGGTATTAGCACCACTACAAGTGCTGAAGAAGGGGTGAGAAAATTCCCCCTAACCTTTCACGCCTGCCGCCTTGCAGGCTCTGCAGGGGATGCTCTGTGGCCTCCTGAACTGTGGCAGCTCCCCGACACCCTGGTGTTTTTCCGTGTCCCCACATCACCTGGTATGTGGGAGCAGGGACTCCTGGCTCTCAGTTGGGCAGAAGGGGCGAGTGCTGATGGGAACTGGGTATATGAAGGGATCCTCTTCTTATTCTTCTGTGCCTCCTGTACCTCAGGAGCCCGGTCAGGTAGTGTTCTAGTTCCCCAGCTCACAAGTGCGCAAAAGGAAGGTGTTGCTGCCCGTGGGTTGCATGTTCAGAAAACCCAGCATACATATGCCCTCAGTTCCTTCAGCTGGGCTTCAGTAGAATCCAAACCTGTAACATCTAAAGTTTAAATTAAATATCTTGACTTTTTTTTTGAGGGGCAGGTGAGTGATTCTATTCACCATGGAAGAATCCTTCAAAGTGATAGAAAGCAGAAATGCGTGCTGACCATTTGAACTCCCTAGTTTATATAGCAATGAATCTAAGAAATGAGGAAATAATGCAGCGCACATTATTTATTAAACATCCAAGAATTTTCTAAACTGAGTCTTGTGACAGATTCATTAAGGCTAAGTAAATTTTGAGGATCCATGTTGCATTACCAATTTTCTTGCCTAACTTTCTGTTAATGCTTTTACAATTCCACCAGGAATACACCTCCCACTGCTATATTTAACTTGCTGGCCCTGTGTGAATCTTTAATTGTGGTCCACGCCGTTCTCTGTAGCAAGGACAGCCATGAAGCATGTGGCCAGAAGATTATTTTGGATCAGTAAAGGCAATTCATATCTTTCCAGTCTTGAGTAGGTGAGTTGAATTTGAATGGAAAATATTTCTATCTAGATCAGAATTTGCTTTAAGATACCAATTTAATATTTTTCTGCCCAAGGTAACTTCCCATATCGTTGTCATTGTCCCATTCCCCTGCCCTGGCTGTAACTCTGTGTGCCAGGGGAGCGCATAGCCCAGCTCGCAGCTGAATGTGTGTCTCTGTAGCAGACTCTTCTTGTACGTGAGGGACTTGTTTTGGGGCCCTTCTGGGATGGGAGAGTAAGGCAGGGCGACTTGTTGATTAGTAGGGGCTGTTAGGGGCTGCCGCAAGCCTCCTGGGAGTTACCAGTTGCCTCTCCATCCTTTTCAGAGTGATTTGCACATCAAAGTCATGCAGCCTGAGATCTCCTGTACATCTTGCTCCTCACCCAGACCTCACATACAGCCTGCCCTGCTGCGTCCCTTCCGAACTGGAAAGACAGCCTCTGTCCCAGGGAGTTTATAACTTCCATAGGTGTGTAAGATAAAGAGTTGGGGAGAGAAAATGTTCTTCCCCCCCATTTCCCTGATGTAGACCTGAGATGAAGCCTCAATCTTTGCTGAAAGGAAAAAAAGAAAAAAAAAAAAAAGTATGTTCATTATAATCTCTGGTTATTAATTCTGATTGAAATACCAGTGAAGCCAGGACAGCTTGGATATCAACTGTGTACCAATATGAATTCAAAGAACTTTGCACTGGATTCAAGCTACTACAGAGAGACAATTAAAACTCAGTTTGTCCTGTGGTAGCTGCTGTTGTAACTGACTGTACCTCATTCTTGTTAGGGTTTCACTTGCCTTGGTGGTTTGGGTCACCTCTCCGCCCTCTGATTTCTATGTGGTCAGTGATGGGTTGGCCACTTAAAAACTGTTTTGGCACTTCCCATGACCTGAGGGGGCTGAAATAGCTTGGGGGGGATAAATTTGGCCTGTGTCTGGAGAGGTTGGGAACTTTCCGCCCTCTCAATTACCCTGAGTGCCAGCTCAGGTTTTGGTGTGCATTTTTTAGTGTGTGTTCCTTTGGGGGAAGGAGCAGCATTTGAAGATAAGCCACTGGGAGCCAGAGTGGGGAGACAGGTTAGAAAAAGCTTCTAAATGATTCCTGTGTGTGCAAATGCTAATCATTAAACCTGTTACTGCTTAACAGCGTGACGACTTGTCATGATAAGCTGCCCCTCCAGGCTGAACAGGAATAAATCTCAGGGTGTTCGCTGAGCTCTGGGAGCTGGACTTTGGCCTCTCCCACCTCGGCCCTAGTACAGAACAGGGTTTAAGCACTCCTTAGCGGGCTGTGGTGGCAACCCGCGTGGCAGTGGGGCTCCCTGGGGCGGCTGCTGCTTCCTCAGTCTTAACTCTGTCTTTGGAGAGTTAAATTCTCAAATTTATCAGCGTAAAGTGAGGTTCCCCATGTCACGTTGTTTTTAATGCCGAGTGACATCTGTAACCAGCGTCTGGATTCTCGTTCTGCGCTCGGAGCAGTAGCCCGTGTGATTTGCTCCTCTTGGGGGGGGGGGGGGCGGAAATACACCGTAGGCACTTTAATCATTCCCTCTGCAGAAAAGGCAGTGTTTGCATCTGGGAACACGCTCCTGGCATTTGTAGTACGTATTCATTTTTCATCTTGCTACAAAAATCTTAAAGCAGATAGATAACAGGAACGTGAGTGCCTGCATGCTGAAACGCTTATATTCCTGTCCGGTGGCACAAGTTGTAATGGGCAATGCCATCTGACTGGGCATATGGCCTTTTTGCCAGAAGTTATTAATAGTCACATGCAAACACAAGCAGCAGCATCTACTTTTGTAGGAGCAGAATTTTGCAAGGATGAATTCAGCTAGTTGTACTCATTTGCCCCCAAGATAGGAGTCTCAATGTAGGACATCCACTGCTGTGGATGTTGAGAAGGGGTCGGTGACTAATCCAGACTCTAGCAGTCTGGACAACATCAGTTGGATGATGAAAAGTCACAAATGGGTGACTAGGCCTTTACCCCATTGTTTTGGCCAGTGTTATTGCGTAATATTTGTTGCTGGTAATTCTGTAATGCAGGCAGGAGATGCTTAGCAGTCTAAGGCGTGGGGGCCCTGGGGTACAGCCTGCACCTGGGCTGAATAACCCACTCTGCCAGGCAGGCTGGAGACCTTCTCTCCTGATCAGAGAGGTGAGGAGTAGTGTTTCTGGGGCAGCAGCAGCAGCAATATGCCACCTCAAGAAGGCTCCTAACAGCCGCAGGCAACTCCAGGTCCCTAGGGAAGTCTGTCCTGTTTGACCATAGACTTGCTATCGCTTCTTGAATGTCTCCAAACCCAGAGAAATTGTGGATGTCCCATTCCTGGAGGTGTTCAAGGCCAGGCTGGATGGGGCTTTGAGCAACCTGCTCTAGTGGGAGGTGTCCCTGCCCATGGCAGGGGGATTGCAACTCGGTGATCTTTAAGGTCCCTTCCAACCCGAACCATTCTGTGATTCCATATGGGACTATGGGACTGGGACAGAATTGGTTCTTCAGAGTGGCTCTGCACTGTAGGCAGAAAGGGGCTTTTTGGAGTTACTCGAGGGAGAAAAAAATGGCCGAAATAAACTGAAAACCCTGATGATCTAAAGGAAAGACCTTTGCTCCTGAGAAGGGTGGGGGGAAATCCCCACCTGTTTGGTAGGGCTGCTCGGGCTTCCTGTAGGCTGTTCTTCCAGAAGAGCTATTTGCAATTCTCCTGCCAGTTCAGTACCTCTAGCACTACCAAAGCACGTGTGAAAAACAGATGTGTGGCAATGTCTTCAATGTCATTTAGAGGGCAGCTCAGCTCTCTGTCCTCTGGACACACACCAAATCTGGCAAGGAGGAAGGTATTTATACTGTGCTTTACTAAGCCTTGACCTAAAAGAACTTGTTGCTGTACATTTCTCAAAACCCTGTTAATTTAAAAAAAAAAAAAAAAAAGAAGAATCTCTTAGTTTTTCATGAAATTGATTTGGTGCGTTTCTGAGACTGTGAACAGCAATATGCTCCTTGGTTCGCTGAACTAGCTTATGGGAACTTGGAGGAGCTTCCTTCATACTCGCTGCAGATGAGAGAGACGTATGAAGAGGCCTGGGGTGCAAGAACTTTCGTCTTTAGTATGTGTTCCTAGTGTAGGGAGGGTGTGGAAGTATTCAAGTATATTTAAAACATTTGAATGTTTGCTGAAATGTAGAATCTTAATATTATCTTTCTCACCTTGTCATTTCAGCTATTTGAGTTTATTAGGAAAAAAGACAGGGTTTTTTTTTGTATTTCCTCTTTACACCTATGGTGTTGTTTGTGTCAGTCATGGAAAGTGGAGATGTGAAAATAACTGTGTCATCCAGGCAGCCTCCCTGCAGATGCTCAATGCCTCTTGTAGAAAAGGCCCACACTATCTCTTGGAGCCTCTTGCTTGTTTGGGGAAGTTCAGAGACCATCCGATAGTTCTTCCTTCCCTTTGTCCTGTTAAAGAAGTTGATAATATAATATGCAGGGTGCACAATGCTGTGGTTTTAGTCTGTACTGAGCCAGATGGAATGCTCAAGGTCCAAAACCAGAAAGAGATTATCTAAGGATGCTGGGATTATAGAGTAGGATTCAATGTCACTGGGCTGGAGCTGGCTGCTCCTTGCTGTGGAAGGAGCTCAGCCACATCCCCTCCTTTGAAGATGTGTGATTTGGGAGGAGAGGACTGCTTTTAGGGAGGCCTGTCTGCTTCTCCAGAGCCGATTTAAAAGCCTGCCTCCAAGTCAAGCAAGGGAAATGCTATCAGTGGAATTTTTCCTAGTGTATTAAGTGGCCTGGCCTAATGGTGTTACCACAGAGAGCAGCGGATAGAGGATGGTTTTCCTTGAACCTTTTCTTTGCTGCCTAGGAAAGGGGCTGCTCCCGTCTGATTCAGCTGCTAGGCAGCCAGAGTTTTCTCTGCTGGTCAATAAACAGAAAATGCTGCTTTATGCACCAGAACTGGGGTACTGCCTGCTGTAGTTATGACTTAGTTTCTAGTGTCATATTAGTTAGGACTTAGATATTGCACTGAGCCAAGGATCTATCTGCTAAAGAGGCACAGGCTGAAAGTGAATCCGTATTTCTACGTTAAATAGATTTGTAGCGGCATCTGTTCTGCCCAATGATTTTTACAGGGGAAACAGTCCAGAGACAGTAAGATTGAGATGCTTCAATTGGTACTTTTGTTAATAAACATTTTTATTTTTTTTTGTGTTGACATGTCTGGTGCACTTGACTCTTCAGAAATGTGGTAAGTGCTTAAGCATCTTCTTTTACAGATCAAGAGTCTGAGGGAGGCTCAATAAGGTTAAAGTCTTCATCTACACCGATTGCTCAGTCTCTGTTGACTTTCTCTTTGAACGTCTTGCCCACCGAGCATTTGACTGACATCCCTTTCCTTAGAGCTTCAGCACACGTGCAAACAGTCATGGCTATTTTGCAAGGAGGGGAGGTGGATGAAGGAAAAGCGAGGTGAATATACCCCGCTGATGGACACACAGTGCCAGCAGGCTTTGCCCCCCCCCCCCCCCGCCAAGGATGGTGCTTCCCCTCTCGGGGTGTCTTTGGGATGAAGCATCAGGAGTGCTCAGGTCTCTGTTTGCAAGTGTGACATCTTGCAGTGCTGCACGGTGAAGGCCCTTGTAAGGAGCTACTCGAACGAGGCAAACAGTAACGAGTTGTCCAGGGATGGTGCATTGGCTCCTGCCAAGCAGAAGGAAAAGTGTCACTCTGATTTGTGCTTACCTGGCTACGCAACTGAATTTTACCCTTGAACCGAGTTCCTGGGTAAGATAAAACCCCTCGGGTGAGACGCATGCCATTTGCACAGGGTTCTTAATTAGAGGAATTCATCATGAACACAGGCATCTTTCTCTTGTTAATGTGGCAGGGGATAGAGATTAATTACATCAGTAGAAATATGTCTGTTGTTGTTTACTATTTCTATGAAATGTGGCAGTCCTTGGTGTCTGTGGACAGAGATGAGGTTCCATATGATATTGCTGTGCTGCCACTATTATGCTTTTAATTATTTAATGAATTACTGACTTGAGTTGAGGCCGCTCCACAAGGCTTGCTATCTGCTGATCAGAAGATGCTTAAAACTTGCATATTCAAAAATTTCTAGATCTGCAGTGATAAAGGGGGAAAATCATGGCATGTTTAGATTTTTTTTTAATAGCACCCCTCTCCTTAAATATCTGTGTTCTCCTTTCCCATACTGCCAATAGCAAAGTGGATAGAGGGCAAGCAGATAATTTACTATGATAATTTCAAAATTAACAGTTTAGTTTGGGGCACAAGTAGATCTCGCATCCTATTTCTCTCCCTGTTGTCCTTCTGCCCCCTCCAGTTCAGCTGGCCAAGGGATGCCATTTTGAAAGTGTCTGGCTGTGAAGAGTTCAGGAACTGGAGATTAAAATTGCTTATTGAGTTCTTCTATGTGAAACCTAGCTTCCAGCACCAAGGATTGATTGCTTACATTCAGGTTTTGAAGGGTCTATGTCTCTTGCAGAGAATAGCGCAAGAGTGGCTTGCTGGCTCCAAAGCACGTAAGCATCATTTGAAACGCTTGCCAGTGGGGTGCAGCAGGACTCTCCTCTGAAGCTAGCGGGACAATTAGACCACTGGAGAGTTGGTTTTGATGGGGTTTTTTTGACCAGTATTCCCCATCTATCTCCTCAAGGAAATTTTCTTTTAGCTGGTTTGTCTCCTTTCTTCCTCCTCAGATGGGTATCATGGTATGAACAGATTGCTGAGGAGAACTATTTCCTTCCCCTGCCTAAAAACAAAGCGAACGTATGGAAGCTGTCTCACAGAGACAAGTTTTGAGTCCTCTCTTGACTTGGCAAATACTTTGCTGTCACCCCAGGAGCCTTGAGGAGCAATACCAGCATGACAGGCAAAGGCAGAAAGGGACGCCTACTTAGATGGCTTACAGGAAGAAGGGACAAAGCATGTTTTGAGAAGACCCGTGTTGTAGCAGCTGTGTACACACCTATGGTGCGCTGGACCAAATCCCACTCTGGCTCTCACACTAGGTAGAAGTTGTGATTTTCAGCTGCTTCTGTCTTCTAAGCACAAAAGCGAGGAGATCTGTGGTGTTACTGGAGAAGAGACAAGTGTTTGTCCATGTATTTAATCAAGACTCGCTCTTCAGTGAGTGCTTTATTGCAGATGTTCTCTGCACACTTCTCGCACTTTCCTTTTGGGATTAAAGTGTTAAGAAATCTTCTTCGTCCCCTTGTCTTCCGTACTCTCGTGTCATGAGTTAGGGACGAAGGTTCTTCCTCTCCTAAATATGATCTGATGGAAGGTCTTGCCTGGAAGATTTATTTATTTCAGTATGAGGGTTTTCAAGTTCAAGTGGGCATTAAGTTGGAATTTAAAGAAATATCTCAAAATGGAGGAGGGTAGAACAAGCATTTCTGCCCATACGTTTTCTCAAGGGTGCAGTGCCTGTCACTCTCAGAAGAGGAACAGACTGTTGTGGAGTTGTTAAGATGCTTGAAGAGTCACTGACCTGTGGGCTGTACTGCCTTCTCTGTCCAGAAAAAAAAACCCAGAGTAGTTTCTGTGCAGTTTTTTTAAATGTCTAGCTTGCAGTCTGGGGGTCCAGACATGAATGATTTTAAGATCTGTTGCGTGTCTGAGGACAAGAGTTACAGACCCTTAGAAGATATAAGAATTTAGTTGAAGTAGGTAAGAATTTACTGACAATCCATAGCTTACTGGATTCCTCCATGTAAAATGTCTGTACAGCACTGAGGATTAATTGATTAAACTCTTGTCTAGAAAATTTTATTCTTTAATATATGAGTAATGTAAAATTGTCTTACTGGCTCAAAAAAGCATAAAAATAGGAATTTAAAGTGGCTATTGCCAGGCAAAGAATACTGTTATCTGTTTTCAATTATAGAACAATATTTTCCTTTAAAAAAAAAAGGGTGAATCCAAGTCTTTTGTATCTGTATGGTGAATGGAAGCAGTTAATTAAATACTTTGGGTTTGAGATTCACAAGGTCTTTCAGATGAAGGATGTGGGGAAGGATGTGGGTAGACATGGGGGAAGTAGGTGTCTTATGAAGCTGTTTCCTGCTTTGCAGCTCTCCCTTTGAGCTGAGATGGAAAGGAGGTGTTAATCACTTCTCAAGGGCTCCGCAAGACATTGCTGCGGTCTTGTGAACATCATTGATTGTGTCCTCCAAAAGATCTTGCTGGGGCCATGCAGGTGAAAGAATGGATGCACAGCTGTGGTAGCTTGCTGAAAGAAGCAAGAATATTTGATTTAAGTGCTTGCAGGCACTGTTCCTCTTGCTCTGTTAAGGCACTAATTTTGTATTTTGCTCTGCAGGTTGCCATGATCAGCTGTTCCATTTCTCCAGATTTTGCTAGCTGTCAGTAGGGACGGTCCTTGGAAGGTTAAGAAACACAGGAGGAACTGGTCGTACCAAGACATCCTTCCATCTGTCTGCATGTGATGCTTGTATTTCCTTGTGCCTAGGTACTGCCTCTCTTTTGAGCTGTGAAAGGGGCAGAGTACAGCCCCATACTATCAGGAGATGGGAGCTCTGCTGGGTCATGAGAGGCCTGGGGGCATGGGGTCATCTTCCATGAACCAGCCTGAGAAGACACTGAGGGATGCAAGGTGTATTTGGAGGGAGTGTGAGGGGAAACAGGAGGAATGAAAACCAAATTGGTCTCTACCAGATGCTGGCTATGGTCCTTGAGGAAAAGGATTTTTGCTCTGTTGCCGCTGATGTTTGTACTCAAGGTTAATGCACTTGAGCAGAGGTGAAGACACCATTCTGGGAATGTTTTGCTTCAGATGGGTTGACTGCAAAAGGAATTCTTGTTGTTAGCCTGGTATTTACCAGGGGCTATGAGGGGGATGATGACTCTGTTACTTGCCTGGTATCATGGAAGTGTGCAGTGAAGGGTAACATTAAGTCATTATCAACTAAAAGAAGTTGAGGGAGTTCCTTTCTCTCTTGGTTTAAAACTTGTTGCTTCGCACAGGCTAACACAGTGCTCTGGGAAGAGGCTGAAGGGGTGAATGTGTGTGAGAAAACAAAGGATGGGGATGGGTTCTCTGTACCTGCTTTTCCTACTTGCTGCTTCCCTCGGAAGTTGGGAAATTGGTTCTGGCGTATTGCTCTTGATGTTATAATAGAAGGAGTCTGTTCAAGGCACATCTGATGGGTGCTGGAGTGCTTGTATGAGCTGTCACCTGTTAAGTTGTTATCAGGTTAAAGATGGTTGTTTGCTGGGGTGGTTGCTGCACCCCCAGCTCCGGTTCAGCACTGAGTGGAGGGACTGGGAGGAAAGGTGCCATTTGGACTTGTGGTCCTCAGTTCAGCTCCAAGGGCTGCTGGAGCAGCCTCACTGGAAATATCCTTGGAGTTTGAGCCACTGGCCTAAATACTGGCTTCATAATCCAGAGAGTGAATACTAACCTGGGGATGAAGTCTCACAGCCTCTGCCTCAGTGCATCTAAGTGACATGGAATGGGGAGAGCTTGCAGAGGGCCAGGCAGGTTGGATGAAGAAAGTTAATTTGGAGGGGAAGTATATCGCAGCGTGGCAAGGTAGGAACAACTTGTTTCCTTGTGCTTTTTTTCTCTGTACTCTAGACTTCAGAGAACAGCATCAATTTAAACATCCGTGTAGACTTTTCTTACTTTCAGATGGGGAAAGAAAGGGACAATAATTTTTTAGGAAACCTGAGGTATGACTACGCGCACAGTTTCTGAACGGGATTGTCTGGGATATGTGCATGTGTTACTTGCGTGGGTGTATATTGACATCCTTGAGGTTCACGTGGCAGCCCAGCTATGAGTGCATACTGTAATATTTTAATTGTGATAACTTCTGGAGACTTTATTTCAGTACAGAGGATTTTCATCATCTCTGTACTTAGTTTCCTGTTTTATTTAAAGTAGTAATTCAGATCTAGCGTTTCTCCTACTGCTCCGAGTGGTACAAATGAAATGGTGACAGGCTGTTTGACTTTCTGAGCAAAAACCACTGTAGGTCAGAGGGACGCCTCCCCGTATCTACCAAGGGAACTGACATATCTACCTGATGAGAGACCAAACCTGATCACTTTGGCTGGTGCACTTCTGTCCCCACCAAGCAGAGTTCCGTCTTGGACACATTTAGTTTAAAAGGCCCAGGGCCTTCCTGCAGAAAGGGCTGGTAGCAGGCAGCTGCAGGACCCAGCTGCATTCCTTCCTCTCAGGTTTCACTTGTCTGAACCGTCCCTAAGCAGGACTTCGGGCATCCAAGAGCTGGGGACAAGCCAGGTTACAGACCCCTCCTGGATGCGGGTGGGCTTGCCCAAGACTGGATGACTCGTGTGCATCCTCTGATGAAGTCACCAAGGCAGCAGTGACTTGCAGCTGGTGGAGACCTCTTTAGCTGGAGATGGTGTCTGAGCCTTGCAGCAGAGGCTCTGCCAGCTAAAACTAGTGAATCACTTTCAACTCCATTGATTAAAACCACAATAAATGAGCATTTGCTTGTGATGGCTAAGTGAAGTTGTAGTACCTCAATCCATGAGATTTTGTTTGATGTTTCAGTGTTCCCAAGTTAATGAGCCTCCTTGAGATAGGTATCTCTTTTCTCTTGACACCTCTCATCACCTCTCGGAGCTGGCACAGTAGGATTTGAACTGTGTGACACTGGTTAATGCAGAGATACGAATTGCTGTTGCATTACCTTTGCTACGGTGCGTGGTCTGTGTCAGTTGTCTCTCTCCAAGGCAGCCATTTTTGAAGCAGTCCATCACACACTGCAATTACGCCTTTAGTGAGGAAGATCACTTACTTTCTGCAAAAATCTATGATTAAAGATCACTGGACTTTTGAAAGATACCTTTCTACTTTTCTTTAACAAAATTACTCATTTTGTTGTGCTGCATGACTGACAAATATATATCAAAGACAGGCCTTATATCATCACAGTACAAACGTCAACTGCCTGCGTTTAAGGATTGGTTATTCGTTTGCAGGATCAGATTATCCTCTGTGAACCTGCACACAGAAATGGGTATTGTGCAGTCCTAGCAAATCAGGATGGTAAGCTTGCAAAAACTGCTTCATTTTATGATGGATGTACCTTACCAAGATTTGATGCTGTGAGACAGTTTTCTACTGTTTCACTTAACTGCTGCTTTCTAATGAAAAGTGTGCTGCTGAGCTCTTCTGCTCCATTGGTTGCTAAAGGGTCAGCTTTTTTGAATTACCTGAATGTACGAAGTGGTTGGCTCTTTGTGGGGGAAAAAGAAAAAAAAAAAAAAAAAGCTTCTGTCAAAAGGGTACTTTTTCTGCTTCTGGAAGGATTCTCCCTTGGATATTCTTGACTCTGAACATGACTACAGTTAATTTTATTTGTGAGGAGGTAAATGTCTGGCGATCAACTTGCTTCATCTTTTCCAGATTCCTTGGAGTAGCTCGTGAATGACATGCTGGAAACCAAGCTGTTGACCGATGTATGTTGATGTGGAAGTTCTGGAAAACGCCTTTATCATACATGTATTAGGGCTTCTGTAGATCACTGCTAGACCCTGGAAGTAGACGCTAGCATTAAAGTTGGCTTTACATTATTTGTGCTGGTCTTGTAAGCTCCTTTTGGCTGAGCTGTTTAGGGAGGAAGCTGGAAGTGGATGCTCATAACAATCTGATGATTGTTCTGAGAAAAGTTAATCACAAGAGCTCCCCGGGGGGGTAAGGAGGCACAGCAGCATGGTACTCATCAGCGTGGGTAGGTAGCAACACCATGCCGAGTGCGGGCATCAGAAATGGTTTTGGTGAATGAAGCGGGGAGAGCCCTGCAATTGCAGTGGGGTGTGAGGCAGGAGCTGAGCATCTCCTCTCAGCACCCTGCTCCCTGGTAGCATCCCTGCCGCGTCTGCAGCACCTTGTGAGTACTAATTTCCTTCTCACATAACTGGGAAATGGCTCTGTTTGCACTGGATAAGAACCTAGCTTTTTTTAAAAAAAAAAAAAAAAAAAAAAACCAACAACAACCAAAAGCAACAAAACAAACTAAAAATTACTATGGTATTGCTATGGTAACAAACATCTAGAAATGCAGACAGATCTCTGTATCAACAGCAGGCTTAGGCTTTACAGCCTGGCCCTGGTGGTTGCATATGCCTTCAGAGACGGAAATGATGCTGTAAAGGGAAAACAGCAGCAGGTTTATGATACCTTGGAATCGTTCCAAATGTGAGACCTACTGCTCCCTCTGAAGCAGGCTTGGGGGGAGCGGTTGCAGGCTGTTGGTACACATCTGTCACAGCCTGTTTGCTACCCACCCAGGCAATGGGAGATAAGGAGCCAAATGTACTTCACAGCTGAGCAGAAATGGCCGATTATGGGATTGGAGTTGGAATATCCTGCAGTTTAAGAACACCTTGGCCTCTCATTGGGTTTTGGGAGGGCTTTGACTAGTTGGAGAAGACAAATTTATTTTGCATGTAGTGTATCATTTGCAGCTTCCAGCAGGCAGGCCTGGGAGAAAGCAAAGGGAGCTCAGCTTCTTTGCTGCCATGGTGTTTAGTTGTGTGTGGTGGATCTGGGTCTTGGTTTTTTTTCATTCTTGTTTCCCATTTTTCACTCTGTTAGGGGCAGCGCTAAAATCAGTGAAGAAGGAGAGGAGGTGCTAGCAGCAGAGAGCTTTGAGTTTTCTGGCTGAGATAGAGCAGGTTCTTCCAAAGCACCCCTAGAGCATGGGGTGTCTTGGGAACTCAGCCAGCTTCTCTTCCATAAGCATCTCCCGAAAAAAAACATGGCAGAACTGGGCAATAGAGCAGGAAAAAAAGGGAAGGAACTTCCACCAGGGCAATTACAGAAGTGTAGGGGACCCCGCTATAATTGTGAAGGCTGATATTAGGAGAGAAGACCTGTCCTGAGAAGGCCTGGCTTTGAAGAGGAGAACAGACCTCAAGATGTTACCTTCTAAAAGAGGTCTTATTTCCCTGCAGCCCTCCTTGAGGGATGATCCTGAATATGAAAAGGAAGCTGCCTCTTGTAATGCCAGGATTCCTCTGGCTTGCTGCTGCTGCAGCTCCCCTCGGGACCAAGTCGCAGGCTGATTCTTGCTGACTACCATTTCTGGCTTCAAATTAGTTGAAGCTACTGAGTGCGAGATATCACTGGTGACTTGATCTGGACGCTTTTGGCATGCCACTTGTTTCTGTTCTACCTTTGCATGTGATTGCAGGGAAGCAAGGGAAGAACTCCAGGGAGCTCAGTCTTCTGCGTCAGGGCCCATGTTGGCACATAGTTATGCGCGGTCATGCCAATTAGTGATGGTATTGGACGTGCATGGTAAAACTAGCTTTGCGCTGACACTTGTTATTCAAGATTGCCCTCTGTGCAAAGTGCTTGACTCTACAACCTTAAATAGGCTTTTTAATATTGGTTTGGAGTAGAGGTGGCAAGAGAGAGAGTTGAGTGAAGTAATATGTATATTGACAGACAGTTAAGTGCCCTTCAACTAAGGTAGATAAAGTCCTAAAGGATGTGCTCCTGTAAAAGTTCAGTACATCCGCTTAAAAATCTGTTAATTAGGGAGTAATACTGAAAAGTGCTGTCCTGGCGATTGGCTGGATCCTGAGCAGTGAGCATTGCTCAGTGGGCACGGAGCTGCTGTGCACGCTCTGGCTCGCACCCTGTGGCTGCAGAGGTCTCAGTGGGAACTGCCTTTGTGCTAATCAAAATTAAGATTTGAACCGTTGAATGCATTGTATTCAGTAGGAGGTGCTGCTCTGCTGAAGAGTTCTGTTCTTCATTGGCGTTGGGTGTGCTGCTGGTCAGACCACCTTCAGCAGTGGCAGGGACAGATGCCACTACGCAGAACACACCAGTGAACACGCTGCCTGGGTGCTGTCGCTCCGCAGTCCTGCCACGTTCAGAGTCATTCTATAGAACACCTTTTACATCCAGCCAGCTACAGTAAGAAATGCTTATTCCAGACTGTGTAACGCAGAGTTACAAGGTGATTCCTCTTTCACATTCACCTTTTGTCATTTTGGGGTAGGCTTTCCACATCTTGTTCCCTCTCTAACAGTCCTTTCAAGTTTTCTGATGGTTGGTTTTATGGTTTGTTTGGTTTTTTGAAGTTTATTTTGTGATATCTTTGGTGCTGTCTGTCCCCACACTTGCAACCGTAGCTCCACTTTTGGTTTTATGACTTTTTTAAACCTACTTTGAACAAACCCCTTTGTTCGTGTTTGTTCATCTCCATGTTCCCTTCTGGAGCCAGAAATGCTAAAACCCAACAGGAGCGAGCCAGAAATGTTAAGAATGTCTCAACATCTTTTTCTATTTGGGAGAAAATGAATTGCGTTATAGACTTCATGTCTCTAACAAGCTGTATTGCATTTAACCTTTACCTTGCCACCACAACCTCCAGCTAGAAATTTATACGTTTGTCTTCTGGGTAATGAAGGCTATTTAACAACATACTGCCATTTTCCAGGGCAGATGAAGGTATGGAAGAAGGGGAAGGTCAGTGTGTTAATTGTTAAACAGTTTGATTTTTCCAATAGGTGAAAATAAAATAATGAGTGTGAATGACTGAAAGGCAGTGGAAAACTGGAGCCTCTGTAAATGCTCTGTGTGTGTTTGTTTCTCTCTGTTTATATTTTTGTTGCGGCTGAAATCCTGTCCTGCTGATGTCACCGGGAATTTTGCCACTGGATTTCACTAGTAATTTACAGCACACTTAGATTTTTACATTGTGTTCTTCTGAAGACAAACAACGCCTCTGTGCTTCACGCTGCTCGCTGTGGAGAGGAACAAGCAGAGTTCATCCTCGTGAGCAACCCAGTGGCTTTCATGGAGCTGCGACAGGACTGAACGTATCTAGGTTTTATTTTTCATTCATATTTAGGAAGGCTGCTGAAGGGCCAGGCAAGATTCTTTGACCATCACAGCACCGGTGGCTTTCTGGAGCTGTGCTCTCACCTTGGTGAAATAAATCTGTGTGGTGAAAAATGCCCCTCCTCGGTGCTCCAGGCAGTGGGAGGCAGCCGGGCGTTTTGCTGCCCAAAGACATGAATGGAGTTCGCTCAGTCCCACTGGTTATACTCCGCTGTCATACTTGGGAAGAAGAGAATTTTAAAGTGTATCCAATAGATGTTGAGAAAGGAAAACTGCCTTCCTTGACAGCATCAGTTATACTCACACTAGGCTCTTCTGGGAAGCCAAAGCCAGCAGCACAGCCCCGGCTATCAGAAACAGACACCCACGTTTTACTTATGACACATGCGTGAACTTTTAGTTTAAAAACTTGCTCGCAGAGTGGAAACTGCTGAGCTGGTGGCTGGGTCGTGAGCCAGCCGGCCGGGGGGGCTGTCAGGAGTGCAGGCTTTGCGTGGTGTGAGGAAAGCGGGACCGAACTGCAGGGCTCTGGGAGCGTTCTGAAGGTGGGATCTGGGCAAAAACTCACTAGTTCAATATGTGGAGAAAAATGGCAAACACATATTTTAATAAATGAACTCAGAATCAGTGGTTCCTCTGTCCTGGTTCAAGGGACAAAGGATTAATTTCTCTTTCAGTAACTTTACTTTTCAGTAAGGTCTCTTCTAATGCTTGGGAAAACTGTACTTTTAGAAGACATTAGTGTCTGAATTTGTGAAAATATTTACTTTATAGCCAGCTATGGTATGTAGATTTCAAGGTCTCAGTGTTTTCCATCCTTGTCAGGTACAGGGATGAGGAGGAGTGAGATCTGGGCTTTTCATCCAGGCTGGCCAACAGGATTATTTCATACCATGAATGTCACAGTCAATATAAATTAGAAAGTTTGTTGAGAAGTTCTCTCTCTCCCTTGGTGGCGGTGATCTACAGAACTTCTTGCCCTGGTGCCAGACCCCTGAGCCCTTCACTTCCTCCCAAAGCCGCAGCAGTCCCACATTTGCTGTCCCCTGCAGGGAGTGATCAGCTTCCTACTGATAGAATGGGCTGAGTATAATCCTTGTATATTTTATATTGATATCCAGATCAATATTGGTTCTTCAGTATTATTAATTATTTAGTCTTACTCTATTAAATTTGTTTATATTTCAACCCTCGGGTTCCCTTGTTTTCCCTGATTCCCCTTCTTGGGTGGGGAGGGGTCATCGGGTGATAGAATAATTGTCTAACCGACAATAAATTGTTGTGGGTTCTTCGAACAACATCCCCAAATCTGCCTGCTCAGACTTATGGTTTAGGCAGGCCAAAAATCAGCTATATCCTAAGGTTTCTCTGGCGCTGTTGTTGCTGACCACAAGCATTCAAACATTACTTGATTTGAAAATCAAGTTTTGTGTCCTCATCTTCACCTTCTGGGTTTTGAATTTGTAGGTATCCACTTGTTTCTCTTCTGCCCTTCAAAAGAAAAGCTGTGAGTTCTAACACATAGCCCAGGAGCGGCATCTTTATGAGATAGTCTTATGATACGAGACTCACCATGGAGCTGTGAGCACTGTATGTGTGGAGGCAGACGACGGCTGCCCCTTGTACTGAGTGGGGTTTGGCAGAAGAACGGATTTTAAAGATCCTTGCTGGTCATTGCAATAATTGACTTTATTTTTGCTGGAGTTTGCACCTGCAGAATGAGACAAGTGTCCATGTGAGGGACCGTGGGGCTTTGTGCCTGGGGAGAGCTGTGTTTCCGTGAGCTGTGGTTCTGGCCATCCCTGTCCTGAGTGTATTTCAAGACTGTCAGATGCGTGCATTTTTGTGATGCCCGCTTCAGTGGCTCTGCTCTTCCTTATATGCCCAGCTCTTTCTTGGTTGACAGTGATTAAATGGCAGGCTGTTGAGGAGGCCTCTATTAATAATGTGATTGAAGTCTAGAATGACAGAGGCCTGCATAGTGTAACACAGGGGTTTTTCATATTTGACAGGCATATATGAGCCCATTTCATGATTCTTCATTGGTATGCACCATCCTTGATTAAATTTGCTATTGGGGAGGTAAATTTAATGTCTTTGCAAATGGAGACCCAAGCAGAAGCGGAACGTGGCTCTGAGGGTCTTGTCAGTTCAAATTGATTGCTGAGTCCTGGAATTGGAGCAATGCAGTAACTGAAAAATTAATCAATTAAAATGGAATATCATTTGGCTCCTAAACAAAATGCCAACAACCTGATATTCTCAAATCTTCACTGACAAATAGACAATGAGTTTTTCCACTATTAGAAGACAATGTTGCATGCCGCAGGGCTGAATGCACGGCAGAGAAAGTATCTGAGTGAACAAGGTCTTGTGCAGAAGGACTCATTTTTGCAATAAATCGTGGATGCATGTGACCCGTCACTATTGTCACTACAGAAGGAGCACGAGTACAGTCCCTGGGGATAGATCTCCTGGCTTCGAACCTCCAAAATACAAGTCCACATTGTGAGCTGAAGGTCATTCTCAAACTTCTCTAAGAAACGAGGTCATGATTCAGCAGCAGCATGGGGCACTTTGTTAAACGCCAGTTTGGTTATTGGTTTACACACAGGTTGCATTTTCATATTGGGCCTGGCTGACTCCCAACCAGCGAGTCCTGCCAAGAGCCTTTCCGTGTGAAGTTCACAAGCTAATGTGAGGAAGAGCTGTGTGAAGCATCATGGTAAATTGCTTGACTTGTCAAGGTCACGTCCTACCCAGGTGTTATCTCCTGGCAAGACAAGCTCCATGCAGGCTCTGGGGCTGAGGGCCAGCCTCCAGCAGCAGCCTGATGGTACCCTAATCAGCACAAAGGCAGGAGTATGGCTCCCCGAGGCCAGTCTGCCACCCGGCTCGGTCGGCGGGATGTGCAGTGCTTCCCACCTCGCGTGGTGCAGCTCTCTGTGAGAGGCTGTAACAGCATCTCTCTGGTCATTAATATGGGGAGAGAGGAGAGAGAGAGAGTGAAGAATCGGATAATAACCAAAATCATGACTGTTTGAGCAAGACCCGCTAACAGAAGCATGTTAGGGAATAATCTTTCCTCGCTGAAAGATGGGGAGAAATTCCCCTCCTGCTGTGGTGCTGTTTGTCCCTGGTGGGGGTGTGAAACGTCCCCTTGTCTTCCTGGCTCAGCTGCGCATGTGCACAGTATTTCTGCGGAGTGTGAATGTTGGCTAGTTGCAAAACCACATTTTATTCTTAACCTTCTAATCTGCGTTTAAAGCTCTAACTCCCAAGGATGAATGATTAAAAAGGTACTTTAACTTCCTTTCTCTAGCCTTAGCAAAAAGCCCTTACTGTGTGAACCTGAAAGCAATGAAAATGAGCCCCAAGCTTAATATAATCAGGTATTTTAATGCTTTGGGTGAGCAGTGCCCACTCCTCAGTGCTAGCTGACCCCTGCTTATCTCTTAGGTAACTAGTTCACTGCTGACTATGTTAGCGGCTTATGAGGTCTAAAGTTGCTTTCTCTTCTGCGAAAATATCTATGGCGGCATCTGTCACTCCAGACAGTTGTGATTCACTGGGAGGAAAAGGCTGAATGTAGGTCACTTGAGTTGAAAGGGAGTAGATTAGTACATCAGCAGCGGAGGCACATACACACATTGTGTCCGTGCAGACAGAGTAGGTGGGGGAGTGGGCTTAGAGAGACACAATTTATGTGACGGATGTGTTTAATGAAGGCCTAGACCACCCTCATTTGGGCGGTCTTATTGGCTACATAGGTGCTACCAGGTAATCAGGAGGGTATCATCTGTCTTGATACAGGATGCTATGTCAATCTGTCTTGATACAGATGCTCTAAATCGGGGTTCAGCTGGTGACTAAAAGGCTGCTAAGCATCTAATGCTTAGAAGACAGAAAACAAACCATTGTGCCTTTTTCTTCTTTGTTTTAATAATTCAAAATCACTTAGAAATCAGGAACATTCTTCACATATTTAAATGTCTATGGAGACTGGGATATTTTTCCAGAAGAAAAAGTGCAACTTCCTATAGTGCCTTTTTTTTCCACTCTGAAGGATCTCAGAACACACTTCTACAAACTGTGTATGTATAACCTTTAGCAGAGGAGTATTCCTGTATACAGTAAGTAATCTAGATGGTTTTTGCTAAGGAGGTTTGCTATGTGATACTGAACAGATGTCTGAATGCAGTCAGCTCCATGTCCATGTGACTGTCATTTCTGTGTACAAAACCTTAATTCCCAGAGGAACTATAGCCCAGCTACCCATTGGAATCTCTTTCTGACAATGCTCCTTTTTTGGTGGGAGTGCCAGCATGAACTGCCTGGTCCCTTAGGTATTCAAAGAGTGTGCTGTCTTGTCTGTCTTCTCCCTGACACCAGATGTAGTCATGGATATTTATGGGTAAAGAGAGGTATGCTTGGAAAACAAGGGCTGTTTCAGGGAAAAACAACCCCAGAGTCCTCACACTCCTCTCTCATCCTCCTCATCCTCCTCTCTCAGTAATTTTGAAGACCATCCCCTCAGTATTTTTTAGGGTTTTCTCCACATTGTTTTTCTCCTGGAGAGAATTTAGCATAAAGGTTTCTGTCATTAAAAATGGCTGTGTTCATTTGGCTGTATTTGCCAAATAGGGAAAATATGGCTTTGCTCCAGGGAATGAGGTGAAGATCAAATGAACATAGAAGCCAGATGTATGTGTGTCTGGACATGTGGGTGTTTATACAAAATCAATGTATGTGAATGTCATAAATATATTTAAAATAAATTGTAATATGATTTTTCAAATTTGCATAATGGACATCTGTGTGCATTAGACTTCAAACTGAGGGAAGAAATAGGCCTTGGCAACTGCTTCACCTCATCTGGGGTCTGGTTTTCCAGGGTTCTGAGCAGGCTCATTTCCTCAGAGCAGTTTGGAAGAGAGTGCCCTCGGGCATCTATCTTTGAAGACCTTTTGGTTTTCACTGCTTTGCTTTATTCAACACTCCTAAAAACAAAAGACTAGAAGGATGTCCCAGGGCATCATGTCCCCTCCCTTGAATTGTGGGCCATGTCTTCCTGCCTCTGGGCAACTGGGCCAGAAAACATTGCACGATCCAGCCCTTGCTAACTGCTCAAGGTCTTTTCAGCATTACATAGCTGGGCCAAAGATGGGCATACTTCTAGAAGTTATCTCCTGCTATAGGTTATATCTATATATTATATATCTGTCTTGGCCAGCAGTAGCGATAGTGTTGTGCACCTGTCACACATGAGGTTGTGTAGTAAATTCCAGCTTCTCAGGTTATCGTTCTACAATGAATATGCGTCAGGACTGTACTCAGAGGGGAATCCAAGTTGGCATGATTTATGCATGGACTGCTAATCTCCATGGGGGCGGAGAGGGGTTATTTCATGCTGGAGCCAGTCACTGCATGTGGAAGTGACTTGTTTCCATGCAGCGTGATGCTGAGCTCATGTAACCAGCACAGCAGCGAGTACCCTGCACTCTGTAGGGCTGCTGTCTGCAAAATGAATGAGACTGATGGGTGCTGTAGTGCTGGCACCTGTGCTCTGCATGTCACTCTTGGTTGTCCTCCAGTTGTTGACCCATGCTGCTTTGCCTACCTTTGGGACCTGAGCAAAGTGGTCCAGATGTGCTTCCTGGAAGCATCCCTCCCTTCTGCAGACAAGGACATGCAGGATCAGGATGAAATACCACAAGAAGGCTGCTTCTCCACAGAGTCACTAAAGAGATGGCTAAGTAGGATCATTAGGCAGACGCTGCCGCATGGCTGCCTCAGAAGCAAGATTGTGAGCTCTTAGGCATGAAAACAATTAGTTGGAACCATGGTAGGACAGACACCACCTTTCCATATGCTGAGGAGTTGGATGAGGATGGTGGTGTGTGAAGCTATCAGAGAACCACTGCTTGTGATAGACAGAAGTAGTAACTTAGTTGCTTGTGGGGTTTTTTTGCTGCTCCCTCTGTAAACTTCCCCTGCATTGTTTTCCTCTCTTATGTTGCCTACTTTCTTACCCAAAACTGCCCAAAAGACCAGCTTGTCAAACCATGGCAAGTCTGCTTGAAAGGTAGTGGCCAAGCCTTGTCTGTCAACACACTGTTGTGACCTGTAAGTCAGCAACCTCCTGATTCTAAACTCTTCACGCTAACAACCCATGTCTGCTTGTGACAGACATCATAGGAGAGTGTGATGTTCACCTCATCCAGGCTGTGGGCAACAACATGGAAAACACTGTGCCATCTTCTGTGTCTCTTGGAGGAGGCTCTGAAAGTAGCATCCAAAAATTTATGGGTGTGGGGAGAACATTGCTGTGGAAACCAAACACAGAAAAATAATTGCTTCTTCTTCCTTGCCTTACACAGGATTTCCACCTTTTCAGGCCAGATGCTTGAGGATACTTTCCTTGTCAACAGCTCAATGTCTGGCAAAACTATGAGGGAAGAAGAGAAGAACAAAACAGAAAACATTTGGTGGAATCCCATGACTTCCTAGCCATGAGGCAGGGGTGGAGAGAAAGGGTTTCTCGGGGCTAAAACAGAAAAGGGCAGAGATGCAGTCTTGCAGAGCTGGCAGAGAATTGCCTTCACATGCACAGAAGGCAATAAATGCCAGGAGATAGTGGAAAAGAATAGGGAGGTGGAGAGGCAGCTTGAGCAAGCAGCAGTGCTGGAAAGCAAGCCCCAGCAGACTTTCCCTGCTGCTCACTCCCACCATCCCGTGGTGACTACAGCTCTGTGACAGAGAAACCCTGTGAGCTGGCAACCATGGCCTCTTCTCAGAGGGCACTGAAAATAGCCTCTGCTGAGGGCCCGCCACTGGTCTCTCTAGCCTGATTTGGAACTGGCAGCAGGCCTCAAGATTGTCCAGTGCTGATGGCAGTAGAAAATCTCTTGAGACCAATTAGCTGGTGTGGGAGCTAATCAATTCAAGTTGCTTTACTGCTTCCATTGTGTTACTCCAGTTTGTGCAGGCCACAAACAAAACATTCAAATCGGTCTCTGAGCTCCTCTGTCAGCACTTGCACTTCCTGAAGAACAGAGATGGTTCTATTTAACTGTGGTAATTTTTATTAACATTTCATAACAGAAGTTCCATAAGAGCATGGTTCCTAAACCACATTTAAAATGCTTTACACAGTTAAACAAAGCATGAATAAAATAGGCCCTGTGCTCTCAGGCACAGCCTTTTCTTTTAAAGTATTTAGAGCAACTTTTCAGAGAAGCCTACAGACTATTCCACGAGACACAACAAGAGCCATGTGCACACTGGGATTCCTAAACCCAACTGGAAATGCAACACGCCCTCTAAAACAGATGCTTTTGGCAGCAGGCATTCAAGAGATGATACCTTGCAGGTTCAGCTCATCTGGAGTCACTTGCTCCCTGGGCAAGCAGGATCTCCTGGGAATTTATTGGGAGTTGCTGCGGCTCTCAGTCCTTCCCTGTTTGTGCTTTGTGCCATTCAGAGCCCATCCTTGTCCCAGCGTATGGGTTACAGAGCTGAGCAGCCTCCCCAAGCACTGCTGTGCTCCCCAGCATCCGATTGCTGGTGGTGGTGGTGGTGGTGCTGTGCTGTCCTACCCTACAAAGGTGACTTGGCCCTGGCCTTTGCTGTGAGGGAAGAGGATTTGCTCAGCCAGCGAGGCGGTAGCTCAACCCAGTGGGCTGAAGCTGGCATTGAACCAGTTCAGAGGGGAAACCTCTGCTGAGAGGGGTTGGACCTGAAGGGCCGGTGGGACGGAGGTGCTGGCAGGGTTTGGGGTCATGGCAGCAGCAGTATGTGAGGCTGAGGCAGTGGGATAATCAAAGGGGGGCATCGAGCGGGAGGAAGGTTTGGTGAGGTTGTTACTCCCTGGTTTGCCTTGTGTCCATTTTCATCAATTAGACCTTCCTGGTCAGTTAGTTCTCCCAGGGAAGGACACTTACTGGGGATGACTTGTGATTGATGCTTTACTGTCGTGGGATTTGACAGAGCTGCCACAATCATGAAAATTAGCTTAAAACAACAGAGAAGGATGGCAGCCCCCTGCTCCATTTGTTGAACCAGCACTAAACACTTGTAAGAAAGATGCAAGAGCTGCAAAGTATACATCCTATCCTATGAAACTGCTGTTGGACTAACGTCACATTAACTGTAAAACGATTAATTGCACTTACCTTTGAGAGCTTTGCCTACCTTGCTTTAGTTAAGGAATGATTCCTCATGACCTCTGGGGTATGATTATCCTTTTTGAATTTGGCCAAGCCTGCTGTTACAAAAAAATATCTTGGGACCCTGAGGTCCTCAGCTGCTCTGGTTTTAGCGGCTGTTTGCACAATGTTGGAGCTGGTGTATCTGTCTGGTGGCAGACAGTGACCATGCACAGAGGTGAGTGATACTGTCTGTAGTATAGCCTTAGTATTTGATAAGTGATCAGACCTAGAGGAACATCACTGTGCTAGTCAAGAAATGAGGCTCTCAAGTTTTCATAGATATGCATGGTATTAATTCCTTTCCCTTAATCCCTTGCTTACAAAGTTAATTTCACTACTTGAAAAGTTTCTGGTCTCTTGAACCATGTTAAAACACAAATAAGAATATGCTTTCAACAGCAGACTGGCAACTCAGTCCATTCTGTCACTGAAAGGGAAAAGCATATGTGAAATGAGAAATGGTGACATGAGATTAGAAGGTTTACAGTATTCCTGAAATTTTGGTATGTGAATTGCGTTGGAGGTCTCAGCAACGTTTGGGACAAACCTTAATTTGTGCAAACTATTTTGCTAATCCCCGGTCTAGACACTCACAATTCCAGTGCCTATTCATCTCCATTTCTGCTTTCATCTCGCAAAGTTTTTTTGTCTATCACAGAGCATCAGTCAGAAGGAACTGGGCTCTTCTGCTTCCATAATTCCCACTTGTTGTTCTAGCCTCAAGCACGGGGTACAGGGTGTGTGGCTACATAAAGAAGTCACATGTATGAACTGTCCTGTTGATGTGGTTAACTCTGCACTCAGCTGTACATACTGTGCCTTTAATATACCCAGAGCTCATATGTGCTTATATTGACTTCCTCCTGAAGTGAGAGGTGTTAATGTGAAGAGAAAGGGGGTGGACGTCAGTCCGCCCTCCTCAGAGGGTTTGGCAGGGGACTGACTACTATTTCACAGAGAACCTGTGCTGCTCCTGTCAAGTGTGTTTCCAATCAACAGCAAAAAAATGTCCTATAGTCAAACGTCTATATTGTAGGAAAATAATCTGATAAAGCAAGTCAGTCCTTAAAGATAAGCTTTATATTTGCTTTGCCAGGCTCGTTCCTAGCTGTCTGGGCTCTACTCAGGATAGTGTTTGCTCTCTTCTCTATATTGGGCTTTGCTGTTGTGTGCTTTGTAATGAGCTGTAATATCTAGGGCTTTTCTGAGGAGCTTGCTGTTTCTTCCCTGTTTCGTATTAGCACAGACCTGATGAACTGTAGAGGGCTACGGGGCCTAGCTGAAATTGTATTTCTTGTTTTCAGACTTTTTTTTTTTTTTCCATTTGTTGAGATAATTTTGAATTCTAATCCTGTTCCCCAATGTGTCTAACACTTTTGCTGGATTTTCCATGGGTTTGATAAATGTACTCTGTCTCAGTATCCAAGGTGCTTATGAAAGTACTGAATAGCTCTGGATCCAGAACAAACCCCTAAGACCTGCTCTCACCATGGCCCCTCTGCTCTGACAGTGGCTTTCCAACCAGTTACACCCATTCTGCATTAGTTTAATCTAGACTATTATTTCTCTAGATTGCTAATGACAGCATCTTCCCAGCCCCTACCAAAAACCTTACCGAAGTCATGATGTATCTATTTACTGCTTCTCCACGCCCTGATTACTCCATCACAGGAGACAATTAGATTGGTCTGACATGATTTGGTCTTGGCAAAACTCAGTTGGCTCCTATTTATTAGCTTGTTATCTTCTTGGTGCTCACAAATCAGTTGTTTGATTACTTGTTGATTACCTCTTGATTAGCTGTCTGTCTGGAAGCTGAAGCTTGGCCCTCTGAGCAATCATCCCATGAATTTTCCCTTTTCCAGTTTGAAGAGATACTGGCTGAGATAAAAGCAAGAAATGCTCTCAACTGACAATTAATTCCCAGTGCTCTTTTACCACTTTTTAAATTTGATGTGCAAGTAATGTGAGAACCGTTGTATCTAGAGGATTACCCCTAGTAGTTCAAGTTGAAATGTGTCATGGCTCTGAGGGCACTAATGGGCCTTCCTGTCCCTGCCTGCTCCCCAAGGCTCCCTCCACTCTGCCCATGGCGCAGGATCCCATGTCAGCCCTGTGGGGTTCCCTCCACCCTGCCCATGACCCAGGACCCCAGGTGCTGTCAGCCCCTGCCCCAGCGATGCCACAGCAGAGCCAGTCTCCACCTCCCCATAGCCGTGCCCTGCCTGGCCATGGGCAATGGCTCCTGAGGACTTCTTGCTGCTTCCAGCTTTTTGCACAACATTCATGGCAATATAAACCAAAACAAAGCCCGAGCTGCGGTGGTTGGCGTGGTGAGGGGTGTCGGGGGGACAACAGCATCCCTTGCAGAGGGGCAGCAGTGCAGGGGGGGATGGAGGCAGGCGTATCTGCCGAAGCATGTCTGTACGAGTCCTGCACTAGGGTGGCAGCTTGGCTGTGCAGTGGTTGAATAAGTTTCTTTGTGTTGAATATTGTGACACTTTTTTTCTTTCTATAAAAATACGTTTCCCTCATTCTTGTATGGTCAGAAAGGGAAATCTGAGCATCAGGCTGACCGTGGCTGTATTAGGCATAATTTTATGGGCCACCTGCATTTTACTTCTCACTTGATTCATCTTCTCTCCAAATGGAAAAGTCTTAGTGTTTAATTTTTCTTCATCCTCTAGTCGCTTCCTTCCAGAGACTGGTTTGACAAAACTTGTGCTCTGGCCATGGCTGCTGAGCTGTCACTGTTTTTGCATAACAGTGTTCACGATGGTTTCAGTTTTCTCTGTCCCATTTGCAGTGCACTCGATTTGCTGTATTTCCTGTCCCAGCGGACCGAGTGTAGGGTTTCTCTGAGCTGTCCATGGGGACGCTCAGATCTGCAACCTGAGTGGTCATGGTTCATTTGAAATCCATCAATGTGCATGAGTAGTTCAATTTGTTTCTTCTAATGTTCATTATCTTGCACTTGTCTATGCTGAATTTAATTTGTCAACTGTCTGGTTCTCCTAGGGCTGTCTGCACTGCAGGGTAGCCCTTCTTGGAGAAAGACACAGAGGTGTTTGTTCTTCTAAGCGCTCTCCTGCTTAAGGAATTTGCTGCGGTGCTGGGTCTCTTAAGTTGTTTCCCAGCCCACTAAGATGGCTCAACCAAAACGCTGTGTGATACTGGGGAACAGTCCCTGGTCTCTTGCCCTCTAAAACTCCTAAAAGGAGCCTTATAGCAGAGGGAGAAACATGATCAAGCCTAGTATTGGAGGGTATCCAAACTATTTTACACAGAGGGATCTCAAGATCTGGGGATTGTCCAGTGCTTTGGATGAGGTGTGAATGTGCCAGAATCTGCCTTTTCCAGCAGTTTTAGGGAGCTCCAGAACTCCTTCATCCAAGGCTGGGAGCATTTTACGGCTTCGTGATGTGGTCGATCAAATGGCTACCATAGACAATTTGTTAAACTACTTTTATTGTATACACTATCCCGATTCCTTTATAAGCCAATATTTTACAGTTTCCAGGTTGTTTCCAACCAAAATCTCGTATCTAAGAGTTCAGCGTGGGCTAGAACTGTGCCTGTCCTCCTTCCCAGTGGCCCTAGTGAATGGTCTTCAGTTGCTGGCATTGCACTGACTCTGTGGCCTAGGAAAGCCAGAGGTAAAAATTTGGAGAGAAAAGTGATGGCCCAAGTGTTTTTACTCGTGGGTGGGACTGGGGACAGTTACATGCAGCTTCCAACTTTATCACAGACTTTTGTGAGACGGGGCCAAGATGGGCAAGGTGCAGCAAGGAACCTGTTAAATCAGCTGCCTCTGTGTGTGTATGTGGAAAGGCTGAAACTGTTGATCCTCAGAATACTGTGTTTCAACCACATTGGCTGGAGGCTGCTCTCAAACTGGCATTGCCTGGAAGGGTTTCCAGACACCCACAGTCTCGGACGTTCTGCGCAACAAGTGCTAAAGGGAATTTGGCTCTGCCTGTGCTATCAGGAACAGCAGCTTTCATCCAAAACTCAGTTGGTAAGGATAGGGAGGCCTGTAATTTTCCTCAGAGAAGGAATTATAACATCGTATCTGTGAGGGTTCCCTGCTCTCTTTTCCAAGCTCTTGCCTGTCTTGCCTTCCCTCGTACCCGAGCCACTTCCAGATGTGTGGCAACCAACCTGCCTTAGCATACACGTGTCTGAACTTACTACCCATGTCTCAACATGAGTAGGGTGCTCTCCCTGATGCTCTTATGCTTGTCTCTGCTCTAGATGACAAGGCCTCCCCAAGGAGAGAAGAACAGCCGAAAGGGTTTTGATGAAAAGGCTTATTTGTCCTCAAAGCTGCTGAAGGCCGGAGAAGACCCCTACCGCCAGCATGCTTTTAATCAGCTAGAGAGCGACAAACTCAGCAGCGATCGGCCCATTCGGGACACCAGGCACTACAGGTACCGTGCAGCCCTTGCTCCAAGCCATGGTTGTGCTTGGTGTGGGGAGTCCATTGCCCTCCTGTGCTGTTCTGCAGTGATGACAAAGGATGGTTTGGGTTTTTCTTCACCAGCAGTGGTCTGTTACTTCACTGTATTTCGTGGTTAATCTGGAAAGGTCTCAAATGCGCAGAGACCCTTGACTAATTCGGCCCCAGCTTATTGCTTTTCTAGGATCTCTTCTCCCAGGTCTGAGCATCATCTGTGTGTTTCAGCACAGACCCTCCATTGCAGCTCAAATCGCTCATCTGACAGTTGGTTTTTGCACAGCTTCCCTCACCCTCAGGGCTTCCCTCAGCAACCCTCTCTCCTGGCTGCGAGGTACACCACTGTTGCAGCTTTGCTTTATGCTGGTATTCCTCACCTGCTCTGAAGGTTGCTACTCGGATATTTCTCACCTCTGAAGCTGGTTTGGTGCCTTCTTTCCAGCCTGAGCATTACGGTTTGGATGAAGGCTGCCGGGGCAGGGGGGGATGAAACTAACGTGACTGCAGTGAATATTTCATGGCTTGCAAAGTGCTCCTCGTTCTGTCCTTGTTTCACTGGGGGTGAATTTATTCTGCTGACTAAATTAATCTTTAAATTGGTAATAGTGCTCAGGTAACTATTTTGTAGTTTCTGGAGTACAAAAAAAAAATGTTTTACCTTGAAAACTGTAGGTTTGATAGTGTAAACCAACCTACTTCAATGGAGAAAAAAAAATAGAAGAAAACTAACCATGTCCGAAATGCGTATCTGTCCAGGCTGGTATTTAGCCCTTACCTAGGGTTGCAAAGCAACACTTCACAGCTGCTGGGAACGGGAAGCCAGGCATGTAAATTGAAACTGTGAAAGGGATGTCGGGAGACATGGAACTTTGGGAGCCTGCCAGCACTGAGAGCCATCAGGGTGCTTTGTGAACACAAGCAGTTGGGACCTTGGTTGTGAGATGAAAGTCTTGTGCTCCTGTTCCCCAGCATAGTCCTCGGGACTGGCTTTCTAGTGACTCGGAGGCAGCGGCGCCATGTCCTGCGTTATTGACAAGTCTCCCTGCCATGCAGAATTGCTGTTTTCTGTTAATCTGCTGTCCTAAAAACATGTCCAGATGTTCTGGCCTACAAACAGCTCACTTCAAAGGTGAATTATTGTTTATCTTGATCTGTGGTAGCATGCAGAGCATGCTTTTTGTGAAAAGCCTCATCTATGCGCTTCAGTCTGAAAAACAACATGTATATGATTCCCTGGAAATGTATGGCCGTTTCAGCCCCAGCTTTGCAAGGGTTCCTTTCAGCAATGGGGAGTCCAAAGCAGAGTGTAATCAGAGCAGATAAACCTATTTCCATGTTCCTTCCTCTGCAGAGGTGGCCATTTGGGAATGAGGGAGTTGTGTTGGAGTACCTTGTCTTTTAACTACGCTGAAGTGGTTGCTGGGCTGGCAATGTAGGATGAGGACTTAATTCAGCTGATATAAGTCAGATTGTGATTGGAGAAAAGCCCATTCTTGTGTCACAAATGGACCTGGCTCCTTGTTTAAGGAGTGAGGAGTCAATAGGTCACTAACATGTCACTTTTTCTTCAGGCACCCAGGCAGAGCTTGGATATACTTGACTCCACGTCCTACAAGCTCCTTCTGACCTAGCATGTACCGGTTTTTTGATCCAAAGCAAAGAGGGGCCAACTTTCAAGCACAAACTTTGTCCTTGTCCTCTGTGATGCTGTAACAATGCTGAGATCTTGGGAAGACTTCCCCAAATAACACATACACCAATCTCTGCTGCTTTTACACTTCCTGGTGCCTTAATACATTTTGTATGCATTACGTCATGGAGTTATTTTGAAACAATAACAAATGTGGTATGTCTCCTGTCTGGTCTCGGGTTTTCCACTTTAGTCTTTATCACGGTTTCTTTATATGTTTGAACATTGCTGTAAGAAGCTGCTGTCCCCT
This sequence comes from Numenius arquata, assembly GCF_964106895.1. Lineage (NCBI taxonomy): Eukaryota > Metazoa > Chordata > Aves > Charadriiformes > Scolopacidae > Numenius > Numenius arquata. The sequence goes on along the minus strand of NC_133581.1, from coordinate 46,298,395 downwards.
TAATAAAATATTGCAATGAAAAACTCATAAACCAGTAGGACTGAATGTGATGTTAAAAACAGTAACAGTTTAGTAACAGCCACAAAAGAACAGTAAGTAAATGTGGAAGAACAAGTAGTGGCTGTAAGAACTGAGTTGTATTCCCTCCCAGGACGGATGCAGTCTATGCATGGCCTTGAGTTGTTAAAAACACTAGGCCACAATTTCAGGTGTGGGTTCTTCGTTAGGCAGGGAATTAGTGCAGACTGACTGCTGTTTGACACTGTCTGGAAGTTAAGGCGGCAGACACTCTGGAGAAGCAGAACAGCCCAAATCTGCCATTCCTACTATCTGCCAGAATTGGATCCAGGGTTCACATCTGTGAAGGGTTCTCCTCCAAGAATCTTTGGTCTCCACAGGGTATGAGCAAGCTGATCCTGAGTTAATCCTTGGTTCTGAGTATGAGAATGAATGTATGTACCTAACATTACAAAGTCATGGGTGAGATGAGAAGATGGGAGGAATTCCTTTCCATTACCAGCTGAGGTATTAGTGTTGAACCTCAGCAACTCCCTGATGCAGATCACAGCACTAGCTAGTGTTTTCCTTCCTGTAAAGCCCAGTGTCTAAAGAATCTGAAGTGCTTTATACAGCGATGCCTGGGTGTCCCACCTCTGTGCGTCCTTAGCAGGTGCATGTCCTATGCATGGATAAACATATTACATGAATCACAGCCGAATCCAGGGGCTAGAGTCCACCATGCTGAACCTCTGTTCCCCATGAAACCCACGCGCCTTCCTCAGCGTGCAGCATCCTGAGTTTAGGTGTCACAGCCTCAAAACTTTGCCTTTCAACATGCACAGTTCTTTTTAAGCTCTGGCAACCTTGGTGCAGGAGCTGCTGAGCCCTCCCTTGCTGCAGCTTAGTTGTGCCATTTCTGGTTTTAGCATATTATACTCTTCTCCTTTAGAAATTCTAGGTACACTGCTGCCGTGGCTGTTACAGGGTGATGTTTGGCTTACACTTCTGCTCTCCCCTGTTGCAGGTGCACTTCTGTACGCTATGACGCAGACTTGCCAGCCACCAGCCTCATCATCACCTTCCACAACGAGGCGCGCTCCACCCTGCTCCGCACGGTGAAGAGGTGAGTTCGGCAAGGGCTGCTGGGCCCAAATGATGGTGGCCTGGTGGGGGGTTAGGCATTTTCCAGCAGTTAGCCAAGCAGGGTGGCTGCAGTCCCCAAGTACTTGTGATCTGCCCTTGAGCTTTCCCAGTAGGATAGGTCAGGGGCTTGGATTGGCAGTGTTGGCGTATCTTCAAAGACAGAGCGTATCTGCAGTTAGCTGCTAAATAGCCAGTGTGGGGGCAATCGTCAGCAACAGGAAAGGGGCTGCTGGGCTGTATCTGCAGGTAGGAACAGTCTGTATGAGCTTGGTTTGGAAGAGCGTGGGGGGACCAAAGGGGACACTGCGTGTTGCTGGATGCAACTGAGGGAAGGTGCTTGGGAGGGACTGTGTTCCATAAATGCAATAAGCAGCCAGCCCCCTGCTAGGGCACGTTACAGGAGCTGGGGCTGGCTCAGTGAGAGCAGGGGGCACAGCTGACATGTCTTTCAAGCAGAAGGTGATGAACTCGAAGTCTCGTGGAGACTGAGCCCGTGTGTCTGAGCAGGTGCTCAGAGCCACTTGCTGGTAAAGAGTTGCTGAACCTGATGGCCCACCAGATCCTCCTTGGGGCTTTCTGCACAGACCCTGCTGAACCTGCAGGACACTTGCTGTCTTGTACAAATGTCTCCTCATGTCTGGGTATCATCATCAGTGGCCAAATCTAACCAAGTAAATAGGTGGCATAGGGCCTGTCAGCATCCCCAGGTAGACAGGAGCATGCAGTTATCTGTATCACAAAGCAATGTTTCAGCTGCTCCTTCCCTTCCCCATCAGCCCCATGGAACCCAGGGATGGTCTTTTCCTTTTAGTTTTTACACAAGAAATGCCCTCTGCCCTCTCTGACTTATCAAGTCATTTCTCAAAGGGTCTCTGAAGCCTGCACACAGGTCCAGGAACAGCCTGTGGAGGCTGAAGGAAGAGTGAATTGTCAGGGTAGAAGGTTGAGCTGATGGTATCACTAACATGAATGCATTATTCATCATCACCACTTCTTCCCCTGTCAGATCCTGTGGGCTTAGAGAAATGTGCTTTGTGAATAAATAACAGGCTTTTTCAAGTTGGCCTCATGGCTAGGAGGCTGGGTTTCTGTCTGCCAGGTTTGGTGCTACTGTGTTTCCAGAGACTTGTATATATTGCGTTAACACATTTTGCCTTTTAATCTCTATCATTTCCTTTTCATTTGAACCATAAAATGAGTTCTACAGAACCACTGTTCAGAAAATGAGCAGATTTGTTTGGAACTATGGTGCTGCTAGGGCAACGGCAGGATATTTCTGCCAATTACATCATAGGTCAGACAGTAAATGGCTAGGTGCTCAGAAACCATGGTAGTAGGATCCTTAAGAAAATCTCAAGTCAGCCAATCAAGTAGCCAGATGCCATGATGGTTTGTTGTGGTTCTGTTTTGCCTTAAGCCAGGACATAGCTAAAATGAAGAGAAGATGACACTCAGAGCAGTAGTAATGCACAGAGAGGGAAATTGATATCCAGATCCTATGGAAATGATGTGTACTAATGAGCAGGTAAATGTTGCCAGTGTATCAACAGGCCAGTCTTGCTCTAAGCAAGGTCAACTATAGTAGGTTACTCAGGGCTGGAGTCTCCATGGATGGAGACTGTGCAATCTCTCTGAGCATTCTCTTCTCAAGGCTAAACAACCACAGCTCTTTCAACCTCTTCTCATATGTCTGATGCTCCAGTTCCTTAATTTTCTTAGTGGTCCTTCACTGGACCTGCTTCAGCATGTCCCTCTTTTTCTTGTTCTGGGAAGCCCAGAACAGGACACAGCACTCAAGATGTAGATGTAGTATTACCAGTCTCTCGGATGTGGTCTCCTGCAGCCCAGGGTCCCCAACAAAGACCTTGAAAAATGGATGAACCGTCTGTTCAAATTGGTCCCTGCAATCCTGCTGCCACTGGAGGATGCTGTTGTGAGGGGGCTGGCTGCGCTCTGCTGTGAATGGTGGGGTGGATGGCATTTCCTCCCAGACCTCTGGCTACAGCTGGAGTCTTCAGTGCCAGATGGTTTACAGCCAGTGCATGTGACTGATTTACTCCTTGCTTACATCAAATGTCAGAAGTGTCCGTGATTTATCCCTGTCTGATGAGGGATCCCAAAGGCTGAATTCTTCTTGAGTTCTACAGTATTTGCAGTGTCACACAACCAAGCATTGGCTCGTAGCCTTGTCTTTGAGGCATGGGAAGTTTGTCAGCTATAGACAGAGGTGAAGGCTCAGGTCATGGCTGCGCTGTTAGAAAAGGTGTGGGGCTGAGTCCCATTTGCAGGTTGACACTGTTGTTGTAGAGGGAGTTGAAGATTTAGATTTCACGATGCTTTTCAAGGCCTCTTCTGTAACCCGGGAGTCCTGTCTTTCAGCAGAACACATCTGAATGTGCCAGGCTGAGTTACTGCTGTGACTATAATTGTCCCTCAATTCACATACACAGTCAGTGCACCAAATGCTATGTAATTATTACTTTGCAGCACTTTGGGATAAGTCAAGTACCAAAGGGACAGGGCTGTTCTGTTCTGTTTGGTTTATGACCTGCATGTGAGTCTGCAGAGGACCACAGTGGTATTAAGCAACAGGAGGCATAAAATTGCACTGCCTGCTTACCTGCTGACTAGTCAGGCTTGCAGCCTGTCATTATTTCTATATCCATAAGAGCTTTCTTAAGCCAGGTAGAGCATGATTATTTAGGTAATTAGAATTAACCATTTGAGATGCACCTGGTGAAAGTTAAATATGATTCGACCATTATTATGGGCCTTTTCCCAAGTCTAGTTATCATAATTACACTATGGGGAGTAGAAGAGGACAACTGATGGAAATGAACAGCACTAAGAGCAAAATTTTCTGTGGCTGAAAACTTTTTTAGGGTCCCAATCTTTAGAGGCAAGTAGAATATGTACTACCAGTCGAAGTTTTCATACCTGAGATCTTTGCGAGCCTGGCTGGTGAGTGCCTGAATCTGGGCACTCAAAAGTCAGCTGTAAAACTTTGGGAAATTCTAGGAAGAAATATATAAAACTAGAGAGAGCTTGAACGTGTTCCCCTGGGCCAGGTACCGTCTTACTGTGTTATTCTGACAGCTGTGCAAAGTAACTCAGCTGAGTTGCAATGCTGGTACCCAAAGGTCTTGGGAAGACCCAGGGATGAGACTCCTGCATTGCGGTTTATTTCAGGGTGATCTAAACGTGGCAGCTGTAAGGGTCAGATCCTGATCTGCAGACCCTTCTTGCTAACCACACCTGTATGTGTGCACAAATGGGAAATGGGCTATCCACCAGAACCTGTGACCGTGCCAGTTCAAATGGCTTGTTGCTGGCATGCCAGAGCATTTGGTATAGCAACTCATTACAATGACAATTTAAATAATGGAAAACCAGAAGATTATTTTTGAGCACAGGAAAAAAGAGATCTTCCTCTGCTAACATCTGGAATAAACGAGATTATCTATGAGCTGATGAGGGATGGACAGAGGAGGGAAACTCATTGGCATTGCTGATGTAGCGTCTTGCAACAGAGTAAGGACACTGTTGCTGAAAGAAGGAAGGTGTGAGAAAAGACAAAGGAGGTAGGGAATCTAGGAGTTAAGGGGAGAACAGTCTGTGTTTCTGCTGTAAAAGGCAATTGTCATTTGGATTTTGGACTCCTAATAATACATTTTGTTCCTAAAAGTAATCTATTGTCATGCCAGTCTCTGCACCTCATTGGAGGGAAATACTAGGATTACTGCATTCCTTGTTAAAAAGACAGACAAGACAAAGTGCAAAGAAGATTAAGTACCTTTTCCAAGGTTCCACAGCAAATTATTGCAGAACTGAGAGCAGAACTGGGCATTGAACAATGAGCTGTGAACTCCTCGAGGAGTGTTTTCTCTCTACTGGGGAATCAGTGGACAGGTGAGGAAGAGGGAACAAAGTGTGTGCTTTTTTTTTCCTAGTTATGTTGAGTTGGAAGACCTGAAACTTGTGGAGAAAATGAGAGCACTGCTAATAGTCAGGCTAGTGGGAAAAGGTGTAGAATACTGTTTCACAGCCATTATACTGCAGGATACAGCCTGTCTGGGTTGGTTATGTTTTGCATTGAGTTTGCACAGACAAGAATTTCAGTGCAGGGCAACCTTGTCTGTAAAATATGCAGATAATGCTGGGAGAAGCTGCACTTATAAATGCATGCGAAGAGGAACATCCCCCACCTCCCACCCCACCATGCTGGAGGATCCAGAGAGGTATGAGCCAAGAGAAGCAAATGAGATTCAGCTTTGAAAAATGCAAGCTCAGTCATCTAGGGACGTATAAGCTCAAAATACAAATACTCTCTGAGACATATGAAGCAGCATAAATCTGAAATAGAGTGGGATGTGATACTGAGCAGCAGAGCAGTCAGGATTTTGCTGTGTGAGACAGCAGAAAACTCTCCCAAACTGAGAAAACTTTGGCTCTGTATGCAAAAGCAAAGTGATGCTACTTAGCAAGATGGTAATTTATTTCTCTACAGCTCCATTCCTGAAAGTATGGTATTACTCTTGTTGTTTGTCTCCTGTATAAAACAAAAAAAAAAAGAAAAAAAGCCAACAGTCTTTCTGCAGAATTTCTCAAAATCAGAAGAGTGGGTGCCGTTGAAATGAGACGGGTTGCTAGAACCAAGAGGACAGTGTTTACCTCTGGTTTTTAATATTAAAGTTTGCATGGCTGTCCTCATCACTGGGGTGGCTGAATGCGACTGAGCAATCTGGTTGAAGGCAATGAGGACCTGCCTGTGTATAGAGGCATTGGAGAAGGAGTCTTGAAGGGGGAATATGCTGTGTGGTTGTGGTAGAGCCAGGGGAGAGACTTGTAGAAGTTATGGAAAATTATTTGAAGCATCATAAACAAATGAGAGAGACAAAGAGGTGAGAATCAGACTGCTCTGAGGAGGCATCTGAGGAGCCTCTGAGGAGGACAGAAGCTTTTATCCCCCCTCCTTGTGTGTGAAAGCCCCTGTGTGATGGAAACCCACTGCAGTCCCAAGGGTATTGTGGGCTGGGGTGTTACCAGCCTGAGGTGCTTTCAGCAAGTGTTGGGGCTAGTTTGAAAAAAAGATAAGTAATGAGCAGAAGAGGAAAATAAAACCCAAATCCAGAATATTACCAAGGAAAATTGCCTTCCTCCCAAAGAATGGAATTGGTGAGGAAGCCCCAGCAGGCCTCGTCTGTGGCATTGAGACAGCTCCTTGCTGGGGAAAGTGGCAGCTCTTTCCACTCCCAGGCAGAGATGAACTTTGCCCAGCGTTTGGCAGATGGGAATGGCCTCCTGGCTGCCTCTGGGTGAGTGGTGCTCTCCTCTTTGCCTCTGTGTAGAGGCAGAGGCCTTGCTGCAGCATCCTCTGCTAGCTGCCCCCAGGCAGTCCTGCAGTCAGCTTCCTGGCTGTGGTCCTTGTAAGGTCCAACTGAGGTATCATGGCTCTCTGCTTGCAGTTTGGCTTCTGCCAAGGAACCCTGGTACAAGGGCAAGGTTACCTCTTCCACATCACTGGAGTTTGGTATTCCTGCTGTAACACATAGCATAGCAGATTTGTATCAATCGTTATTATCATTGTCGTTCTTATGGCACCTCACAAAGATTATGTTTTTCTTCCCTGGGTCCCTGCAGTGTCTTGAACCGCACCCCTCCCAGCCTCATCCAAGAGATCATTTTGGTAGATGACTTCAGCTCAGATCGTAAGTATGGACCTCTTTCCCTTGCACTTTTTTCTTCCCTATTGTTTTCCATCTTTTTGTTTGCTCTGTTCAGTCCCCCTACCTCACAGAGATTCCCTCTTCTCTGTATGCAAGAGACAAAGAAAAGAGAGGATGTTTTCCTGTGTTTAGTTTATGTCCATGCGTGGCAGAGGCCAGAGCTTCTTCCTTCTTTCTGTCAGCTTGGCAGTTTTGGCCAGGTTGCCACTTTTGTTATGCACCATTATGAGAGCTGTTTAGCCCAGGTAAGTATGTAGCGATGGTGTACATGAGCAGAGTGGGTAACTACAAACCAAGAGAGGGCAAGAAGATGCAATGGAGCCTACAGAAAATTGCTCCCTGGGGTCCTGCAGGCAGACTGAGGCAAGCCTGCCTGCCTGCCTCCCTGTGTCTGGGATCCCAGGTGTTCCTGTGTTTTGTGGTTTGGGCTGTGGAAGGGTTATTGCTTTGGACAGCACCATAACTTCTTCTGCAGCTTGGCACAGGGATGGAGTGTCTTCTGCATGAGTCCCACCAGCCCTGCAGGCTGGAGGCTGTGGACTGTTTCCGTCCGTACAGTTGCTTTTCCTCCTGGGTGTTGTGTAGTAGTGGTGAGGTGGTGGGGACAGAAGACTTCTTGCTTCTCCCATGATGTGTGCTAAATTCAAGGACAATCTAGTTATGTGCCACTTATAATAATTGATAATTACTCCCTCAGAACACTTTACAGAGAGCTCAAAATGCCCACATTGGCCTGCTGAGGTAAGGAAGCGTTGCTTTTTAGATTTTGGAGCTAAATACTTGTGTAGTTTTGGCTAAAAAATTTTTTTAAAGGTGGATGCTGAGATTAGGCATTTAACTTTCTGAGGGCCTCAGAGTGTGATTTGGATAAGGACTAAGCTGTGACTATCCAGCTGTTTGAGTTGGGTGTTTCTGAGCACCTCCAGCGAACAGTCCTAAATGTCCCATATTTGGCATCTAGAAATTCGGTTCTCAATGGCCAAAGTGTACCAGATTGTCGTGGTTTTGGCCGACTTTACCAAAACCGGACCGACAGATGGCCCTTCCCCTCCCTTCTCCCCCCCCAAAAAGAGGAGAGAGGAGGAGAAAGAGATAAGGAGATTCAGAAGTTTAGAATGAACTAAACTACTTTAATGAAGAATTAATATTAAAATAAAAATAAAGAAGAAAATAATGAAATAGATACAATATATACAAAACCGTATCAAGCTCCCAGGATGACAGTCACATCACCGGCAGGCACTGGGGAAGTCCCAGACTGGACTCAGTGATGAATGGGAACTGGATTCCAGCTCTGGAGTCAGGAACACACGGATCGGGATCAAAGGCAGATGAACAGACAGAGTCCTCTCTGGACGTCGGCCATCGCAGGAAGGGAGTTGACCCTTTGATCCCTCAGCTTTTATACTGAGCATGGGGCAGATGGGATGGAATACCCCGGTTGGTCAGGTTTGGGTCACCTGTCCTGTCCACTCCTCCCCACTGATGTGACCCCTCTACGTTTTTTCCATTTCCGACCCCCTAAGGGGGCAAATAACGAAATTGGCTGACCTTGGTTGTTAGGGCAATAAGTATAAGCAAGTGCCTCCCTGCATACCATTCCTTGGCATGGGGCACAAACATTGGTCTTATCATTCTGAGAATGCGCAGTTTTCTCCACGATATGCCGTTAATTTCAGAGAGTTAGAGGAGGCCTAGCTAGGATGTAAAGTTACAGAACAGAAAATTGGTTTGGTTTCACTTCAAACCGGGACACAGATCAACACTGATGGATCTCTTGGACCTGTACTTCACAGGGCTCAGCCAGAAACTCCCACTTAGTCTCCTAGGTAAATGGAAATTTTTAAAAGCCCCATCCTATGGCAGCTCTCATTTTTCTCACTGGAAGTGGGATATTTGTGGATACAGCTACTCCCCTGAGGCACCTGCATGAAGGCACTTTAGCACATGTTTGAGGTCTGACACTTTGCCACTACAGTTTCTGCAAAGATACAGAGAGTTTCTAAGCTCTGGCAAGTAGTTACAGTCAGAGTGATATGCTCCACTCCTGAAGAGTGAGTGACTTGATAAGGATTCTCGTACTTACCTGAAGTTGTGACTCGGCCAAGATGAGTGTTGCCTTCTCCTGTAGCAGATGTCCAGCAAAATCTGGGTACTCTGTAATTAAGAGCACCTGCCACTTCGCTTGGATGATGCAGCAGCTGCCAAAGTGCCCCCACAAGAGCAGTATTTCAGGTTGCAAGTATCCTTGAGAATGGAAATGCTCCTGCAGGAGCATACGCTGTGGCTAATGGCCTTTGCGTTCTCCCCAGTCTGTGTGAGGATGACAGCAGGAAAGGGGAGGTGTGAGCCATGAAAAGGAACGAGCAACAAACATGGAAACTTGGAGTGGAGTGAGGGAAAAGAGCCAAGTTAGAAATTGTTATTCCTGTGACCTCTGCTAGGGCAGGAATAGAGAGGGGATAATGGGGAACTAAAGACCCAGTGCTCACTGGTACAGCTGGGCTGGAGCCGGTGGCTGTTCCTCTCTTGTCATCTTGCTTGGGGACTGTGAATGAGGGACTGCTCGAGCTTCTGGCAAGCTGCCAGCAAAGCCCTCGGTTAGGCATCCATGTGTTAATGTAATGGTGCCTCCAAGGAAGCGAGTCACATCCCTGTGGCCTTTATTAAATAAAATCAAGCAGAAATTGCCCCGAGAACAAATAGTGGGAAATGCCCAGACGAGCCGCTGAAGGCAAAGAGAGCGGATGAGATCACTTTATATAACAGGACTCTCTTTTACTTGGCACACTGGTGATTTGCAGCCACGGCTCCCCGTGGTCCCTCTGTTTCATCAGTGCTCGGTGCCGCGTTGCCAGCGCATGCTCTTGTGAAGCGCTGAGCACGGGAGGGTGAAGGCCTGGCTGCTCAGAGCATCAGGAAACACAGGCTCAGTGGTCCGAGGAGGACAGCAAGCAAGCAGTGCTCTTCTGTGCGCTCTTTAGACAATCAGGCTGATTAACGGGATATTAAGTGAAAGCAGAATTTCCCCTCCTGTGGAGAAGCAGGAGAACAGTTAATTGGAGCTCTCTGTTGAAGCCAAATAATTCATGCATGTGTGCCAAATGTTTTTTTTTCCTTCCCTAAGCTGAGGACTGCCAACTCCTTACCAAGATCCCAAAAGTCAAGTGTCTACGAAACACCCGGCGAGAAGGTGAGTGTGGAAAGCTTGGTAGGTACAGATTTTGTAGGTTTTCCCCCATGGCCCTGTTTGCTTGCTGGCTGCTTGCATGTTGTTTCTTATGATTACTGTTTGTTTTTTCAGTATAAGAGTTTGGTGTCCTAGTTTGGAGGCTCTGTGGAGGGAGAATCTGGCTTATCAACTCTCAGGCTTCAGGGCTCTCATTTTGTACTTTAAATAATGACAAGTGGTGTCCAGAGGCCCTGGCTAGAACAAGGACCACAGTTTAAGATCTTATGAATATAGATGCAGATATAAATCTTATCCTTTTAAACTCCAGAGTGCAAGATAACAAGCCATCTAGGAGATGTGGGAAAGGGAAAAACAATCATATATCTATCATAAATAGATACAATTAAGGAAAGTTATTTCTTGTATATCTCCTATGTGCATAAATGGTGATGCTGACTTTCCCGGCTGCCCTTCAGTTTGACTCATGTGCTGGCTTATTTCTAAACCTGTCAGGGCACAGCAGGCCTGGAGCAAGGATTTGGAAGGGGAGATGAGAGTCACCGCTCAGTTCACAAAGGGCATTTCAGGTGGTCTGTAAGAAAGTATGGAGACATCTGAGAGACAGCTTGACACCTCTGACTGCAGGGCAGAATAAAGGAAAAGTGGGAATAAAGCAGATAAGCAGGAAGAAAGGCAACAAGCAGGGAGTAGAGCTTGGTCCCATGGAAGCAGTGAGAGAGGCAGTGGGGTGGCTCTGATGGGAGAGACCCTGAGCAGGCAGCAGCAAGGTGCCTGTGGGCAGGGCTGGAAGTGAAGGGGAACGTCATCAAGGCAGGAACCAGATGAAAACTCAGTGGTGTGGACAGAAGTCACATGTGAGGTCATTCTTTGTCTGCTGGGAGGGCTCAGCTGACAGCATGTCCTCCAGGGCATGCCCTGCTAAAGCTGCTCTCTGCTTCTGATGGAGACGTGATATAGGAGAACCACCTGCTCTTCTCCTGTAATGGCCACACAAAGTATTTTATTTTCTGAAGGAGGCTCAACTGTTTTCCTTCCTAACCTTCCTGCTCCTCTGCTGTCCTTTCCTCATCATAGGGCTGATTCGCTCTCGGGTACGAGGAGCTGAAGTGGCTACTGCTGACATCCTCACCTTCTTGGACAGTCACTGTGAAGTCAACAGCGAGTGGCTGCAGCCAATGCTTCAGAGAGTGAAAGAGGTGAGTGCCATCTCCCCTTGTGGAAAGGATGGAGCTGACCTGGCTTGTGCTGGTGGATCCTCTGCCCTCATGTGCCATCAGCAGTGCCAGTGAGGACAGCATTCCCAGTTACTCTTCAGGCAGGCTGTCACAGAGGAAAGTTCAGCCTGAGCTAGATGGGCAAGAGATCCCTGATGGGCTTCTACCTTCTGCTAATGTGGCAGGGCAGGAGGTGCTCAGTGATGGGACGCAGTGGTGAACGCTTGAACCACTAACTTATACCTCGGGTCTCCTGCAGGTGCTGTGCTTCCTAGTCCTGTCCACCTGTACAGAGGACAGCCACTTCCGCAGCACGCACTGTGCAACTTTTCTGTGGTGGCCATCTCCCTTCTTGTTGCTGGACCCTCCCCTCTGCCTTGTCACTGCCAAAACTTTCCTTTTGTCAATGCTCCTGCTGAGCTGCCAAAACACATCACCTGCATGTGGGTGGCTTCCTAGCACAGAGGAGCTGCCTGTGAGCGCAGGGATGTCCCTTTGCTGGTTCACTTAGGAAAGGATTGACATGGGGCTGGAAGAGTGAAAATGCGGCAGGAGTATTAGCAGCTGTCACCCTGGCTGCACTGTAGGGCTGGAGGGGGAGACATATGGCTCCGCTGTAAAAGCAAACTGGGGAGAAGTGATGGGAGAAGTCGCAGCCATGCTTGCAAGTGGCGGAGATTGATCCTCTCCTCTGAAAGGAGGATTCCATGTAGTAATGGGCCCCAGGAGAAGGGGTGGAGGCTCTAGTGCTGCCTTGTATTCATGTCTGCTTGGCTTAATGTGAAGGAGCAGAAGACAGTGAAACTTCAGGATTGATGACTTAAAAGCTCCTGCTCTTTATTCCTGCTCAATATATCCTCCATCTCGAAAGCCCATAAATGTTTTCTTTACTGCTGCTCTTTAAGTCAAGCTGCAGCAGCAACAGCATAGGGGTCCCTAAGCAGAAAGGACCTCACAAGTTTTTTCAGGGAAGGATCTAAGTTCTGAAAGCTTGGGTGCTGATTCCAGTATTATTTAGTGAGCAGATTTCAAGTCAGCCTATTTCTGACCTACTTTCTACATTTCTGATGTGCATCCTAGTTCAGATTGCAGCCTTGCCCTGCCCGGTCCTAGCATTGGCTGGTTGGAGCAGTGGCTGGAGCACCAGGCTGCTGGGTGTGTGCCAGGGGGGCTCAGGCTGGGCAGACGTACTCCTGCTGTGCAGCAATCGCAGCATAAACATGAGTAATCGCTCTCACCTAGGATGCGCCATCCTGGCCAAGTGTGCTACAGCAGGAGGAACTGTTGCAAGGCACAAAACGAAGGTTTGATAGGAAAGGCTGGCAGCTTGTCCCATAACAAGACACTGTTTCTGGCATTGCCAGCTCTCACGAGATTGTCTTTAATGCCCTGTTTCATGATGCTGAAAAATTGTTATAATTTCAACTTCTAATTAATCAAATAATTGCAGAGAAAAACTGTAAATATCTATGCCCTTTAATGCCAGTAAAGTACCCCCAATATCTAAATATTATAATGCCATGTTTTTTTCAGTTTCCGCTATGATTCTTTAGTGTGGGGTCTTGATTCATGGTACTTGTTAGGAAGTTGCTTTATTAGTAGGTTGATAGTATCTAGGCTGATGATAATGTGTTAATTCAAGGATGACTGAGCAGAAGGTATGCTGGCAGTAGATATCTAAAACAAGCACAATACCTTTGGGACAGTGATTCATGCCCCGTTACTTGGGCAGGAAATAAAGAGCTGTTTCTTTGCAGCAGCCTTGGGTGTTGGGGTTCCTGGCTCCATTCCCCACATCCATGGCATGCTGCTAGCTAATACCCTCTGTCTCCATGTTTGGATGCAGTGGCCACGGATCCCTTGTCCAGCTACCAGAACTGCACTGGAGAAGTCAGACAAAGATTTACATGTGTAGCTTTGTGTTTTCTGATCTCTGGCAGCTTTGCCAGACATTCAAGAAAAGCCTGACACTTTTTTTTTTTTTTTCCCCCCCATTCTCTCTCTCCCTCAGGATTATACCCGAGTGGTGAGTCCAATCATTGACGTTATCAGCCTGGATAATTTTGCCTATCTGGCAGCATCAGCAGATCTGAGGGGAGGTGGGTATAACAGCTTGTGTAAGTTAGGCCTGAGGGATGGCGCATGAAAAACAATTGATGTTCTCTTCAGCTTTCTAAGAAAACAGAGTGATCATCTTTTCTGATGGGTTCTCCGTCCTCTTTTTCCTGCAATTTGCAAAGTCAGATCTTTTGCAGAATTAAAAAAAAAAACAACTAGTGTTTCCCTCTTGAGCTTGCATCACTGCCACAACATTTTGCAATTTCAGGGCTTGGTTAACTGATGATATCACCATGCCCTCCCTACACTACGTATATCCTGGAATCTGACAGGCACTTAGAGTTGCTGCTCCTATCTGCCAGGCTACCTCACGGCATCTTCTGAAAAGCATTTTCACCTCTCTCCTGGCAGCTGAACCCCCTTGCAGATGTTCTGTGGTCTCCCACAGTGCCTGGTGCTCTTCTCCCTCTTCTGTGGCTGGGGTTCACTGCCACACTGCTGGCCTGCCAAAGGCTACTTGTTCTGTGGCTACCCTTCACCTGTGCTACCACTAACATGGTGTAACGTTAGTGACTGTGCTGTGCTTAACTATCCACCACAGGCCAACTATAAATGAATGGTATTCTTGAAAAAGGTGATGGTTATGGTCCCTTCCAACTCAAACTATTCTGTGATACTACAATTCTATGATTGTATCTGCAGGCCTCTGTTCCCAGAATACATCACATCCCACAAAGTCCTTTGATTAAAGCCTCATAGCTTTGACAGACAGGGAAGTGTAAGACTGACTGGCCAAAATGCAATTACATCTCACACTGACAACACTCTTCTGAAGATATGGAGTGGAATTGAGCAGAGATCTGTAATACCAAGGCATGACGATGCCAAGACAGAAGCTGGTGACTTCTTAGCTACATTAGGATAGACTTTTACCATTTTGGGTAGAGGGAGGTCAGGGAGGAAAGGCAGGGATAGCCTGTGATGTAAAGGTGGAGACTATCACTGAAGTTAGTAGAAAAACAATAACAAAACCTATTTGATGTGTTTCTTTTCTTCTCAGGGTTTGACTGGAGCCTTCACTTTAAGTGGGAACAGATTCCTATAGAGCAGAAGATGTCGAGAACAGACCCAACTCAGTCTATAAGGTAGCTGTCTCTGATGGACTGTGTACAGCCCCCCAAATGCCTTTACTAAGCCTTCACCTGTGAGACAAGGGACTGCCTTGCTGAGGACAAAATGCCACAAACCCTTTATGTTATTTTCTGAATGCATTGAGGTCTATACCCTGATTCTGAGAGTATTACTCCCTGAATATTGTAAGAATAGCAATTATAGGCTTGTAGGCAAGCCACCTCTACAAGCCACCTCTTTTATATATTATGCATTTGTATAAATGCAAAAGACACAGAATCACTCATGTAGTGGTTGCAGAACCATCTAGCAAAGGCAGGAGGATGATCTAGTGAGGGCGTTCTCAGAAGCCTACTGCAGGTTCACGTCCCTGGCTCTACTATTTTCCTCTTTTAAATAAGATACAATTTGTCAGGCCTGACAAATTGTCCCCCCTCTAAGATAAAGATGCTGGTGCTACATGTACATGTGATCCTTTTGTGTGGGCTTGTGTGTTCTTTTCCAGAACCCCTGTCATAGCAGGAGGCATCTTTGTGATCGACAAGTCCTGGTTTAACCACCTGGGAAAATATGATACTCAAATGGACATCTGGGGAGGAGAAAATTTTGGTAAGTTTAGGGTGTTTCAGGGGAATGACACACTAATGCAGAACCACTTCCCAGTCTTCATCTCTGACCAAAACTCTCCTTTTGAGAGATCTGATCCACATGTAAGGCTAGAGACATGGTCAGGTAATCCCCATGTTGGTCAGAATTGTATCATTGTCAGCTTTGTGCAAAGTAGAGGCTTTTTGTGCTCAGGATTATCACTCTCTTGCAGGCACGTGCACTATTATGCAGGTGCTCCCACAGTACAAGTAAGAAAGAGGAACCTCCTGATACTGAAATTGTTGCTTGTTTTTGGAGAATATTCCTCCAGTCCTTCACATAAGTCTGTGTTGCCCCAGCTCTGAAGTGGACAGTCACTCCTACGCTCTCTTCTTATACCTGTTCCTCTTTCCCAGATAAGTCTGAGTCGCTCTCCCAGCTTGATAGGTCAGAATGATGCTTTTCCTAATAAAACAAGCCTCTTTGTAAGTGGAATTTGGGTACAAATAGATGGAGAATGCAAACATTTAGAAGCAGACTAGGGCATCACAAACATCTAAGGAATTCAGAGGTCCAGGGTAGTCTGTCCACTCAAGGGCTGATATCTTACAGGGCACGGTGCTGAAACTCATCTCCTGATGCTGAAACTCATCTCCTTGCACTTCACGGTGGCACAGATATTCCAGGCATCTCTCTTTGCCCTGTGTGAAGGGATGCTGCAATGTCACTAGGTGTTAGTGACAAAAGGAAGGAGGGAATTGAAAGAGGTTCAGAGAGACCTCGTGTATTCAGGGCATTCATTTAGAAATGATGCAGGTGGAGCTGAAGAGATAAAAGCCTTACTCTGTTTTGCAGTCAACTTAAATAGACTTTCCTGTAGCTAACGCTGCCAAAAAATTATTCTGTTTCTACAGTTTCCATGAATGTCAGAGATTTGTAAATAAATCCCTTTAAAGAAGAATTTATATGGTGTTTTCTAGCACCTGAAGGACCAATTAGAAAGAAAGAAATAGTCAGGAAGAGGAAACTTCTTTCTCTGAACTCAGCTGGGAGAGCTGCCTCTTTCTGAAATGCTCTTTGAAACCAGTGTGAGAACCAGGAAATAATATTTTTGGCTGATAACAGAATATCAAGGTACCACTTTTTTAAAACAAAGTATATAATAATGAGTGCTTGTATTCTCTGTTTCTGAGGTCTTTCTTCACTTTTATGATATTCACAATATTAAAAAGTGATATTAAATGGGGCTTGCATTGGGATCTCAGCAGTGCTAGTAGCATCAGCGAAGCAGTGTAGGCAGAAGTAACAGGCAGCCTTTAGCCAGGCATGAAGATCCCATCTCCTGTGTCCCTCAGACTCCTCTGCATAGCCAAACTCAGCTCCTTGCCGTTCACTAGCCCTGCTCCAGCTGCAGAGCCAGCCACTCGGCCGTCCTGCCAGCCTCGAAGCTGCAACTGTGTGGAAGCTGTAAACCCCAAAGATTGAGAAAGAATATTTCTTTAGGCTTTTGGTTGTCTGCTGCTGCCCGCCTGGGAGCCCAGTGTTATTTGGTGCATACATCAGTACCTTGATGCTAAGCAGAGCTCTCTGCCATAAGTGGCAGTAAATTACCTGCACACCCACAGCCCTTCCTGTATGTAGAGCTGATCAAAACCTCCACAGAATTCTGTCATTCTTCTTCAAATTGTTCTTGTAAAGCCTGGCAGTGGCTGGGCCAGGCTGTGTGGGACTGGGGCAGGTGTGCAGGGCTTGCCAGTTTTGCCTTGTTGTGTGGTTTCCCTGTAAATTCATTATCTCCCATCGCTTGTCTCTTACCCTGCACCTCCACCCTTCATTTAAGAGGGCAAAGCTAAGTGCACAATGCTCTGTTTAATGGGACCTGTCCATGAGCCGCATTACCACACCATCACTGTGATGGTGGCCATGGGAAGGTATTTTAAAAACAAAGTAGACTATTCTTTTTTAAAGCTAACTTTTGTTCAGCTCTTCAGCATAATGTGAGGCAACAAATCAACCAGTGGCTTCTACATTGAGCCTGCTGTTGTTGCATAGCAGAGGGGAAGAAGTCCATTGCAATGGGTAAAAGCCACAGTGATTAAGCAATTTAAAACACATACGGACTAGGTCACATCCTGGAAAATATACAGCAAAAATTTGTCCTATGCTTTCCATCAGAGGATGGATGAAGGTCCTTAATTAGCTATGTTTGATCTCCATTTTCCCTTCTGTGCCCAAAGTCTGCATTCTCTCACCGCTTCTTTAAAGAATTCTGTCATTTCTAAACCTGGACATGCAGCCTGTCTGTGTGCCTAAGATATCAGTACGGCATGAGGAATCCTCTCTTGAGAAATGGATATTGTTTTAAGTTACACATGCTAGATTTAGAGTTTTGTTTTTGTTATAGCCTGGAGTGAGTCAGAACCTCATTCCAGGAGAGCAGATGCCAGCTGGACACACCACCAGACAGAAACTCATGTCTTGGCCTTTTGTTTGTTTTTAAAGCCTTTCCTCTCTTCAAAGCTGAAATTCCCTATTGAAAAGTGACTGAAAATAATAAGCTCTAGGAAGGTGTCAGGGAGGTACAAGAGCTAGTAAGAAATGCTACAAAATACAGTCTAATAAAATGTTTTTTTACTCAGAAGCTAAATTAAATACACCATCTTCCCCCTTAAACACGCTGCTTAAACAAACTTTCCTAGGAGCTAGAGAGGAAAGCTATGTAGAAAGATGAAGGTTGGGAAGATGTTAGTGTGTGTACATGCTTTGAAAGAGCCATTAGATCTGGATACATAATTTCTTTGTAATTTCCAAACATCAGAGCCCCATATTTCAGGCATTACTGGAGGGAGATCCCACTGAGTAACGTTTTTGAAGTAATCAGTCTACACAATCTGAAGCCCTTTTGGTAAGGACTACCAGACTACGCAGCTAATTTTCATTTTCCTTCTTCCTTCTTCTCTTCTCACCGCCACATGAAACGCAAGAGGAAAACCCCTCCGGTGTGGTAGTGATTAAACTTGTGAGGACAGACCCGTAAGCTTGAGCGAGGTCACATCTCTTCTGTGATGCAAATAAGTGCCTGTACATCAAAGCTCCGTGTTCTTCTAATCCTTTAACAAAATATTGAATTTAGCTTCAGGACCAGCTGGATTTCTTCAAGTAGCAGATTTCTCTCTGTACTTTTATAGTCACACTTTTATAGTAGACTGATTTCTGCTCTCAGTATATCCCCTAGCGGAAGCAACTGGTGACAAACTGGAACCCAGTCATCCACTTTTTTTTTTTTTTTTTTTCAATTAACAGAGCCAAACAGGACAAGAACAAGATATTGTAGGATGGATAACATGAAGATATGAGGGAGAAGACTCTGGTCTAGACATTGACTCACTTCCTATACCTTCATCTTGTTCTTTTCTTTCTCCTTGTCTCCTAAACTTTCTTTCTTCCTCACATCATTTGCTTTACACGGTGAATTCTTCTTTTTTTCTTTCATCCACATGCAGGGTTGGAGAGTTACAAAATTCCAAAAGAAGGTGGGTGTGGGGGGCGATGCCAAAAGTCGTCTTGAAGGCCTGACAGCAACCACAAGGACCTGGTCAAAGGGAAAGATGTCTCACTGAAATGGTCAGGGGAGCAAAGAGAGGAGTGGCACTGGAGAAGGCCAGGAAGTGTCTGAGCCACAAAGTTTGCAAAAGGAGGACAGTTTTTCCGTTCTTACCATGGCATCACTTTTCCTGGTTTTGCTGTTGCAAGCAATACATCTAGAGTAGAAGGGCAAGGTTTTGACACACACTGCTGAAGTTGCCCTTCTTGGAAATGCTGCCAAATCTGCCTGCAGATATATGTATGACTCTTGGGGTCTCTTCCAGAGCTCTCTTTCCGAGTGTGGATGTGTGGTGGCAGCTTGGAGATCGTTCCCTGCAGTCGAGTGGGACATGTGTTCAGGAAGCGCCATCCCTACGACTTCCCTGAGGGCAACGCACTGACGTACATCAAGTAGGTGTTGGGTAGTTCCTGGTAGCAGCCAGATCACCTTGATGTTGGGCATGTCTAAATAAGCCTGAATTCTTTGTTGTCTTTCTGCCTGATGGCAGAGGAGAACAGCTTGTGGCTGAGCATCTGTTCTCAAGGGAAGGATGAGTTGCTGTTTTCTGTGAACAAAACCTGTTTTCTTCTCTGTTGTTTGTATTAGTGCATCTTGTTCTTCTTCAGTCTGCAGTGGAGCAGGGGGAGCAGTACCCAAGAGAGACCCTGGCCATTTGTAGATACTGCCCTGACATGTGCCTGTGTATCAGCAGTCCTTAGTTATCCCTCTTGTCTCTGAGCTGCTTTCGAGTCCAGAGATCCTGCTGAGCTGTGTGTTCTCTGAGACAAGCCCTAAGGACCCTTCCACGGCAGGACAGATAGGAAGAGAAAAAAGATGAGACAATGCACTTCACACTGACAGTGGTTAAGGACTGGCACAGGGCCCCAGAGAGGTGGTGAAATCTCCATCCTTGGAGATTTCAAAATGCAGCCAGACAAGACCCTGAACAACATGACCTAACCTGAAGCTAGTCTGCTTTGGGCAGGAGGTTGGACCCGGTGATACCTAGAGGTCTCGCCTTCCAAGCGGAATTATTCCATGGCGTTATTCTAATCTGAAGAAAGGGATACTGTAGAGGAGGGCGATGGCCACAGTCAGTCCAGGTGTCTCTGCAGAGGGAGTGTATTTGAGAAAATCATGGTAAACTATGGCTGTTAAAATTTTAACTTCTGAAGTGTCCTTGCAAGGCTTTGTAGACTTAACACATTCAACCTATATCCATCCGTACTGCCCACTGTGTTTCATGTTTGGGACTGTTCCCCACTGCCTCCTGGCAGAAAGGCCTTGGGTCTGCCCACCCAGTGCCTGCTCGCTGGGAGGGCAGGTTCTCCAGCAGCACTCAGCAAAGCATCTCCTCATCCCTATGCAGGAACACCAAGCGCACAGCAGAGGTGTGGATGGATGAATACAAGCAGTACTACTATGAGGCCCGGCCATCTGCCATTGGGAAGTCGTTTGGAAGGTAAGCTGCCCCCAGACCTCGGTAGAAGAGTTCTGGTAAGCCCCTTGCTAGAAAGATAGTTTTTGGATCTTCTCTGGGTCTGTGTGGGAAACAGAATTGCTCTGAATGGCTGGCTTGCCAGAGAGGTTGCAGCTTGAGTGTCTGGCTAACAAGGTTTGCTTCTAATTCACTTTATTTTTCCCCCAGTAACCCTGCATAAATCATTTGTTAGCAGAAGGCCGAAGGGATCTGTAATGAAATTAAAAGGCCAGACATTTTAAGTGGATAGATAAGAATAGTTTCTAACACAGCATGCAGCTGCTCTGGAAATATGAGCTATGCAGTTACTAGAGCTTGACCCAAAGTTCCTGTGTGGATGCAGAATCCTGGGACAAGCAGAGCTACCTGGCACATGGGGCAGGTTCCACTTGGTGCACTGCCCTCTCTCCTGAGGGTGAATGGTGGTTTGCCTGGTTTGCAGGGCAGGAGAGAGCCAATGGTGAGACATATCATTTAGAAACACAATCCAGCACCTGCTGAGCCCACTTCTGTGCAGAATTGTGCTCCCTTACAGCACCTTTGCTAAAACTGTATCCAGGCCACACAGGATTTGGGCTTAAGCTTTCTTTGTGACCCAGAAATCAGTGATGGACATCAAATCCATTGGGATGAGGGGAGAGCTTGCTCTCTGTGCTAACAAACCTTATTAGTCTCAAATAAATGTCAAAAAATCTCAGGAGTGGTGTATATGTTTGGGTTATATCTGTGGGGTATATGTCCCTGTGAACAAGTGACTATTGTGTCAGCTTAAGGACTTGGCAAATGTGGTTGTATCTCCAATGTGTAGCTACATGCGCTGCGTAACGATGCATCTCCTGCTTATTTGATGACAAGCAGGTTTGGTCTGACCCACACACACATTTTTGTTGTACATTGTGTTTTGTTATCATGATACATTACATATTTTTGTACAAATAGCTTTGCCCACCTCATTTATCTGTCTTTGAGCTGACTGCAGCAGCTGGGCTGGGGCCAAATAGCAAGTAACCCTGCTGCTTGTGAAGGAAACTGGACTATTGCATATTGGACATGGATATATTGCTAATGTGTTTTAGGGCCAAAGCCTGTAGTTCTTGTTCACACAGACTTCCTAGTGGCTTTACTGGCAGCATTGGCTGAATAAGAGCTGGAGCAAAGCTGTAGGATTCCATTTCAGGCAATTTCTTGACCTGTAGTACCAGCACTGTGAAACCCGCATTAAATCTAGATTTTAGAATGCAAATGCCTCTGACACCATCACTGTCAACTGGGCCTGAAATGGACCCTTCTTCCCTACAATTTTGCTGTGAATATAGGATCTAAGTACATTCTCCTGAGGTATAGGCAGTACCATGGCCTCTGTGGGCTGAGGATGGCAAGGAACATGGGTACAGCTGAAAGTCCTTCCCAACAGATAAATATAGTGGTATGGCTTGAAGAGCAGAGTTCCTAGTGTTGGTTCTTGAGGGAAGTCCTCTTCTTCAGCCAACTAAAGCCAAGCAAACCAGCAGTGGGAGGACTGCTGCGACATATGGTTACCGGGATGCTGAGTTAATTTCCCCTTACATTCTTCCTCTTTGCCCATATTGCCCAAGACCAAATAATTATGTTCCTTAGGTCTGAAACCCAACCTGAGCCTCGAGTTGCTGCTGTGTTTCCTCACTTCTAGCACACACAGATTAACCATTTCTATGTATCTGAGTACCAACACTTTCTAGACCTTTTCAGGAGCTGATGATTGTGCGAGTTTCATGGTATGCCTCTACAGGGGCACACAGAGGCAGAAGCACTTTCGTGGTCCTGCAGTAAATATTTTTTCTGTAATGTATTATTTAACACTGTAGGTCCTGGGCCCTGCCATCGTTCTGAGCCAAAGGAAGTACAAGAACTGCTCTCTGAAGGTGTTTGTCTTCCTTTTCTATTTTCTGCCACTTGCTTCTCCTTTTCGCCTCAGGTCACTGCTAGTGCTCTGAGCCCAGCAACAACTAGGTGGGAGAATGAGTAAGGGGGAAAAGTCATATAGTCACCCTCAAACCTCCTGGCTGATCTTCACTGTTCCCCTCCCTCCTGTTCACTACCTTATCCTCAACAACCTACCTGTGTTTCCAGTGTTGCAGACCGAGTGGAGCAGCGACGCAAACTGAACTGTAAATCCTTCCAGTGGTATCTGGAGAACGTCTACCCTGAGCTCAAGTGAGTCAATTCTCTGCTTGTAGACATCTCTGAAGGATCTGGGAGGTGGGTCACAACACGAAGCTGAGCCTTAACAGCAGTGGTCAAAAGAGAGACCCAGCTGTGCCTGTGGCTTCCCCTGCAGTGGGTCAGGATGCGGTAACGCTGTGGCGTTGCTCTGCTGGGAGGTAGTCTGGGTAGAGCCGTGTTGTTGGCACTTGCTGCCTAACACCCTGACAACGCATCTTTAATCTCAGTCAAGCAAAGTCGGTATCTAACATGCGTCAAGGCTAATACATCCAGCTGTAGTCTGGCCTTGACAAACCTTTCTTGTCTGGAAGACTCTGGAAAAGGAGGCGGCAGGAGCAGGATAAATCAGTGTGGATATGGCTTTTTACTGGCAATGGCCTCTTTCAGAAGAGACATCATGCCGAAGTGCTCGGTGTGTACCTAAAGCACCTTATGCCTTCTGAAACAAAAGGGTACCAGCCCTCTGACCAAGTTCTCCATTGACTTTTGCCCCCTCCAGGCATTTCCAGTGGATAGCTAGCATGATATTGTTGATTTTCTGTCAAATAAAGGGGACTATGTTTCAGTAAGGGGCTGGTTATGCTCATCTTAAATGTGTGTGTGCTTTGGATATTTCTGTGTACGAAGTGCCATGCAACTGTCATTTTACTTCAAGGGTTCCTGAAAAGGAGCTGATTCCAGGAATAATTAAACAAGGAGGAAACTGCCTGGAATCTCGGGCACAGGATACCACAGGGAATACATTGGCTGGCATGGGAATCTGTAAAGGAACAGTCAACAATCCACCTGTCACTCAGGTAAGGCAGGTTTCAGTTTGGTGCTTTGCTCCTGCTTCTGCCCTTTTTGTTACCAGTGAATGAAAAAGCATCTCTGGCCTTGGTGGGTTTGTACAGAAGTGAATGAAGGAAGAATTTTGCCCTGATGATGATTTTAATAGTAAGCAAAAAAAGAAGCTGTGCCCATCTCTTAGAGCTCTGTTGGCTCAACAAACCCAGCAGTCAGGCATAGAGTGGGAAGGTTTTCATCACTCAAACACAACAGGTAGTGCTTGAATGCTCAGGAGTGTGACTAGTCTGTGCAGCAGGCAGGCGACCAGGATTTGAGTCATGTAGCTATTCCCACTCAGACCGTTGCTTGGGTGTGCTCTGCTTCACTGTTCAGCCCATGAGAACTGGTCCTGGGGTGTGCTTGGCTAGTACCCTGGCACATGGGTAAGAGATCTTCCTGGTATCAAAAGTGTTGCTTGGTCTCCCAGTTCAGCTGTAGCTTCACAGATGCGTTTCAATGTAAAGCCCAAGTAGAATTTAAATAGCCAAGACCCCAGCTGCAGTAATTTGCAGCTCTCCTAACTGCAGTGGAGCTGTGCTGGTTTATACCAGCTGAGGATCTTTACTCAGCCTCTTCTTTTGGTGACCAAAAGCAGCAGGGAAGCAGCTTGAGAAAGTTAAGGGTCACAGTAGGATATTTTATGCCAGAAAACACATATTCACATCTGTTAACTGTTGGAAACCAGTTTGCAGCCAGCGTTCAACATGCCATTTAATCTGACTCATTGTTCCATGTCATTACTGTTTGAAGTCTCTGAAACTCATTGCATTTTGTACTTCTTCCTTGGGGAAAGTATAATAATAATAGCTGATTGGGTTGGGTATCCATCTAGTGAGAGGAGGGGAAAATGAAGTGGCTTGTGCTTTATGTGTGCTGGTGATATATGTTAGTCCATGGATACGCTTACACGTGTTTTGCTTCACTTGGCAATCTATAGGTCCCGGATACCTGTTACAGAACGTGTCTGCTATGTAAAATATGCAGAAGCAGTCGCATGTCATGTAAATCAGGGGTCGAGGTCCTCCCTGCTTTGTAGGCCTAAATCTGTAGAGCTGCAGAGCAGGGAGCTGCATGGGATCCAAGGTTAATCAGACAGCTGAGATGGTCAGGGGAGACAGCTGCAGGCTTTGAAATAGTCACGATGCACTAAGCCTGAGCGTAAACTTCTGATCAGGTGAAGACTGCTGCCATAGTCTGCCCAGGGAGCCTGTGGAAAGAGTTGAACAAAGGATACAAGTTTTTGAAATACCTGGTAGAAAAAACTTTCTCCCTTATCTGATCACCATTATGATCCTAATGGAACCTTTCTTTTTCTTATGCCGAAGGAGTGGGTATTCAGTGACCCTTTAATTAGACAGCAGGACAAGTGTCTTTCCATTACCTCCTTCTCTACTGGCTCTCAAATCACACTGGAAGCCTGCAATCAAAAAGACGGCAGACAGGTATGTAACTGTGCACGTGTTTTTAATCCCACCATTCCCACATACCAGTGTTCCTACATCAGGAAGGTGTTCCTACCCTGCAGCCTGCAAGGGAAAACTTAGTACTATCAAAGTGTATAAAAGTCCCGTCCATCTTCTGAATCTCCCTCTCTGGTGTGTTTCGTAAGCTCGGGTGTATGAGGTTGCCCACAACCAGAGCGGGGGAGCACAGACTACACTGGTGTGTGGGTGTCTGCTCTGCCTGGGCCCTCGGCAGCATGGTTACCTCCAGATCAGCAGCACCCCGACTTCACTTCTTGGATACATTTATGTTCAGCCAGATCAGTGCATGGATGGAGCATGGCACCAGAGAAGGGTAGATAAGCAGCAAGTGCTTTGAGATACCCAGGGGAGAAGGGTGTTGTGTGCTATCATTTGTTAACTTATTTAGAAGTGAGAGAACTGTGTTCTTTGTGCTAGTTCTGGACATGTGAACAGAGCTTTAAAACTGAGTGTGTGCAACTCATTTGAGAAGTACCGATGACATAAAGCACCATATGTTCCACCCAAACTGCTCCCTGGGGAAAAATACACAGCAGCAGTGTTCCCAACAAAATGCAGCTTTGTGACTCTTATGCTGTTCCAAGATGTTCATCCCTGATCTGTCAGGACATATCAGTCATTTTGCCTTACAGCACAAGGTGAGAGATGGCCTCTGCAATGGCCAGGGCGCCCTCACAGAGTTGTGATGTGCCTTTTTATCAGAACTGGGCAAAATACAACAGGTGACAATCCAGCACTGGCAGACAGTGGACTGTGCTTCCCTCTACATCAAGACAGAACACATTTTCTGTCATCTAAGGCTGTGCTGGCTCTGTGTGTTCTGACACATCTGTTGTTTTGACGGCCCAAAGGTAGGAGACGACCCAGCTTGCTACCAGGCCTCAGCAGCATCCTCTTTTGTCAGTACTTTTTAACACTATACAAATCTCTGAATTTAGTTCTTCCTGAAAGAAAGCGCTGAAATCCAGTCTTTCCCATTTATGGAAAGCCTGTGTTGACTTTCCTCTGGAGAGCTGGTTAATGCAGAAATGTCTTGAAGAGTTGTCACCATGAATATGCTGGGAAAAATCTGAGTTCGGATTAGCCTTGCAAGAATATCCCAGGCGGGCTGTGCTTGCCTTCTCCTTTTTCTTGCTGGTAATCACTTACCCCCTTGCTGTGTAATTAGGTCACTTAGCTTCCCCTTAGGTGCCTTGCAGCATTTTCCTCCCTGGCAGCAGAGAGGACTCAAGCAGCTGCCAAAATCAGCTGTCTTTCCCCACCTTCCCTGTCATGGAAGGACAAGGGTCCCCTGAAGGGGGGTGGAGTGCAAGCCCCATTAGCCAGAAGAGAGATTAATCCACCCTAACACAAGCAGGCTCATTCTGCTGCTGGAATAGGATTTATTGAGCCTTGATGTGTTGATTATATACAGGTTCATTATAGAGACATGCACATACACTTAAGGATGTGAGCTGTTGTTTTCCATTACCTTATGTGAACGAACTGCACTTAAATCAAGGACTTGACCTAGCAGATGATTGAGCCAACTGACTGTAAGCAAGGATTTTGTTTAAGCATTTCAAATAATTAGAGTGTGATTTGAATCACAGCTGCAATTGCAAACCACCTTGTGGCAGAAGGGCACTTGAATTTTTAATCTGATTTGGGTTGAAATGCTCTGAAATGTTGGGGGTTTTTGGAAGTGCCAAACTTCCATTTCAGATTTCTACTTATAAAGCCAGTTTTACTTGCAATGCTCAAGTTTATTGTGTTCTCGAGGAATGTTGTTATGGTCCCTTCCTTCCACAAACACAACAGTAATTGTTGTTAATACTGACATTGGATTTTAATTAGCTCGAAGTCAGTCATCTTTGCAAACTATCCCATTCTCTCTCCTCCGTCTCTGTTCTAGAGGGACCAGCTTCATCTAATGCAATGTTTTCTGCTTAGTTTGGGAACTGGCTCTTTCTCTGCTGTCTCCTAGCTAGAAAGTGGAAAGTGAGCCTAACAACTTCTGTGGGATCTGAGAGGTGTATGTCTGGGTTGGCAGGGCATGTTTCTGGCAACAGAGAGCAAAGACAGAGAGGGAGTCTGGTTCTTCCTGGGATGTCACCCAAGCCTGGCTCCTGATACTTGGGAAGTTAAGTTCCAAGGAGATGGCCACTACTGTAGAAACTTTAAAGTGCAAAATGAAAGAGTAAAGCTGGAGGGAACAAACTCGCCCAGTTGCCCTATGAGTTGCCTATCTCCCCGTGGGTACTCACAGCCCAAAGTGTGAGTAATGGAGGGAGAGCAGTATTTTCAGAATACACATGGGAGTAGCCACTCCTCAGTTCAAGTGGGCTTCTCAGAAAGTCAGAGGGGCAGAGTGGGAGTAGAGGAAGGGAAGCTGAGCAAGCAACAGCCCTGAGTAGGTGGTCCTGAGTAGAAGGGGGTGAGCCTGGGCAACGTGCATCACATACAATATCTTAAGAGGAGACGGTGACATGATGAAAGCCCAGCTTTTAACATCTCTGGTGTCACACTCATCAGAGGTCTATGGTGGAAGACATTTGGACTTTTTAGACTTCATGTCTGTCTGAGTGATGCGAAAGCAAGATTTCTGACGAAAGATGGGGCATGTCATAATTTTTTAGTGTCATCAGAGCAGATTGGCTAGATCCTTACGACAGTGCCATGAAGCTCCTAAAGTTGCTTTCTGCTTTCAAACATACTGAATCTCTGCCCATGCTACACAGCTGTTGTGCATTAAGTGTGTCCACAGGGCAGATAACTTTATTGTTATTTTTGAGTGCTAACAACAGTCCATCTAACATATATGTAATACTCTAGTGGAGGCTTTACAGTATTATGAGCTGTATCTAAAGTATTACTTCAAAATAACTCTAGAACTTTGCAAGTAGGAGGATATGAGACAATGGTCAAAATTTAGATGGTTTTTGTTCTGTCAGACTATTCTCCCTTGGGTTGAAAGGAACCGGGAACAAAATCTATTTGGCACCATGATCCCGTTGATCATTCAACAGCAACAGCTGGCACTGCTAGCAGAAGACCAGCCAAGAGCTATTCTGCATAATCAGAACTAGATTTCAAACCAGATGGATGTTATCCATAATGTTATTTGGAGAATAGCATTTTTTAGTTGAATGCACAATAAATTATTGCCTTTTGCTTTGGTTTTGGCTCTGACTGGCAGTGGGAGTGGTGTTTTAATTTGTATTATAGTGAGGACAAATAGAAGGCAAAGTGAGAGTCAGAGACTAAAACAAAAGAATGAAAATGAGAAACACTGGCACAGTATTTCCCAACAGAACAAGCAGCATGCTGAGAAATCCTATTAAACAGCCATATTTCATTAAAATGTGCTGAAGGAATGTGACCTCAGCCTGAAAATGAGGACACTAAGTTTTCTTGTGAGACAAACAGTATTTGAAGTCCTATGTGCCTTTGGACGTGATTGGGAATTTTTTCTCACCTTGCTTCTCAGTGTATCGTATTACCCGAGGTGCAGACATGCAACTTTATATAGACTATTGGGTAAAACAAAAAAAAACCTGTCTGTTCTGGAAGCACCTGAATTGATTACCCTGAAAAATTACACTAGTGTAGACACTTTCAGCTCTTGTATATATTATGTAGACGAGAACTGGTTATTTCTGATTTTTCTCTTAGTGATTGCACATGGAATGCTTCTACCCAGTCACCTCAAAGTACATTACAATGACAGATAATAAAAATGGAGAGAGGCTTTACAAAAGAGTGGGGAAATTTTTGATTGACATAGGGGAAGAGGATCAAGATAAAATATTTCAAAGAAAATACGGATTCTTATTTTTCTATCTCCACTCCAAACCTGCTGTGACCAGTAAACTGTATTATCTCCATCTGTACAAGCAAGGGAGACCAAGGAAGATCTTCAAGCCAAGATTTTTCAGATTGTGCAATGCTTACATCTTCCAAAAGCTTTCCTTCCAAGTACGGGCCGGTCATAATGTCTGGGTGCAGACCCAGACTCAGAGAGGACTCTCTGTAGTGTTTTGCTGTGTATACATGAGGTATCTGCTCTGTTTGTTTGCTTTTCCTAAAGATGGCCATCATCACTGTCATTTAAAAGTTAGCTGTCCAGGCTCCCCTTGTGGTCTGTGGAGAAAGCTGGGCCCTCTCAGAAGGTGTTTGTACCTTGAACCCCTCCATAAGTATGTCACTGGGTGACTAGTTTGGACCAAGTTATCCAGTTCAAGGTGCGTGACAGGGAGAGATGAGCATCCTATCTCCTCTTCCCACTGATTCCTACTGCCCACCTTCCTCAAGGCTCTGAGATATGATGTGTCCCTACAGGGTTAGGTGTTGGTAATCCTGTGGTCTGGCATTCAGGCAGGGGCATCTTGTGGAAGGTTCAGGTGAAGTCAGGGGAGTTGGTCTTGTATCTCATGGAGGTCAGCAAAGCAGTTTCTGATCAGAAAGGGTAGAATCTCTCATTTTGAAAATTTCACTTCCATGTGAGATGAGGAGCCCTACTTTGGCTTTTACAGTCAGTACGCTTAATAATACCTCCCTGCATGGCAACTCTCTGCAGACCAGATGAGCCTTATATTCAACTCTGTGACCTTTTCAGTGTTTCTTCTCCTCCTTCTCCATCCTTGCCCCACTTTCTGTTGAACATAGGGATCCAGGGTGACTCAGAACAGTGGGATTTCCAGTGGTGTGATTCACTGAGAAGCTGGTTGGTGTAGTTTGTTAGCAGCAGAAAATGTGCTCTGGTGGGTGTTTGCTGGTGTCCCCTGTGCCTGTTGCTGTAGGCTCTCTCTGCAGACATCACAGTGGGTACCTGCTCAGCATGGGGAGATGACGCAGCAGTGGGTCTCTGATCTGGAGGCATAACATGAGTGAGCCTCCCAGCGGTGCTAGTTTTCTCCTGAACAGCTAGAGGGGAGAAGAAAACCAGTGTCTCTTAGTAATTGCCCTTGTCCTCTATCTCAAATCTCATAACAGCATACTCCTTTACAGCAGGGTCTTCTGGTGAGCTATAGGCTGTGTGGGAGAGACGGCCGGCGGGCATTCTCTAGCACATGCACAGAGGAAGGCAAAGGAGGAGGCTGGGAATTCATAAGTACAGTGAGGCATGGAGATGGTGGAGGGCAAGGAAGAGTTTCCCTTTGCACAGTAGATATACTTTGGAGAAGGTCAAGAGGCTCTTCACTGAGGTGTCTGTGGCCCTGGCAAACAGTGGTGGGGAGGCTGTTGTGCAGAGGTTGAACCAGCCAGGCACTGTGTGCTGCTTTCCAGGGAAGAAGACCTCCTGCTTTCCACTCCATCATTACAGCTGCTGCTTTATGGTATTAACTCTTCTTCAGCTGTTTGCAGGGAGACTTCTGCCAGATGAGAGCCAGATGGCTCTGGGACCTGTGTAGGCATTGGGTTGCAGCAGCTGGTGAGGGCATTGCAGTGCACAGACTGCATCATATCTTCCTCCCCATCATCATTACATTCCTCTGCCCCCTTGCCTATTAAAACCAGCTTCTTCCTGCTGCACAAACAGCTCTCCTTTAGTGGTATCCTGTCAGTCAGCGCTAGCAGTGCTGGCAAAGTGATCCTGCCTCTGGTATTTAGTCTTGATGTGAGACAGAAGCAACAGATTACTCAGGGCTTTGCAACTGCCCTGCCCTCCAAGAAACATAACCAGCACACAGATTTGGAGGAGAGCTGCCAGCAGTATATGAACATAATGGGATGTCTTAAGCCACAAAGCATGTGGCAGTCTGTTTGCTGTGTTACCCAAGCATTAAAATGTTGGTAGGTTTTGGCATTGTCTGGATATAGCAGGAGTTTTTGCCTGTCATTTCTGCAACAGCCCTGAGGTCCATCAGTGATGTCAAGCTGCTGGTTTTTTTCTTCATCAGTTCCATGGGTTAGCCAAAACATCCTCCATAGTATTCCTAAGCTGTTTACTGACTGAGCACCCAGACTCTTAATTCTAACTGGGTCATCTCTGTGACTGAAAATCCCCAGAGCCTGGAGCACTCAATCCAATAGCCTGGTGATCTCAGCTGTGCCCCACTGCGGGCAATAGCACAGCCTCACCTGAGACCTCCCAAGTCCACAGGCTCATTTCTACTTTTTTTTTTTTTCTCTGCACTCTCAGCCACGGTGGTCCTAGTTCTTTCCAGCAGGAATGGAAGGTACAGCCCTTTCCCAGCAGAATTTGCAGTTCAAGGTTAGGACATACGTTTTGTTTCCTGGAAAGCAGCACAACCAAAGTGGACCTTCAGGAAAGGGTTGCACGTGGGACCTTGTGAATATGCTCTGAGGGCAGCAGACCCAGAGGGCAGCACTGCAGAAAGCAGGGCAATATGTACCAAGAAGCTGTCAAATGGACACTTATAAACTGAAATGTTGGCAGTACAGATAAGATTACGAAGACGAAGAAGAGGCAGCTGAGAAGGGTGCAGAGCTATGAAGAGCTTTCAGCGTAGTGCTGATAAAAATCTTGACTTTGATGGGAGGAGAGATGTGAGGACATGGGAGAGAGATATATGTGATCTAGTCAAGCAGCAAAAGTGTGATTTTTGCTTTCTGTGGATGGATTGCTTTCCATGTTGGGAGGGCTTTCAATGCTTTGCTTTCTGTGGATTGGAAAGAAGCCATAGAAGGGTTTCAGATCTTGACAGGTATCTGGATGCCTAGAGATGCAGGACAAAGAATGGCAGGGAAATTGCTAATATGATATGCTTTTGAAAATGTCAATTGTTGCTTATTTTTACATTGTTTGCCTTCTAGATGCTTCTGAATATCTAGCCCTATAATTCAGCTAAGTGCAAACTCCAGGTATCTTTAATACAGGAAACCAGTGTTTTGGCAATACTGCCTATACGCAGATTTTCAGTCTCCCTACTTGTTGGGGTTTGCTTAAGGTTTATGCTCAACCTTTCACCTCCAGCTTAGAGGCACGGTTCACAGTTCTGTGGTGAAATGGAAATAACAGCATGTTTCTTCTCTGTCTTCTCACAGAAGTGGAAGATGAAAGGCAGTTTCATTCAGCACTTTGTCAGCGGTCTCTGCCTGGAAAACCAGACTGGGAGAGTGGTGACAAACCCTTGCCAAGCAGATGCACCTGGCCAACAGTGGGAGCTGCTACAAGCAACATGATGGTAGCACAGAGATCTCCTTGTTTCTTTGTGCATGAGACTTTGGGAACAGAAGGGGATCGGGAAGGGAGGAATGGTTTTGTATGTCTGACCCTAAATGTGTTCATTGTGCCCATCTGCAAGCCACCATTTCAGCTGAGCACGTGGTGTTTTTGAGCTTTTCAGAAAAGAAGCTGGGGGTGAGAGAGGGATGAGGAGAATTGTTGAAATTTTCCCATCTGTTCTAAGTTCTCCTTTGTAGCTGATTTCTGTGCACAGCTGCATCCAGAAAGGGGGGAGGACCCAGCCCAATACGTGGAGTGACCAGAACTGCCTTGCAGCTCTCCCCATCCATTCCTTGCTCCGCATCCAGAGTCCATGACCTCCAGTCCAACAGTTTAAACAGTGCTTATACAAACATTGGTAGCTCTTTGGCTTCCCTGACTTTTCAGTCTAACATCATGCATCATTTATGCATGCATGTCTCTCAGTGAGAACTGGCCAGAAGAGTCATCATGATGAGTGGAGGGGTTGGGAAGGAACTAGCAGACCCAGGGGACAGGTTTGTAACCTCTTTGTGGTGGGCCCATTCCTTCCTCTGCCCGCAGTAGCTGCCCTATAGCCAAATGTGCTGAGGTTGGGAAACGGGGCACAATGCTGACAAGAGAGCTGGAAACGGGACAATCTGTTTTACCAGCATAACCAGGGATTGTTTTGGGGACTATTCCCTCTTGAATTCTTACTTCCATTTTTTTACGGGTGGAAGGCCAGCCCTGCCTCCGTGAGTGATCCAAGCCCGCAGGCAGCCCAGCTGGACCTGGGTTCAGGGTACCACGCTCCTGCGGAGGTGGTCAGAGACATTTTGGGATGGCAGGGAAGCTGACCCCATTCTCCGGCTGCTCTTCCTGGTGCTACCCAACACTGCCACTGCACCCCACACCAAAGGTGATGCACAGAGCTGCTGCCCCACAGAGCACACTGACAGTGGCACTGCACTTGGGTCAGGCCTGTGCCAGGAGCCCACCCAGTTCCCTGCTGTGAGAAGCAGAAGGGGACAACCCCTAGCTCATCGCAGGTTTCCAGCTGCTGGCTGAGCAGGAGCACAGCCCTCTCTCTGGCTCTCCAGCTCCACATGGACCTTGTGAACACAGCCCAGGATGACAGGCCACCCAGTCCCTCTGTCTAGTTGCTTTCCCCCGTCTCAGAAAGAGGAGGTGAAAAGGCCTGGGGCTGCTCCACTTGCAATGCCCAGCTCTCCTCCCAGTGGGCACCTTGGAGAGGTTGGTTGGTGAAGCTGAAATTGCCCCCCACACAAATGCTTCCCTTCTCCTAGAAAATCCCCACAACATTACCTTTTCCTGCTAGATCTGTTAAATTTTCCTCTTGGAGCTAGGTTTTGTAAGCCAGCCCTCCTCTCCAA
The DNA here is from genome assembly GCF_964106895.1 of Numenius arquata. NCBI lineage: Eukaryota > Metazoa > Chordata > Aves > Charadriiformes > Scolopacidae > Numenius > Numenius arquata. The sequence goes on along the minus strand of NC_133581.1, from coordinate 46,265,236 downwards.
GAACCTGGCAGGGGAACCAGATGGTGGGGACACCTTCAGTAGGCAATTGCTTGCCTGGATCCTTTCTGATCTGGTGTAAAAGAAAGATGATGATCATTTGGATTCTGAACAGCTGGCTGCTTTTGATCATGCTTTTGTATCCCTTTTTAATTCTTTCTCCTACCTTGGTATTAGCCCAAACAGTTGACAAAAGAACAGATAACTGTTCTTCGTATGTTGCATGTGCTCAAAAGTGCTTGTGTTGTAACTGGACGATTTGTTTTCTGTTCTTGGATCTTTTATTTAAAAAAAAGAAACCAACCAGGTGGCAGGAGCTGTTTTCCTGTTTTCCCCTTCCCTTTGACTTCAGCTCACCGTCTCAACGCTGATTAACTAGGTGAATGACCTGTCTGCACTGTGAAAACTCAAGAAGCAGTTCCCTTTGGTGCCAAGCTTACAGCATGGTGCAGCCACACTTCTGTGTGGGAATGGGGGGCACTGACTCTGCAGAGATTTCTCTTTCCCTTTGTAGAGATGCTTTGGGCCTGAACCACTGAGGCCAGGAAAGAGCAGAGAAGGAAAGAATATAGCGTAGGAACAGAAAGAGGGCAGGGCAGGCAGACCTGTTGGAGGAAGAGATGCCATCCTACTAGCAATTGCTTTTTTTAAACAAGAATATGCAGGAGATGCTACTTCCAGAACATCATTGTTAGGCAGTAGGAGACAGGAGCGGTCAAGTTCTCACATACCTGGCTTGAAAAAAGTTGATGCAAAGACAGACGAAAGGCCTACCTGCACGTAAGCCCTGTATACAATAAGGTGCTAAAGGATTACATCTTTTCATCAAAATGCATCCTAAGTGGACCATCTGAGCTTCCCCCATTTCACTCTCCAGCAGCTTAAGCGTGGCAGCTAACAGCATGTTCACTCCTCCAGCAGGTACTGCTTCCTTCCTTCTTGCTCCCACTGTGTGTGTGCAGCTTTCTTGCAGTTCCTTCTTCATAACCGTACTGGGACTAGGACCCAGCTCCTCTACAAACAATTCTCCTGACTGCTGCAGACCACAGGAGTCCTGCTTACATACAGTCTCCAAGCTTTGGGCCAGCCCTGGTTCGAAGGGCTCTTGTCAGCTCGCTGGCTACTGCCCTTGACTTTGTGCTTGGCTCCAATGCTGGAGGTCACCGACTGCTCCTGGAGCAGAGGTACCTGGACTAGCTGTGTTGATTTGTGCCTCTTCCTGCTGCTCACTACCTGGCAGAGTGTGAACTGGTGCCCATGCGGGGCTGTGAGCTGGGGCAGCTTGAAGCTTGGACACTCTCCTTCTTCAGGTGCTCCAGCCTGGGGGAGAAAAGGGAAAAGGTGGGCATATGCTAGATGTCAATAACTTAAATTATCCCTGGAGTTAGGGGCTACCAGAGCCCTAATGCTACCTGGTTTTGGCCGTGTTCTCCTGAGGTCACCTGTCCACTTGTCACACTTGACTGTCAGCTAAAGCACCTTCCTGTCGGCCCAATGCAGACCTCCCCCGACATCATCTTCTGGAAGCCATTGGTTTCCAGTGGCTTTTAGCAATTGCTGAAAAGGGGGGTGCACTACAAAAGACTGCTTTCAAGTGTGGGCAAACTAAACTTCTCCTCAGAATAAACAAAGTCTTGTCCAAACTCATCAGTAGTATACTTTCAATTTCCCTTGCACTGAAGGGAAGGAGGAATTATGTTATCTGTGCTTTTTCCCCCCAAGGTCCATGCAGTGCCATGTTTTGGAACAGGACTTCAGTGAGGTTTTTGAAAGCAACCTGACTGAGCCCTCAAATTTGGCCTGGTGATTTCTCTAACAGTCAGAACAAGCAGCTGCTCACCCTTGTTTTCCTGTTTACTTTAAGCAGCCCCCTAGACTGTCAATACAGAGCATTTGCATTGGTAATACCTTTTAAAAAAGCTGCTGTTGTATCAGATCATCCAATGTAATTTTGTGTGCCGTGAACCAATGGGGGTTTATTTAAGCGGAGCTGAAACTACTGTTGTACAGAAATCAATTTCAAAACATTTATTTTCCCCACTCACTTGCAAGTTGCACTTTGCCAGATGTAATTTATGTGGAGCCCAGATTTGTTTTCCCTTTTCTTGAAGAAAGCATGTGCCAGAATCTGTTTAATGCCTGGAATAAAAACCACTTTGAAACAAGTGTTTCAGCCTGTTCTTATTCCCCCTCACTTCCCATCAGAAAAGAGCCTCCATGCTTTCTTGCCTGGTCCCCGCCTCTGTCTCTCGCTGGGTTTGTCCCCCCAGACCTACAGACCCCAGTTCTTTGCATGGGTTCTTAGGTAGCTTCTAGAAAGATACTGCAGGAGCTGGCAGAGGCATTTCTAGGGTACGATGGCATATCAGTTCAACACGGCTGAAGAAGCCCTCCTTAGCTGGCTAAGCAGCAAAGCATCCTTTCTGGCAAAAGTTAAGAGCAGTTAATGGACTGCCTTTTAAATGCTGAAAGAAGTAGTTGGGTGTGGGGGGAACTAATTCTTCCTGTAACTCCCTCCTTGATCTTTTCCTCAGGCTATGAGCCTGCCTATTCCTTAGTGAGCCTCCCAAAGGTCTTTCTTCTGCTTCTGGCTTGAGGGCAGGGAAGCGTCACCACCCACAGATGCCTCCTAGCATGTGCATTGCTGAGCCTCAAGTACTGTGACTCCCCGAGTAAGCTGGTAAGCCTTCCTAATCTCACTTTATTAAAAAAAAAAAAAAAAAGAAAAAAAAAAGCCCAGCCAGCAACGTCAATTTGGAGGCTTTGAGTTTAAAATCAGGGCTTAACTGCCTGCTACTTCACCCACGGAGGCTTTTTCAAATGCGGATCAGAAAAGCAGCTGTGCCAGGGCCTCCCTCTAGGGAAGGAGGGTGAAGGTGTGCTGGAAGTTAGCTGGTGTCGGGGAAACCAGCGCTTCCCTGTGCTGCCTGGTGATAAATCTGGTGTTTCAGCGCTGTGGGAACTCGATAAAAAGGAAAAGAGTTGGGGTTCTCTCTCTTGGTGCTGCTTCTGTAGCAGGACATCAGTTGGGCTGTGTCCCTGGGGTCCTGCGGTGCACACCCTGAGTGATGACCACAGTATTGCCCTAGAAACCAGGAGATTCTCAGGCTGTAATGATGGCTGGGAAGACTTTAATTAGTCCTGTCTAGGAAGATGAAATATTGATCTTTCACAGAGCCAAATGGGAGAGGGGAGGAGAAATGAGTGAGGGACGGGTTCCCCTCTGAGGAGGATAGGGTCGGACGTGCAGAGTGATCTGGCACATAAATGAGGTAGAGAAGAGATTGGAGTAGAAAAATCAAAGGGGACTAGAACCAAGTATAGGGAAAATTGTAGGGGAGTAATTTCTCTGCAGGGGGTTAAAAACATAGCAGCACCACATCCACAGCGGTGACGCAGTTGGGTCAAATTTGGTAAATGCTTTGTGTCAAAAGGCAAATCAACTGTTGTTTGGATTTTTTGTTGCTTTATTTGTTTTTTTATACTCAAATAGTTCATTTTAGCACTCACAAAGCAGATTATTTTCTTAGAAACAGAGATGTTCTCCAAGCTACATTCAGTAAGAAAGTCAGGTGCTAGGAGATCTCCTTTTTCTGCAGTCTGTTAAAACGGACGTGCTTGATACAAATGCCATACATGAGTGTCTCTTCATTCTTAAAACCCTCTGCTGTTGGGCTGCAGGTGGTGCTGAGGGGGATACCTCTATCCCTCTAATTGGACTTCTTCAGCACTTTAGAAGTAAATACTAATGGCAGAAGAACCTGGAAACCTGACTGCTGCTCTTCCTTCAGGAAAGCATCCTAATACACTTCTTGCATCCTTTCTCTTTCATCTTGTACTGCTTGGCCAAAGCAGCTGAAGAGCTCCTGTATCCCTCCCTCTTAGGGGGCCGAAGATTCATACCCTCCTGGTGACTTGTGCAGTTTAAACAGAAGCAAAGAAGCCCCAGACAACTGCAAGTGTTGGAATTAAATGTTTAGCTCTACCTTGAACAAAACTTGTTTTCAGTGTGTTTGTTCTGCTGCTATGGTAGCAAAAAAATCAGCACTGCACTGCCCCGTGAAAATAAATGTGGTGGTTGCAGCGTGCTGGGCTTCTGGCTCCGCTTCTCCAGTGGAGAACTCTGTGCCCGTGTGTGGGCAGGAGACATTGCCCCTCCACCACTCTCCTAGCTTGGGGACAAGGTGGTGGGGCTGCCATCCACGTTTCTAGGGCTTTGTTTCCGTAAGGTGCTGTGCAAAAGTGTTCCTGTGCCACAGCGTGTTGCAAAGGTGCCGCTGGGCAGTGGGAGGCTGGGTACGGGAGGGAGCTGAGGGAACTGATCTGCATCTGTTTGAGAAACGCTGCTTAAATCTCACCTGTGACTGACTGGTGATTCAAAACAGGCCAGAGCAAGACAGTACTTCTGTGCTGGAAATGACACTGGGTAAGCATTCAGAACTGCCTGTCTTTGAGTCAGGGACATCCCATCCGAATGGAAATAGCGGCTTCTGCTTGACATATCGATGAAACTTGTGCTTTACAAATCTGAGTCATTAAACCAAATTAAACCCTCTTCATCTGTACTGCATGGTGCAAAAAGAAGAATGAGAGAAAAGATAACAAAATAATCCACTTGGGACAAAATTGTGTTTTAACGTGATTTTGGTGGAAACCAGCTTCTCTGGTTTTGATTTCCATGGAAACTAGTACAGCGGCGCTGTTACCACTGCCTGCAGCGGGGCTGAGCTCGGCAGTAACCAGAGCAGCGGTGCAGCGTGCTGGGTGATGAGCTGGCTGGTACCAAGGGGGATGCTAAAATTCAAGAGCATGAACTGAAAAAAAATGGGGTCACTGACCCAAAAAGCCACCCATGGGTCCCTCCGCACCTCCTCATCTGTCTCAACTTCCTTTTCCCAAGGGCTTTTCTCCCTGAATTTTGTGGTCAGAGCCAAGACTTGCTTTGCTTTCTCCCCATCTTGGTATCAATTGACGTGTGGATCTCAGGATCGCCTTCACTGTAGCTGCCTGAGTCCCCTGTAAGTGTGGTGACTGCTGGCTCCTGGGGTGGTCATGAGCTCTGACAGGCCTCAACCCGGCTCTGGAGATCCCTCTGTGCCCTGGCATGTGATGTCACATCCCCGTGGGGCCGCCAGGAGGCCTCCTGATTGTTATTTAATTTTAACCTATAGACATGCTGCTGTCTGCCATTGGCTTCCCTTCAGCAGCTGAGTGACCAGAACTGGTCCTGCAGTATGGCTGTATTTTGGAAGTGACCTCAAAGGTTCCAAAGAAGTGGGGCAGCTGCATACAAAGTAAACAACTTATTTGAAGAGGTGACATCTTTTTACGTTTTGCCAGAGTTTGTGTGAATTTCTTTACCCACCAAAACAGCTTGTTTCCCAGTCCTCCCCATAGGACAAGACGACAGTGGATCAGGCTCTGAGGACAACATAGACCCTTCCGTTTCAGGGGACAGCTTGACCTGTGCCGGGCAGCCAGTGGGACTTGGAAGAATGGTGCTCGGGCTGTGACTTTCAAGCCTGGCTCCCACTGGAGGGACGTTACGCAGCCAGCAGCAGGGCTGTGCTGGTAAGAGGGTATCTGTATCTCAGTCTGCAGTAGAAAGTGAGGCACCACTATGAGCTGAGGCCCAAGTCCCAGTGCAGATGTTGGACCCAGTTGCACCCTCATCTGCTTCTCTCCTTGGCTGTCTCTGAAGCATGTCTCCTGAGTCTTGTTTCTCAGGATCTCAGTGAGGATCAGACAGTCCACGGCTCGCCAGGCCTGAACTAGAAGATCTTTTCTGCTCCTCATCCTAGTGATTCCTTCCCTTTTAAAATAAACACAAGAGCTACCAGTGCTACAGCTGGAAATTCAGTGGAGAACGCATAATGGGGACAGTTAATTCTGAGTTTTGCCTCATCTTACCAAGGGACAGAGCAAAAAGGATGTGTTCTGCTGTCAGCTATGGTCGTCAGTGACTGCAGAGCAGTCCTATCAGCTCCCAGTACTCCTTTCCCTTCTCCAAACTGGGAACGGTTCCATCTGGCTGCCACATGAAGTGAGCTTTGATTCAGCCACTTTAGAAAAGTGCTTTCTCCGTGGCAAAGAGGAACCATTTTTGTTACGGGTGTTTCCTAATCAATCTTCTCCTGCAAGAGTTATTCATTAGTGCATACACTTGTCAGATTTGGGAAACAGACTCAGTCTAAATCATTGTTGCTGCTTGGGTTACATTTCTGATTGTGCACTTTATTACCGTTGGCTTTAAGAAATGTGAGTGGGTGGGAGAATGCTGCCAGTCAGCAGTCTCTGGCTTGGTGGCAGAAGTGGCAGTAGAGAGCTGGCCCAAGGCAGCCCTTCCCTTTTTCCCCCCTTCCCAGCTTCATTTTGATCTTGTTTAAAAAAATAAATAGTGTCAGTGCACGACACCAACCTGGCATCAGCCTAAGCTGGGTCCCCAAATCAGAGATGAGCTTAGCACTGAGTTTGTGAGGGACAGGGTGGTAGAAAACCTGAGGGCTAAGGGGAAGCTCGGGGGTTATCCTGCTTTTTTTTTCTTCAGCTACAGCAAACCAGTAATATAATATTTAAATCTTGAAATGGCTACAAAGAAGGAGAGAGATACAGGTAGTGCTTGCAGTGGGTCTGCCTTCAGTACTGGCACTGCTCAGGGGATGCTCTGTACAGATATTCCCTTGATGCCCAGCATCACCTCTCTTCCTCTTTGAAACACCCTGCCGACCTCAGGCTGTTCATCTGCAGTGCTGCTCAATACACTCATACTTCTCCCCATTAAAATCAGCTTTATGACAGCTGCTGTGTAGATGAAGGCTTGACTTTGTGGGCTTTGTAATATCAACTGGACTGTTTCTGCTGCTGAACATGCTGCAGGGCAGGAAGCGTGTAAATGGCATTTCAGCAACATGGAGGGACCTCCTTGAGGCAGAAGTTGTTTTTCTAGGTCATTTCTCAGATTTTTTGAGAAAAAGTAGTGAATTGTAGCAGAGACTTGATTCCAAATTGCTGGATTTTCTCAGCCTGGTGTATTAGGCTTGCAGGCTGCTTTGTCCTTTTGGTCAGCCCTGAATAGTTTTAAACTGTCCCCTAGGCCAGGCTTGCTGGCACAGGCTGGCACAGGGCAGCCTGGCTGTGGGCTGAGACGCTCAGCTGCCACTGGAGAGTTCAGTCCTTGGCTCAGCAATTGCTCTTACCTCCTGCCATATCTGGGATTTTCATGGGAGCCTCCACCTCCAAGAGTTTTGTTTAGTCTAAATCGCTCAGCCTCTGAAAGCTGGTGATGCTGCAGCTGTAAGAATCTGGTGATGAAAACGGGCATTAAAAATGCGACAGAGCTATTTAGCTCTGTTTAGAAGCTAAGTTTAGAAGCATACCAAAGGGCCTTCTGCTTGGGGTTAAATTACAGAGTGCAAATGTTCAGGCTGGTTCTCGGCTCCTCTCAAGGCCTCAGTGCAGCACGTTTAATCTTTTGTATTTTTAACTCTCTTAAACTCTATTGTGTGAGATTTGTTGTGTGCGTTTTTTTTAACTAGAGGCTACGTGTGGTAATGCTGTTGACAAGGACAACCAAATGATGTCAAAGTCCTAATTATCCCAAGCTGAAGTGTCACCTCTGCTTTCTGTCTGAGTAGATGAAAGCAACGTTCAAAGGGATCCACTTAATACCGGAGCATTTTTCCAGGCAATCAGCTGCTCCAAGCTCCTTTTCCCCCTAAGCAATCTAAATGCTAAATAGATCTTTAAAATAATTACCATATCTAAGACGAGGAGCCATTTTCCCCTGCAAACACCTGATGCTCATTAGCAATATTTAACGTGTCACATATCACCTCTGTTTACTCTAAACTTTTTTGGCAGGAGTTTGTCAGGTGTCTGCAAGCGCTGAGCTTATGCTGAAGAGCTTGAGGAAGCCTCTTGAGCACAAATCCTTTGTCCTGAGAGACAAGGGATCTAGATTTTTGCAAAACTCTTCCCTTCTCCCCCCACACTCCTCCCTCCCAGCTTCATTTTGATCTTATTAAAAATAAATAGTGTCAATGCACAACACCAACCTGGCGTCAACCTAAGCCGGGTCCCCAAATTGGAGATGAGCTTAGCACTGAGTTTGTGAGGGGCAAGGTGGCAGTAAAGCTGGCTTTAACCTGTCCTTGCAGTTCCTCTTTCCCAGGTCAGAAGAGGACACAGCTGGCTCACTGGTGTCACTTGCAGCATCCAGCAGCCCTTGGCAGGACCAGCGGCTGCCAGCATGGACGTAGCCCCTTTGCCCAGGAACATCTTTAGCACAGGCTGAACTATGAACCCCAGGGGGCTGCCACAAGGCTGTTGTAGCAGCTTTCCCACAGCAAGAGGAGCCTCCTGCCAGGGGAAATCCATGGATGGGATCTGCTCGCTGCACCTCACACAGCTGCCAGGAATCACTCCCACGCTTGTACCCGTGCAATATATTAATGAAGGAACAGACCCTCTGGGAAACTGGGGTTGCTCAAGGTGGAGGCTTTCTTAGCTCTGTCTGCTAAAGCTGCTCTACTTTACACCTCGCATGATAATAAAGCTTAATTTGGACAAAGGATGTATGATTGTAGCCTAGTGGTTCAAGAGCTTTCCGTCTCTGGAGCAAGGCCTGGAGCCCAAGATTGCTTCAGGAATTACTTTGCATTTTGATCCTGTAACCATTTAATTTCAAGTTCATAAACAGCCTTTGGAGCAGTGCCTGGAATGCAGGACCTTCCTGCCATGCAAATGCCCCAGCTGCTGCTAGAAAACTGTAATTACTTTCCCTCTGGTGCAGGTCATCCTCAGATATTCCATACCAAGGATTTCAAAAGAGCCTTACCGTAAGACGGAGTGTTTTGCCCTCTAATCCCTCCTGTCAATCCCAGAAAAGCCTGTACAGCTTGGTGAAATAGAGAAAGCAGTGACTCTTCTTTTATTTTGGTGTTTAAGGAGGAACACCTTGTTTAAGAGTTCCCTTAGCACTTGCTCACAGAGATGGTCTGAACACAGATGAGACTAAAGCGCTTCTGGGCAGGTGTTGGAGCAGATCCTGAATTGTGAAGACTGAGATGTACATACTTGAGGTGAATCCAGCTTTGGATAACAGCTGAATAGAGGCTTTTTAGATTCTGGTGTGAGACCTAACAGTTCAAATCCCAGCTACACCCTTGGGATCTGGGCTTCTGGACACTGTACATCATCTGGGGTACAGCCTGGAAAAGAATCTAGAATCACCTGAATTTGAGCCCTATATTTTGGCTGGGATGCCATTCATCCATCTTAATGCACACTTCCCAAAGTTCTTATTCAAATGTCTCATTTGAATAACGTGTGCTTCATTACCAGAGGGGTTCTTTATCCTGTAATATACTGCAAACAAGGCTGCAGGTCTTGAGTTAGTGAAGTTCACGGGCCCCTTTCAGGGGTGTGCTGTGCATGGTAATGCTATCACCTACGACCTCTGTGAACTCAGAGCCTCCAGACACCATATCCATTAGTAAAACAGATTACAGAATCTCAAAGGGTTTTTTTTTTTGGTGTTGCTCAGAGAAGAAGCAACTGCTGCTGCAGAAATTTCCTCTGAATTAGATAGTAATAAAACCTGACCCAGAGGACTGCGAGCATGTGTGAGAAGGGTTATCTGGGGGCTCTTCCTCATACCCCAGGGCCTCCACCAGCCGATCTGTTCAATCACATCTTAATCTGACCACAACCCCAGCAAGTTGATGAAAATGAACAGGCAGGAAAGGCTCAGTGCCTGCTGTAGCAATGAGTGACCAAGCAGATCCTGAAAGCTGTAAAAGGTTTTTAAGGGGATCAATATTCTCTGTGCTCTCATTTCTAATTGGGCTTTATTGCAGGGCTCTGATTCATGTAGTTCATTAAGTGGACTCAGATGGAGTTTCTATAACTGAGTTTATACTCCTAGGGCATAGGATCAAAATAGCAGCAGCAAGCAATTGCCAAGGTCCCCAGAACTCATCTGGAGAAGTAATTGCAAAAGTGCTGAAGCATTGGACTTCAAAGAAACATAGATGCGGCTAAATCAGTATTATTCATTGCATTTAAGTTTACAAAAAAAGTTATCTGCCATGTTAAGAGTCACTTTAAAAACCTCTCAGTGCCCTGAAGTAGATATTTCAACTAATTTTTAGTACCGCTTGCATTCTGGGCCAAGTGTTTTCTGGGTCTTCATGAAGCCCATGAGCAAACAGCTCCTAAACAGCAACCGTATCAGCTAGAGTTAACATCATCTCCAGTTCTTTCATTCTCATGACATCGTGCCCAAAATACCAAACTAATGGAAACAAAGAGAAAAATACACAATGGAGAAAGATGCTCTATTGCACCTCCTTATCTACCTTAGGTCTGCATAGACACTTTGAACTTTCCTGCAGAACATCTATGGAAAACATTAGTCAAGTAGAAAAAAAAACTCCACAACCCTCAATAAAATACCCCTACATAGAGCGCTTATGTGCATCTGACCAAAGTGCCAGCTGGTGCATTAGTGTCTTTCTGTCAGTGACCCAAACCAAGTGTCTAGGGGATAAAAATGTGAGAAAAGATCAATTGCATGATACTACTCTCCCAAAACGCTCTCAGGGTCCTCAGTGACTTCTGATGTATTGACCTCCTGAGCCAGGGATGGCATCTTTACATTTAACAACCATTGATAGATTTCTCTTTGCGGGCCTTGTCTAAGTAAGTAGGAGGAGGGGTGTGGTTCAATTCTTAGAGGATTTTCTGCATTAACTAATTAGCACTACTTATTGCTAGTTAGGGTGGGTGGCAGCATGTGATGCAAAGTAAGGCAAGAGATGTCAGTTAGGTCAATGCATGTGTGAGGGAGGGAAAGGGGGGCTTGGACCAAGGAGCTCAGCGTGAAGCTGGCTCAGCTGGTATGGGGCTGGGACCTGCCTTTCACTGTTAGATTACTCCAAGAGCTGGAAGGGAGCCTGGGCAAGTCACACAGATAGTTTTTCAATCTGAATTCCATGTCAAACACCTTTGAGGCTGGACCTCCGTTCTCCCTGCAACTACATTTAAGTAATGTCTAACTTCTAATGACAACATGCCTGGAGGTAGTCATGAATTTTCTACAGAAGCAGTTTAAATGAAGAGCTCAGGTTTATGGAGCTTAAGCTGTTTTATTTGAGGTGTCTTGGGGGGGCAGGCAGAGGTTGATAAAAATTCTACTGGCTGACGTTCCCCACCACCCAGGAGGAATCTGGGGCTCTAAATGAGATGCTCAGGCTTCCCCTAGTTAGGGATGATTGGGGCTAAAGAGTAAGACAGACAGAAGCAAGAGTGCTGAGCCGAGCTGCCGAGGTTATACAATGTGCTAACAAGATGATTACTCCATTAATTATAAGATGGAAGGAGGTACCACTTTTTCCTTGGGATTTTCTTAAGGGAAATATTTCCTGGAGCTGTGGCTGACCTGATTTGGTTGCCTTTCTGCTAAGAAACAGAGCAACACAGTTTTGTGGCTAATGTGGCTCCTGCTCTGCTTGCTTCAGATGGGCTTTGAGTCCTCTGGAATATCCCAGGTGAGTGTCCTCATTAAGATTCACTGCTTGGTTATTCTCACATGTCTCTTTCTCAAGCTTTCTAGCTGAAGTTGTTTCACTTTATACGAATAATGAGTGCTTTTACTTGGAGATGATAGAGGAAAGGGATACAGGGTGCACTGAGTGATCACTGAACAATTAAGTGTGTTGTAAACACAAAACCACAAAGAACACATGCAATTTTAGGAGGTATTAAAGGATTCATTTTTGGTTAAGACTAAGGAGATATCGCTACCATAGTATGAAAGATTGGTAAACATCATTTAGGGCTGCAGGTACCCAGAATGATAATTATGTTCAATCGAAGACAAAGTTAGACAGGAAAAGATGCAGAAAGCTGCTAAGGTGAGCAGGAGACAAAGCAACTTCTTGTATGAGGAGAAACTACAAATCACAAGTTACTAATTTAGCAAAACTGAGATGGGGAATGATTGCCCTTCTTGGGAGATGAGGGGAGAAGTACTTGGAGAAAGAAGACAAAAAGATGCTACTAGTATAAAGTGGATATGAATTGAAGTTAAACTCACTTAGCCCAGAATCTAGAAGGATATTCATGAGTTGAGAAGTGCGTTCTGGAACAGTGTTACAAGCCAGGCAAGGGAAGCTGCATTGGTTTGGCACTGGCTAAACTTCTGGAGATGATGGGGATGGAGAAAAAATAATTCTGGAGTTGAGAAATGCACTTCAAAGAGAAGACTTGAATGCTGACTCTGCTTGCTACACTCTGGTAATGTCTTGGTGCTTCTGCTACATTCCAGTGCTACAGTGGAATAGATGTACAAGCCAAGAATTCCCTCAGAGATCGACTTATTTTGTTGAGAGATAAGCGATTTCTTCCTCCCCTACTTCCTTCCTGCGCAGAACCTGAGAGTAGGCACAGCTAAAAACAAAATGTGAAACAAGGTTTATTTCTAGTCCCAGCAGCACTGACTTTCCTCTTTCCCCTGCAAGTACGTTTCTGGATGCTGCATGAGGATGCCTTTGCCTACTGATGGGATTAGCAGGGGCTGTTGGGGCAGGGGCTCAGGTGTGATTGCTTTTCTCTCCATTGTCACACACAGCTCATTTCTTACCTTCTTCTGGTATTTTGCCATGTCCTTGAGCTTTCCCTATCAGTAAATCACAGATTTCTGAGGCCTTTTATCTCTAATACAGATTTTTCTTTTTTAATTCATGGAGGGCTGGAAAGGCTTGTGGGGTATGCGAGTGTATGGAGGAGAAGGGGGGGGCATTTGGGTGGCAGCTCTGAAGACCTCGCAGGACTAAACCTCTACAACGAGGCATTATTCTCAGTGTCCCATGTGAACCTTCTTTCATTCGAAGAGAACACCAGAACAAGAGCAAATCTGACTATTCTGCACCCTGCCTTTGTCACTGGGGTTTAGCTGCACTTTCTCCAGCGTGGTGACTGCTACTGTTGTGTCACGCAAACCCACTCGGGACTCCTCGCTAGCCCGCTGTTTGCAGCACTGTCCCAGGTGGCCTGGAGAATGCTGAGCTCAAATATCAGCATGAAATTGGTCGGAGTAGGGACTCAAAGCTTAGGTTTCCCATTTTTCATTATATAGGATGCTCCAGTAGCGAATCCAATAGAATGATGGATAATTTAGGTTGGAAGAAAGATCCGTAAGTCATCTAATATCTGAAGGGAGCCTACAGGAGAGCCGGAGAGGGACTCTTTGTCAGGAGATGTAGTGACAGGACAAGGGGTAATGGTTTTAAATTGGAAGAGGGGAGGTTTAGATTAGATATTAGGAGGAAATTCTTTACAGTGAGGGTGGTGAAGCACTGGAACAGGTTGCCCAGGAAAGTTGTGGCTGCCCCATCCCTGGAAGTGTTTAAGGCCAAGCTGGATGGGGCTTTGAGCAACCTGCTCTAGTGGGAGGTGTCCCTGCCCATGGCAGGGGGCTTGGAACTGGATGATCTTTAAGGTCCCTTCCAACTCTAACCATTCTATGATTCTAATCAACTCCTGTTCAGAGCAGGTCTAACGAGATCTGGTTGCTCAGTGCTGTGTCCAGTCAGGCCTTGATTAACTCCAAGGGTGGATATTCCCCAACCTCTCAGGGCAACAGGTTTGTGTTGGGTGCGTGTGTGAAACCCCATCCTCTGGAAAACTGAGAAGTTTAAACTTAGGAGCCTGTTTCCCGCACAGTCACTGGAGTGATGCAGAAGCTGTCTGACCAGGGAATTAGAAACATGAGATGGAAGCACCGGTGCATTAGCGACCTGGGCCATACAAGTGTCATACTTAGCCAGGGGCAGAGACCACAAACACAGCCTCTAAGTGCACAGCCCAGTTTGTCTCTTCTCTGGGTCTTGCTGGCTTACACGGCACAAACGCAAGGCACGCAGCAGCTACACAGAGTTCCAGAAGCCGTGTGCATGTCACCCACGGCTGACGCTAAGACGACAGCGTGTAGTAACACTTTTAGTTGGAAGGACTATGGCGACACTGCAGGGGTGCGTACAAAATTAATAACAAACCCCTTGCTGATGCTCCACCAGGGATGGCACGGAGCTGGGGTATGCAGCCTGCAAGCTCTACGTGCGTGTCATGTGCAAACTCAGCACAAATAGTACCGATAAAAACCTACGAATTGGAGCCGTGCCCAAACCTCATCCAGATAAACTGTTCATACAGGCACAGTTTAGATTACTGTAATGAGAAAACTAATTGCTAGAATATCATGTTTCCCTGTAACAAATCCCGATGGGTCTTACTTTAACTGCAGTCCTTCTCAGACACAGTGAGGATGAAGCATTTGTTAATGGGTTGGAAGAGAGAGCTGCCCTGTACTGCGCAAAACCAAACATCTCCATTCGGTCTGTTTCAGTGGCAAATTCATTCCTCTGCTGTTTCAGTGAATGGAACGTTATATTCAGCCAACACTGAGGAACACTATAGCAGACAAGACACTCGGTGTAGAAAACCTGAGAGAATCGGCCGATATTGCAGCGCTTTGGAATAATTTTCTATTTCAATGGATTTACTCCTGCAGTTTATGGATAGCTGGGAACCTCAGCCTCAGCCACAACCCATCTCCTGCTGGAGAACTGCTGAATTATGCTCCCTGCACCCCCCCAAACACTCCCTGCCCAACAAATCTATGATAATGGTAAACCAGAAAAGCTATAATTTATTTGTTTTAATGCTCTCCAGGGTCTAGCAGGCACTTAACAGTTTCATAGCAGTTGAAAAACAGGAGCTTGAAATTACTTTGTACTTGTAATCCAGCTACCCTTGATTTTTCCACTGTTTATTAGTTTTCTTGATGGATTGTTTGAGTTTCCAGCACAGCTGAGTTCCAGTACAATCAGGCTGTTACTCAGCGGGGATTGCAAACCTACATAACTGTTTATATGCTCTAAGCAAAGTAGCTGGAGCGTTCCCCTCCTCCCTATGAGGGTAAGTCATCTTAAGGAGTGTCCTTGCTTTCTGTGCACGACAAATTAGTTCTTTGCTTGGTGTGTGGTAACGAGATCACAACCAGCAACTTTCCTACCTCTTCCTAATACAGGTGAAAAATCTGATGGTTCTTCCAACCTAAAAAAAAAAATCCTATGAGTGGTGAAGCCTCCTCTTGCTGTAAGCAGTTTTCCTTCTGAAGTGCGGACGTTGGCTACTAACAAAGACAACAAGGTGGTCTTGGCTTTCCCTGCTGTACGTGACAGGGTTAAACAAGAGAACAGGCTGATAAAATGATGGGGATGCTACTTTCCTGCTGTGCTTATGATGTACTGTGATGGATGTCATGATTTCAGTCTATTTTAAAAGACTGTGATGCTGGAAGAAACTGTAGACAAGCATTTTAGCTGCCTGGCTTATTTCGCCTTCAAAGCAGGGATACAAACTCGATTTTGCTTTTCTTGATCCCCTTCAGCACACTGATGGAGGCTGCAGAGAGAGAGATTCTTCGAAGAGAGTGTTCCCATTGTTACTGTGGAGTCACATACAACTCAAATTCTAATCCTAGTGGGGTTACATCAGACCGAGGTCCTTGAACTGGCCACAAGACTTTTGACTTGTACCAAAGGACTAATTAAAGTAAGCAATCAAAGGTCCCTTCCAAACCCTCCATTCTGTGACTCCGGGATAGAATAGTATCAGGCATGCTCCCCCTGGGCCCAGTGCGTTACTGACTGGCAGGAACACGTAGATAAAGTGGTCCTTTATGTATGTGTGTGTATATATATATATATGACAATTTATCTACTGTTTTCTGCAACAGCATCTACCATCTTGACCTTGTTCTCAAAGCCTCAGGTGAGGTTTGGGTGTTTTAAGTGACCGGCTACTCTGCCTGTTGGTGCTGACTGGCCGTCCTGCCCACATCCTGGTCGTGTCTTCCCCACAACACCCAGCGTCTCCCATATGTAGCGTGGGGGGAGCATTATGCCTTTCAGCAGCAGTCAACCGTTAGACGGGCTCGGCCACCTCGCAGAACTGCACCTTACTATTTCCTTAGTGAACAGCCACGCCAAGAAATGAGTTGTATCGGTCTGGTCATGCCTCAGCCTGCAATCACAGGCAGGCAGTCCAGAGACTGCGTGAGGACTCGTCAATTCCATGATTAGATGTTTTACAATACTGTACCAGTCTCCTGCAGAAACAGACAATATAAATTATTTTATTGTTTATTCCCCCACTGTAGCAGGTCTGTACCAACCTGCTATGCAGGAAGCACCAATCTGTCACAGGCAAAACAGGCAGGGGACGACAGATCCTTTTCTGACATACTTCTTGTAATCACGCAATTTATGGCTTTACTTGCAAAATGCTGCTGAGAAACCTTTTTTTCAAAGTAGCTGAACTCAGGCAAATGTTTGCTCTCTCTTAGTAGAAGTGCTACCTTATGCCTCTAAGGACAGGCACACCACGAGAAAGTCCTAAACGTGCTGCTTGCTGGAAAGGAGACAAGAAGCAAACTGAGGTAATTTTTCACCTGGCCTGCTGGAGCAGCCCTGGGTGCCAGCAGAATGTCTGCTAGCATGGTACATGTTTCCAAACGCTCATAACCCTCTTTACTATATTTCTGAAGGCAGTGATTAGTTGGAGACAGCTTTCCAGATTCCTCTTTCTTTGCTTTTCTACTTGTTGTGGTTTTTGGTCTGTGTCCTCTAATCCAAACTCTTTTAGCACAGAAAAATTACAAGGACATCAGCGTTCAAGATGTCTGGGGCAGATATAACTTTTACAGTGTGTGCAAACAGTTAAGTCCTTATCCTTTCTAAAGAGAAAATGCAGTTTGGGGTAGATTCCCATCCAAACAACTTGCTTTGCCTATTCCCTTATCAAGGGAATGGTGGAAGTAGACTAATTTGTGGGGTCCGTGAACATTCAGCCTGTTCTTAACCATCTAACCATCTTATGCCACAGAAGACATACTTTGAATATAAATGCCTGGTAGAAAGATTGAGTTTAGAGTGTGAGAGGGTTGCTGTGTTTCCCGAAGATCCCCAGGAAAGACAGAGTAGGATGGAGAAGTTAACTTGGCAGGCCAGAATTTGAGCTCTTCTGTAATACAGCAGACAACTGTTGGTTCAGTCCACGTAACCTTTCAAGCCCTGTTCTCTGGTAAACAGGCAAGAAAGATCGAACTTGTAGTTTGGCAAAACCCACCAAATTCAGCACTCAAGTTTAACTAAAGGGTCATTTTTTATTCCCCATTAAGACCGTCTCGAGGACATAACTACATGTTGGAAACCCCACAGAAGGGCACATACAGTGAATGTGGTGAAGTACAAAGCGAACAGCCCCCGGGGTTCAAACAAGGTAGGACCATTAGCTAACCAGAGGAAAAAAAAAAAAAACAAATGAAAAAACTGCTGAAGATGTTGCACTTTCTTCTCCATTTACACTGAAAAAAAGTCAAATCCAACAAAATCCTTGCATCTCTAACAATACATTCAGTCCTGGCTAAAGAGTTAGAAAAATGGCAACAGGATGACTATAATACAAAACGTTCACTACTACACTCTGTACACACCTGTTGTCCAAGCCCTCCCCCAAACCCATGTCATGATGGTGCCCACATTATTTGCTTGCTTGCTGGGCCTGCCTGCGGAGGAGGACGTAGATCTTCTCCTTTATCCAGTCTTTATTGTAGGGTTGGTATGTCTGGGTATCAGCACGGTAACTAGAGAGAAAAGAAAGAAATAATGTAATATCAGTCTGTCCAGTAGAACATCTGCCATAAGAACTTCACAAACAATTAAGCATCCTCAAGTGTATGAGGCAGGAAGTAATATCAAGTAATATCAGAAGTAGATGGGAATTGCCCAAGAGATTTATCTTGTTGCCTAAAAAACAGTTACCCAGCACATCAGTAAGAACCTGAAATAAAACAAGATGCTCCAAGGACTACTGAATGACTGGATCACAGTGTTCACATTTTAATTCATGAATATAATTACTTATGGGAAACTACAAATGGAGCACCTTAATATTCTGGAGCTCAGAATGAAAAAGAATAGTTCCACCAGGAAACAATCTAATCTATTTGAATGAGCCAAACACTACTTCAAGCACGTGTTCATGTCAGTTTGTGTTCCACTTCTGTTTCAAATTTTTAGAAAATGAATAAAAGCATAGTTTTCCAGGAGCAAAGGTAGACTTGTAGATGAGTGACAAAGGATTCTTGCCAGTTGGCAGTGATGACAAGCCTACATCTAACAAACAAAGACACTTTGTAAAAAGCAAACTGGAAAAAGAACCCCCAGATGCATTCTCTTTGCTACTCAGGGATAGCCGATAAAAGTAGTCCACTAGCATGATTTCTTGCCAGGACCAGAGAGCTCAGTTACTCAAGACACTGTTGAATTGAAGCAGAATTAGACCAAAAAATTAAAGTTGTGTGAAGTTATTTGTGTAGGTTCATGCCCTCCTTTCCCCCTTAGTCGTTAAGTTTAATGTTTTTCTGATGAAGATGAATGATGAATTTCAGTGAACGCCTCAAGAGCTACTGAAGTCCTGGTCATTCTTTAAATCTTGGTACAGGTATTTCTAATCAGATAAGAAGGGTGAGATGGTCATTGGTAAGAAGCTAAGTAAAAATCCAGAGTTAACTCCATCCAGAATAATTTACAGTTCTTACCTGAGGGGAAAAAAAAACCAACCTAAGCATAGTTTCTATGAAAGCCTTGTTATTTAAACCACAACATGATTGGTTCATGGCCATAGAAAGAATTTCAGTGTATATTGATATAGTAGTAGGTAGTAGTAGTTCCAGTGCAGTATAAGAAATGTTAGTTTCAGGAAAAGTTACTGATTTCCACCCCAATCCATTCATAGTGTTACACCGCAAGACCAGATAGCAAGTACTATAGGAATGTCCACGAACACAAGCCACGCCTGGTACACTACGTGCTACATGTGCCATCTGGTGGAAAACTATAAGCTGAAGTAAAATCTGGCGCAACTCTGAATTTACAAGCCTAATTAAGAAAGGCACAAGACCGTACTAGAAAACAGTTGCTACTTCCTAAAGCAAGTAGCTAGCTTCAGGCCCTCAGATAAACAAAACAAAAGTGTGTCTTTCAAACTGCATGAGGCCAGAACTATGACACCCGAAGATCAAATGAGGCAGAACATCTAGGAACAAGGTAACTGCAGAAACTGTAATTCTGGTTTATTTATTCTGTTGAAAACTTTGGTAAATGGCATTTGTAATAAGTCACTATCAGTAATGTAGATTCTGTATGTACATCAGAATGCAAAGGAAATGTATGTAAGGTCACCTTTGCTTGCCCATAACTACAATACACAGATAAGAACTGGAGATAATGTATTCACAAGAACACCCAAACAATTACCTAGGGCTCTCTGGAGGATTGATCTATTCCTCAATCACTTCATTAGGATTTACAGAAACTTGCATCTTGCTGTATCTTGATCAAAATAAACAATTGGCTGCAATACATTTCTCTGGACTTCTATCCTACCGCTCGTACAGCCCTCAGCTGAATAGAATTCTGTGATCATTCTGCCTGCTTAAGAATTGGACCAACTGCACAAAGGTAGATACAGCCCTAATTTAAACAGATTCTGGCATTAATAAAATATGCAGCTGTAGTAAACTGTAGGAATTCAGTATTTGAAATGTTGGGAGCTTCAATGTGACTAAAATCCAAGTGGAACTGTCAATTTCTAAGCTTTCTTTTGAAATACTTTATTCTGATACAGTTAATTGGAGTGACCAACATGGCATGCCAGCTGCAATACTGCTGCCGTACCGACACAGTTATTGCAAAACACCCCACAATCTTACCAGGTTTCACATAAAATGTGTAAGAGTTTACATGGAAGACTGCTGACTTCTCTAAGGCACTGAAATGGACTTGTACAACCAAACTTACACGAGACAGCTGAGGTCTGCCAAGTCATCAATGAAGTCAAACAACTGGCTGATATCGTATGTAATGGATGGACTGTTTGGATTCATTCTTTTCAGATGCTCTTCATACATTTTACAGACTCCTACAGAGAAAAAAAAAAGATTAACAATGCAGTATTAAAAAACCAACAAGTGTATTTGCTGAAACTTCTTCAGCTTTTGAAACACAGCTATTGGGAAAGTTTAGAGCTGACTGCCATGAAAACAAACTTCTTACTCAGATTTTGCAGAGTGATATGCTTTTTTTCTGGCTATTTATTTGCATTGAAACATAATACTAATACTATAAAATCAGGTAAGATGCATGGACAGAAGCATCTAGAGTAAAAAATTTTAGTTCAGTCAAAGATGTAACTTTCCATGCAGTTACTGCTCCAACGGAAACCTGAAATTCCTTCTGATAATTTTAAGGCAGCAATTGCAATGTATGTTCCTACTGTACAAGCACCTGAGAAAGAGAAGAAGTAATGTTAAATAAAGCTATTCAAATCTCAGAAGAGATCACTGTTGATGAAAAGAGTCAAACAGGGCTACTGAGGTAAGAGTGACAGCACAATGTCACAATATGAATTTAAATCAGTTTTATTTAAGCCAGCCCATAAATAATTCAGATACATTTGACAAGAATATAATATTAAAGTGAGCACAGAGGCTTTATTATGCTTTTGTTTGCCTCACAAAACTTCCTGGAATTAGAATTTTTAATGTTAAGTGAACTTCCACATTTAAATCATACAGCTGTAGTAGTTCAGTCTTCTTTCTCAGCTCACCAAGTGTTTCTTAAAGTCATGCAGGATTTTCTTCTCTGGCAGACATACCACGAGGCTGCAAATCATGTATCAATTGCACACATACTTTTATTTTATGTATTAACTCCAGTAGCAATCTTTCCTCTACGTGGCTAGCACAAAAATTAGTGAGTTAGGCTCTGATCCTGTGACAAAATGCTTCAGACAAGTCTGCTGCATGGCCCCGCCAAGAATACTGTCTACTCTGATGAGTTGAATGTGGTTCAATCTAAGTTAAATCAAAGAGACATTTAATAGAAAAAGGAAGTTTTAGAAACAAAGAATAGATATTTTTAGTTTGCTAAAACATTAGTAAACTAAAAGCAGGAGACATTTTTATATTCTCTTGTGAATTATCTTGGGAAAACATGAACAGCAACTTATTTTCTTACTGAGTAAGTTTGGGAATATGTCAAAAAAGGGGTTTTACCATTTTTTGTCTACCATGTCTGCACCCACCTTCCATGCACTCATTCACCGATTCATAATCAGCATATGTTCTGCCTTCTGGCCGCTTGGTAGGCTGGACAAGTAGAATTGTGTGAGACTGAAAAACAAAATGAACACCAAGAAAATAGGTTACTTGCAAAATTTGAATGTTTTTTGTTTGAATTAAGCTATTTGAATGTAGTACTAAAAAGAAACATAATATTAAAACACTGAACCAGCACTCAAGGACACACAGACATTTTCGTAATAGTACTTACCGTTCATATAAGCGTTTTTGTTTCTAATCAGTCCTATCACTCCTTATATAGTTTAAATGTGTAAAATCACCAGTAAAGGAGCTATTGTGTTGAAAAAAAATGTATAAAAGCTATGCCATTACTGCACTTACTTATTTTATTCCAAATGCAAGCTGTTAGTATGATTTCAAATACCCCAATTAAAGAGCAAGGAGGGAGTCAAATAACTTCACTGTCAGTCTCACCTTAAAGATTTTAACACAAATAGCTACTTTTGTGTTATTCATTCAGCTTCAAGGGAACACAAATTATACAACAAATCCACACTTAGTATTCAAGATTATTTCCTGCAAAACAGATGCACTGATTTTTTCATACTTCAGTGAGTCTACTAAAACAGTAATTATGGCACAGATAACTGTTCCAAATGTCAGAGCCTGTAAGCTTTTTCTTCTGCAGGAAAGACTTAGATGATTGCACAGTCCGTGGCTTGCATTATTGCTTTAATATTTTTCACTTGGCTACAGCAAATGATTTGAGCAAACAACAAGCAAGATTTTTGAAGTGTACACAGTAATCTGTGATCTAATTAACAGGTTACACAGCACACAAAGTTTGCAAGCAAGCTACCAAACACCATTTCCAGTGCTGCTAATTGGATCCAACATTTTCAATGCTAATATATGAGGTGAGTACAGACATGTAATATTCATGGAGGCAACTGCAGAGTAAGAAACATTGGAAACAAATACCAAAGTGTATTATTTGGCTTAAATTGACCAGTTGCTTGTAGAAAAATCCTGTCCCACACTTTGGACATATCAATGAAGATACCAGTTCAGTGTTCGAATGCAGGGACAGAAAAGAAAAATGGCAATTATTAGGATTTACAAAGAGCATACAAGAAAATAGTACAAATTTACCATGACTGATAGTGTTCCCATGCCTGGAATATATTTTTCAGTTCTTTAAATTGTCTCAAATAACATGGTAGAAGGAGATTCAAAGAATCCCAGAAGAACAGTTGCACACAGAAACAGAAGCAGCAAGACTTTTCACAATCAGAAGTGGAAAGAGAGGGGAATTCAGAGCTACACACTGTAACAAAAATCATACAAAGGAGACTAGACCATTTAAGTCCACTTCCATGTATGCCAGAGGACACTAGATTTGAAACAAATTCCCCAAGGGGTGTGTGTGTGGTATCTGGCTGTTCCTAAGCAAATGCTTGAACAGGTATGTCTTACTGGGGAGTCAAAATGACTCTGCTAAACTTCATTATAAAGTACTTTTTCCAGCACTGTAATTTTTATTTGCTGGTTGCTAATGACAAGGCTTGCTTCCAGGACTTGTAACTCTGATTTCCTGGGAGGATTTGACTAAGGATCCCTTACTAACAATGGATGAGATGCATCAGCCAGTTCAGTCAGTGTGTTCTAAAAAAAAAAAAGCTGCATTACTTTAGCATCAGAATGTCTTGCAAATTACATTTTTTGGTGTCCGGTTATGTACACATATTTGCATCTTTCAACTAAACTCAGTATTAAAAAAGTTGGGTCTATTTTATAGTTGGGTCTATAATCCTGCTTCGGCAGGGGAGTTGGACTAGATGATCTTTATGGTCCCTTCCAACTCTAAAAAATTCAGTGAAATTTGACAAAGCCTAAAAGAGTATAGATAAAACTGTACTGACCAGGAGTTACAAAACTGTGTCACAATTGAGATTGAGTCTCCCAGAATCTTGCCTGGGAATCATTTTAGGCTTTCTGGCCTATAAATAACCAGGCTATCCCTCCCATTGTTTGAGCAATAAATGAACATGTATATATTCTGAAATTATCCCAATAATCAGATTATAGAAAAAAAGTATCAGTGAGCCAGATATGTAAGCCAGTTCTTTTAGAACTGTAAGGCAGAAATTATTTGGGCTTCTGACTTTAAACCACTTACCACTTTAAACACTCTAAAATACCTGTGTCAGATACTGGCCTGGAATTTATTAAAATTAATGCCACTGGGACTATCTGTATTGTAGAATTAACGCACTACATCGCAAATGTTTCCTTGGGAACTCCCTATTACTTTACCTTAAGGGAAAAAGAATAAATTGCATGATTTTATAAAATTGCTCTTCCTCTCCTACCACAGAAGTGCAAAAAAGTGACAAGTTCAGAAGCCTGAGAAAAGTTTTCTCCAACTATTACCTGCCCTACTGAATATGTGCTTAGGTGACCAGACAAAAATCAGTGTGATTAATAACTATTATGTTTTCCTAAAGATATAAATCTTATTATTAGGAAAAAGAAAACCAAAACAATGTAAGATCTATAAACCTTCATGCATTAGAACCAGGTTATCTGGAAGAGTCTAATATGTTTTATTATTATGATGATGCATATGTAGGGTTTTCTTGTATTTTCTTTAAAAGCCCAGTTGTACTGGCTGTTGTTAAGCAAGATGCTAAATGACATACCACATGGTTTATATTTTGAACACCAATTTTAAACTTCTAGACAGCACTTTAGAAAGCACTTCAATTACTGAAAACACAACCCTGTAAAAATGGTTAAGGCAGCACTGACAGCCAAACCAGCTGCCCAAAGAGGCTTCTACCAACTGTAGAGTCTACTCAACAATAAGGTAAAAAAAAAACAAAACAAAAACCCCACCAACCCAAAAAAATCCCCATAAACCAAAAAAAAAGGAAGATATTATAAGTATTGTAAGAGTAAGATGTGCGGTGATGTGAATACAAGTAGTATACCGAACACCCAGTGGTTCAAGTGTCCTCTTTCACTTCAGACAACAGGGACAGGGCTCGTGGCTGCTCATCCTAGCAAAAGCCAACTGCTTTTAAGCAAGCACCACACAGATGTAGAACTTTGCTGCAAACCCAGAAGCTCTTGTCATCCTACCGCAGGGCGACAACTTGCTTCGGCGCATTCAAATTTATTAGATGAATGCAACGAACTATCGCGACTGGTAGGCCTTTGTACTTTAGCGTGCCATTCAAACTGCTAAACTCCCCCTCCTGGAGAGCAGCCGGCCTGGCGGCACTTCGTGAGGCCGCAACCGTCGCTCTGGGCCTGGGCGGGAGGCGGCCGCCTCCCCCCCAGGCCCGGAGCGGTGGCCGCGGCCTTCCCCACCACCCGCCGCGCCTTCCCGCCCGCGGTGCCTGCCTACCCCAGTGGGAAGGGAAAGCCAGCCCGCCCCGCTCCCCTAGGCCGCGCCGGCTCCCCGCTAAGTAGGCGCGAAGGGGCGAGGAGGAGCCGCCGGGCCCGGCCCGCCCGCCCCGCTCACCATCACGGCTCCCGCTCCCTCAGCACCGCCGCGGAGAAGAGGCGCGCGACGATTCCCCCCACAACCCCCCGCGCCCGACCGGAAGCGCCGCGCTAACGGCCGGCCACAGGGCGGGGGCGCTGAGGATGCCGGGAGCGGCCGTCCGCGCTAGCGCTGGGCGGGAGAGGGGTAGCGGCCATCTTTGCTGAGGGAGTCGCGCCTTCCCGCCGGGGCTCCGCCCCGCCATCTTGAAGTCGGGAAGCGCGTGGGATCAACGCAAGCCCCGGAAGGGGAAGTGCTGGGTCGCGGAGGTGCCACTTTGGCCTCCGAGGCGGGGGCGGGTGGCGGCGCGTTATCTGTCCCGTAAGGTTCCTCTCGCCCCACGGACGCGGCCCGCCTCAGGCTGTCCTTCTGTGAGGAGCCGCCTCGGCGCCCTCTGCTTTCCCTCCCCCGGGGACACTGGGGTGCTGGGTAAGGCCCTGCTGCCTCAGGTGAGGGCTAGGCCTGCCGCGGGGCTGGGCCGCTCCCTCCCCACAGCACCCACCCGTTACCCTTCCCGGGTGGCCCCGGCGGGATAGCGGCTACCGCATGCCGGGCCCAGAGGGGCCGCCGCTGGGGGCTGAGCCGGCCGGAGTCGCTGGGCGAGAGAGACATGGCTGAAAGCCTTTCCTGGGAGCTCGGTGTCTGCACGGGTTAAGACGTGTGGGGCGAGGTGGAAAAGTTGCTGTTGAATTTCACTTTAAGGGACCGGAGAGAAAGCGGTGAAATGGATGACTTCCGCTCCATCTGCCTGCTGTCTCTGGCCATGCTGGTCGCCTGCTATGTGGCAGGAATTATCCCCTTGGCAGTTAATTTTTCCGAGGTAAGACAGCTTCGCCAAACTGCTCGATGGGTGCTAAGGAAGAATAGCAGAAACTAGATGGAGAGATCTACGAGGAGTTAGTGCTTTCCCCTTTCAAGCATGGCAGTACTGTTGGGGCGATGTTGTAACTTTAAAAGATTTTTAAAGAAGTTGTGAATGTGATATTTTCATTCAAAATTGTGGTGTAAAATTATACTCATTCTACAATGTGTATAAAAGCCGTTAAAGTGTACCAGATTCAGTCCAAGCATCTCAGCTTCAGATAAAGCAAAGTCTGAGCATGTGACAGAAGGACATGATAGGAGTTGGACATTGTTATTCTTATAAGCTTGTGTCAGAAACTTCCAAAGTAAGGTTAAGTTTTATTTTGTGTCTGTGGGCTATTCAAATTAGGGCTTTTAAAAGCAATTCAGATAATGTTTTCAGAAAACTTTGGTTTGGTTCACAATTTTGTTCATAATTTCTGCTACCTTAGCTCTTTGATTACAACAGAACATCAGGTTGTGCTCCTGTCCTGTGTAACTTAAGGCATTCTTCTGGAAAATTATCTTGGATACAGAAGGTGGTGTTAAAGGAGAGGAAGACTTTGATGGATTGAATGAGTTCCCAGTTCCAACAGGAGCTCAGAAGTGAATGTATTCGTGTGCTTCTAAGAGATGATTGCTGAGGTGTTGATGATTACAGTCTCTGGCAGTCTTCTAATATCCTCTCATGCCCGAGGGGTTTTTATCTTTCTAAGTGATGGTTGTTGTGTACGGTTGTGGTGTAGTGAGCGTTTAGTTGTTCTGAGGTGGTAAGAGCTCTCCTATGAGAGGTTTCCCGTTTCTGCTGGGAGCAGTGCTACTTTTGGAAAGTTAAGTGCTGGAAGAGAGATGTGACTTGATCTTCCATCGAGTCAGAGAGCTGGTTGCACCTGCCCTTTGGTCCCACCATTCCTAGGAGGCTTTGGGAGCAGTAGACTGAACAGCAAGGAGGGAAGGGCTGTCCATTTTGGTAACAGTACCATTCAGCTAAATGGATTGAAACATGACCATATATTCTGAAGGCTTTACATAAACATTAGCGTAGTTCTGTTTTGCCAGTGCTTCATCTGATGCTTTGGACCTTCCCTTATATGTCTTCAGTGCTGTTGCTTCCACCGTCTTGCTTTTCAAAACTCCCTTTTTCCCTGAAGCCTACAAAGGAATTTTTTGCAGACTTGCTGAGAACACTTCCAAGCACACTAGCATTGTCTCTTTTTGTATTTAATTTTGCATTTCCTCATGTATGTGCTTGGTAGTCGCCGGTTGTCTCCGACTTTGTATTTGGTGTGGTTTGAAGGTAGAGTTCTTGATATGTGTTTATGTGGCTTATTTATGTTTATATAGACAAATCAGGAAGCTCATAAACGTTTTGGGGCTCCCAATAGCTACAGGAATACAGATCTGTTGTGGATCAAGAAAAAGAAAACAAAACACTCTGCATAAGCAATAAACACACATTTATTAGTCTTTTGTGTATGTGCTGTATTTTACGGTACATACACATGATCAAGTTTATTGTGATATCTCAGACATTCTTGATACAGTTTTACACAAGTTAGATATTTTTAAGGATCCGCATGCTATGCTGGCTTAAAAGAGGAGCTGAATCGCTCTGCAAATTACATGCAAATACTATCTAATCCTGGAACTGTGTAATTAGATGTTGGGATTGTTTTGTTTAAAAATGATTGCTTAGGCCTGTGCAACATGGACAACTTCAAACTGAAATGACTGGACTGTGCATTCTGTCATTTGCAAAAAGTTTTGTAGGTGGCCTTGGTGAGAAAAAATGCCTCCTCCCACTGGCCACTTATAATGGTTAGAAAACAAAAATGAATGCTTTGCATAATATACCCCAGATGCTGGAGAACAATAAAATTGTTCATTAGTGTTAATAATACATTTCTTCAGATGAGTTTTTTTGCTGTGGAATCTATTGGTTGTGTTCTGGTTTCACACTGGTTTCTGTTCTTTTAATTATATTTGGATATTCTGGAAAGTATAAAACTCCAGCAAAGCCAGGTATGACTAAACATTGGTGGTAAAAAGGTTGAGATTGAACACAACTTCACTTTATTTTTGTATGCAGATGTACCTTTTCACCTTAATCCTGATTTACAGTACTCTGTTGGTCTAACTTTGGTTACTCTGGAAACAGCACTATCCCAGTTCTTGAGACTGTCTCCTGCGTTGTAGCCTAAATGCGCGCAAAAAAAAAAAAAATTAAAAAAAAATCAAGTTTTAGCACTTGAATCTTTCCTGGCCTAACACAGCCAGTCAGTGTTGACTGGAGTGGAACTGCTTGCCACTGAAAGTAGGTGTGAGTTTTTGCTAGGTCCAAGTAAGAGTTTCAGTACTGTGTAGATCTAAAACAAACGGTGAAACGCTGAGCTGGGGATCAGTTTGCTAATTTCAGGATTTAAGACTTTTCCTATGCGTGTTTTTTTTTTTTAACACTGTTTACTGTATTGCTCCTGTTTTTAACGAGACAAACAAGTGGTTTTTGTAACTGAAATGGTTTGATTTCTTGGATCAAACTAGATGACTTTTGCTTGTCTGGGTAGGCTGCAATTATTAGATGCTGTATTCACTGTCTAAATATTTTGTACTGAAAAGGAGAGGAATGGTTTTCTTGAAACAGTAACTTGTTAGTATGTGTGATTTTCGTGGATCTTTAAAATTCATAGATGCCCAAATGAAATCAAGCAGTACTCTGTATTTGCGGTTGTAATAAAACAGTATTACTTCTGACGCATTTTCCCCTGTGTTTATGGATGTATGCAAAAGAGATTATAGTGCTACAGTATAAAAATAATCTTGTTTTTCTTTGTAAAACACTATATTTTTTCAAAACGACTTTATGAACAGTGGGTGTTGAAGATTATTTTTTCATGTAGATTGCCACTGTATAACAATTTACGAAGTGTGATTGTTACATGTGCCAGTATACGGTGCGTGTTGTGGAAGCTTTACAGGTGTTTACATCTCTTGCATAGTACTATTTGAAATTTCCCCAGTAGTGCTCTAATTGTTTCCATATGGTCACATTTGGCTTGCTTTCAGAAAGCTTGTTGTGCATTTCTCTAGAGCCTCCTATTTCTTCTATGCATGTGTGGCCTATTTTGGGGAGATGAAACAATGTGTGTCACTATGGTGAATGAGAAGAATGGATGGCATAATAACGGTACACGGCAAGTGGTTTCCTGTTAGTTAAACACTGACCTCTGTCTCCAGGTCCTCAGTAATTAACATTAGTATTTTGGTAGCACCCAGACATCTCATTTTGCATGGAACAATGTGATGGTTCTGCCACAAAAAGTATGCTACATAGTTATGAGCATCTAAATTCTCATGGTTGCTACATATGATATGATAAGGGCTATTACAGAAATTATGAGAAACAATCTCTGCAAGTTGTCGTATTTTTAGAGTCTATTAGATGTTTATATAACTGGATGTTCAGTATATGGCTTTGACTTTAGCCTGTCAATGTTGTAGTTGCAAGGAAGCAAAAAGTAATAGTAAAGTATTCTTATGTTGGTAAAACAGAATTCAGTCAGTTTGGGAGGGGCGATATCTCTCTTGTTGCCCAAAATTGGAATATAACTAGGAAGATAACTCTTACTCATAGTAGCAAGCACTTATAAATTCTTTGTGGGTGTAGAAATTTGTCCTGGAATATGCAGTAAACTATTTTTCTTTACTATAAAAACATTAAGTTTGTGTATCTTTTGTTAAAGTTTAATTGCAGATTTGCAATACTTATGTAACAAATATATATTAAAACCTGTCTTTGCAGAGAGGAGAGGAGATTGCCATGGTCTGTAATTACCTGCAGAGTGGAATGTAATTTCTATTGCCCTAAATGCCTTTACAGTCTTTTAACTCCTTTTAAAATGCCACCGGAAGGCTTAGAAATGGTTGTAAAAACAATAAGCACTGGTCTGCATTTATGCATCTCATAATCAGATTAAAAAGAAAAAAAGACTGACATGAAATGTGTATTAGCACTGTTACCAGTTTGATGCAGTTCCTTCATTCAAACTCTCATTTGAGTAAGACTTTTTACATTTTTTTTTTTTCCTAATTCTGGTTTTGTACCTATTTTTGGGATTCAGTCCCCTCTGCCATATTTTGTAGCTACCTGACATTCTGCAAGTGCTGTGATACTGTGGTTCTGAAACTTCACGGGACACCTTGGTTTTGTTGTGTGTGTTTTTTTTTTTTTTAAATATGTGGAACAGCATCAGATATTTCAAGTAGGAAAAAAGTGTCTTTCTCTTGAATTACTTTTTTATCCACAGTTTGATGTTTTTAAAAAAAGTCGGTTCTTCAGCGATACTCTACTAGAAGGCCATTAAAGTATGGCAGTTTTAAGGACAAGCTTCTGCACAAGAGCAGCTGTTTGGTTTAGAGACTCAAATATAGTCCATCTATCGTGTAACAGTCTAATAACAGCTTAAGGTCATTTCTTCTGTCTCTCTAAACCAGCAGGTGGTCCTGCTGCTTTTTTGTCTAAAAATTCTTTTTTTTTTTTCTTTTTCTTTCTGTAGTCCTAAAACTTTTATTAGCCCTTTTCTGTGTTATATAAATACAGTTGACTTGGCAGTTTTCATACTCAAGCAATGTATTTGTTTCTGTAGATGCATTTGTGTTAGTGGTTCTCTTTCTGGGTTTGCTTTTGGTAATTTAGTTTTCTTTCTTGTATTTTCTTTTTTATTATTTAGATTGGCTTTTCTGGCAAACAAGCAATTTATCTTGTTCTGTGCCATACCTAACAGATTTTAGGGAACTTGCATGTTTAAGTATGATTTCTAATAGGAAGGATATATTTGAAAACAAACCTAGAATGGAGTTAAAATATAGAGTTGCAAATGTGCTTCAAAATTCATGTACTTTCAATCTTCCTTTGTCTCCGCAAGCCCTACAGTTTGAGTCCCTAGAGAGTGAACTAGACCCCAATAATCATTAGTGCCAAATACAGTAATTCTTGCTGTTTTGAAGCATGCACCACTTCATTTCTTGTCTGATATTAACAGTCAAATGGAACATCTTTAACTTTCATTTCCTACTTCACTTGATTGCATCAGACACTGCATATGTTCACTTTTCAGAAAGTTAATCGTTAGAAGTATAGGGCTATGCAACTGGAGTTCTTGAATAAAAATCAACAAGACGTTTTGTGGATCATTCGCTCTCCCCTTTTCCTCTGCCCCAACCTTTGTTAATGAGGGAGAGTAAAGAAAACATTTTCTTTCTTAAAGATAATACTTGTTTTGTACTTGCTTGCAGGAGAGATTAAAGTTGGTGACTGTTCTGGGCGCTGGGCTCCTGTGTGGAACTGCCTTGGCTGTCATTGTGCCAGAAGGAGTACATGCACTTTATGAAGACATTTTGGAAGGTAAGAATCCCGATGGCCTTGTTCAAGATAACTTAGGTCATGGTGTTACGATATACTGGGGCTTCTTTCTAGGGCTTTTAACATGAGATTGGTGGGAAGGTTTCACAGCAAATCCGGCATAGAATCACAAAACTGCCATAGGCATGATACTGCCTCTTAGTGATCTGACAGAGGGATGTGATCAGGCTGTGGACTGGATAACTCTTGATGAGTGATCCAGTCATTAGCAGGTCCAGGTGCTGTTCTTTTCATGGAACCACAACCTTAATTGCCAAGCCATGTGTAGTGCTCCTTGTTCTGGGGAGAGTTAAACTTTAACTGGAACTTCAAAGGAGGTATAAGGACGCCTTTGGCAGAGAATGAAATTGTGGACTATTTGCTGTTGCTTTTTCTAGTTTAGATTGCTTCTCATTAAAGCAGCTGCAGGAAGTGTTTTATAGATCCATATGTACTTGCCTTCATAAGAATTTCCTCCTTTGAAGCTGAAGAGCATCTTGGAATTAAGCTACCTTAGTATACTTGGCTGAAAATTATGGTTATATAGGACTAATTCACAGAGTAGGAGACATTTCTTTCTTGGGTGATATTAGACGTAGAATCTGCACAGGGTTGTTGCTAGTCTTCAAAACCTCACAGGCTCTGATTAATAGCTTGAAGCTAATGGCAATTATGTGTCTTGTAGAGACATGAGCATGGAGCACATCTTATACCCAGAAGTTTAAGTAAACCTTGATTTGAGGTTTTGACATTATTTTAAATAGTCAGAGCTCATTGCCTCTGGAGTGCGTTTTAAATCTTGCTTTAGCTTGGGGTCTTGTGATATTACATTGCCATTGCATGTATGAGATTTTTCCAGTATGATCAAAATCAGAAGTTTGTCTGAAGGTGAACAGCAACTACGTAGTGGTCACAGGAGAAAGGACTATCAAGCTGAGGCTGTAGAGAACTTTGCAAGTGTCTGATGTAATGTTGTTGCTGATCTGAGATTGAGAGATAATTGTAATACTCTGCTTTTCTTCTTGTTTCTACACTGTTTAAAATTTCTTTTTAGTAATATGCTTTAATTTATCCTTTTTAGCTTCAACTAAATTTTTGTTATTCTACTTAAATTTAAAGTAAACAGAAGATTATATATAAAAATCATCCTTTATCAAGAAGTGAAAGAACCTCTGATTATGCTTTTATACTATACTGTAATTTGTGCACTCTGATGTCAGATGTCTCTAATGAGCTGTAGTTGCGGGTTTGCTCTCCATTCAGTTTTAATTCTAAGTAGACTAAATTTTTCTTGTAATGAAATGGCTAGCAGTAAATACAATTGCTGTAAATGTTTGCTTTTTTTTCCCTACTAAATGGGGCATACTCTTCATGTATGAAAACTACAGTCTACTGTTTAGAGCTATATGCTATAGAACTTAAAGTTTAGTATGTGGAGGAAAAAAGGCACTTCCCATTACTTCAGTAGTGATATCAGTAGCATTTACCTAGGTAAAAAGAACTTGTTCTGTCTGAATGAATCCAGACTCAGTTCCCAGCTCCCAGTATTGTGACTAAAGCCAGTCTGTCTGTAAGGACTTTTTTTGTGTGGGTTTTTTTTTTTTTTTTTTGCATTGCAGAGAGGGAAAATTAATGGGTACTACAGATTTAACTACAAAAAATATTTCTAGTATTTAGGATATTCAGAGTTAAACTTAAGATTCTGAGACCTTAACAACTTTCAGTATATTTTTCCTGCAACTTCACTCATCTAATTAAATGGCACCCTAGAAAGGTGCCTAAAGAAACTTTGAGGTATATTCATGTAACTGGAAGGAAAAAAAGAGGGAGAGAGAGGTGTCTGCGTTTGTCCAGTTCCAAGTGTAATTTAACTCGGACTGGTTGCTTGTTATCAAAACAGGTGTTTGTCATTGATATAAAAGTCACTTACTATTACTTCCGTCTTTTCCCATAGGCCTGAGAATATATTATTTCTAATTTTTGACCTTGTAGGTTGAGACCAAATAGCATATCATGATTCAGATTATTATTTGTTTGTAAACCTATGTGTATGTGTAGTGAAGCTTTGATTTGAGTATTACCAGCAAATAAATTTCCTTTGGCAACTTCAGTCCATTGTTTTGTGTATTGTCCAAGAAAGCTTGAGGAATGCTTTCAGCAAAAGAGGAGAAAAGTGACCATTCCGTGTTTAGTCCCCTGTCTCCTAATCTGTTTGCTTGCCTGCCACAGGGAAGCACCACCCAGCGAGCGAGATGCAGCGTGTGATGGAGTCTGAGAAGGTAGCGGAAATCCCAGTTGTACATGAGTATGGCCACGACCATTCCAGGTTGCATGCCTACATTGGTGTGTCCCTTGTCCTCGGCTTTGTCTTCATGCTGCTGGTGGACCAGATAGGCAGCTCTCACTTGCACTCTACAGATGGTAAGTAAAGGTTCACTTCAGTTAGACTCCCCAATTAGTCTTGATTAGCAAATTGCAATTTTCTGGACTGCTACTGGGATTTAATTTGACCAGTCACATCCAGAGTTTCAGTAGGTGCTTTATAGACATAAAGCAAGGTCTGTGTGACATGTTTTTGCTGGAAATCTGTCCTGGAATTCAGCATAATTTGAGAGCTTGCTTTGCTAACATGAAGTAACTGTATGAGCACATATGGTGTGGAAGTGGAGGGTGACTTGACCCTTGAGTTATTGTCTGTTTTACAGTGTCACCCATAGGGGATTACTTTGATTTTCCAAAAAACTTCAGGTTAGTTTTACCTTCGTTTGTTTTTCCTACTTAATTGTCATACATGTAGGCAAAATTTGCAAAGAACGAAACGTTATCTTACATAAGAATGCAGAAATGATTAGATGTAAGCTCTGGTCCTTAACTGTAACTGCACAGCTGGATTCCCACACTAGTCTGGAACCTCACTTACTTCAAAATATTTCCTGCTTGGTCCAAAGATTTCTCAGCTTCATTGCAAGACTCTCAAAATGCCTACAGTTGCCTGTTTTTCCTGCCTGTGGCTTCATGCTCTAACTGTAGCTTGAAATGCACCAAAGGCTTTTTGTCCTCTGAAAAAGGTATTTTATTGCCTTTTGCTGCTCGTTTTCTCCCAAATAATTTCCTCTGATGGTGGAATTTGGCCCTCAAAAATGGAGGAATTGATCTTGAAGGAGAAGTAAAACACACACTCCAAGGAGGCGGGATGTGTTTTGGTTGGATCCTTGGCAGTTCATAGCGCTGCTGTGTAAATGCTTACATGGGGTTAGTGTGGTGGGATGGATGGGAAGCCAGTGCGGGAGCTGTGTTGCATTTGTGCTCCTAGAGAAGCGTAAATGGAGCCACAGCCGCGGCTAGCTGATTTTTCAGAGCTTTTCAAAGGAAACAGTGGCAGTGAGGATGACAAGGGGATGTAGGTAAGCAACTGCCAGGAGTATCCTTGGCTTGTACAGATTATGAGCCTTTCCGATGTTTCTGATCAGAGCAGATATCAGGAGAAAATTGACTGTGATCTGTGTTAGAGAGAAACACTATAAATTAGGATATCAAGTAAAGTTTTGTCTAGTATCTCTCTCTGTCACAGGAAATGTAGTAGTGTTATTGTAATGTTTTTTTAAAGCTACCAGAGAAAAACGTTTTTCTCATTTGAACCAATGTCTGCTAGTTTTGTTATCTCCAAGCGGCTAGGCTTTACTTTCTGTAAACTAGAAAAATTCTGTAGGTTAGAATGGAGGTATGAAATGAAATGTGACACACTATTTGAGTGTGTTTAGTTCTGGTCAATCCAAGACAAATTTAAAGGAAATGTTCTTTGTGAATGATCTCCTCCAGTTTGACGTGAATAGGCTATCACAGTCATCCAACAGGAGCTTATGCGATTGACTGCTGTAATAGACTCCTCTTGATTCAAAACATCAATCTGACCGCAGAGAATACATTAATTTTTAGCCCGCTCACTTCCCTGATCTGACTCACTGGGCAACTACGTGGGTGCCTGGGCACCAAGAGGGAGACTGGAGGGCAGGGAGACAGGCAGGAGGAAAGGAACAGGACTTTCCCTTTTGGCAGCCATGCAGACTTATTCAAGTAGCTGTGTAAGTGTGCTTGTAGTCAGCTTACTGACCACTAGTATAATTAAATAACAGCTGCTCAACTGTTTGTAATTAAACAGTTGAGTAATAAGATTTCCATACTTGTGTAGGACTTACCTGCCCTGTTCGCTGCAGTGGTTCTTCATAACAGTTTCAATGCCTGTTGCCTTGTGGTGGATATTGTCCTGTTGTGCTGTATGAATTGTCAAAAAATTGCAGTCAAAAGGCTGGCTCTCAAGCAGGACTGGCTTCATTTCTTCTCTGTGGTGTGTAATGTTGGAGGGAAATCTTTCCACTGCTGCCAATGATAAGTAGAATTTTTTGCTTGCTGGGAATTGCTGGAGAATGAGTACAACAGAGACTGCCCCAGACTGTCACCTGAAGGAAAAAGCTGACTCTGGACTATATGGGGAAAAATCGTCCTGATTCTTGGAGCAGCTCTGGATTCCAGGGATGCAAAACTAGCTTGTCTTGCTCTTGGTAGCACAGAAGTTTAACATTTGTTTTCAGGAAGTTAAGAAAAATGACTGCTTCTGCTTATATCAGTCATCCTGTAAATTGCAGGGAATTGTCTGTTGCTTGTTTTTTGGTAGAACTTCAGGTAATTTGAAGGTGTTAAGTATCAAACTATTTTATCATTAATCTAATGCAGAAAAGCGGATAGTTTTGAATTCAACAGCCTAAGATGCTGGTAGGGACACAATGATACTTAGAATTTTTCTTCTAGCACAATTTGTATGTTTGTTCTATTTATGCTAACTTTTTTCTCATAACCGTTTCAGATCCAGAAGCTGCAAGATCAGGCAACTCCAAAATCACCACAACGCTGGGACTAGTAGTCCATGCTGCAGGTAAAGTGGGACCTACTGTTAGCAGTTGACAAGGACTTCCACTGCTCTGTGGCTCATCTTTAGATGTGTTAGAAACAGCTGTTTTTTGGTTTTGAGGGTGGCTTTTTTTAATACAAAAAAAAAAAGTGGGGAGGAGGAAGGAAGAACTAAGGGTTTAAAAAACCTAAGTTTTAAAAAAGAATATCTTGTGGAGAAAGGAGATTATAGGGTGGAATGCAAAGATTTGAAACAGATTTGGGATGACTTGCGAGGACTGAAAAAGTTACACATGTACAGCAGTCAATCTATGTTCATGTTGTTATTCTTCACTATATATATGTAGTACAAATATGATGTTTTTACTCTGCTGCTGAAAGTTATTGTCTAGATAAGTCGTAAGATTTTGATCAAATATATTTTTTCAATAAACAAAGTATCTGTATATTAAAGACTAATATAGTATCCATTTCCTATTTTGTTTAGACAATATATTTATTTTAAATGGTAAGAAAATAGTATTTACAATAGTATCTATATTTTTAAAAATTTAAAGAGGAATAATTAAGATTTTAATGCTTAGAATCTAAAGCAGATTTTTAAATTTTAGATAGGAACCCACTTCCACTATAGAAGACTAAAATAACTTGTTACCTGGTTCTAACAGTTCTGAATGTGTGAATACTGAGTAGATTCTCAATATGGTTTTTATGGTCTTGGGGAAAAAAGACAGCTCCTGTTGAGGGTTGTCTGAAGTCCTGAAATTGTTGTGGCTTAACGAAGGGAAGCGAATCGTGCTGGATTGGTGTAGTTAATGGCATTTTGAATAACAGGACTTCTCAAATCAACGTGTTTTGTACTGTCAGCCACTGGGGGGGGTGGGAAAGCTGAAACTGCTCAGGATGGAGGAATAATCCATGAATTTGCACTCCTCTTTCAGCTGATGGTGTTGCATTGGGTGCAGCAGCTTCTACTTCTCAGACTAGTGTCCAGTTGATAGTATTTGTTGCGATTATGTTGCACAAGGTGAGTCATCATCCAAAAATTATTTGTTCGTTAAAAGACTGTTAAAGCATACAGAAATTACTAAAGACCTTAAGTTTCCTTAGTGATGTAATATGGAAATGTGTAACACCACTGAAATGAACAGATTAATAGTACAAGCCTCAAGGACTGAAAGCACTGGTATGGTGTATGACAGAATAACAAATGTTGGATGCTAAATCTGAATGAGGCACGAGCGAGAGAGAATTCCAACTGCCTACCTTGGGTGCAGTGGTTGGGAAAAGTCTTCCAAAAGTAGGGAGAGAATAATAGCTCGTGAAGAAATGTGGCAGCTTCACACTGATTTATTTTTTTCTGAAGATAGTGAGGTGGTGTGTTTTGTGGGTGGCTTTTGTTTGTTTTTTAAAAACCCAAGTAAACAAACACCATGGTCCCACGGTCCCCCCCCCCCATGGTCCTGCTGTAAGAGATGTATTCAGAGAAGTTTTAGAGGGTGAAGCACAGAACGATATGCTAGTGTATTCCAGGAGGACAAGCAGTTTTATGCTGATTCCAACAGTTTTTTGGTTCTGTGATGTTGTCAAGAAAATGGGAAGGATATTTATGTTATAAAAGGTTTTAGTATTTAAAGGGTTAGTCTTTTGAAACCACCTAATACTAGAGTACTAAAATATAATGTCCAGTTACCTCTGTTATTGTAGTAGCTTCAAGGTCAATCACATGCCATTTTTGCAGGAAAAACTTTTAAACGTTGTCTGGTAACAAGCAAACAATGGCTCTTGAAGAGGGGAAGGTCTTTTTTCCTTAATTCCTTTGTACAAAGGTATATATTAGCTATATAGGTTCTAAGCATATGTGTGCAGATGCATATTTGACTTATGCCAGCACAATATATATATTGTATATGTTACAATAATTAGTCACACGTTTATCCAAAAATCTTGCTTCTGTAATTGCATGTCCAAAATGTTAGGAAATACAGATCTACTACTTCTTCACTGTTCGTACAGTAAACTAGGCTTTACGTAATCTTCTTCAAAGGTGACAATCTCACGTCTTGCTGTGAATCTTAGTTTATGGCTATTGCCAAGTGAAACTTATTTTTATTATTCTTAATGTTCAAATTAGAACTGTCTTCTGAAATTGTACAATATCAGATCTCCTATGAAAGGTTGTCAATAAATCCTTGGTATCGACAGGGAAATGTATTTATTCTCTGGTGGTTTTTTTTATTCTACTGATCCTATTTGATGCTTTTGCCTTTTTCATTGTTTTTCCCCTCAGTCATGGTTTCCTCCTTCTAGGTTTAAAACAAAAAAGATTCTGTGTATAAAAACTGATCGATATATTTTAGCTAATGATTTATCTCAAAATTGTCAGAATGGACTGTTACTGTCTTTGTGTGAGCACAATATAGTCAATTTCATGAGTAGCCAGACAGCAATGCCTTGTGGATGAGAAACTGGATGCTAGCAGAGGGAGAGGAAGGAAGTATTTGTTTGCTTCCCAGTGGGAACAGAAAGGGAACTGAACTTGAACTAATCAAAAGAGATTTTAAGTCTTTGCTCATGCAAAGGCTGACAGCTTGTCGTGGTTTCGGCCGAATTTACCAAAACCAGACCGACAGCTGTATTTATTTGGGAATGTTTTCCTCTCTATGTTAATTGTAGAATTTTTCTGCTGTAGCTATAGAAACTGTCCATCTAAGGATCCATAGTATCAGGACAAAAAAAAAGAAATTACAGAAGTTAATGGCGATTTAGGGATTATAGTAACCACTCAAGTGAGAATGAACATTTGAATACTTATGATGACTACAAATGTGTACTCTGATAGAGCATGGGTTTCCATTAGGTACTGTTCTTAAGGTAGGGCATTCTGCAGAATGCTATTGATTTGGGTTAACTGCAACATACTAGTGCTTTCCCTGAATTTCTGCCAATTCAATGCATTTCATACTAGTAAGTTGTATTTGAACTTTATCTCAGATTTCAGGGGATTTTAGAAGGGATTATATTACCAGTGAGTATTGTTTTTTGCAGGCACCAGCTGCCTTTGGCCTGGTTTCCTTCCTGATGCACGCTGGGCTGGAGCGGAATCGAATTAGAAAACACTTGCTGGTCTTTGCATTGGCAGCACCTGTTATGTCCATGGTGACATACTTAGGGCTAAGCAAGGTAAGTCTGTGATATTTGTTCTGCCTAAAATGTAGCTTAGTGGTGGAATTTGGGGGGAAAAACCCTAACATACGAGGTCAATTGAAAAAAAAAAAATACCCAAACTCTGAAAAAATTAGCAGAAAGGAGATGTTTAATAAAAAGTAGATAAAAAGGTAGCAAAGTGAATGCGTGGAACAATAAGTCCTTCTTTCCATCAGAACCAGTGATATAGATCCTCTATAATTATGTATAGGTTTGTGGTTTTTTTAGAAGATTGATTTGTCTTTTTTCCTACCTCTTCCCTCTGAGAATTTAACATATTTACTCACATACCACATTTTGTCCGATTACTGCGTAGTTATTTTCAGTGTTGCTCCATGTATTCTCATTTTAATATGCAGGTAGACAATCATCTTGGCTAGTTTTCCCCACCGTTCTAGAACTGGTCATCTCTCACGCTCCTGAAAGCATAGTCTTGCCTTGGCTCTATACAACAAATGGTCTGTGAAATGGGCCACTGTGCATGAGTTTATTATGTGATGACACTCCTGTATTTCTCACTGTTGTGGGCTGTGCTGGTGACATTTACGATGTTATCGTAAAGAGTATAGCATGATCTCATAAAACTCAAGGCACAAGAGGAAAGATTAAGTAAATCATCTAGGCTAATCCCTTTACTTGTGGGAAAGAAGTTATAGTTGATAGTGTAGCACAGGAGACAGCAGAAAGGGGTGGGAGTTGTAAATAGAAATGAGGATGGTGTTTGAGAATTCTTTAGGTGTAGGCTCACTAAGAGTAGGGTTTGCATTTTGCACTTCAGAAAGAACACAGAATTGATAAGATGCAAAAGCTGTCGCAGTGGTTAAATAGTTCCAGAGCAGAAGATGTATTCCTGCTCTTTGGAAAAGTAACCTGAGAGTATACTGGAGAACTAACATCACACATGAGCTAGAAATTGTTTAAGAAACATTTTGAAACTGATAGGAGGAGGTTTGTATTTCATTACATTCAATGATATGTAGCACAATCTTAATCCTAGCATGAATGTGAAGAGGTGCTCAAGTTTTTGATCTAGAAGATATGGAATCTTCTTATTTATGGAATTTGCATGGAAATTCTGGAAAAGTTTGGGCTCTTGTACATATTGAAAGACTGATGATTTGGGGCTTAAATCTAGCAAATCTTGCTCTCACCAGCAGGGGACCAGATATGTAAAGGCTAACATCTTATTTGAACTGGTTGAGGGGGGGAAGTCATTCCTGAGTGTCCTTCCTAAATTTTGTGAGCTTGCAATCTGAATTTTATATTTTTCAAAGCACATTTTATCATTTTGACTTTTTTTTTTTTATGTTGCTGTGAAATGGTC
The DNA here is from genome assembly GCF_964106895.1 of Numenius arquata. NCBI lineage: Eukaryota > Metazoa > Chordata > Aves > Charadriiformes > Scolopacidae > Numenius > Numenius arquata. The sequence continues at coordinate 46,224,801 of NC_133581.1, read as the reverse complement.
AAACAAGATGCTTCTGCGTAGATGATGGCTTTTTTCTTCTGTAAGGGTTCCTAGAAGTCTGAAGTGACCTATCTGGGCTGAGAGGTGTCTTTCTGCCCCTCACATCAACTTTAGAATGTCAGTTGATACAAGTAACGTGCAAGACATTAAACAATACATTAAACTATTGTCATTACGGAAGAATGAGAGTTGATAGAAATCCTACTGTGTCTGGACATTTATAGATTTTTGGTTTTATTATTATTGTTTGAAGAGCTGCTTATCCTCATTTTTGCTTTTTCCATTTTTTCCATTTCAGAGCAGCAAAGAAGCCCTTTCAGAAGTCAATGCCACCGGAGTTGCTATGCTGTTTTCTGCTGGGACTTTTCTTTACGTTGCCACAGTCCATGTCCTCCCAGAAGTAGGAGGAATTGCTCATAGCCACAAACCTGAATCAACCGGAGGAAAAGGACTCAGTCGTCTCGAGGTGGCAGCCCTAGTATTAGGATGCCTTATTCCTCTAGTTTTGTCCATTGGACACCATCACTAAATGTTCGAATTTCACTGTTCTCCTTCTTGATCTGACATGAGCAGTAAATGTGGGCTGCTCCCTTTATCATTGTCTCTTACCCATCATCCATCCCATCCACTTTACGGAGTTCAGAGGGAACCTTGATCGCAAAATGAGGAATACTGGGAAAGTTTTTAGTGTAGCAAAATGTACTTTGGCAGCCGGACATAAATTCTATGTAACTTTCTTTTCTGAAGACATTTGCTATTTTAATTGTTACTTCTGGCCCTATTCTCAGGGAAGATGGAATTTGGAGTTAAGAAAGGTGAGCGGGGAAGAACATAAGGATTCATCACGAATTTGCAATCACCAAAGTATCCTGCAATTCAGCTTTCACAGCTGAGAGCAAAAACAAAGGATGGCTGCCGTGTGAGAGGCTGAAGGTCTTACTAATGAAGAAGGGGGCTTTCCCCCCATCGGTTCTGTGTTGTCCTGACAGCGTGACTGGTCTTGTAATGTTTGTCACTAATTGTATTGCAAAAATGGGCTGCACTTGGAGTTCTGGACAACACTGCTATTGTCACAAGTGTCACTATAAGAAAGAAGTGATGTAGACAATTTGTAGGATTAGAGTAGGGAATCAGCTGGTTGAGACAGTGCAAATGAATTTTGTGGCGTATTCCATTATTTAAGGCAAAGGATAGAAGTAAGGAGAATATTGATTGTTTATGCAATTGTTAATAAATTTTAAAAGGCAGTATTTCTTGGGAGATGGTCTTCTGCCAAGTAAAGCATAGGCACCAGAAATGTTAGCAGGAATTAGGTATTTGGTACTGTAATTACACTACTGCTACTGTTGAGAGAGAGAGAACCATAGTGTCTTTTGAAATCAAGCTGTTTTGGGCTCTGAGGAGTAGAAATCTGGTGGAGACAGCTGTTGAGGGACCAGAGGACTTTGCTAGCTCATTTTCAAAAGTCTGAACTGCTGAAATTGGAGGAGAGGGGGGTCATTAAATAAAAGATACTAGGGCTAGCAGAACAAGATGTTTAGTTAAATACTTATGCTGCAGATAGAGTACAAAGTGTTTCTAAAGCGGTTCTGAAAAAAAACCAAACCCAAATTGTGGGTTCCCAGCAGACCGGTTAGGCGTTTTACTTTGGCGATTGTGCATTTGCCTCTTACTGATAAGTATTAGTTTTAGTGAATCTACTGGAGGCCTTGTTGCCAGCTGCTGATACCTGAGAGGTGACTGTGAGAAGAGCGAGACTGCAGAAGAGTAGTAAAAGATCCCTCCCTTTCGAAGACACAGCCTTCTCTTGTCAGGCACCATTTCTCTTATGCAAAATATATTATACTCTAATAACTGTAGTGCATTGGAAAGTCAGAAATGCTTGACATGCACAGACTCAATGTAAAATTCTTTCTTTAGGGGAAAACTTTTCAATGGTGTACCCTTTTTAATCTAGACTCTATCTGCACTTTTTAAAAGATAACATTGCCAAATACATCTTTCTTTTGATTTTTTTTTTTAAATGTATTTTCAAGGCTTGAAATATCTTCTTAACTGAAGTGCTTCTTGTTTCCATTTGAATGAGTGTGTCTGTTTTTCATAACACTTATACTACGCAGGCCATTGTGCCTCTTAACATCTTTACATTTTTGTCATTATCCTGTTTGTCTACTAGTTCAATAACGGGTATGGCCTGGCTCTTGGACTAGTCATTGCCTTGTCTATTGGCTTTGTAACAATACAGGTATATCCCAGGGTTGAACCTAGTACTGATCCCCAGGAGCGCTTGTTCATTTGTGTGTTTTACTATATAAAAATCAATGCAAAATCATCTTTTCCCACAAGACAGTATTTTCAGATAGAATGAGTGTGTCGGGCCTAAACAAGCATTTTTGACATCAGACCTTCAAAACTTAATTCTGTTCCGAAAAGCCACTGCAGAGTTAATGACATGGATGAGCTCTTCTCCTGCACATACTTAAACTTTTTTTTTTTTTACAACATACCTATGCAACTAGTAAGTTGCCTGTTTAAAAAGTTCAGTGAAGCAGGTTACTGACACATGTGAATGATACACAGGGATGTTTACACCAGAGCTCCCAGTGTTTTTCCTGATTGCCCCCTAATTACCTCCCTCCTTGATAATCTCACTATTTTACTTTGCTTAATCTTTCCATTAACTGTTTCTAAAAGCAGGAGAGTTTGCCAGATCCACAGCAGAAGCAGGAGATAGCTTAGTGCAGCATCAGATGCTTATGTTTTATAAAAAGGTAGGTGTTTTTTCTTTAAACTATCACCTGTCACTTGCACCCCACCCCAATAGTGAAGCTGTTCTAGGGAGATACCTGCGCCAGGTCCCATTTCATGCATTTTCTTTCAGTGTGGGAGCGTGTGGATAGTACCCAGTGGGGTGAGTGTGTACTGGTGAGGATGTGACAGCCTTTTCACTGTGGGCATCACCTCTGGCGTGTTCATCACAAGAGGTGCCATTGCTGAGAGGACTTCTCGTTTGGCTTTTCTCCTGGCCCTCACATCATATTTCCAATTTCTGGGGCAGCCACCAGTTTAATGATTCATGAACACAAGAGGCCAAGTTATAGCAGCAGGTGCAGGATTTTAAATGAACACATTGGAACTTAAAATTGGCACAAAAATTCTGATAACAAGTATTTTTAATTTTGGCACTTGGTTAAGTGATAGAAGACTCATGATTTTTGTTTTAATTTTTTCCCTTCCCTACCCATTTAGAAGTAGCAACAGCATTTTCTTTTGGCTGCCTCTGTTACCTCTGTATTGAGCTATTACTTTCAATTCTGTAGCTGAAACTGCAGTGACCAACGAAACTTTGTTATGCGATAAGGAGAATATACAATTTTAAGTGATCAAACCATTCCAAATTGTTAGTTCCACGTGGAGGATTATTTTCTTGAGGCAGAGTATTTTAATGAGTTAAATAAAATGGTCCATTTTATCATATCCCCTTTTTTTTACCTATCTCCCCATCTGTTACAGCAAATCCAAGCACCACATGTAGTCAGAGCCATCTGGTATCATTTTCTACTCCTCAGGGGACCTTGGTGCAAACAAATTCCTCTTGCTCTCTCTGTAATAGCCATCTCTGCCTGTCGTTTCTCTTGTGAGGTAGGTGGCAGCAGGTCTAGCAGGTAATGCTTTAACCAAGTGCCAGGCACGTCCCCCTTTCCTTCTGTAAGTCCCTCTAGGAAATGTATAAATCTTGTCAGCTGTTTTTTCAGTTAATGATTTCTTAACTGGCAATAGGAATTGGACTAAAGCTTTTTCTCTTGATCAGGGTATGTTCAGGTACTTTCCCTACTGTTCTGATTCTTTTGTTGTTCCTTATATAAAGAAGGGAAATACTCCTTTTTCAGCACCTGATGACAGATGCAGAAGCTGCACTGACACTAACCTAAGTGAGGATGGCAGAGCTGTCACACCAGGATAGATGTTTTTGATAGCTGTGGGATGTCAGATGGCTGGGTGTTAAACACAGAAACCCACCATTGACTTTAAAGAACTATTTCCAGGCAGGTTGAATAAAAGGCTAATGTTATCCAGGAGGCCTAGGAAAACTACTGTGTTTATTCAGGAACTAGTTCAGAGCCTTCAAGGAGTTATTGACAGTAGCAGATGTGTCTGTGTGGTATCAGGTCTATGCAGAATGAGGGAGAGATGCTGTGGAATAAATGCTGCTGCCTTCCTGTTCTGTGTTGGGACTTGGGGAGAAGAGGAGGAAAGCGTATTTTTATTCTTTCGGGGGTGGAAGGAGGAGGAGTGGTTGCAGTATGGTGGGAAAGTTTATGATGAATTTCAGATTCCTGTTCACCTTGAACTTCTTTTAAAAATAAATTTTTTTTTTTCTTTTCTTACTGCCCTTTTATTACATCTCTCAGCAGCCTTGGCTTTCCAGGGAAGAACACTGCGTGGTCATTGCTGTTTACCTGACTCCATGTATGGAACTGTAATTTTGTCTCTTTCCAAACCATTTGTACACAAAATCATTCCATGAATGGCTGCCTTATGATTTTTTTTTTCCACTTTAATTGTGAATGGTTAAAATAATGTTGCCGTTTTCAATTTGTTTTATTATATTAAATTTTTACTAGGTGCAGTGCTTTGGAGTTGGCTCATCATTTACTGCATGGGGTTTTGTGACAGCTCTGACAAAGAGAAATGACAGCCTTAAATGGGATGCAAGCAGTGCAGACAGTACATTTAATTTTTGTATAAGTGCGTTTGCTGCTTTTCTTCATGTCTGAGCCCCCTCCTGGAAAGCTGAAGTGTGAAACGGCATGTTGGGAGGCAGTCTAGCAGGTTGGTTTGGACATGGGTCGGAATGGACTTGGAGGTAGAAATACAGAAATGATTTGACAGCTCTGCTTGAGAGGGGCGTTGGACAGCTTCTGTCTCCCACAGGGTATTCAGGAGTTGGTTTTGCCCTGAAGCTCTCTTCTCCTGCCCTGGGGAAATCTCTGGTGCTTACAAGGCACAGACCTCTTTGGAGAGCGGTAAGGAGGTGATTGACTCAGGATTGCTCCAGGCCACTGTTAAATGGGTGGAGGACACATTGGGGTTAAGAAAATTGAGAGCTCGGGATGGAGTGAAAACAACCTTGTCAGCCCCAGCCCAAAATGCAAACACTGAGTCTCTCTGTTCTTTTTGGAGACTGTGACAAAGCAGCCTTTGCCATTTATACGTGCCTGTGTGCAATTTGGGTTAAAAGTCAACATTAAATAGGCATGCAAAGATGTGAGTGTCTCTACTTCGGAGAAAACCCCTCCCTGCTTTTTCTTCTTGTGTTATGGGGGGAAACTGCTGGTGAAATCTTTCTGGCCCTTGCTCTGTTTGGTTTATTTTTTCCCCAGCTTCTTTCTGTTCTCAGGCACAGCATCACTGCTCAGCTTTCCTTGTGACTGCCCCATGATCCTGCTGCTCACCTGTGGTCAGCTCTTCAGGGCTGGTCAGGCTTTGCTATTGACACAGCTTTCCCGGAAGGCAGCTTGCCCTCTTCCTGCAGGGTATGGGGAAAGGAAAGCCTGTGTTAAGCTGTAGCCACCTACATCCTCTCTCTAATGCCGGCAGTGGTGGTCATTGTAACAGAGAGCAGATTGTGTTCTTGCTGCAAAGAGAAACTGTCTTCTCAATTTCTCTGGAAGGGTTTTATTCGCCCCAACATAATTTTGAGTTTCAAAGAATAGTTGGAAATTAAATTTTAGAAGTGATCTTTATGAGGTGCACAGGCAAGGGATACGAGGAAAGCTTTGAAAATTAATTTTGTTATCTGAGCAAAAACTTGCAGGTCAGGTGTTTTGTTTTTTTTTTTCATCTACAGGCCATATTTTTAGGGTTTGCAGGTTTTATTAAAAGATTCTTAAAAATCCAGTGACTTGCACATTGGAAATGTTAATGGTTTAAAGCAATCTTGGAGAGTGAGGCAAGCCCTTAAGCAGCTTGCAGATCGCTAATGAAGGACTCGCCTTCACCTCCCTGATATGGGGATGATACCCTGCAGTGTGTGAAGTTCTTTAGCATGTGGTGGGAAAGCACTAATTGAATGCATCCTAGAGCACTGATTGCAGAGTGGTGGCGGCTGAAGTGGACCTCTGGAGGTTGTCTGGTTCAACAACCCTTCTGCTCAAGCAGGGCCACCTAGAACCAGTTGCTCAGGACTTTTGAGTATCTCCAAAGTGGGAGACTCCACAACCTCTCTGGCAACCTCTGCCAGTGCTCAGTCACCCTCAGAGTGAAAAGCTTTTTTTTCTTCTGTTCAGAGGGAACCTCCAGTGTTTCAGCGTGTGCTCCCTGCCTCTGGTCCCGGCGCTGGGCACTGCTGGGAAGAGGCTGGCTCCATCCTCCTTGTACCCTCCCTTCAGGTACGTGTATACATTGATGAGAGCTCTCCTGTAACTGCTGAGTTGACACAGTTCATAGATAATCTTGCTTTCCAAACTCTCCAGCTGCCCTGTAAGCAGGGTAGGGATCCCTTCCAACCTAGACAATTCTATGATTCTATGACATATATTTTTGGAAAAGAGAAAGGGGAATGATTGTGCTATAGGATGGGCGCATCTCCAAAATCTTCATGCATCCATTTAGGAGATACCTTTGATGGAGATCATTTTTAAGCAATTCATTTAAAAAAGCAACTGCAGGAGAAAAAAAATAATTCTATCTACAGATTTATCTAAGATCCTGTCATATTAACAGTTAAGTGTTATAGCTATTTCACTCAAGCAATTTGCAATCTTCTCAGCTAATGGCTTGCTTTTCATTTTTCTGGTAGCTCATAGGACTTCTGGGGTTAGGAAAAAGTGTGATCTCTTTATACTGGCTTAATCACAAGAGAATATGATTAATATAATGTTAGTAGAAGACCTGAAAGAAATGGCAGTGTTGCTGTTGTAGCTAGTACAGGCAGACGCAAGGCAGTAAGGCTGGGAAGCCAGTACTTTCCCAGATAGGCTCTGTTTTTTTCCACAAGTAAAATTTATTTTTAATGATAAGCATAATGCAGTTAGCATTCTTTTAGTGTGTTTAATAAAAACGTCGTCTCAGTAACTGGAGACTTAACCACTGCAGTCTGTTGTAAATCCTTTTGGAGATGTGAGGAGGTGCTTTGGATGCATTTGTGTTACCAGATTTACCACTAAAAACTTAAATATTGAGGACCTGTGGTGTTGCAGGCTTCCTGATGGTGGCTGTACAGCATTCCTTCATTTGTTAAGGAAAAAAAAAATTCATCAGCATTTTTATCAGAGACTCATTAGGGATGAACACAGGAGCAAGAAGAAGATGAGCTGTCATCTATTGTTTCAGCTTACAAATTAAGCCATTCTTCTACTGATACATGCAAGCCTTATCCAAATATCCCTGCAAGCAGAATTGTGCAATGTTCCACCCTCCTTATCACAGCACTTCTCCCTCTTGTCTGGGGTGTGTAGAGATTAACAAACCCTTATGGTGGATGGGGAGAGGAGGGTTTAAGAAAAACGCCTCATTCAGAAAACTTGTAGAGCTAACTAAAAGCCAAGCTATATCATGATGACTGACACCAAACCTACGTAATATTTAGAAAATTTAAAAGGTAAGGTGAAATTATTAGGGGGAAAAATGCTTGTTCTGTATCTGTATGCCCATGCAGCATCTGAAGTGGTAATTACTTTATGATATATGATCATAGTTTGTGTTGGAGTCTGTGGAAGACTTCTGCTGCCTAAAGAAACACTTTAAATGGGATAATCGTTGTTGGAGTGGGCTGAAGAGGGCTGCAATAAACCCTGCTTACAAGCCTTAGTACTAATCTGAATGACTCTTGCTGTAACACCTCTTGGTCAAGCTTTCTTTGCTCACTTCCAGAGGGTGAAGCTGTAAGCAGAGTTGCATTTTAGGACTGCAACAGATTTCCCATGTTCTGTTTTCTTTTTGACAGAGAAACTGAGAGTCAGTTGATCTTGAACAAAGCTTTGTACTCCTGGTGTCTGTTCTTGGAGGTGTTTCACGTGAACAGGCTTTGGTGCACGTGGTGGGCTAAGCCATGTGTCTGTCCCAGAGTTTTCCTGTGCTTATCCCTGCAGCCTGGACTTCAGTATGTAAGAGGCCCCATCTACAAAAGCTGTGTGGCAGCATGGCTCACGGGAGGGTAAATGGAGATGGGTGAGGGAGGAGATGGCCCTCTTAGCCTGCTGTATTTTGTAGAGAGCAATATTTTCGGTGATCGCTTTAATGTCCATTTGCTGAAGAACTCTTTTCTTTGAGCTCTGCAGGACAGCTCTGACTTCCCATGAGACACTGAAAATTTAATCACATGCGAAAGAAACATAATCTGTTAACGTCTCACTGAAGAGATGGATTGATGGTGTTTGCTTTTATTCTATTTAAAATAGCCTCTGTGAACAACTGTACATCTGGGAAGCTGGAGCATCATTTTGATAGGTATGTGTGACATTTTATCTTTGCAAGAGTGATATATCATAATCTAACCTTGAGCTAGATGTTCTTTTTATTTCTCCACATTGTTCCAGGTACCTGCTAATACTTCCCATAATTCCTAATGGTTCTCCGGGTTGGAAATGGCTGCAGAGCCTATCAGAAGCTGTAAGAGGAAAGGGAATCCGAACTGCAGGGCAAAATCTAAATCTTTCCAACTCTGCAGCAGCTCTGATCCAAATCTCGATTTCCTGGCCCCAGCCCAAGGATTAGTTTCTTTTCTGCACAAAGTACTATTGTAAGGCTGCCCAGAATATAAAGACATAACTTTTCACTTAAAAATAATGATGATAATACAAGTCTCCTCATTGGCTGCAGTTAACCAGTATGAGCATCCTTCAACTGAAAGGGAGTATCTTATAGCTGAAGGGTGGCCTGTGATGATGGAGTGTTAGTTCTGTGATAGCTTGCACTGCTGTCTGCTTCAACAGTTTTTTGAAATTGCTGAGCAAATTTTTATTGGCTTCATGTGTAGGAAAAATAGGGACAACATATTAGCAAAATAATTCCTGTAGCAGTACAACCTGTTTCTCTGCAGGAAGGTCTCCTGGGTAAAGCTCCAGTGTTTTCTCTCTAGGATGTACAAGCTGCATTTCTCCTACAAGCCATGTAGAATGAAACATGCCTCTAAAATGTTTAAATTATTATTTTGGAACAAAAATCTTTCAGAAAAAGAGGATGAGCCTAATCTGTACCCCTGGAACCACCTCTGGTTGCTGCGCATGTAATACATCCAACCAATTAATGGCTCTTTGTCTCTGCTGCTCTCATTGCAAGGCAATTCCACAATTCCCTTGCTGTGGCAGTTACATACCTTCTCATTTATTCATGGCCAATTTAGGCCCATTTGTTTTATTGCAACCATCGACCAATACATTACAAGGGGAAAGAACGCTTGAAACTACACAGCAGTCAAATTTTTACCTTTGATCTCATTTAAACAAGTGAAGCCCTTTTGGTTTCCTGTCATACGATGGGTTAACTATACCTGTGATCATCCCCCAAGCCCTTTTCTGCATCTCTTCAGGGCTGGGGAATCCCTTTGGCCAGAACTGTAGAGATGGGATCTTGTGTGGGTCTGGTACTTCTGGGCCTTCACTTGTAATGCTGACCATCACTGCATTTTTCTTCTTGCACTGGTGTCACACGATTGTCCAGTGAAGATCTTGTATGTTTGGATTTCCTTTCTCTGCTTTTATTAAAGGATGAGCTCCCAGATTAAATACAAATGGATTATTGTTGCACAAATGTCTCTCTGCTTTTGGGCTGTTAGTTTTCACCAAGATCTTACAGCAAAATGAAACCTGCTTGTGCTTCCTTAAGGATTTCTGTCTAGCATTGCTGGTTCCTCCTTTTTTTTTTTTTTTTTTTTTGCTTTTCGCCTCCTCTGGAGCTGCTGACTCTAAAGAATTTGCTGTGACCACTCAATCCCTCGCTTGTCCTAGAAGTTTCCAGAGGAGACATTTTTGATGTTTGAGGCTGGAGACATCTTATAGAATCATAGAATTGTCTAGGTTGGAAACGACCTTGAAGATCATCTAGTCCAACCATCACTAAACACTAAACCATGTCACTAAGCACTATGTCTACCTGTCTTTTAAATACCTCCAGGGATGGTGCCTCAACCATTTCCCTGGGCAGCCTATTCCAATGCTTAACCCTTTCAGTGTAAAAATTTTTCCTAATATCCAATCTGAACTTGGCCTTCTTACACAGGAGCTCTGTGGCTTTTCATTGCACATTTATAAATTAAGGTGATGCTGTTGGGCCCGGAATCCTTTTTAGCCTTTGTGCAACATAATTCCAGGGAAACTTTTCCCTCCCCTGAAATCCTGGTTATGAGCAGTATTTTCTTTTCACTGTGGTGTGTATAATGGTCACTATAGCATTAATACTTCTCTTCTGCAATGCAGGGTTGTATTCAAGGTTTGGGGCTCAGGTGAGATGGAGACATATCTGCTGCTCTCCCCTGTTCCCCACCCTCTCCCTTAATGTCACTCTGAGATGGGATTTGCTGCTGCTTGGGACATGTCCTGTCTGGGACCGAAAGGCCAGTCAAAGCGAGGGTGAGAGAAAGTAACAAAGCACTGAGTTTGCTTACTCCCTCGTTTAGTGATCAATAGTGACTTTTATCAGGGACCTGCATCTATCATATTTCCCCAGTACCAAGTGCAGCCTGTGAGCCTGAGGCAGACAGTCTGCCTTTCCTCCACTTGAGGTGCTTTGCAAGTGCCTGTGACCATGCGAAGCTAAGTGGGCCTGTGCCCAGTGCTGTGACCTAGCCTGTGGCACATCCCAGGTTTCTAATCTCCGGGAATGAGAAAGGACCGTGTCTCTGCAGCCTGTCACTTCTGAATAACTGCATTGGGAAGGGCTGACATTTAGCAATTACAGCACCAACATTGATACACATGGGATGACGTAGGTCAAAACGGGAGGAGATGCCTCACAGCATGTGTGTGTCTCTGTTCGTTATACGAGCCCCCAAAACTCCAGATGCTTTACCAGGCACAATGCAGTTCTTCCCCAAATCCCAGTGCTGCAGGAAGGCCAGATGCAGGAAGGAACAATATGATGCTCATGTACTTTCCTGTGGGCATTACAAAAGCCAGGGGCGTTCTTTTGGAGGACTGATTCTATCTGTGCAGGGAGGGAGGGTTTCAAGAGAGGAGCAAGGACTTAGGGAACCAGAGTAAAAAGCTTGTTGTGGGAGTACTAAACAGGAGATGAATGGAGGCTCGCCTGAGCTGTGTGACGTATTCCTATGTCTCTGTGCTGTGGCTGAGAAGGAGCTGGTACCTGAGAGGCTGGGCAGAGGCTGCACTTGCCACATCCCTGAGGTGCAGCAAGACACAGAGGTGGGCAGAATTTTGATGCTCTAACTTTGATCAGCAATGGCCCTTTAAGGCTGAGCAAGGCGTGCAGCATGGACACTGCCCAGTCCAAACCGCAGCCACTGAGCTGTACCCGGGTGGGCAGTGCCAGGCTGGCACAGCAGAAGCCTCCCGATGCAGAGGGAATGTGATTGAACTTGCTGGTGCCCACCCACTCTGCTCCCCTTTTCCTCAGGACAAATGAGGAGAACCCGTCTCCAAGTGCAAGATTTTTGGGGTATGTGTCAGAGTAAGAGATACCTGACAGTAAACCGTCCGCCTTGCCCTGATTTCTGCCTGGGATGCTGCAATGTCGAGTGAAATAACCTTCCAAACTGGCTCTGGTGCAGAGGTATTTTGGTTTATATTATTGCTGGGAGCTTTCTCTCTGGTGACCTCTTTCTGCTTCTCTGTGTTCCTAATCTCTGGCTCTCTTTACTCTCTCTTTTTTTTTTTTTCTTTCATTTTTTTTTTCCCTTTGCCTGGGATGTGTGCTGTCTGTAATGCATCAGGAAGTAATACGCAATGAGGAAACTCTCATCATCTGTGCATCAGGGAGAGAATTATTGACTGAGTGCTGAGCAGTCAAGTTATTGATTCAAACCATAGCCCAGTCTCTCTGTCTGCCGCTTGGAGTGGCTGGTTATGTCCTTCTGGTTCACTGCATTTAATCGGATTCCCTGAGCTGCAGCGCAGAGGGGGAGAGATAGAACCAGATCCATCTATAATGTTTGCTTCAAAATCCAGCTCCGTATCCCCTTCTCCGTCCATGGAGCAGGCAGATTCAGATGCCCTGGACATCAGCACCAAAGTGCAGCTGTACGGCGTGCTCTGGAAGAGACCTTTTGGGAGGCAGTCGGCCAAATGGTCCAGGAGGTAAGCCACAGTTGCTGAGGGATGCTCAGGTGGAATACAAAGCCGAAGGGTGCTGAGGTGAGTTGGAGCCCAAGTGCATAGCTCTTCACGTGCAGCTAGCCAGGCAGAGACAAGGAGTGAAACTTTGGGCTTAGCTTCCCTGCTGTTCTGAGTCTGCTTTACACACATGGCACCCCCATGTACTTCCTTCTTTACCTACCCAGACCCTGTGCTACACGCACCTCGGGGTGGGAACAGAGACTAGCTGCCTCCTCTGGATAATCCCCCTGCAATCATTTCATGAAAGAGGGAGAGTCAGCTCATGTATTTTGCCCCCAAACTGCCCGACTCTGTTTATTAGCACTTGTTAAAGGTCTTTGGGTTCTTTGGGTGTGAGAGGGCCAGGCTGAGCTGACCGTGCATGTGGGGCTGTGTGTGCGTGTGTATGGGCTGCAGGGGTTTGTGGACCAGCAGCAGTGCTGCTGTGCTGTGTGGCAGTGACGGCACGCTGGGACCAGCAGATGCAGACTCTTCCCTGGGGGGAAGGTGGCTCTGAATTCAGCGCTACAGGCTTGGGGCAGAGTGGCTGGAGAGCTGCCTGGCAGAAAAGGACCTGGGGGTGTTGGTCGACTGTCGGCTGAACATGAGCCAGCAGTGTGCCCAGGTGGCCAAAAAGGCCAACAGCATCCTGGCCTGTATCAGGAATAGCGTGGTGAGTAGGACCCGAGAAGTGATTGTCCCCCTGTACTCGGCACTGGTGAGACCCCACCTCGAGTACTGTGTCCAGTTTTGGGCCCCCTACCACAAGAAGGACATTGAGGTGCTGGAGCAGGTCCAGAGAAGGGCAACGAAGCTGGTGAGGGGTCTGGAGAATAAGTCTTACGAGGAGAGGCTGAGGGAGCTGGGGTTGTTCAGTCTGGGGAAGAGGAGACTGAGGGGAGACCTTATCGCTCTCTACAAGTACCTGAAAGGAGGCTGTAGAGAGGCGGGGGTCGGTCTCTTCTCCCAAGTTACAGATGATAGGACAAGGGGCAATGGCTTCAAGTTACGCCAGGGGAGGTTCAGGTTAGATATTAGGAAATATTTCTTTACTGAAAGGGTTGTCAGACATTGGAATGGGCTGCCCAGGAAAGTGGTTGAGGCACCATCCCTGGAGGTATTCAAGAGAGGAGTTGACATGGTGCTCAGGGATATGGATTAGTGTTGGGTGGTGTTTTGTGTGTGTTTTTTTGTTTGGTTTTTTTTTGTTGGGTTTGGTGGTTAGTGGTTTTTTTTTTGTGTGTGTTGTTTTTGTTTTTTTTTGTTTTTTTGTTTGTTTAATCGGTTGGACTAGATGATCTTAAAAGGTCCCTTCCAACCTAGGTGATTCTGTGATTCTGTGAATTCTCTCCCATCTAGTGCCAGGGAGTTGTGAGCTGCTGTGTGTTGTGTATCAGCAGCCAGGACGTCTGGAGCTGGAAAGCATTTCCTATAACCTTTTACCAAGGGTGGAAGTATGTTCTGTAATGCTGAAGTGAGGGGTTGCTTTGAGGCATAAAGTCAACGTAATTTCTTCATGTGAATCACTGAATCTCCCAGGAGAGTTTTCCGCTGGTTGTCAAATGATGAGACACGACTGTTTATGGATGGGTACTTGCACAGAAACATGGTACAGCTCTTCCTCATTGCTCACTGGTGTTACATGATCCAATGGATTATACCTTCCAGCATTCCTGGATGGCAGATTAATGTCACTGCTGATAGACATCACTCAGATGCCGAGAAACTTGCATTTTCACCCTACCACTGCCAGAGACGTTTTGCAACCTGGGATTTGTAGTACTTATCCACCTCTAGTAGTTTCATATCTGTAGATGAAAAAGTCTGCAAGAAAAGCAAGGTAATGTTGTTTTCTCCCCCCCACCTCCTTCCCCGCTTTACACTGGGGAGAGGCACAAACGAGTCATTAACAAATGGCAGCACAGGAAGCCTGAGCTAGCTTTGGAACTGAAAGACAGGTTTGTAGCCTTTGTAGCATAGTGTGTCTGAAGGCTTTTCAGAAGAAGAAATTAATAAATTGACCTGCACCTGAGCAATGTCTGTTGGTGCCTCTGGTACTCACCTTCCATGTGTGCCTTTTTGCTGCAGCCTGCAGTGTAGACACAACACATCAAATCCACTTCTAAACCCAGCTTTCCCAGTCCTGCTCAGTGCTACTCAGTCTAAACCTGTGAAGATGGCATGGCCTGAAAAACAGTTACATGTTGCTTGGGAAGCAATTTTGTGTTTGTAGACATCTTCGACCTGCAGGTTTTATTCTGTGTTCCCCCCGGCCTCCCAAAAACAATGGCCTTTTTTCACCCAGGAAAGAATTCCTGCTGATGCTCCCTACTCAGCTCCCAAACATTGATATTTAAATGAATTATGTCTGGAAACTAATGTGGCTGTGTTATGGAAAAGAAGTGGACAGAATAGCGAAGGGGAAGGTAATTTGCTATGGCGGAGACATTCTTAAAAGGCTTTCTTCTTCCTAATCAAAATTTCTTGCAGGCAAATGGCCCATCTCTTCTCTCTCTGTCATTATTTATTTAGTGCTGTTTTATTCCTAGAAGTCACCCCCACCTTCAGTAAGTGGTAAATGTTGTAGTGGTAGCAGGTGGGAAAAGATGGGGAGGTGACCGTGGGGCAAGGGTGATGAGGAAGGTGAGCTGCAAGCATGGCAGCTGGGTGTCCTGGGGGAACAGAGACAGGTCAGTGGGAAGTGAACGCAGGGAATCTGTAGGGTTTGGAAGGAAAGGATTTCTGGACTAAAAAGGCTGCAACAGGAGGAATGATAAATTTTTTTATCACAGGAACGATTTGTTTTGAAGTAAAAAATCTTGCATCTTATAATAAGTCATTTGGTCATTATGGGGAGAAAAAGGAGGAATCGTCCATTTCCCCCGCTTCCCCCCCGTGTCCAGCAAGACACAGCAGGTCAAGTGCATTATTTTATGAAGAGGAGAAGAGATGTTTCCCACTCCAGTTAAATTAAGAGGAAAAAAAATGACTATTGCTAGATAGAGCTGAGAATCTCTGAGCAATGTAGATTTTGTTCTGAAATCTTGGATTACTACTTTTATCTATTTGGTATTTACAGGTAGTACCTCTGCTGTAAAGTAATTTTGCACTGGACAATAGTACTACTCCCTGTCCCGAGGAAAGTGTCCCAAGCTATGGGAGATAAACCAGCATGGAATGAGAAGATGACAGTCAGCCATATAGATGCGTCTGTGTGGCTGTCAAGATGTGATACTTTACTGGCTTGATCCCATTCATTTGGCTGTAGCAACAGTGCTGCTGGAGGCTCTGAAAAGAAAAGCAAGTGTTTAAGGGAAGGATGGTGGCTGACTGGATAATGGATCAAGAAAAAAAGTCCAGGCATGGTGTCCAGTGCTTTGGTGATTGAAATCCCAGGTCTGGGGATTTTGCAGCAGCAGAGGCTGTGCAGGGAGCAGGAAGGGATAGCGGAGCCTTGTTGTTTTAGTCAGGGCTGGCATCTGATGGCACCTGAGAGGACAGCAAGACTTGACATGAGGTGGTTGTCTGGAGCATTTTCAGTCCTTTCCCCTGCCCACACAATGGTCTGTCCGGCAGCCTAAGTGTGTGTCTGCTGCCTTGAGTTCTGACCCAGAGTTCTGGCACTGGAGCAACATGCCTGGGTTTATCTGCCGGGGATGGCATCTGAGCATGCTGCCTTTCAGAGCTTTGTTTCGAAATGCCATTAGCAGCATCCTAGCTCCTATCTCGCCAAGCGAAGAAGGTCTATTCCTTGGCTAATGTGGATTTTCTTTCCTTGTAAAATAATACCCTTCTAAGAGACATGCAATCATCTTCTGAATTTACTGGTGCTTTTGACCAGTACAGTTGAAGCTTGGGTCACTGCTGGAGTGGCTTTGGAAAGTCATAGTCTCTGTCCTTGACTTCTGGTCCTCCTCTTCCCACCAAGCTGCACCCCATTCTTAATTCCAATTAACAACAAGCAGTTTAGCCTTCTTCCTATGACAAAAGTTGTATACTGGTAACAGCATCAGCCTGGCGTGGAGTCTGGAATGAAATGTACAAGGTACGTACCTGCCCTGCATGTGGCATGAATAGGGCGCTGTAGCTTTGCAGGTAGGAAGTGACAAGTTCCTCTCTACTGTGAATAATTCTGGTCCCACATAGAAATGTCAGACTCTAATCTGACTGTCACCATTCAGGTGTGAGACTTTGGGGCCAAGGGGGACAGTTCCAGGAGGCCATCTGCTCAGTGGTCAGCTGGAGTAAGAAAGCAAGATGAAACACAAAATATGCCTATACCTCGGAGTAAATCCGTCAGGGATTCCAGGTTGCTGCTGGAAGGAGGCAAACACAGCACAGTTAAGAGAGAAATTTTATTCCTCTTGGGCCAGACCTGCCTGTGGCACTGCAAAGCATGCACAGAGCCTTGTCCAACAGAGTGGCTACCAACAGTCACCGGATGCGGTCGCAGGACAGATGGAAAGGATAATTGTTTAGGACTGTTTTCTGCTCTAAAAAACCCAGAAAACAGGCAGCGCGGTTCCCACTGCAGAGCAGTGTGCGTGCACGCCTGCGTGAGGCATGGGCAGCAGGGCTGCGAGTCAAGCAGACCCTGTGGTCCCCGCTCGTCATTGCAGACTGCCCACTGGGCTGGTTGCTGCCAGGAAGCATCCACCCCTTCCCGCTCGCTCCCTGCCTGGCGCCAGGCAGGCAGGAAAGCCTGGGGCTGCTGGGAGAGGAAGAGCAAGGGACAGGTATAGTGGTCTCTGAGCTGACTTGCTGATATAGATCTTTTGCCCATCATTTTCCTGAGCTGTCCCCAGAGAGAGATAACTGGGCTGATCTAGTAACTGGGTTTTGCTGCCTCTGCTCCTGGACTGGTGCCCAGAAAGCCACCATTGGAAGGAAAGACCTGTGAGACCGCTGCAGTTTTATAATGTAAATACTTGACATGGGCCATTGTCACTTCAAAAGCTTTTGCAAAGATTAGCTAACTAATCTCCTTACCCCTCTGACTCAAAGAAAGCACTTTATCTCCAGAGATGAGGTATCTCTACTGGTCCAGTATGGAGCTGTTGTGTCTAATCCTGGCAGATCATGTCCCTGGCTTTGCATCCAAGTCACTTGGATTGTTACTGTTCCTCCGCTATTCCAGTGTAATTACACTGCGGTTTTGGTGGTTTCTTAGTGCAGGATCTGACCATGGGGGATGGACAACCCAAATGAGTTGACCATGTGTGAATGGCTTTTGTGTTACTTGTGCTGCGCATGGAGCATGCATGGTTGTACCGGCTCTTCTCACCTTCACTGCTGCTCTCCAGGCTTTTTGAATGCTGTTTTTTAGTTTCTTCTTTTCTGGTGTCTTGTTTTTATTCAAAATCTTCCCCGTCTTACCAGCCCTCTCTTTTATTTCACTGGCACACCTCTGCCTAATTTGGATATGTGTTCAGTGTCTCTCAGTCCTAACTGGGTGTCTCTCCCCGTTCTCCCTTGGTCATCTTTGGCCTTTCTGCTCCTGCTCACCTGGTTGTTGCTTCAGTCTTCATCTTGTTTGAGTCTTGTAACTCTTTCTCCTCTGCTCACTTCATCCCTCTTTCCATCATGCTGCACCAATTATCCTTGTGTCGTGGATGGAGACATTGTCCTGAAAGTCAAAGCGGTAATCTTAGTTGCTTAGGTGTTGCCTTCCAGATAAGGATAGATGAGGGCATATAGCATGAAGATGTTATGTCCATCGGCTAATCAGGTTTTCAATGGTTTTCCTTTATTATTTGCTGTAGAGTTTTGTTGTTACTTTTCTAAACTCCTATTTTGTATGTTTTCATTCCAAATCCCCATAGATTTTATTCATGTCTGTGAGGTCAGGGATCTAAAAGTTTATTAAACTGCCAGAGGCACATCAATTCTGAGAGATCTGTGCTATGCTTTGTGCTCGGTTTTGTTTTGTTTTTGTTTCCCACTGGAGCATAATCTATACTATGGGGATTATCGGGAGCACTGAGCAGACAAAGTATGCAACAAACTAAACCCTGGCTTTAACTGGTGGCTAACATTTAGATTAAAAATAAGACATAGTTAAAGATCGGTATCTTTACCTGTCTTGCAAATGTTTCTTGAGGATGTTCAGACCGAAAAGTCTGTTGAAAGTGATGAATAGACTTTCTCCATTTCATGTGATGTGTTGTTTCTTATTCCTTAGTTTTGTGCCCACAGTATCTGCTTCACTCTGACTCGCTGCACTAAGCACAGTCTGTTGGCCAGGCAGGATCTGTTTGATCTTTATAAATGTTATTTCTGTATTTATTGTGCGGATGGGGTAATACATCCCTCAAAAAACAAGTCCTTGTTGAACTAGGCATTAGAGACACATAGTGAAGATGCAGCCATTCATAAGAAGGCTTTCTCATAGAGTTAATGACAAGAGGTAGGAGGAAAAATGAAACAGGAAGGCAGAACGCTGCTCCTTAGGCTAGGGAAATGATGTGGGCAGGAGGAACCAAGACCAAGCCCTGTCTGCTGTGTAAAGGTCTCTGCCTTGGCCTGGGTTAGCTCTGCCCCTGCTGCAGGGGTCATGGCTGCCTTTGCCATTAATGCAAATATAACAGAAAATGCCAATCCTGGTTTCACACAGAGGTGGAACCTCGATGAATACGCTCTATCAGGAACATGTTCCAGAGATGTGCCTAATGCATCCACTAAATGGGCTTTGTCTGCCAGTGTCTCAAAGTTGTGTGAGCAGTTCAGCTCCCTCACCTTGTCTGGGACACTTCTTCCCATCCCTGCCTGCTGTCATGAGGAAACCCTTCTAGGCCTTGATCTGTGATGCTGGAAAGAGACTTAGGATGGAGGTTCCTATTACAAGGAAAACAAGCCATGTCCCATGGACAGTCTATCTCCCTGTCCATCTTAGGCAACTCTTACAGTAACACAGAGGGAGTTTGGATGGCTGCCACAGGTGGGGTCGTGCGTTGCTTTCCCAGCTGAGGGGACATCAGCTGCAGCTCCTCTGGGAGGTACACTGGGATCTGAGCCTGGGATGGAAGTGAGATGGTCCCCTGGGTGGAAGGTGAATAGTAATTGTTCCTGCTCAGATAACTTGCTGGACAGGCTGCACTGGGAACGAGCACTTTTTGTTCCTCTAACTAAAGCTCAGTGCGGAAGAGTGATTTTCGCACTAAGTTGTGCTGTTCTCTCTAGAGAGATTTTGCCAGGCTGTGATTGGGAACAAGAGGCGAGATTAGGCAGTCAACCATGATGTTCCTGGAGTATCAAGTGAGAAGACGGAGTCCTGCTGAGACAGCAAGCTGGCTGCTTCTCCCCACATCTGATGTCAACACGAACAGATATAGATGAGCAGGCAAGGAGATGAAAAAATTTGGGGCACATGAATGGCTGCTGATCTTTGTTATGTTCTGAAGATTTCTGGATGTAAATATGCAGATTCATAGATTCATAGGTTGGTCCAGGCCGGAAGGGACCTCCAAAGGTCATCTGGTCCGACCTCCCCGCAGTCAGCAGGGACACCCCCAACTAGACCAGGTTGCCCAGGGCCTCGTCGAGCTTCACCTTGAATATCTCAAGGGAAGGGGCCTCAACCACCTCCCTGGGCAACCTGTTCCAGTGTTCCACCACCCTCATGGTAAAGAATTTTTTCCTAATATCCAATCTAAATCTCCCCTTCTCCAGCTTAAAACCATTGCCCCTCATCCTGTCGCTGCAGGCCTTTGTAAACAGACCCTCCCCAGCCTTCCTGTAGGCCCCCCTCAGGTACTGGAAGGCTGCTACGAGGTCTCCCCGGAGCCTCCTATTCTCCAAGCTAAACAACCCCAGCTCCCTCAGTCTGTCCTCATAGGAGAGGTGCTCCAGCCCCCTGATCATTTTGGTGGCCCTCCTCTGGACCCGCTCCATCAGGTCCATGTCCTTTCTATATTGAGGGCTCCAGACCTGCACACAGTACTCCAGGTGAGGTCTCACCAGAGCAGAGCAAAGTGGCAGAATCACCTCTCTGGATCTGCTGGCAACACTTTTGATGCAGCCCAGGATGTGATTGGCCTTTTGGGCTGCGAGAGCACATTGCCTGCTCATGTCCAGCTTCTCGTCAATCAGCACCCCCAAGTCCCTTTCCTCAGGGCTGCTTTCTAATACCTCATCCCCCAGTCTGTATTTATACTGAGGATTGTTTCTTCCCAGGTGCAGAATCCTGCACTTGCTTTTGTTGAACCTCATGAGGTTCATCTGGGCCCACCTCTCCAGCCTGTCCAGGTCCCTCTGAATGACATCCCGTCCCTCCGGTGTATCGACAACACCACACAGCTTGGTGTCATCTGCAAACTTGCTGATGGTGCTCTCAATCCCTCTGTCTATGTCTTTGATAAAAATGTTAAACAGTACTGGTCCCAGGACGGACCCTTGAGGGACACCACTAGTCACTGCTCTCCATCTGGACTTAAAGCCATTGAGTACCACCCTCTGGGTGCGACCATTCAGCCAATTCCTTATGCACCGAACCGTCCACCCATCAAATCCGTATCCCTCCAATTTGGCAAGTAGAATGTTGTGAGGAACTGTGTCAAAGGCCTTACAGAAGTCCAGATAGATTACATCCATAGGTCGCCCCTTGTCTACTGACCTAGTCACTTCATCATAGAAGGCCACTAGGTTAGTCAGGCAGGACTTGCCCCTAGTAAAGCCATGTTGGCTGTCCTGAATCATCCCCCTGTCCTCTATGTGCCCAAGCATGGCATCCAGAAGGATCTGTTCCATGATCTTCCCAGGCACAGAGGTGAGGCTGACAGGTCGGTAGTTCCCAGGGTCCTCCTTTCTTCCCTTTTTAAAATGTTTAATGACATTTTGGAGCAGGCACGCAGTCTGTCCAGAGCTTGATCTTGCTGCAGGCATTCAGAAGTTCAGCGCTCTGTCCTCTATCTTCCAGTCCCTCTGTGAGCCCATGGCTCGCATTTCCACAGCATGTGACAATTGCACCTGTGTTGCCAGAGCCATGACAGAAGAGCGAGAGATAGGAGCTAGTGGAAGTGCTAAAGCTTTCTCATGAGCATAATAATGGTAACAATTATTAATTATAAGTATAATGATAATTCTCTTCCCACTTCAAATTTTTTCTTTAGCTTTAGGAGCTAAAGTGGTACCAAGTTGCTGTGCTCATCTGCACTGGTGGCAGTGCTTGGCTGCATCGGACCGAGGCCTTGGCTTCAGTAGAGGACTGGGGTGGGATGTGCACATGGAGGTATTGGAATTGCTCTCGTGGATCAGACCTCTGGGTCCATTGCCCATCTTTGTGTCTTCAGAGGAAGGTGCAGGAATCCCTGGGCTACACAACTGGAAAGAGCTGCCTGGAGAAGTCTCTTTCTGATTCCTCTTAGTGGAGTCTTTCCACCCAGAAGCGGGAGGGTTTCCTGGGGATCTTCTCATTATTCACAGAAATGCCTTATCCTTTCCAGATCCCTCACTAGCTCCTGTCCTTGGGACCACATGAAAGTGATTTACACAGCAGTGTTTTGTGCAGTGTAAAAAGGCATTCTTTATTAATTTTCAGCTTATTGCATTTCACTTTCCAAATCCCTCTTTCCTCATGCCAGAAAATGTGCAGAACAGTGTAACACATTTTCTTTGTCATTTACTCTTTTGAAACCTCCCTATGAACCTAGTCTCCATCTTTTCAGCTGCTCTTTGGCATTTTTGGGTGCTGCAGATTTAGACCAAATTTAAGCTAAGTCGGATATCTCTCCCCTGTACCACTGTCTGCAGGCTAAATGCAACCTCTCCCAGGGGCATTTTAAACATCCCAATAAGCTAAAAGTGGCAGTCCTTTAATCACAATTTTGAGAACACACTCCAGTAAATTAGAGGCTTGGTTTGCAGAAGTTGTGATATTTTGTGGCTACTATACAGTGCTCATCAGAGCATACCTAAGGCTAACTGAGCAGAACAAGGCACATTTTAATGTGATGCATATGACAAAAAAGAATTTCAATTTCCTTTGTATTTACAAAGGTCAACGACAGGAGACTCTGCCAGGAGCTATGCTTAAAAACATCTCTTAAAATTTATTTCTGCTCCTGAGTGCTGTCATGGCCAGTATTTTGCCTCGAGAGTTGCTTGGGGATGCTACCCTGTGATTCCCCCCTATGCTAAAATGGGAGGAAAGAGGGTGGCAGGGAGTAAATAACAAAAATAAGCTTTTAGTTGCTCTTAACCCATGTGAGAGAGACTCCAAAAAAGGAGCAGGTTGCTTCTAGTAGGTTGAATCCAACACACAGGCTACACAGAGGACACACAGGTCAGGATGCCAAAAGGCTTTGGCTGTGCTCCTGTCTTGGGCGCAGACCACCGTCCCATTCCCCTGTGAGTAAATGATGCTAGGGTTGGCCTTTAGCACTGGTGCATGCACGCTGCCATAAACTGGAAGCACAAAGCACTTGAACTTGGCACTTAGCGTTAAGCACTAGCTCTTGGCTATGAACAGAAGTGAGGCACCTCACATTAGGCTTAGATGGGAACAGTAAATTCTTCTGCTCAGAATGCAGCTTTAGTTAGGCAGAGATTTTCTTGTGCTGTGAACCAGGACCTCTATTCTAGCAGAGTTCTTTTCCTTTCTCTGTCTTAAAGGTTCTTCATCATTAAGGAAAGTTTCCTGCTCTACTACGCTGAGAGTGAGAAGAAGAGTTTTGAAAGCAATAAATACTTCAATATCCACCCCAAGGTGAGGAGTGTTTGCATAGGAGAGGGGTTTGTTTTGTTTCTAGCTTCCCTCCACCTCCCTGGGCCCAGCAAGTGAAAAAGGGGTAAGTCACAAACTTCTCACAGATCCAAGGAAGCCTCAAAAAAAGCAAGAATCATGTCAGTACTTCTTTGGACTTCTTAATGATTCAGCAGGTACATGACTTTAATATGGGTTTTTTTTTTTTGCCTGATAGTAGATGTATGCCCTTGTTTTCATGACCCCCCAGTCAAATAATCTTATGACTATGAGACTACTGTTGGCAAAGCCAGTGGTGGGGCTAACAGCTTCGGTTGCTGCTTGTTTCCAGCCTGTACTTGCACTCATAAGCAGTGGCAGCCAACCCTTACATGCCCTCAGCTCCAAGAAGCAGTCTCCGTAGCTCTACCACCTGGAGCTCTCATGGAGAGACTCTTTGGTCTTAGTCTGCTTTTATCCTCTGTAGTCACTGGAAGATGATGGAGCGCGTGTGCTTCCAAAGGTGCCGATTTCACCCAGCCTGGTGAGGGGTTGCAGGCTACCTGTCTGTCCCCACACAGAATGTGTGGGATGTTGACCTACTGGTGGTGACTAATGGATGCACAACCTGTCTCATGCTACCACACTGTCTCTGCAATGTCTGCCCCTGTTGGGAGATCACCTCCTGCTTGATGAAAGAGCTCCCACTTGCATCTTCTAGCTAGAGGCCTTCCCTCCAAGCTGAATGCAGGAGAGACATCTTTACCCCCTTTCGGATACCTCTTGGAGGTCTGGTGGTGGTAGGAGTCCCTCTGCTTTTCTGTGTGTGTATTGCCCCTCCTGGGGTAGCCAAGGCAGGGCAGGGGCCCACACGTGACCAAGGGGGAAAGTTCAGCTTCTGGTTAGTTGGTAGTATCTATATTTGATTCTGCTGACTGATTGGTGTGCTCTGTTTCCTCCTCAGGGTGTCATACCCCTGGGAGGCTGCATCGTGGAACCTAAAGAAGAGCCCAACATGCCTTATGCCATAAAGATCTCTCATGAAGACTTCCATGTAAGTAGACTTTTTCTTTCTCAAAAAAAAAAACCAAAAAAAAAAACCACCAAACAAAAAACCAACCAACCACAACAACAAAATCCAAAAATGACCACCACAAAACATTTTATTGCTGATGAGCAGAGCTGGATTGGCAGTCTTTCCCACCCCACCAATGTGTGCCTACCCTCTCTGGGCAGACTATCCTGAGACAGGGTGGCTTAGCATCCAAAGTCCCCTCAAGGCTTTGCTGCTACTCCTGCTTTGACAACATACAAGGAAACTTGCTCTTTCTGACAGCAGGTCTTATGGTACTAGCAGACCTGTAGACAGATATTCCAGAGCCCTAGAGCTCATGTCACCGTGTCATTTTATTCCTACCATGACCAATTGCCATGTGTATCTCTTTCCAATGTGTGGAAGCCTGGGTCATATTTGCTCTCATATGATGCCTCCCACAGAGGTGGAAGCCTGTGGTGGGGTCTCCTCCCACCATAGCTGTGCTAGCTGTGTCCAGTTCATGCCCTGAGTGCACAGAGGCGCATAAGGCACCAGCCTCTCTAATTTGGGTTTTTTTCCCTTTCCTTCACCTCCCCTCCCCTCTTCTAGGGTAACATTGTTCTAGCAGCCGAATCAGAATTTGAGCAGGCTCAGTGGCTGGAGATGCTACAGGAGTCTGGAAAAGTGTAAGCTTCTTTCTGTTCCTTATTCTCTTTGATCTGCTCTGTAGATGTGTAAAGGATAAAGAGGGAAAAGCCTGACTAGAAGGACTACAGGGAGGCAGAGAAACTCCCCAAGACTAGTGAGACCCTTATTGTCTCCTGGACCCATCCTTTTCCTAAATGAGAAAGCTGACACAAAGCTTCCCACGTTGGTGTGCAGTGTGACTATGCTCCATGGGACACAAGATCCATGGCAGAGATCTGGCACCCACTCAGCACGAGCAGGCTCAGCCACCACAGAGGAGGAGGGACCCAGATTCAGCCCTTGAGTAATTAAAAGATTTTCCTTCGGTAGCATAGGTCTGCACTTGCCTTCATCAATGGTAGACTTAACTATTGCCAAGAGCAATAATTTGGGGGTCAAGTTAATCTTTCAAATATGTATGGGAGGAAAGGAGAGTGGCTGCACAGCTCAGGGGGAGTTCTCACAAGCACGCCCTGTGCAACTGCTTATTTCACACTGCCAGCTTTTTCTCCAGTACTTGCTCCGATATTCCAGCACTATAGTGCTTAAAACAGGAGCTAGAGCGGTGGCTGCTATCATTCAGCAGACTACCTGCACTTGGCTGAAAATCTGCCTGAGACACCCCCTTTTCTCCCCTCTCTGTTTCTGTTCTTGCATCAGAGGAGGAGGGTGATGCAGCTCCAGCCTAATGAGTGCTGATGAGAGGCTGCATGTGAGGAGAAGCACAGATTGTGATTTACGTTTGCAAGGTCAGGTTGGGAGCCAAGCAGCAGCCAGAAAGGCACAGTATGGGCCAGTAAATTGATCTGCAATCAATTGGAAAGCTAAAAGGACACAGCTGAAATCTTGTAGGCAACCTGTTTTAGCGCCCTGTTGTTCCTGGATGGAGATTGTACTGTGGATGACACTGCAGCACTTACAGGTTATTGTGATCATCCTGCAGTCTCCCTCATTATTTAAAACTAACCAAAGAAAAAAAAAAACTGACTCACTCTTAAAAAAAAACCCCAACACCCCGACTTCATAGACTGAGATTTTGTTAAATAGGGGAAGAGTTAAAAATATACCCAGAATGGGAAACATCTTCTATCCTCTTTCCATTGTTTCAGTTTTGTCTGCTGCCTCTTTACATCTGGGGCTGGGTGGTGTGTGTGCACCTGCCTGTGCAGCTGCTTGTTACCTCCACCATCACAGTCTGCTCAGTGGTGCCTTCAGCTCTTCGCTCCTCTCCAAGTCTCCTGGTTTGATAAGGGAAACCTCTTATTCAATGTGGGGGGGACCTGATGGTCTCTCCACCCTCCTAATGTGTTGTGGCTGGGACTTACCACATCTGCCAGATCCTGAAAGCCTTTCAGAAAGGCACGAAGCCCTTAGTCCCAGCCGGCCATACTCTCTTCCCATGCAGAGAGGCCTTTGCTGTGGCTAGTGGGGGAGAGGAGCACACATATGCTCTCTATGCCCATAGTGGCACTCCCTGCACTGGTTAAAAGTAGACTTCATGGGCAATGGGGGGAACAAAAAAAAAATAATCACCAACTGGTTTTTGTCAGGAGAAAGGTATGAAATAGGACATGGTTGAGCCCAGCTGAGAATAATGTTGAGTGCTTGTTCTGAGAAATGTGCTAGCAGTTGCCACACCATATGTGTACCTGTGACACTTTGCTTGGGCCATTTTGATTGGCATAAAAAATGACCTGGTAATTTGGGAAGGAGGAAAAATTGGGTTGTCCTAGTTCTCTCTTGTTTTCTGGAAGATATTTGTGGCTACTGCTGGAAAAGAACCAATTCAGACTTGGGAATTTCTACCAGTGACTCAGTACGTGTGAAATCACTCAAGGTGCTATTTCCTACTTGCATCCTGTTGTCTTCTAAGCAAAGGTCCCTTCCCTATCTCTATCCCTTTAGGCCCTTGGCAAAACTATGCTCCTTCCTTTCTTGACCCTCACACCCTCTACTTAGGCAGCCCTACCTTCATATAGCCTGTCTCCTTGGGTGGCCCTTCCTTTGTGTCACCTCTTTCCTCATCCCCATAAATATACGGATGATTATCCATCCTGGGCTGTTGCGTAGGTAACATAACACATATGTCCCATGGACCATGAAGTGCTAAGTGTCTCCAAAAATTGGGTGTGGATGCTCTCAAGAAAGATAAAATGCAGGCAAAGCTGGAGAGATGTTCCCAGTGCTGCAAAAGGACTGGAACAGATATGGTTTGGGCTGTGTAGCAAACAGAGATACTTTGGGGTTTTTTCAAAGTGTATTGTAAGGGCACTTTCTACTTGTCCCAAGAGCCTTCCCAACCCTGTGCTTTCCAGGACTTCAAGCAATGTGGCTTTTTCTGATGAGAACTCACTTGGTAAGAAGTACAAAATAAAAAAAGTACTTGCTCTCCCCTCAGCTGCAGTCGGAGCCTGTACCTCCCTGCAGATGTGCTTACACACTAGCACTGGTTACAGTAGTTAAAAGGAATAAAAGCTCAAATCTACACACTGATACCAGCGCATCTTCTAAGTTATACAGCTGTGGGTGTAGTAACCTTTGAGTTACAGACAAGGAAGCATCTTGTTAGGCTGGGGAAGGGAGCACTGAGAAAGTGGATCTAATAAACAGACACCTTAAAGGCTACAGCCGTTTTGAAACCCTCCAAGTAATCATGTGATAAACTCTGTCCCCCTGAGCTGTTTGTTGTTGGTTCTCTGGGATCAGATTTATCCTGTGTCAGAGAATGTTAGTGGAAAAACACATTCACACCCACATGTTCTCGTTCAAGACAATGTCATCTACCTGTGGGCAAAACATCACCTTTTCAATTAGCATTCTAATTTCCTCTGCACTTTAGAAATATCTTAGATGCTCATTAGCTGAAAATAAACCCAGCTGCCTGCAAAGAGCACGAGGCAGTGCTTGGGCTGCTGGAGCTGTGAGCTGCCTGGTCCCTGGGGTGATGTGTGTTTAATATATTTGTCTGGCTTTTGTAAGAGACGGAGAGCAGGTTGCCTTGAAATTGTTTTATAAGAGGTTGCCAGCTTACTGTTTCCAAAAAGCTACAATTTCAAGTGGCTCACAAAGAGGACTGGTACAGGAAGGCTTACAGGTATTTACTATTAATAAGCTCCCTTGGGTTTTAACAAAGATGGTAAAATTTCTGGAACAGCAGTTGCTGTTCCTGTATGTACACCTATATAAATAGATTGAGATGAATTTTACATATGCATTTTATGTGTGTAGATACTGTTTTCTAATGGAATGCGAATAGAAGTGAGAAGCAAACTCCATTTCTGGTTCTGTTTTTAATTTCCACGTCCTTGTCCTTGGTTATGTAGTATCTGTATTAAAGGCTACCCTGTCCATCAACTCAATCAGTAATGGACATCTTCTTAACAGTCATTTTTGGAGCCTAGTTTCATAATGTTTTCAAGAGACCTTGAGATCCTCTGGCCAATGGTGCTACAATAACACAAGGTACTCTTTGAATAAGCCTGCTTCCTTTAACTCTGCCTGCTTCCCAGCATCTCATCTGGCTTTTATCTCTGTTTCTCCATTGTTTTTACAGGGAGTGCCACTTAACTCCCAGTGTAGGGCCAGACACTAAATCCTAGTGGCTTACAAGTTTAATGGAGGAGCGATTGATTGGTTCCAGGGTGGATGATGGGTACCAGAAAAGCTGAAGATACAAGGCTGTGGAAAGGAGACAATAAACCTTTAATGTTTGAAGGGAAAGAGTGGCTATAGCAGAAAAATACTGGAAAAGCTGCAGAAGACAGTGTCACTGGCAAATGGGAAGTTAGCTGAGTTAAAAGCTAAAAATCTGGTTCTTAAGTCTGTTGGGATACATTTAATGGGTTGCAGGTACATCCTGTTGCAGTTGAAGGCTGTGCCTGGGCTGGGCTGGAGAGCCCTTGAGGCAAAGTTCAGCATAGAAATCCCCAAAACACTAGAGAAACATTTGAATACATGTGTGGTGTTGATCTACAGCTCTTGTATTTAAATAAATAAATAAGATTGCTGAATGTCTGGGAAATTTCTCCAATTCATTTGTGGAGAAAAATCTAGAGAACCACTGTCCCAACTGACGAGTGTGTGTGTGTTGGAATCCCTTGGTAGATTGCGAGGCTAAGTCCTGCTGCCTTGCTCTCTGGGATCCTTAGCTCTCTCACATTGTCTGCCTTTTGTCTGCTCTCTCTAGGACCTGGAAGAATGCCCAGCTGGGAGAAGCCATGATCGAGAGCCTGGAAGCCCAAGGACTGCAGCTGGCCAAGGAGAAACAGGAGTATTTAGGTAGGAAATTCTTACTTGCAAAAGCCATAAACCCCAAAATAGCCATTTTGCTTTTCTGGAGTAGTCAGTGTGGTCAAGCCAAGCAGCTACAGGTTTTTACTCTTGACTTTTACTGGATAAACCTTTTTGAGTAGTCAGCAGCTGAAATTCAAGTTTTGAAGGGAGTCAAAACATGAAAATATTAAGGTAGAATCTGGACGCCTGTGTGGAGTGTAGAAGGAGGAGCATGCCTTGGCCAGCATGCTGCAGTCCTGCAGCTCTGGATGGCCGGACTGTGCAAATATTTGCTGCCCCTGAGAAGTTTGGATGTGCTGATTTCAGCCGCCCATCAGGCAAACAGCCAATACCTTTATCTCCCTGAATCACAACAGGACTGGTATTTCCGAGGCTGATGACAGCCCTTCATGCATGGGTTTTCCTCTCCTAGCTGCTTTTTGGGCTTAATCTACTTGGTCTTTGTATGCATTTGCCTACACTGTTCATACTGACAGTGGGAGCATTTAATGGGCTTGTTTGAGGTGTCTAACAGCAGTGGCTAATTTGTCATTGCTCTCTCCAAGGGCAGAGTTTTGACAAAACATTATTTTGCAACCACCAGAGCAGTCTAAAGAGGCTAAGAGGCTTAAGAGGGCCACAGTATGATAAAAGACAAGGTGATGGAGGAATAGAGGAATATGCCTTATGTGGCAAACAAGAGATACTTGGTATATAAAATATATATTTGACTGGGTTCTTTGGTCCATGACAAGAACATTCAGAGCTGGTCAATTGTCACAGTTGGTTACTTTCTTTTCACAGCAATTGTCTATTTCTTCCTATATAACTGCTTCTGCCTCATTAGCCTTACTTTCAATGACCTGTGTCCATCCTGTAGTTAAGCTTTGAGGTCAGACACTGCTCCTGGCAGCAGGCCAAGGCTCTCTGGAGGAAGCAAACACTGTTCTGGGAAATTCCCTGAATCCCCCCCGAGTTACCTTCCACCTGCCCCCCACCCAGCTGGGATCCAGGCTTCTCTCTCAGGCTGAGACTTTGCGGAAGTCCATTAAACCATGGGCTTGGCTCCCCAGGAGGGGCAGAAGAGAGAGGGTGGGAGAACCTCTCACAGTGCATCTCTGCTGGGCCCCAGCAAGGAGGAGGAGGGTGAGAGAGGGAAGGAAGGGCAGCAGTGGTGATCAGCAGAGCTTCAGTAACATAACACTATTACTATGGCTCCAAGAGCCCTGCGGTGGGCAGGGGGTAGAGGTCTGCGTTCCTCCCAGCAATAGTAAACCCTTCAGGTCTCCAGTACAAAGGAAACCAGTAGCATACTCCTCACCGGTACGCAGAAGACTTAATCATAAGGTGCTGCAGTGAATTTGACCATGCTCACACGGCAGCTGAGTGGCAGAGATGCCAGCATGCTTGACTGTGAGGAATGTGTTTCTGTCTAGTTTCCTGTAAGTGTGACTAAGCTGCCTAAGGCTCTTTAAGATTAGAGTGTAGCACAACACAGGTATATCAGGTCACAGTGTAAGCATCAGAGCAGAATCTCTGGTGGGCATGTGTCCTTCTCAGTAGACAAGATCAAACTGATGTGAGATTCCACCTGGAGTACTGTGTCCAGCTCTGGAGCCCTCAGCATGGGAAGGACATGGACTTGTTGGAGCGGGTCCAGAGGAGGACCACAAAAATGATCAGGACAGGCTGAGAGAGTTGGGGTTGTTCAGCTTGGAGGAGAGGAGGCACCAGGGAGACCTTATAGCGGCCTTCTAGTACTTAAAGGGGGCCTACAGGAAAGATGGGGACGAACTACTTAGCATGACCTGATGCGATAGGACAAGGGGTAATGGCTTTAAACTGCAAGAGGGCAGATTTAGACTAGATATAAGGAAGAACTTTTTTTGCAACGAGGGTGGTGAGACACCAGAATGGGTTGCCCAGAGAAGTGGTAGATGCCCTGTCACAGGAAATATTCAAGGTCAGGTTGGATGGGGCTCTGAGCAACCTGATCTAGTTGAAGATGTCCTTGTTCATTGCAGGGGGAGGTTGGACTAGATGACACTTAAAGGTTCCTTCCAACCCAAACTGTTTAAGGCCAGGCTGGATGGGGCTTTGAGCAACCTGCTCTAGTGGGAGATGTCCCTGCCCATGGCAGGGGGGTTGGAACTAGATGATCTTTAAGGTCCCTTCCAACTCTAACGATTCTATGATTCTAGGAAATATTCCTCACAGCTAAAAGTTCTGTGGCTAAATTAGGGGATTGATTTCTGGGCTTGGCTGGAGCATCCAAAAGTGACAACAGGGAGCTGGCAGTGATGCCCGGGGGCTGAAGGAGAGGGATGGGACACTGAGCTGCAGGAGGAGAACTGGCTGCTGCTACACAGTGCACCCACTTAACCTTTCTGTGCCTTTGCTTCCTTATGTGTGAAGCAGAGATAAGGATATTTTCCTAACTCAGCTAGAGGACGGTGAAGGTTAGATTGTTAATGCTCTTTAAGAACATTGAGAGGAACCCGTGGAAGCAGTACACGGCAATATGGTTGTTTAGTTTATTAAGTTGTTTGGCAGGAGGGAAATTACAGAATATCCTATTAGTGTCATCTCAGCGTTTGGAGTCTCCCAGACAGATGTGTTCAGAGCAATAGGGAACACTGTGTTTTCAAGCTCCAGTCAATGTTTCATACTCACAAATACCCCCAGGATATAAATTGCTTTTCTCTGCATTTGGCCTTTGTGTGTGCTTGCAGATAAGCTAATGGAAGAAACAGAAGAGCTGTGTCTGCAGAGGGAGCAAAAAGAGGTGAGTGTTCAACACAAGCCAATTTCCTTCAGCTTCCATGTGGCATGGGAGATTGGGAGTTGTTGGTTTGAGAACACAACAGGTTTCAGGGAGGGAGGCTGTGCAGCCAAAAGGGTCCCCAGCCAACCTCTGGGCCCTGGGGATGAAGAGAGGAATAAGAGTTTTGCCATGGGATAGGTCCTGGAGGTGTATCCCTGCTCCCCTTCCCAGGCACTCTCCATGCAGTGTACTTGTGATTGTGTCTCCAGGAGGGCCAGGGAGGAATGTCAGATTAAATTCATATTCACTGGGTTGAATTAAATACTTCTTATTGGGTAGATTCAAGAGGATTCTGGCAATCAACTTGTCTGTCTCCACAGTTTGAAAGCAAACAAACAGACCTGACATTGTTCTAGTGTAGAGATACTGCAGTGAGAAACAAGGAGCAGCAAAAAGCAATGTGGTTTGTTCTTTGGACACCCCAGAGATAGTGCAATGTTTATTACTCTCCCTAGGGGAAGCCCAAGAGAGCACTCCCTTAGGTGTGACTATTGTACATTAATTTGTCAAGTTTATTATTGTTTTCCAAACTATTCCTAGCCCGTATTTGCTTAATATAAAAGTACCTCATTCTCATATTTAAACCAAATCTATACCAGTTTTTATAGCACCATCATAAAGTTATTGCAACATAACTTTGCAAATGGGTTGTCCTAATACATGGTAGGAAATCCTGCATGGATGCAGACTCACCACATCACAATCCTGCCAACTGCCACATGCTCTCTTCTCCAGTTAATCCAAAATGACCGTTGCCCATCTTTAGCAAAAGACGGCAATGCTGACCCAGGCTTCTCAGGCCTGTGTTTTTCCTGTGTACGTTTCTGAAGAGGTGAGGTCTGAAGAGGTGGCTTGGATGCTCCTTCAGGCTAAGCTACCTCTGCTTTTGGAGGGAGACATACCTTTCTGGTGAGGTAGCCTGCTGAACAGCCCACAGCCATAGGGAGGGAAATGGCCTTGCCCAAAGACCCTGGAAGAAATCTCTGCTCTGGCAAAGCAGTGCATGGTATTTCCGTCGCCCACAAAGAGCAGATGGGGCCAGGTTAGTTTGGAGGAGTTTGTTACTGATGAAGGAATGAATACATAGCTCTGAGCTGTGGTGGTCTGACCTGCTGCGAGCCTTGTGGTATTTAGTGCTCTTTAAGCATGGTTTTATTAGCACAAAGAGAGTGATAGGCTGCCGAAAGCTGTAACTATGCAGTTGGTGTTTTCCTGTCCCAGTGGGGATGGGAAGCAAGGCTGAGCTAGTAGAAATACCACACTTGAGGTGCAGCAGTGCTGGGGCTGTTGCATTCCTGTCCAGGCTTCTGTAGCTGCACATGTGGGTGTCTGGAAATGGTACATGCATATTGAGTCCAGCTTTCCCAGGGAGCTTTGGACCTTCTGTACAGGTGTGGCAGACCTGATCTGTGGATGGAGCATGTCTGGGATTTCCAGGTGTCTGAGAACCTGGCTGGGACTTCCGGATGACTGGAAAACCTCAGCCAACCTTCAGTTCCTTCTAATTGCCCTTGGACAAAAGCGTGGTGGAGTCAGACACCCTGTGGCTCTACAGTAGCTCACGTTAAAAGTCCCAGGCATTGGTAACAGGGAAGCCTTTCCTAACTATAAGTGTGTCATCAGAGTGTATTCCTGTCTTCTCTTTTGGTCCAGGAACTTGAGCGTCTGAACCAGGTCCTGGAAGCGGAGAAGCACCGGTTTGAAGAGGTGGTGCGGGAGCTGCGGCTGGAGCAGGAACAGATCAGACGGTGAGGCAACAAACTGCTCAGGGCAGGAAAGGACACAAACTCCCACACTGGGGAGAAGTGCTGCTGTGGTGGCAAATCAAAACAGTTCCTAAAATCCACTTATTTTGTGCAGGTAGGAAGGAGATATATGCTATATTGACCAAAACAGGAATGTTCGAGATCTGTTTATCTGCATTTGCTATTGCTTGTGTTACAAATAGAATACAACTATATTTCATTTCATGTCCAGGGCTCCAGCAACTTCATTTTCAAAAGGCTGGGACTTGAACAAACCCCAGGTTAGTCGGGGTAGCATGGCAATGGACAGGTTCTAGAGGATTTCAGAAAGGTCGTTAGTTTGATTGACTGACCAACCACGTGGGCTCCAGACATCTGAATCTGGTTTTCCACCATTAGCTGAATGACACTGGTTGGATGATGAAGTTGCCTCACCGAGAATAATTTTGACATTTTAAGAATTACAATATGCAAATTAAGAACAGCAAATGTATTTAGGAAGGGGAGGATCCAAGTGCTTTGCCCGGAGTGTTGAAAGGGCAGGTTTTGCCATTGCCTTCTCTTTTTTTTTTTTTTTTTTTCTTTTTCTCTCTCTAAATAACACCCGAGAAACACCAGTGTGATTTTGGAAGCCATTTTTGTTATCATAGACCTATATCTGCTTCAACATGACTGTCCTGTCTGAGCTCTTCCAGTTGCAGTTCCCTTGCTAGAGAAGCACGCACACATCTGGTTTTGTTTTGACGATCAGGAGGCACAGTAAAGTCTCTGGACGCCCGTAGTGTGTTCAAGGCGGGATGCTTCCTGGCAAGCTCTGGACTCTCCAGGGCTGCCTGTACCAACCACCAGTGACAGGTCCTGCAGAGTCTGAGTGTGGTCTGTGGGGCTAGCGTTCCCCTGCACTAGCTGTCACCCTTTTTGCTTCTTTAGGGAGCTAGAGCTCACAGCCCGCTCCCTCAAAGGAGTGGAGGAAGAAAAGAAAGAGTTGCGAAGCCTGACACAGTCCTTACAGAAAACCCTAGAGGTGAGTGACCAGTTCTCCCCTCTGAGTGACAGCATTTTGGGAATGATCCCTGAGAACTGACCAGGGCTGAAAGCAATGCTGTCCTGTGGAATTAATCTAACATCTGCCAGTGCTGGAGTTAAGCCCCGTGCGGATGGAAAGATTCGTTCAGTAGCTGATATGAAGGCCAAAATCCCCTTCAGAAAAGGACTGGAAGTGACACGGAGCCCACCAGAACCAAACTTTTTTCAGAAGTGCCAGGTGATGTGATGTAGGATGACAACTGTAAGCTGCAGCCTGGGAAGCTCAGGTTGAACGCTAGGGAGAGATTTTTCACCAGACAGGTAGGGCTGACCTAGCAGACACTGGGAGAGCCTGAGTAATCTCCATCCTGGAAGGTTTTAATGGCTCGACTGTAAAAAGCCACAGCTGACCATATCTTGCTGTGTTGACAGACCTGCTCGGAACAGGAGGTTGGACTGGAGCCTGCCAGAGGTCTGTTCCAGCCAACGTGGCTATAATTCTGTGGTAGCTTTCTGACTATTATTTTTTTTTTTAAAACTGCAACTCCCTAAGCATTGGCAGAAAGTGGAAAAGCAGAGAGGCATTCCTTGCTCACAGAAGGGAGCATGGTTCCCAGGGAATCATGTACCACATGAAAATTCAGAAAACAGAGTATTGATATATTAAAGCCTTTCTTTACTTGCTATCACTCTGGTGGATTGGTGGAAAGTGGCTTTTCTAAATGCGTATAATTTGTGAAGTTTCCACACAGCTGGCCTGCTGAAATCTCAATATCATCCTTAATGTTCGTGCCAGATCCTGCAAGTTTGTCAAAAATCTGTTGCTGTTGTTCCTTTGAACTCTTCCTTGCCCACAGTTATGGGTATGAAAACAGAACTGGAAAGTGAGGGAAGGAGCATTCATGCTCTAGGTGCACTACGGACTGAACATTTCACAGGAAAACAGCATGACAGGTCCTATCACCCCATAGTTAGAAGTGCCACAGAGGGGATGCCTCTAGTTCACACTGAGGAGCAAGATGAGCAGAGACCTGAAGGGAAGAGGAGGGAAGGTGGGGAAGCTGCCCACATTGGGGATGGATGCACTAGGGAAGCACAAGGCTCCAGTCCCTGAGCTGGGTCCTCACTAGCATGTCGTGTCAAAGCAGCCTCCAGGTTCTCATTCCCTTGCATAGTGAAGGCTATGGTGGAGCCTTGCTCCTCAAGAGGCAGATTTTGTTTCTCCTGTTTTTAACCTGAATGAGGAATGCGGATGTAAGAGTGGAGGGACTCAAGAGGGAGAAGCCAAGCAGGAATGGGAGCAGAAATGTTAGATTTGGCTGATACTCACAATCTCTGTCCTCCTTCAAGGAGCTCTCCCTGGAAAAGCAGCAAATGCTGGAGATGCTGGAAGAAAATGAGAGCCAGCTGCTGCCTCCAATGAGCCCCAGCAAGGAGCAGAGCCCCATCTGGGGACTGCACTGCAGCCTGCGACAGATTGAAGAGAAGATGCAGCAACTTCTGGAGGAGAAACTCCTGGCAGAGAAGAGGTGATGCAGGGCCAGGGGCTGTCCTGGTTTGGTCATTGATGCCAGAGATGGGGATATGGGACAAGATGCCATCCAGTGTCAAGAAGGTGGTAGGAAAAGAGGTAGTTTTCCCCCTTGCAGGTGGGAGGCAATCCGAACGGGTTTGGCTAAACATTTCCAGGTTTAAAATTAAGATCACTTCAAAACTGTTCCTCTGTTTATCCTGAGACCTGTAGAGAGGCAAGATCCTTTATAATTTCCATTCTTGGGTGTGGTAAAGGGAAGAGGACACTTCTTCCCTGCTCAGGCTTAGCAGTGCCAAATGATGTGGCTGTCTGCTGACTTGATTTTTGGTTTCCAACACAAGACAAGTCTGGAAGCTTGTCTGGTTCTCATGGCAGGAGTTCAGGTTATAAACACTTCAGAGAAGATGGGCAGAGTGAGGCAAGGCAGCTGAACTCCTTGCTGCCACTTGGACCTGCTCATTTCATGTCAGGGCTAAGGCATGTGAACCATGGTGTTTGTGGACTTGTGCATACGAAGTATTTAGTGCTCCTGTACCTCTTCTGGGGGCTGAGAATGTCCCATTAAAGAACTGTCCACCTGGCTTTCTCCAGCAATGCCTGTGTTATTGAAGTGCAGCACAGACAGTGCTCCTGTTAGTGCCTCTTTGCTCAGGGCAGCCAGGTAATTAAGCACGTCCCACCATAACACTGAGCCCTTTCCTTCCTGTGAGTTGTGCTGGGGTGGGAATGGTTGTCTTCCTTTGCTGTGCCCTGCACCAGGATGAAGGAGAATGAGGAGCGGTCCCGAGCGCTGGAGGAGGAGCGGGAGTTTTACTCTTCCCAGTCGCAAGCGCTGCAGAACTCGCTCTCGGAGCTGACTGCGGAGAAACAGCAGACGGAGAGAGACCTCAAGGTATCCCCTGTGCATGTCACATTGCTGTCCCTGGCCCCAGAGTTCTCTCATTTTCCCTTGCAGTTCATCCCCTATCAAGTGGTGGACTAGGTTTTATTTTGTTTCATTTTGTTGTTGGAAGTCTTCATTCACGTCATGGTAAATTGTGAAGTTGCCATGTTGTATCTGTGTAACACTACTATTTATTTTCTCATTCTGAGGCCTGATTAACCCATTCAGTAAAAGTCTTCATTTGCTTTGTGAAAGCTCCATCTAAAGATGGAGGGAGGGGGGAAAAAAAAGGTAAAAGAATAAAGATTTCAAAGAAACACTAATATGGACATTGCAGAACTGAGCAGAAATCTTCCCTCCTGACTTGTGCTCAGAGAATCAATTTTAAGATTTCTAAATCTTCGGGAACCTCTGCAGGAGCCTGGGTTCAAAAGCAGAGGAATGCAGGTGAGGTACCAGCCCTCCTTCATTATCCCAGGAATGGAAGATACCTTAATCTACATAAAGGCAATTGGAAAAACTATGCTATTTTATTTTAATCTAAGACATGTTAAAGTTAAGCTTATTATTAGCTGTTTGACACTCAACCACCTCCTACAAATACTTTGACAAAAAAAACCCCTAATTCTTCTTTTTCCTGCACTTCCAAGATTTTCTTACCCTGTAACCTTCCACTTGGCCAAACTAAAGCTAAATTGACCTAAGCTGTATTAGGTATTCTCATTTGCTACACTACTACTGATAACATTCTTTATTTCTAAGTTTTCTTGTGTTTAATTTCTGAAACTAAGTACTGTACACCTGTTTGTGGGAATTGACTGTCTTTATCTCAAGTCCTTCTCAGCTGAAAAGATGTCCTCCTGTTCCTGCTCACTGCAAGTACTCACATAAGCACAAATTCACGTGTTGAAGCACCATCTCTCATTCTACATGGTTCATTTTCACAGCTTCCCTCTCATTGCACGAAAGTCAGAGTAAAGGAGAATTACTAAAGTAATCTGGACTTCAGATTCTGTCTGAAGACACGAGGAACAACTTTTGTGTTGTCTTACAATATTTCTACTGGTTTTCCTTACTGTTGCCTTTTCTTTTTCATCTGCTTGGCAAGTCCTTCACAGCGCTTGTGAGTTAGCAGGATGGTTATTGAGAGACAAGCTGTTTTTCAGCAATGCTTATTCTCTTCCTCAGGCTGAGGTGAAGGTGCGCATGGATCTGGAGAAGAGACTGAGGGAAGCTGAGGCAGCATTGCAGAGCTTGGAGCAAGGCTTAAATTCTCTGGATTGCAACAAGGAGAAAGAGGAGAAGATGAAAGCAGATGTCAGCCACCTGAGAAGTAAGTCAGTCATCCATCCTCTCTACTGATGGAGAGCAAGCTCTGAGAGAGGAAATATTTCTACCTATATTCCCAGACACAAAAGGAAGATCCCAAATTAGCACATCTGCACATAACGTACTCTCTGAACTCCTTTTATCTCAACCACACCTTACTTTTCAGGAGCCAGGATGTGCTATGCAGGCACTTGGTGTTTTGCCCTCAAATGCTCCTCAAATGCCCTCCTGCTTCAGCAGGGGAGTTGGACTAGATGATCTTTATGGTCCCTTCCAACTCTAAAAATTCAGTGAAATTCAGTGAAATAAATTCAGTGAAATGAGGGCAAAATTATCCCACCCTTTCCTGTTGGGTGAAAGACAAACCTAGGGGCAGAGATGAGCAAATGTTTTCCAAAATGTCAAAGAGGGAAGCTGTGGCAGAGCTGTAAAGACTGACTAGGCCTAAATTATAAAGAGTTCTATGATTCCCCTCAAGATAATATTTTCTCAGCCTTGGTTACGAGAACGTGAGCAGTTTATGGAATATTGTGGTTGCTGTAGCAACATGCTGGTAGGTGACCAGCAGGTGAAGTTTGGATCCTTACTCGGAGCTGAATCACTGCATCAGCCCAGCATTGCTGTGCTGACGTGACTACGGTCCACAGATCAGGTTTAAAATTCAGATTCCTCACAGTTTATCCCTGTTTCTTTGCCTTTTCTTTTTTTAAGCTGGAGCATTACCCTAGCATCTGGCTTGAGTCAGGTCTGGGAACCTCCCCTTCCTTTTTTACAGACCTTTGGTGTCCACAGAGTTACTGCTCTCACATATTCTCAGTCCTTTCTTCTGGCTGCTGCTGCACAGTATTTTTTTCTCCTTCTTAAATGTGGTATCCCAGAGGTGCTACCACTGTTGCTGTTGGGCTCGGGCTTGGCCAGCAGTGGGTCTGTTTTGGAGCTGGCTGGCATTGGCTCTGTTGGACATGGGGGAAGCTTCTAGCAGCTTCTCACAGAAGCCACCCCTGTAACTTCTAATTGTTATGCAATTAAGAAATCCCTGGCCCTGTATGGCCTGGGTGTGTGTGCCAACGCCAGTGTTGCCAACACCCCCCTTTCTGCAGTTAGACTGGTTTTAGAAGTCCTTCCAAAAAAAGTATGACAAGCAAGGCTTCAGACCCCACTGTTGCAAGAGAGTTGGGAAGTTTTATCATAATATCAGAGGCTTTTGGCAGTTGAATCATGAGCAGTTGTGGGAATGATTGATGGGGAATGGATGGTTGCAGTTCTTTCCGTAATTTGAGTATGCGTTTGTTGGGGACTGGAGGTTTTTGTCACTTTGAATTTGTTCATTCTCATGATATTCTGGAGCTTCATGGATTGTTGCTCGAGAAGATCAAGGGAGGTGTTGAACGTCATTACCTAGTTCAGCCCATTAGCGAGTGCAATGCTTTGTGACTGGTTCACTGCTTGAAGTGCCTCTCCCATCACTGCTCACAGTGGTGTCTTCTCTTCAGAGTTCTTTGAAGAGTGCATCCGCAATGCTGAGCTGGAGGCCAAGATGCCAGTGATCATGAAGAACTCTGTGTACCTCCACAAGGCTGCCACCCGTCGCATAAAGAGCTGCCGCTTCCACCGCCGGAGAGCCAGTGCTTCGTGGAATGATTGTAGGTATCAGGC
Source organism: Numenius arquata (assembly GCF_964106895.1). Lineage (NCBI taxonomy): Eukaryota > Metazoa > Chordata > Aves > Charadriiformes > Scolopacidae > Numenius > Numenius arquata. The sequence continues at coordinate 46,184,859 of NC_133581.1, read as the reverse complement.
AGCTTCTTACTCTGTATCCTGCAGGAATAGATACGTGCCGATGGGGCTGACAGAGCAGTAAGGTCTGCAAATATGCTTCATATTTTATATTCCCTAGTAGCAGAATGAAGCTACAGAGAAACTTGGAGCTTCCCTACTCAGAGAGCAGGCACTGAGTCTGCGTGCTGGTTGCCTGTCTCTTTATGTATGTTGAAAGGTAACTGCTTTGATGGTCCTGGGCCCCTAAAAAAACATATGCTCAAAGCTGACTTCATCTGGATGTTTAATCATAGACTGAGTTAGGTTGGAAGGGACACCTAGACAATGTCCAATCCAGTGCTCAGAGTGGCTACCTGCAAGGTTAGATCAGGTTCTATGTAGAACCCTAAATCAGAGGCAGCTGTAAAAAAGAAAATTGTGTTTGTATGCTGTCAGCATTTTCCTCCTCCGAAAACAGTACGGTGAAGCTGTTAGTGCAATGGTTAGCTCATCACTTGCCAGGCTCTCAGTCGTGTTGATGGCATGGCTCGTGTGCTCTAGTGAAGCTTTGTCTTCAGTCTGTGTCCCTGATGGAGAGTGCTGACCTTCCTGTGCTGTTTCTTGTTTCAGTGAAGCAGTCCCAGTCTTTCATCTACTCACACGCAGAAGCTGAAAACATTGAGGAGCTGAAAGAAGCGGCCAAAAGACTGAGCCGGGACCAGCACTTCAGAGAGACTCTCTATCAAATCATGAGGTCACAAAAGGATTCTGCTTCAGGGGATGAAAAGTGACTCTTGTTGGGAGGGGGCTGCTGATCTCCACTTGTCATTCAGCTCCACGAAAGTGATGCCATCGGGCACTAGGGTCAGAAGGGGACATTTGCCCTTTGGTGTGGGGAAAGTGGGGGGAAAAGTTGTGTGTAGGCAATTCCCTCAGTTAGTGGCTTTGCTTTAGTTTGAATGCTCCCTGTAGCCTGGCAGACCTTCTCTGCTGATCACTCCAGATCTGTTTGCTTCAGCTGCTGATGTTAAGCCATGTTTTGCCAAGATACCACGGTTGGTGTTAAAGTGAACCACAGACTGTAGCTTAGGAAGTGCCTCTTCTTTCCTTTCCTGTCTACTCTGTCTGCCAAACACAAGTGCTTCTGCAAAAGTCCTTTTATCAGCCTGTGCTCCAGCTGGTGTAACCTCCCCAGCTGGACACAGCTTACCCTCTGCTGCCTCATCCTGTCTAGGAAACGGCTCGCTGCACACCCCCAGCCATCAGCACTTTGGTGGGGCACATTTCCTTGCACACTTCCTGAAGACCACAGCAGTCCCAGCCTCCCAAGCGCAGTCAATAATATCAAACACAGGGCATTCTCTTGAAGCTACATCATTTCAAGCAAACAGTAGGAATACAAGGTGAAGACAACCTGAGGATGCTGTGGATTTGGCTCCAAGGAGGATCATGTGCAGAGAAGAGCTTATAGGTAACTCAGTGGCATCGATGCGAGCTGGAGGGCGGGTTGTGTTGTGCTGACTGTGGGCAGAACATCCTGGGGCACCATTTGCATTTTTGTGTGTGGTTTTTTTTTTTTTTTTTTTCCATTGGGACATCTGGCCATGCCACTGCCAGAAGGAGGAGCAGAGCTATGTGCTGCAGAAGGTGTTATCTGTAGGCAGATTCAGTGTGGAGGAGCCTTTGACTCAGCTCTGATGGCTTCCTTATCACCTCTGTAAAATAAGCTGGAGGACAGGTGGGTGAGCGTCCAGCAACAAAACCCACTGCCACTTGGAGAATTAAACATTGCCAGCAGCAAGCTGTCAGGGCTGTGGAAGTGGGGAAAGTCATCTCTGAACATGCTGCAGTAAATAGCCTATGCCTAAGGCTCTGTACTGCTCTCTACCAGCCCTCTTAATTGCAATCCAGGTTATCTCAGTCCAACTGGGACCTCTGGCAAGTCAAGGCTGGATTGGGAGAGGCGCTGTGGACAGCCTGTTCAGAGGTGAGCTTCTGGCTGGCCTCCATCCCCTCCCGAGTGCTCACCACGTGGTTATTGCAGAGGAGGATTTGCCCTACATGTGTTCAACTTGTATGTTACAGGAGAGGAATCGCTTTGGTGTGGAAACCTTGCAGCCTCTCCCACCTTCTTTAAGCAAGCAGCTGGGTAATAATTACCCATGCCATAGTAACAGCACTGCAGGGTGCTCACAGAGCACACGACAAGCACACTCAAGCTGTTATCCTTGTGGTATAAATTAGGAAACAATGGTATAAGTGATACAAAGGTGAATGAAGTTAGCAGCAGAGGTACAGTTAGGGCTCAGGGGCTCTGAAGTGCAGATTCGCTGGGCCTTTCAGGGCTGTACCCCTGGGTATGACGTATGTCCAGTGGCTCTGGGGTCACTGTTTACCCATCACATGCAGACTGTGATGCTCTCCAGTCCCAGGCTTTGACTTCTAGCCACCTCAGTCTTTCCTTACCAATTCAGTGCTGTTTCTAGGGAGAAATCAGGGTTGAGGCAGAGAAGGGAGCCCTGGCTTGCCAGCCAGAGGAGAGGCGTTGATGCTGGGTGGAGGAAGGTACTGGGAGGGTGTGATGCTCCTGGAGGGAGTCACTCTGGTGTGACCAGAGGAAAAGCATTGAAGGCACAGCCTGTACTTTCCACTTCAGGCAGTTACTGACCAGCATCCTGCCAGGCAATGGGAGGTCCAGCACTGAAGGCTGACATTTTTGTGATGACAGTTGATGTGAGAGGAAAAAAGAATTTGCATCCCTCCTTAACATACCTGATCTTTCTGTGTTTTTTCCACTCGTGCTTGCGTGCTAGAAAGCCACAAATGAATTGCTCCTACAAAGCTGAAGGGCTGTGAGAAAGCAATCCAGAGCTGGTTTTCCCCTTTATGCTGTCCTCACATAATCTCTGGCTATTTTCCAGTTACAAGGTCTATATTATGTGATGCTGGAAAGGACAGAAATAAGGACAGCCAGGGAGCATATCTGTAATTCAGGCCATTAGGAAAATCACCCTGTGGCTTGTGAATGCAGCACCTTTCATCTATTACATCAAAAGCCACAGTATCAGACTTCACAGAAATATTGTACTCAGGAGGTAGCCACATCGGGTCTTCCTTTACTGTGCATATTGACAGCAATAAATAAATAAAAGTTTGCTGACACGACAGTGAATTCCTGTGTGTTCTTGATATACTGTCACTGAAATGATGTTAAATTGCCTCTGCAGGAGTTGAGACAAATTGTTGTGACATGCTCATTTACTGCCAGTGTACTGCCTCTGCTTCACTGAGTTGTTGTGTTACGTGCTGAACATCACCTCTCAGAAGCACTGGCTGTATGTAAAATGCTTTCACCCTTGCTACCCACTTCCACTTTTGAAATGTGGATAAAGTTAAAGCCAGGATGTATCGATTCTAAAGAAGAAATCTCCCATTTGCTTACCTGAAGCCAGGTAACCACTAAGATGTGCCCTAAACCACCTGGAGTGATGTGCTTGTCATCAGTTGTTCCTTGCTGCAGATACTAGTACTGCAGAGGAATCTACTAGCCCTGACCCTGTAAGCTCCCTGAACAGTCAGCATGGAGCTGCATCTGTGCGCTATAGCATCTTAATTAAGTGACTGTCTCCTTATTCGGTTTGAAAGGACACAGAATTACCGATTTAAATGTTATCTGTGTATTTTTAATGCAATGCAGTAACAGGAAGATGGCTTAGGGAGCAGCCCACCTCTGTTCAGATAACCTCTACTCGTAACCCTGGGTCAGATTGCTTTCTCCTACTGGGAATGAGATAAGAACTCCCTCCACTGAGGAGAGGTCCCTAAATTGTTTCCTTGTGTCTGAGGATAGAAGATGACATAGGATAGTTAGCATCTCTAAGATTTCTCTTCAGAAGTTGCAGAACAGCTTGGCTCTGAAATGCTTGTGACCATTCTTCCACCCCCTCCATCTTCTGGCACTCATCCGGGAACTTCTCCTCCCTCTGAAGACTTTCCCTGTTGTCCCCTCCAGACACACTTTACAGTATGGTTTCGTTTGCAGACACTGCCAAACGTGACGCCTGCCGATTCCCCTCTGTGTTGTCTTGCCTACTTTTCACAGTGTGAACGGTGGCTCTCGCTAAGGTCAATTTAAGGGTTAATTATGTCCTCTACATAAGATGCAGGAAGCCTCCAGGCTGTTTCAGTCCCTGCTGTAGAAGAGTGGCTCCTGCTGAAGGACAGGGCTTTGGCGGGTCCCCTGGTGCTTGCAGCCCCAAGGCTTTGCTCTTGCACATCAATAAGTGGCAGGGAAAGGAAGGCAGCGCTGGCCCCGCTGCCTCCAATATGTGCTGCTTCTCAAGCACAGAAAGTGGACAAGAAATGGAAACTGCCCTTGGGGTCAGAAGTCACTAATAAAAGATAAACGGCTGCTGGTGTGCGTGATATGCATTGCTGTGCGTGGCACTCAAGGGACACAGGCTGGTAGGGATTTTCAGCTATGGAATATGGCTTTTTTTTTTTTTTTTTTTCTTTTTAGCTCAAGCTGGTAGGAAGGCTTTCCACTCAGGGCATTAATGTATTCCTTTGGAGATAGGATGGGAGTTTTTCACAGAAATGGGCTGGTTTGAATGTTTTTCAATGTGGTCCCTTTTTGTGGTTACTCAAGGGACAGAAGAATGCTCGTGTTGTGTCTAGGGACTTGAAGTTTTACTGCTCGAAGTTTGCTCTCAAGAAGGTGGCCGTGCCTGGAAAGGTTTGTCCAAGGCAGGTCCTGGTGCTTGCCTGGAAACCCAGTGCTTCATTGTGCTGGTGCGACTGCAAAGGATGCCAGTGTTTTTAGCATCTTCCAACTGATACACTCGGCATAAAGATAATTCTGCAGTTTTTCACCTAGTCTGAGTGTGGCTGTGAATGGGAGAAATGACTGAGCCAGAGAAATTGGCTGTAGCCAGTCACCTGAGAGCTGGATCTGAGGTGGCCCATTGGGGTGACAGCCACCATGAGCGGGGCCAGGTGGGACCATGAACTTGGTAACTACACGTGGCTGGTTGAACAACCTGCAGAGCTTTTCTGCCCACAGAGATGACATCTCTTCTATATTAAGTAACTCCTTTACTTCTTATTGCAGGCTTAAGTCTAAAGCTGAAGTGGAGAAAGATCCAGCTGAGTATTTGATCAGGTCTGCGAGTCCTTTCTGCTCCTCTCTGCCACCAGTACTATGTGCAGGACACGCTATAGCACTGGAATCAACAACTCTTTTTTTTCAATGTTGGCAGATCTGGCACTTCAGAGGAAGAAAAATTATAAAGGCCATTTTGTGGGGGTAGCAAAGACACCTTTTGCTAATTCAGAGGTGTTGCAATAAATAACTTACCAAGGTCATGTGTTCTTTGCTCTATTATGAAAACTGCAAACTTTGCATTGCTTAAAATAATAAGTGAACTCTGCTTACCCTTGAGTTCTTCTTGACTGCACCCCTGCCTCAAACCTCTCTGTGGAAACTGTCCAAAAGCAGAGGAACAGAACAGGTCCTCTCCTAGAGCTGCTGCTCCAGTTGGTTAATTCATTGTTAATTCTGGGGGCAGGAGAAAGCTCTCATTTTCCTTTGTACCCCAGCAGATCCCTGCAGGAGATGCCAGCCACTACTCCTCTGGCGTCAGGAAAACACGTACTAGGTTTTGTTGGGGTTTTTGGTTGGTTGGTTTGATGCATTTTGTGGGTGGTTGTTGTTCTTCTTCTAAGGTCTGCAAAATAGGAATAAATATTTTTAGCATCTCCATTTTAATAAGGGACCTTGAAAACAAGCTGTTTATGGTGAGTGTGAGAGAACTGACTTGCTGCAATGGGATTAAGTGGGAGGGTTCACAGGCACTCAAAGACCCTGGGTGACAGAGGCAGTCTGTGCTCTCAGGCACACTCATCTCAGCGGTGTGTAAGGCAGTGAGAAGAATTAAAACCACGTGGCAAGAAGGTGGGAAGGCTGTGGCTCTTGTGGCAAGACAGAGGAGCAGACTTACTTGCAAGGATTGTCAGAGAGAACGGATTGTAACTCACTTGGGAATAGCCACTGCTTTCATTTCTCATTTGCTTTCCTGATTCTGCCAGAGGCACAACATTTGTACGTGCTGTAGGCGAGAAGAAGGTGAGGAGGCTTCACCCGGAATGAGAGTGAAAGGTAGGAGTGCAGCAGATGTGACTAAACACTAGAGCACTGCTGAGAGTGGATTAGTGTGTTTAAAAAACAAGGAAACAAAAGCGCGTGCTATGGAAAGTGCATCTCAACAGGCAAAAGGAGCTGTCCTGTTTCTCAGTGAGCACAAACCACCTCGAGAGCCAACTGGAGTCCAGTCCCAGGTGCTCAGAGAAAAGGGGTCTGCAGTCAAAGCCCTGTTTTTCTCTCCCCAACTTGTTGCTGCTGAGCACGAGGCGGTGAGAGAACACAGCCGAGCTTGCACTGGCACGGCCCAGCTGAGTTGAGGGAACGTGGCTTCTGGTTGTTCTCCTTTGTGGGTAGCTGTGTGTGTGCAGCAGCTGCTCAGGGGGGCAGAACTCAGTCGTTTTAGTCCTAGAAAGGTTTTAGGTATCTAAACATTGACAGGATGAGGCTGGAAATCCCTGCGACTCTCGGTGGACTTGGATGTTCAGAAACTCCTCTAGCCTGAAGCAGCAGCCCTCCAGATTCCTCTCTGATCAAGTGTGAGGCACTTCAGACAGATGCTGCGACCCGTGAAGGGATGTGGGGAACAGCAGTGAAGCCAGGGACTCTCTTTCTGCTTCTGATCCTGCTCCTATATTTTACGTGTTGTAGTTTCTCCCCAAACACAAACACAGAGTAGGTGTGGTTTAATGTGGAACCTATTTTAGGTTAAGAGAAATAAAGTAGGCTCCCTGCGCAGGCAGAGCTGGCTTTCTTCCCTATGTAGTGGGAATGTGGGTCCAAAATGAAGACAGAACATTCCTAGCCTATTCGAAGGTACCTTGGGTGGGTAAAGTAAGTCTGCTTATCGCATGTGCCAAGCTTGGATGAGGAGAAGTAGTGGGACACACTGTATCCAGAGTTGGAAGCCACCCTGCAGTAAGGGAAAAATGAGTTTATTTGGAGAGGGAGATGTTTTAGCTCCTTGCTTTGCCTGACGCTGAAGGAGCTAGAAGAGGTGGTGTCCACTAAGCCCATGTTCTCCTTTCAGCTTGTGGCTGGCTCCTAGTGCTGGCAAGGGGTTGGGCTTGGTGATTGCTCATTACACAGAGAATCCTTCTAGCTGTGGCCACTGCTTGAGCTGCTCCTGCATCCCAGCCTCCCCACTGCCTCTGAGTCCCAATTATACCAGGGCAGACCTCGGCCACTGAGCTTTCACCAGCAGCATGGAAGGAGGGGATTTAATGACCCAGCCTTAGGAAGGGCCATTGGGAGCAGGCCTGGGAGCCACCCCGTCCCCTTTCTGAAGGGAGAAGAGCATCTCTCTGTCCCTGCCCTGACAGCGCTCTGCTAGAAGCACCCTGTTCGGCTCCGAAGGGCAGTGCGGGGAGGATGCTGAGGCTGGTTGTCAGAGGAGCTGCAGGTGGGCTGTGCTTCATTCCCAGAGCAGGACAGGAGAGAAGGGAAGGGAGAACTCTTGCTTTCCAGGTGAATTGGAAGGAAAATACAGACCTAGCAGGGAAGCAAGGAATAGCTGTTGTGGTTAGTGGCCTGCAAAGGAACAAAACATCCTGATAATCTCCTTTTCTTTGTCCAGGCTGTCCTCCTCTTTGGGTAATTGTGGCTATCTCCCTGAGATGGAAATTGGGATCACCCTAGCATGCTTGGCAGGAGCTGTGGGAGGACGGTGCTGCCCTACGTGAAGGGGAAGTCCACCCCACCATGGTGGAGCTGGGGAGCTGCTCCCCTTGGAGAGTGCAAAGGAGGTGAGATGTGGCCTGCAGATGATCATAGCTGTTCATGCCTCTTTCATAACGCTGGCTTTCTGTCTAGAAAATATTATTCATCCTACTTGCAAAATCTTTCAGACTTGAGTGTTTCATGCAGAAAATGCATAGAGATGGGCGGCGATCACCCCGGGCTGTTAACCAGACACCTTCCAACCCTTCACAGCCCACCTCACACACAGCTTTGGGGCCACGTCCTGTGGGTGCAAAGGTGGGCAGGGAGGTGCCTGGTCTCCCCTCGCCTTCACCCTGCAGCAGGGACCCTCTGCTGGGGGTCTGCACACCAGGTCCCATCCCAGTGTGTTTTCCAGGGGCGAGAGGCAGGCTGAGGAACCAGTGCCTCTGCCAAACCAGTCTGAGCCTTTGCTGGGAGGCTCAGGGGACCTGCAATTTAGTGAGTCGGCTGGTGCCGTGGGTCCCTTGCAAGCTGCAAACAGCACTGAATCCAGCTCACCTTGACACCCACCATGTATTCACACACATATATATATATACATATATACGTGTGCACACCCCACATATATACACACACAGACTCACATAAGGATGTGTGTTAACTGTATATATCTATCAAGAGAAATACTTCATTGTGAGTTTTTTAGTTTTTATTTTTTTTAACCTGAAAATAATTTATGACTTTTCCTCTCATTTTCTTTCTTCATGGGCAGAGAGCAGACTGGAAACTGTTACCTTCAGGTGAAATATGGTGTGCTTTATAACTGAAGGTCACCCTGGAGGCTGTCACTTGACTGTAGCTGCTATTGCCCAGACCCATGGAGAAAACAGCATGTGGACAAACAGCCCTGGCAAGGACAACAGCCTGTTAATCATGTTTCCCCCATGTTAATCGTGGACGTTTCTGCTTCTCCGCCCCGCAGCAGCCAGGTAGACAGTGGCCTTGATTTTTCTGAATTTTTCAGCGACCTGCTCGAGACACGCAGCCGAGCATCTTTCCAGCTCCTCTGGATGAAGGTGGGTGGCAGCATCTCCCCACCCCAGTTAAGGGGGCAAGAAGTCTGTCGCAGGGCAGGGGCTGGGGCATGAGGCTCAGGGCTAATGCAGGTTTTGAGGTTAGTGTGTGGGGACCCTGATGTGTCCTTTTCCCTGCTGCTGCTGCCGCCTTTCTCTGGATAAATAGTCTAAAATCACGAAGGCTATAAAACTAGCACATTACCTAGCACCAGCATCATGTAAATAAGCCAGGTCAGACAGCTGGCATGCCAGAAATTTCCTCAACATTTTCCTATTCGCATGACTTAACAAAATGCAACGACATCCTGAAAGCCCTGGAAACTCATACCGCTTACATGCATTTGGGATGTTTTAAGTATCTCCGAATGTCATGGAAAAGAAAACGAGTAACCATTTCCCCTTGGAGGAGGTGGTTATGTGTCCCCCGGACAAGGGGCTCGAGGGAAGGAGCTGCTGAGTTCCTGTAGCTGCAGCGCAGCAAGGAAGAGGTGGTGTTATAACGAAAGGTTTCCTGACTTAAGACACTGTGAATACATTTGGAGTGTTTTGCAGAATAACTGGCTCGCGCTTACTACTGCTGTAATGGGATAGCCGGAGAAGCAGAAGCCATGGCTGCTTCTGCAGCAGGAGACATAAATTATGGAGGAAGGATGACGTGCTGTATAAGGTCAGGAGACAGTAGGACGGACAAGACTATATTCTGCTTTTTCTCTGCTTGTCCAGGTGATGTTTGCCGTGCTGGGTGTGAGTTCCCAAGGTAACATGAAGTGAATCCCATCTACTTTCTAAGAAGAAATGGGTCGGTATTTGCTGTCCCTACAGCCCTGATTCCACAGCCTGCCACGCTATGGATGCTAATTACAATAGCCAGGTCACGACTTCAGCTCACTTTCCGGAGCCTGTGTGTGGAGAAATGTGAATTATATAGAAGCAGGATGTGGGTACTCATCTTTGGATGCACAGCTGCACCAAAGGCAATCAGATTTTATTTTATGGAATAAAATCTTCTCTCCTTAATCTTCAGAGATTTATTGAAAAGCTTAAGGTTAAGAAAGACCACTACGGCCTCTAATCTCTTCTCCAGTCTGCCACAGACAAGTACGTTTCACCTGCTTATCACTTGGGTGAATTTTAGCGTTATTCTAATCTATGGCAAGAAAGTCTTGGGAACAGGGTTTGCATCATGTTGTCTCTGGCACTTACTGGGGATTTCCCCACCTGCATTCCACACCTAAGCACGGTGCAGCACGGACTCTCCATGAGGTGTTTGGGAGCAGCAGCCGGCTGGGGAGCGGGTGGACCGGCAGGTCTCCGTGCCTTGGCTGTGCACAGAGGGCTGGAAGGCAGAGGGGTCCCTGGGGGAAACCTAGTGGACCCAGCTGGCAGCCCCAGAGCAAGGGGAAGGAGAGGAACTGACGTGCTTGGTGAGGGAGCCCATCTCACACAGCAGGAAGGATCTTCAGGACACACTGTTTTTCATGGAGCTGGCACCACTGATAGAGAAAAGGAGGAGAGTAGTGACTGGCCCAGGCTCTTCACACTCACTGCCAGAAGGATTGTAATTAATTACATACATTTGCTAGGGGCTGTTTGTATCTAAACATATATGGACCATTTTTTCTTTCAGGAAGGTGTGTTGTTATCCAGGCTAGTTGCTGTAGCCTTTGGAGGCTGAGGGCTGGTGAATCCACCAGGAGAGATGATCCTTTTCTTGGATGCCATACTCCATGGTGGAGATGTAGCAAAGTCATGAGTAAAGTCTACTTGTAGGGAAGAGGTGAAGCTCAATGAAATGGGAAAATTAGTCCAAGCAGAGGTGCCAGGCTGGAGCTTTGTCAGAAGAGAAGGTAGCTTATGCCACCCCCCAACTGACCTGGTGAACTTGGGTAAACATTGTCCTTCTTCAGGAGCAGCTTGTAACTGGGCCAGAACAAGTTCTGGGGTAGATACCCAGCTGCAGCCTGCAGCAGAATCCCTGTGGAGAGAAGCACACAGACAGGTAGAGCAGCGCTTGATTTCCACGTGATTAAAAGGGTCTCTTGCACATCTGTTCTCTGGAGCTGAGCTGTGGTTTTGTGACGTAGTTGTCCAGCTTTCTGCTATGGCCAAAGTGACTTTGAGGCTTGAGTTGTGGTGGCTGCAGGGACAGCAGCCGTGGGAGGGATGCTGAGGAGACAGGCTGCAAGGCAGAGAGCTCTTAAATGCAAATTCCCCTGTCTCTACTCTTGAGAGTCACTTAATGGAGAGAAGGATCTTTTTTCCTAATTAAGGACAATATAGAAATATATGTAATGTCAAATTTCCCCAAAGGCACAGAGAAATGCAGGTGGGAAAGGGAGGGGAGCTGAGGAGCAGCAGCCAAGTGGAAAATACAAAGCTTTATTAGTGCTCCATTTTCCACATGGAGCACTATGGTGTTTTGTCATCTTCTCCTGTGATAAGAAATGAGAAAAATGACCTTTATTTGCAGCTAGCTCATCCAGGCCCCTTGCAGGGCCGGCAGGTAACTTATTCCACTTGCCAGTCCTGCCTGTAGTGTGAATATCTGTGTCTCTGCTGTGCTGCTGGAGGTGGGTGTGTGGAGAGGGCACCTGGGTGGATGGGAGCTGGATCCCCAGGAGGATGAAGAGCACACACATAACCTCGGTGAGCACCTCTGTGGGGGACACACTCTCTTTGGATGCAACACATTTAGCTCAAAAGGCTTCAGCTTGCCTAACTACCATCTAGCTTGCTTTCCTAAGAAAATGAGGTGTTGGCAGTTGCTCTGCCTCATCACAGTTGTGACCTCTCTCCACCAAGCTTAGAGACACTAATAGAGACACAGAGATCTCAAAGATTATCTGACCCTCCATGTTTCAGAGCTGAAAGTAATAAAAACATTTTTATTTTGATTTATAGCTGAACAACACTGGAATTCAACCAGAAGGCTCTGGGCTAAGCTTGTACCTTGAGGTGGGAGCTGCTTCTCTCATGTCCCACACCAGTGTTGCAGGAAGCATCTCTTGGTGGGAAGACGGAGGGGAGCAGTGCCCCTGGCTGCAGGGTGGCCCTTGCTGTTCACAGGTGAGGCACAGGGACTTGGCAGGGTGTGGGTATTTCACAGACAAATGATAATAACCATGGTCTTTAGGGAGCAACTGGACTGCAAAAGGTGAGATGTACTGAGGGAGGTGGGAAAATGTCCTTTGATTGCTTTTGAAAGGTGCAACAAGGAAGATTTAGCGAATGTGTAATTTCAACCAAGAGTCTTAGGGGCCTGGGCTCAGCTGAAGCAGAGAGATAGGGGCTCCTCCTCTGCAGTTACTGTCATATACATGACCACAAAAGAGTCACTTGGGGAGCTGGAAGCTATTTGTATCACCCAGCTTTGGGTAGAGAGCCTCATCTTCTCAGCCTTTTTCTATCATCTAAGCTTATGCCTTCCCTATCTATGAAACGGCGCCTGTCTCGGGCAGCCACCAGGCAGGGAAGTGTGGCTCATCCTGCCTGGATGTGTGCAGAAGGTCCTGAGGTGCTCACAGCAAAGATGCAGGGGCTGATGCCCTGTGTTCGTCAATAGTAAGAACCTGGTTTTGTAGCTCTCTGTGTCAGTTCTTCTTCTCATTCTCTTCTGGTGGAAGGAGGTCTTTATACTTAAATCTGGAAGGAAGAGTTTTTTCACTGACACCTTCAGTTGGCCTCTCGCAGCCCAGTGGGGCTGCCCCTGTGGGGCTGGCAGGCCCTGCAGCTCTGCCCCGATGGGCAAGCTTATGTGGGAACAGGACTTCCCACCTTCCACTGAAACGAATGCATAGCACCTATGCCCTCTGAAACTGTATTTCTAGATATATGTGTTTCCCTTGAGGTCACCTCTTTCCTGGCCCAGACATAGTGCTCGCTTAGTTCTTCAGAGTCTATTAAAAGCTCTTCCTGCGTAACGTTCTCTCTTTAGTACACAGTGCCAAATATATCCAACCACCAAAACCTTTTGCTCTCGGAGGGACAGGTTTGGCACAGAGAGTGTTTATGGGAGGGGAACATGTGTGCACAAAGCTGAATACCATTTTTCCTGTGGTTATCTTCCCCTGCAACCAAGGGGCATCTCAGGGCAGGTGAGAAAAGTCACTCTGTGCTTTCATAGCACTTTAGTGGTATTACTCTGCCAGAAACAGCAATAAAGCTGTGGCCTACGGGCTTGCAATGACAGTCCAGCTCCTCATTTCGTTCCAAGCCCTGGCTGTGTTATCTGTCAGGAAGATAATTCCTTGACCTTGCGGTCAGGGGATGATCGCTTTGCTTAGTGATTAAGCTACTGCAGTAGATAACACGCCATGTTTAATCCCTTTGGGAGCTGGTCCCGAGGAGGGGGGGGCAGGAGGGGCTGCAAAAATACAGCGGCTTGCAATAGGTCTGGAGGCCTCAGAAATGGTGGCAACAGTGCAGAAACTGTGGCTGTATATGCCCATCCTCCTAAGTTAATTTGGTGGCAGACTGGAAAACAACCAGCGTATCTAGGGCACTATTTTATCAAGTGACAGAGCCATATGGTGCAGAAAGCCACAGTCATCTGAGGGCTTAGGTATGTCAGAAATCAAGGAGTCCCTTTGCGTATTGATCCTGTCTGCTAGCTGGCATGTATAAAAGTAAGGTTTATAATTATTTTCCCTCCACTCTGTCAATGGAGGAAGGGACTCCTGAATAATCAACTAATCCTGCTGACTCGAGCTGGGGAAGGATGAGATATAGCCTTTTCTGCTGCTTCAAAGTTATGGCTGGGATATGGCCGTGAAGCACCCGGCTGGCATGCTGGAAAGCCCCGCAAGCCTACCTTAACGTACAAGCAAGTGCAGCAAATAGAGTGTGGATGCATGGCCAGGCTTCAGGGTTGTACAAGTCATTGAGGGTTGATAGTTAGGGTCCTGCCTGCAAGTGAAGTCAGTGTGAGAGCTTCAGCTGACAAGGTCCGACCCAGGAAGCTTCATCCTCCCAGCCAGCTGTCTGTCCCCGCTTTCTGCTGAGAGTCTGCTCTTGCCCCTGCCAGAGAAGAAGATGGGGACATGAGCCCACATCCAGTCTGCTAGTAATGAGACACTATCTTTCTTGCAAGGACCTATTTTTTTGAGCAATCCTCTCTTCCCATGCTGTCAGTGCATAGGTGAAGATTATGATTCCCCTTTAATCTGGTTTTTCCCTTTCTGAAGGTTCCTGCCCTCCTTGGAAATGACCCCAGCCTCAGGTTTCCTTTGGCTGTGGTGTCACCTCTGTTCTGACACAGGAATGTGCTAGTTTTCATCATGTGCTTGCCTTTGGGCAATCGACCTTACCGGGCACGAACCCAGCCCTGCAGACGGTGACTGAATTGAAATGGTTGCTTACAAATAAAGCCATGCATGGATCTGGCCTTTGTGCAAAACTGCCAGCCAGCTCTCCACATTCCTAACGACAACTGGGCTATGGGTAGGTCGTGGGTCTCTACCAACCCCTGGCAGTTTGACATTTAATTTGGTCTTTAAGGAAGAAAAAAAAAAAAAAGAAAGTAAAGAAAGAAAAAGCAGAATTAAAACAAGCTTCAGCAGAAATATGCTTCCTCTTCCTGTGCTCTTGAACTAGATACCTCTCCTGCAGCTCATCCTCCTCATCCTAGCACCGACACATGGTAAAATCCTTTTAATGCCAGCTCGCATTCAAACACTAAGAAAAATGGTCTGCATCACCCTCTGCTCCACCGGGGCACCCTTGGCTGCTGCCCCAGAGCCCACAGGTCGGCAGGTTGCTCAGGCCCCCTCCTGCTCCAATGCCACAGGGTGCTCAGGCTCCCTCCTGCTCTAACACCACAGGGCGTTGCTGCATCCCAGCTGCCCAGAGGAGCACCTGCGTGAGCCTGGGTTGGAGGAAGCCACCAGGCTTAGGTGCTCCAGAGGACACTTCCCTGCTACTGTGAGGGAGGAGCCTTCAACAGGAAGGAGACCTTAAAAAATTCAAAATTCATCATGACTCTCACACAGGGTCCCAGTCCTATTTTTATTATGCTGTCTGCTCATTTAAGCGCTTATCCCAGGCAGCTCTGTGGAGCTTGTTTCCCTTCTCCCTCCTTACTTCCACCACACATTCAGGACATGTTTCTTTGCTCTAGTGGTATGAGAGCCATCATCGTTAAGGATGTCTAGAATAGCTTTTCTACATTTCTCCATTCACTGAGCTTTCCAGCGACCCCCAACCCTTGTTGGAAAATACCTCTCCTTTCTTACTTGTGGCCCTAAGTACCTTCCACCATTCTTCATTCCCTGAAGGTACCTGAAATGTTGTGTGAAAGGAGCTGTTTGGCCATGCACGTTTCTGTTGCATGAGACCTATAAGCCACATCTTTTATGACTTGAAGGTTATTTAAATCTCCCACTTCACCATTTCTTTCTTCTCTGTCATGTTCAGCAATTCTTTCCTCTAGGGAGACATTTTGTCCCTTTGCATTTATGCTTCCGCTTTCCCCATAGAAAAGACGCTAGCCTTATACTCTATGCATCTGATATATTGACTCCCTGGCCAGCCTTGCCTGTGTGCAGGATACTTCCTTGTACCTGAGGACATTTCTGTGTGTTGTCATGGAGAGGATTCCGAGAGTATTGCTAGGTCAGTGGGTACCGCACAGCATGTGAGTTTATATGGTGCTGGTATCAGGATGGACAGAAGAGCCCCTGTGGATGATTGTCAGGAGACTCTGCAGAAATTCCCCTGGTAGCTGCATTACAGTAAATTTTCTGTGCATTTGGGGACTCACAGGCTGTGTCTGAATCACGTGGCATCCCTGTGGCATCTGCATTATAGTACAGTGCCTTTGCAGGGAGGGATCTGCAGGTTCCCAGAGACTGCGGGAGCCACAAGATATCTGTAGAGTAGCACAGTGTAGTCTGATCAGAGACACAGGACAGTAGCTCTGGGTGTGAACATCACTGCCTTCAGGAATTTTTATTTCCACAATTTTTTGACGGAGCCGTAAATAAAATGCATTGAAATACCTGACTGTGCAAAGAGGTACATGCAGGTTCTTTGAAATGTTGTAGGAATCACAGAAAACTTCTGTTACAAGATAGAGCACCTTCTGCCTGGAAAGTACTAGGACTCGTAGCACCTGAGATGTGAGTTGGAGTGACAGCTACCATGTGAGGTGATATGGAGTGTATCCACAGCAAACCTGAGATGTCAGGTGCTCTGACTAGTGTTGCATAAAGCCCTGAAGGCTCCCTCAGCCTGCCCACCTGCCTGGCATTGTCTGAGAGCTGGCAGGTCAGCGCTGGTTCTCTGAAACAATCCTCCCTGGCTTTACTTCCTCCTGCGCAGCAGTAGGTGAAACTGCTAGCAGAAAAAGCAATGTCATGACTGTTAAGATATGTTTAAAATTTCTGCCACAACATGTCATTCAGGCCTATATAAGCTAACTATGAATGTACCGGTAGGGCTCAGGATGGCTTGAAAAGGCCATGAGGAGATTCTGGAGAATATTGGGCCAGTTAGCCCAGCCTGGGCTCTGCATTGCTCCAGTTAAACTGCTGGTGGTGACTGAGCTGGTCCATTTAACACGGGCTTGGTTATATCCACACCCCACTGGCTGTCACAGCAGTGGTGACAGAGTGGACATATCTTGGGATGCCAGAAAGAAAAGCTTCCCTCTCATGCAAGAGGGGGCACCACTTCCCATGCCAAGCACTGGTCTAAGCAGGAGGGCAAACACCTAATTGCATCTTCTGGGGCTGCCAGTGCTCACCCCATTACTGTTACACTGTCTGGGAAAGCAATGCAAAGGAAGCAAATTCGCAGTGGTGCTGCTATTTACAAATCAAACAGTAGCATCCCTTTGCTACACCACAACATCCTGGTTCTTCTGTAGGTTTTTCAATCTACACCACCCAAAGGCATGAAGCTCTGATTGAAACAGTTCCTGTCATTGCCCATGTACAGGCATGCCTCGGTTTAAGGAAGAGCAGGGCAAATTAGTTGGTTAGAAGCCTCCACAGACAAGTGGAGACTTGGCTGCACCCTGTGGCTGGCTCCCCAGGTACTAAGCTGTGGGTATAGGCAGTGGAGTAGGAGCCTTGGGGCCAAACTGGCTAGGAAATAAGGACAACTTGAATCCGGTGGGAGCAGAAAATGGTGCAGAGGCTCTTAGTGTCTGGGGTGAGGGCTGCAGAAATAACCCAGTGAGAGGAAAGTGTCACTCCTGTATTGGGCTTCATGTCAGACGTGGGCTGAGTCCACCCAGGGTGGCTGTGTAGTGGTCCCTCTACAGTGAAAACACTGCTTTTCTGTTCATGGATCTCACCTTGTATTTCTTTGATCTCATTTTTCTTCAAGTCTGAGGAAATAGCTGTTACTGGAAGGTAACTGTGACTCCTGTCTCATTCAGTGTGGACTGGTGACAGGTGAACAGGTAGCAAAGCTTGTGAACAGACTGGTCCCCCTCTAGGGTCTGACAAAATGCATGCAACTCAGCATTTAACAAAACTCTCAACTGCTGGCATAACGCTCAGGGCTTTTTTCAGGAGGGAAAGGAAAAATGTCTTTCTGCTTTACCTACACACCTGTGTTTTGAGCTCCCTTCCTTGTTTATTTTCCCATCTTTTATAAATCATTAAATAATTGTCAAAAATAGCACAGCTTACTTTGGAGGTGACTAAAAATGAGAAGAAATTATCCCATCACCCTCTTACAAACCAAAACACTCCCAGTAGCATCCGACAGACAACAGAGCCAAATCTCTTACTCCCCACTGTTTAGCTTGCTGTCTGACAAGGTGCCTCTGTGCCAGCTGCTCTTCCCCTCGGCCACGCTGTGCCATTTAAGCAGACACGGCTTTGCAAACACCCAGGAACACAGCGTGCAGCACAGGGTATTGACAAACTCCTCGCTGTGCCTAAAAATACCAACTGATATGTGACCCCTCCATACCGTTGCCCGGGGACAGTGCAGGCAGGGGGAAATTTCCACCAGGCTCTTAGAAGCATAGCCTATCCCAAAGCATCATCATTTACATAAATAATAAAAAGGTTAATACATCTACGCTGCATTCATTCCTGGAGTAACTCTGCTGGCTCTAGGGAGGTAACTAATGTGATGAGCCGGGCCCTGTAACTTTTTAATGTGCTGAAATAAAGTGTTATTGTATGCTGTCATACGTACAGATATAAGTGATTCTAGACAGCCAGGCTGGTATAAGGATTCCCAGTCCCTGCCTGCTCTTTCATTTAACATTTCCATCTGTAGCTCCTGCCTGTTTTTGCTAACGCACCTTCCTCCTGCCCTGCTGGGGCTCCCAGCCCAGCCTTATCTATGCCATTCACCTTCAGTCCCTCGGTTTGAAAGCCTAAAGAGAAATTTTATGGGCCCTTCAAGTGCTTCAAGGTTTAGGGGCGATGTCCAGAAGTGCAGGCTGGCACCTTAAAACCTTCCTCCTCCATGAAGCACCAGCTGGAGAGCAGGAACCAGAGGAGCTGCCACAGCAGGGGGGCACAGGGACATCCTTCCCTTGCAACCAGGAGCAGTTAATTAGAGGGCTGCTTGGGGAACTGGGAGGATGTGAGTGGAGCACTCCAGCTAGATCACTGAGTGCCAGCATAGCCCGGAGCAAGCCACATCAGTTCTTTCTGCTTCAGTTTTCCCGTACTTAGGCTGGGGGCGATAACTAGTTTACCTCACAGCCGGGTCCTGAGATTGGATGTGGGGAGCTGTAAAGCACGTAAGAACAAAATAGCACTGGCAGTTTGGTTTTGTAATACAGGATATTTCTTACTGCCAGAGTGATTTTGTAATGCGGGGGATTTCTTGCTAAATGGCAGGGATGTAGGAGATGAGTACAAATTTGCCAGAGAATTATTTGGGTCCTTTTAGACTAGAATCTTACAATAACAAGGTTGTGCTTCACAGAGAAGAACCATGCTCAAAGAATGGGCTAAGGACAAAGAAGTCAGACCTAGAACTGAATTTTTTACACCCTAGCATTAAGAGGCATGCGGGATGTGGGGCATATCCCATTATGAAGGCTCTGAACACTGGCCTTCTCCACAATGCTGGTTGTTCTGCATAAATGGCGAATGTGTTTCCAGGTACCTCATACAAAAGAGTTTTGCATTTTTTCTTCTTCACAGTGTTTTCCCTTCAGAACTCCATGAAGTAATATCTTACCAAAAAGAAGGGCAGAGCTGCCTCCTGCCCAGAAGCAGCCACATTACAATTTTCTTACCGAGTCTCAGTACTGCCTCTTTACAGTGGGTGCTGCTTGCTTGCCAAGGGCTTGTGGGGCTGCACTCCCAGCAAGGAGTTGTACTGGGGCTCCATCAGCTCACATTAGAACATGCCTGTATTGTGCTGCAAAGTAAATGTCATGGGGCTCATTTCCAGAGACTGGGCTAAGCCAGTGTTTTCCTTTCCTTTGCCTATGACAGCCTTCTTTTACAACTTCTTTTACAACTATGACAGCTAAATCCAACTCTAACAAATTTAATTCCCTAGGACCTTGACTCAGCAAAGCATTAAACGAGCTTAAACTTGCATGCTTTGAAGGGAGCCTGTGTGATCTGAGCGCAGGTAGATCCCTCCCGGAGCACCTCTGCTCTCCTGCATGTGGTGGCTGCTCTACCGGTCAACAGCACAGTCTCAGGTCTGCAAAGCAGAACTGTGTGCAAAGAGAGCCATGGTCATCACCCATAGAGTGCCGCATCTCACTAGTTTTGTGTCTTGTCCTTATACCACCCTGCATCTGCTTTAAGAAGAAAAACAAAAATAAAAATATTTAAAAAAAAAAAAAAAGACTGGCAGACTGGCATTCTAACCATTACATTTTTGTCTTCACCAGCAGAGGAAGAACATCCGCAGCTGGAAGCAAATCCCTTGTTTTGGTGTAACAACCAGTGGCGATGAGAAGCCGTTCTCAGGTAGGATGCGATCAGCCTGGCTCTCTCTGAGGTCAGTCAGGGAGCAGAAAATGTCACTTCTCTAAAGCAGTCACTTCCCTGATGACAGCTGGCAGAGGTGGCTCCGGGGCTGTTCTTAGCAGAACTTTTGGAAGACTAGTGGTTGATGGACTTCATATTGCAAATTCTGTGCTTCCCACATCGCCCTGTTCAGGCTCGGCTTAAAGTCATACACAATAAAGTCAGTCCCCTCTCAGAGCTGTGCACACTGCATATTCAGCATTGGTTTGGTGAACAGAATTCTCCTGGTATCAGGAGAAATGTTAGCACAGGATGAGCCTAGGGCACCATAAGCATCATAACAGAAACACAGTAGGTAACCAAGGCGAGAAATCTAGTCCTCACATCTCTCTTATCCGTGTGGCAAAAGGATTTATGATAAACTGGGTTAAAAAATACTTTCTAAAATATTAACTAGCGATGGTGCAGCTGCTCCTCCTAATAGCTTTTGAACGTGCCTGCCAAATTCAACCTTGACAGAGAGACTGTATTTTAATGATGAATTGTGTGTGAAGAGGCAGCATGCAGAAGAGACTGCTGGCGCTGGCACTGAAGGGCTCCAGCTTTAGCCCAGATGTTGTTAAAAACTAGATGATCCACATGAACAACATGGACTCTGAACTCTCAAAATGGGTGAAAGATTCATCCAGTGCCCAGGCAAAAGAAACTGTTCTTTAGTCAATGTTTCTCCCCTGTGTGTGAGTTCTCTGATGTCTAATACCAGATGAACTCCTCCTGCAGCCTTGGTTTCACTGAAGTGAGAATCACGGGGCACCCACCCAAGGAAACCAGGATGCAAGGCTCTGGGGCCTCTGAAATTACTTGTCTTATTCTGCCATAGCCAACAGTGTGATGGATGCTTCTCTCCCCATACTGCGTGCTCGATCATGTTGTCTCACTACGCAACACATTAGTATATGCTAATGGGAATTTCACCTGAAAATGAATCCCAGGACTTGGTCTTGTAATTCTTTTTAGTACATTTAAATTATATTGGAGTCTTTCTCCCTAATGTTTCAGTATGTCAACTTCAGAAACCCTGTGAATATTCAGAGTAGTTTCTAACAGGTCAACTTCCAGCAGCAGTCCTACTCAATGGGCAGCAGTAAACAGTGCAGTGGTTTTCAAGTGGGGTTAGAGGTGTGTCCACACGTCAGGGTTTGGCCTTAGATTTGAATGTTTAGTGGCATTGGATCCAGATTTTGGGTTGTCCCGTTAGATTTATGGGATACAACGTGGAACCTGGAGCTAGACTCACAGGTGTTTAGGAATTGAAACCTGGGAATTTGATGCTAGCTGGATCTAAGATGTGTTATCGCTCACAGAAGTTTTCCTGGTAATTGTTCTTTTGTCGGTGTTGCTTTTAAAGTACAGGTATTTCAAGGTCTAGAGGTCATTCTGCAGCATGCATGCAAATGGCCTAGAAGCAAAGTCTTTATTATATAACCTTATGATTATAATACAGCAATAGCCTAAAATGTGTTTTCTAGACCCAGGAGAGGACCAGCCTAAGCTATCTTTCTGCAGGACCTAACCAAATGTCATCAGCTGCTCCTCTGCTCTAAATAAGCCTTGTTCTACTTCTGAGCTGTGAGGTAACACGTTGCTTGCTTTGATTTTTAGTACTCTCTGGCCCACAGCTCAGTAACAAAAACACCAAATAAGCCTCATCTAAAAGGGCCATACTTTTTACTTGTGTCCCAGGCTTTAACTTCTATTCCCATGGAAATCCAGCAGTAAAACTCCTTCTCAAATATGCAGACGCATAAGCAGATCCAAGAAATACCTTTCACGCATCCACCCAACTTGCTGACTTAATTTTCCATGCTGCAATTTTAAACAACTTAAAAACTCCATTGACTTTCACAGACTTTGGACTGGAACCACTATAGAAATAAAAAATATCCATACACAGATTAATGTCTCTTGAAAAAAAATATTTTTTTCTTAGGTTGCACATTCAAAACTTGAGCTGCACACTTCACAGTATAGGAACAGTAGTTTGCCAATCCAATTACCACCATAGAGGTGTTTTGATTAGTTCAGCAGTAGCCCCAATGTGTCAAACATAGTCAGCAGCAGGAGATAGACCCCAGGTGTAATTACAGTCAGTGACCAAGACATGTCTCCTGGGCTGTAAAACCTTCTCAGTCTACACTGGAAATGCCCTATCACAGGGAGGTTTGGACAAAACCCTCAGTTAAACTGCAGTAGACCTTTAGGGAAAAACTGCTGTTCCAGTTAGAGATTGCATCTGCTCATTCACCCACCACATTTTGCCTTCTTTCTGCTGTTTCCCACCTCTCCCCCTTCGCCCTCTGCTAAATGGATCAAGCAGTGAACTCAACCACAGCGCGATGATGTGGGGAGCGAGAGCCCTCACATCCATGTTGGCAGGCTTTCCCTGCAGCCTGAAGGCTACAAAAAAGATGAGATGTTGGCTATTCTGGAGTCACTGCAGGTTTTATCCCAACTCCAGTGCTGCCAGGGAGCAAAGGAAGTTTTGTGCAGGCTGGATTTGGGCCACCGGGCATCTCTTTTCTAGGTTTTTGCAGTTACAAGGGCACACGTGGACCACTGCTGTACAAACAACACATGAAGAAGACTGTTTTTTATCAAGGACCTTGTCCAATCTTACAGCAGGATCGGTTTCACTGGTCAAACCGATTGCTGTTTTGAGGACAAGGGTGAGGGGACAGACTCCCAGCTGGAAATGGTAACACAGCTGTCTTTCCCACAGCTACCAATATTTTTAGATCTTGGTGTTAATTAGTGCTTTTCACCAACAGATATGTTTCACTTTAATAACCACTCAAATAAATAAATAAATAATAAAATAGTACTTTGTGCTTTGTTAGCATCATTTGTCCAAAGTCTCTGAAGTGTTTTGCCGAGCCGAGTGTTGCTATTTCCTGCAAGTCCCAGCAATCCCAAGAGCCTGACTCTGCTTCTGTTTCTATCAATAGGAGCAAGGCCAGCCCCTGAGGACCTGCCTGGAGTTACCCAGCGAGCCAGTGACTGATGGAACAAACATAGCTCAGGTGCCCTGATTCCTACTTTCATGCTGCCTGCCCTCAACAGCACCAATCGGAACTTACTCTTCTTCGAATCACCGTACATCAAAATCAAAGAAAATCCCTACTTGATTCATTTTCGACATTGTTTGTACAACATCTCCAGCCTTGCAGTGCACCAGGGTGTGCTTGGTCTACTGTTGTTGCTGCTGTTCATTTAACACCTTCCTTAAAGCCTTCTAAGAGGTTTCTGACCTGCTGTCATCTCCTGGGAAATTCTGGTATGCAATCTATGCATGCAGGACTGCATGTCTGTGCCGTATGTCAACCTTCTTCTGGTTTCCTCTTCTACTGTATTGTTTGCCAGAGACATCTGCAAGGAAACAAGATCCTGGCTGCTCTTGCTGCTTCTCCCCCACGCTCCAGGTCCGATGCCATCACCACAGCAACCCAGCACGGCATCACGGATGATGGAACAAAGAGCTGGTGCTGCCCAGAGCCAGGAAAGAATAGCAGAAAACGCCTGGTTTGGATGTGTGCTCATAGCTGCAACCCAGCAGAGAGTAAATATGGAAACCTGGAGCACAACACTGTCTTACTTGAATGCCGTGCATGGGGCATAGGTAGGCTTTTCACATTTCCAGTGCTTTAATGGCAAAGGGACTCAGTTCCCTCTAAACGGTATTGAGTTATAAAAAAGCCATGATCCTCATCTAAGAGAATCTGTAATGTACCTTATTTTGTGCATTTACTCTTTCTTGTGCCCTATGTAAGAATACAACTGTTAGCACCAGTGGACAGATAAATGCTGCCCTGCTCAGTAGACAATGATAAGAGCTGGGTGAACGTCTCATTGTACGCAGCTCATAGAACTGTTAGGTTGGAAGGGACCTCTGGAGGACACCTAGTCCAACTTCCTGCTCAAGGCAGGCCAAGTTGGATAAGGTTGCTGAGGGTCTCCTCGAGTTTAGAGAATTCCCAAGGGTGGCAATGTCTCTAAGCAGTCTGTTTGCAGATTTCCATTTACAAATGATCCACATGTTTGCCATAAAGGCCAGATTCCACGGGTTCGTTCATTTTTACATTTCAATGAACAAATGGGTTGTGTGGGTGCCCATCAGACTGCCCACAAACTTCTCTTCTTCTCCCCTTCCTCTGAATGAAAAGAAGAAATTGTACAGACGTTTTTAAGAGAAACTTTGAAAGGAGGCGGAGAGGTGAGGATACCCAGGAGGGGCAAAAGCTGCAAACAGCAAAAGTGAAACTGTGTTTGTGAGCACTTCTAACAGCTTCTGCCCAGCTCTGATCATAACGTCTACTTACATGGTGTTATGAAGTCTTGATCTGTGCTTTCTCTTGCTCAGTACCAGCAGCGGGCAAGGGGCACCCAGGGGCGTATGGCATTCCATACTCCAGCCCTCCTCACCTTCAGCGTGGGAGTGCAGCGGCTTTAAAAATGCAGTCCCGTAATTTAAACCAAGCTGCCCGTCACTCAAGCCAGGCTCAGCTGGGGTGGTTTTGGTTCTTAGTCAGTAGGCTCTAGCGGTCAGTAGTCTCTGTTGTCTGCATTTCCAGATGAAAAGAGAGCAGCTGTGGTCAGCTCCAGTGTAGACAATCGATAGGTACCTCACAGGCTTCAAGCAGACTTCTTCTGCAGCCCTCTGAGAAAATGTGTGTGCTTGTGGGGTGGAGGACACAAAAGCTCGCTTCCCCTCTGTAAAGATGACTGAAGTCAGTCCTTAAAACACACCCAGAACAAAAACATATTTAAAAAGTATGTGAAATAGCTGCCACGTTTTTGTGCGGTACCCTGTTCCCCCAAAATAAGAAATTAGGGTGGTTGTTGTTGTTGTTTTTTAAATGTTACTGCGGAGGAGCTTTCTGATGCGTTATGAAGGACAACCAGTGATGTATCCCCACTCGTTCATTACAAGATCTTTCATTTCTTATTCAGTTGGGCATGCAGTTCTGCTTCCAAGGCCATCTTGTCAAAAGTACGCATGTTCGTCTCCTCCCGTACCTTTTCCCGGACATGGAAAGACGCCCGGGCGACAGACCTAGCATTTTCTAAGACAGTCTTCTTCTCCTTGAAGATCTGCTCGCTCCTCTCCAGCTTCCTCTCTATAGAGAGGAGGATCTCCCTGCGCCTTAAGTCCTCATACTGTTCCACCTTTTGCTTGTTCATCTTCTGCACTTTCTCCTTCTCCAGACGGCTCAGGACCACCTTGCGGGCCTTTTCTTGGACGACTTCTTCGGCTACCTGGGCAGCATGCTGGAGCTTTCTCTCTGTCTCTCTAGCCAGGGCCTCCAAGTGCTCCTTCTGCTCTCTTTCCTTCTTCTCTGCTGCCAGTTTGGCTCGCTGCATCTGCATGTCCTCCCGCCTGGCCTTCTCCCTCAGCTCCTGGTTCCTCTTCTCCACTAGCTGCTCATAGTTCTCCTGAGCCTTGGTCAAACTCATCTCTAGGGAGGCCTTCAGCATTTCCTTCTCTTCTGCCTCTTGCTTGGCCAGTTCCTTGAGCAAGGCCTCGTGCTTCAGCTTCTCTGCTTGGTTGAGTAGCTTCTTCTCCTTCTGCAGCTGAACCTCCTTCTTCAGCCTCTTCTGTGCGGCTGTGGACAGCTTCTCTTGCAGGAGCTGCTCCTCTCGCTCCCGGTGCTCCTTCTTGCCCTCCTCCTTCGCCTTCAGATTGTGCTCTTGATGGAGCTTCTTCTGCTTGTCCTCCTGGATGGCCCTCTCCAGCTTTTCCCTCCGCAGCCGCTCCTGCTTCTCCGCTTGCTCCCGCCACCTCTCCTCGCACACCAGGCGCTGCCTCTGCTTCAGCAGGGTGGCCTCCTCCTGCTCCTGGCTCAGCCTCCCCCGCCGCTTCTCCACCTGGCTCTCCCACATCCGCTGGCCCTGCAGGAGGGCCCTCTGCTTCTCCTTCTCCTCCTGCTCCTTCCGCTGCTCCGCCAGCCGCCGCTGACTGTCCCACTGCAGGTGGGCCGCCTGCCGCTGCTCCCGCAGGAGGTTGGCCTCCTGGTGCTTGGCGATCATCAGCGCCGCGATCTTCTTGTCCCTCTCGGGCACCTCCGACAGACCCTTCTTCCTCTTCACCTCCTTGACGATCCTCTCCACTTTCTGGGCGGTCTGCGGCGAGTGGCTGAGGTCACCCAGGCTGAAGCTGCGCCCCAAAAGGGAGCCGGCGGTGACGGTGGCGGCTCCCCCCCGGCCCCGGCCGCCCCCTTTGCCCCCGCGCTCCCGCAGGCTCTCCCCGCTGTAGGAGGAGGAGGCCCCCGACTCGGAGGAGGTCTTGCCCCAGCTGCCCTCACGCCGCTTCTGCAGCGAGTCCAGGGAGTGGCTCTTGGCTTTGGCACCCCCCGACGCCCTGGCCTTCCCCCCGCCATGGGGCCGGGGCCCGCCGCCGGTGGTGGCAGCAGCCCGGGGGGCGACGCGGGCGGCGGGTGAGGGCGGCAGGCTGCCGAGGGGCGCCAGGATCCGCCTCTTCTCCTCCCGGATAATCCTCTCCCGCTCCTCCCGGCACTGCTGCAGCTTGCGGCGGCGCTCCCGCTCGTAGGCCTCGTAGAGGCCGGCGGCCACCCGCATGGAGCGCCCGGGGGCCTCCCGCAGCAGCTCCCCCAGCGCCCGCGGCAGCAGCTCCACCGGCCGCACGGCGCAGCGGGCACAGGCCTCCAGCGAGCGCGGGCTGGTCAGCACGTACCGGCTGCCCTCCGCCGCCGCGCAGTCGAAGTTGTAGAGGTCCAGGTGCAGCAGAGGCGACTGCTCCCCGGGACGGGCCGGCTCCCCCCCCGCTGCGCCCGCCGCTGCCCCCCCGGGTGCCGGGCAGGGCTGCGGGGGAGGCTCGGCCGGCGGCTCCACCATGGCTCGGCCTGCAAGGGAGAGAGCGGCGGCGGGTGAGCGCGGGGAGCGGACCCCTTTTGTCTCCCCGGGAAGGGCAGGGCGGGCGGGAGAGGGGGGTGGCGGGGTCTGCAGCGAGGGGGGTGCCCGGGCTGGGGGAGTGCAGTCTGTGGAAGGAGGGGGGCAGGTGGCGGGGGGTGCCTTGGGTGGGAGGTTGTCGGTGTTTGGTGGAGGGGGGTACCTGGGGCGGGGTGTTTTTGGGGCGGGGAGCCGCGTTTGGGCGGTCAGTGGGGGCGGTTGGGAGGGCGTGCTCGGGAGAGTGCGCTCGGGCTCGGAGGATGGGGGAGTCTTTAGAGTGCGTGGGGGCGTCTGAGGTGATGGGGGTGTTTGTGGTGGCGTGGGGCGCAGCCAGAGTCCCTGCAGTATGTCTGGGCTGTGGGCGCAGGCGTGTTTGGCAATGGATGGGGGTACCGGGGGTGCAGGGTGTCTGTCCTGGCCGGGGGTGGGGGAGTTGGGGGTGGGGGGTGTTCGGGCTATGAACGAGGATGCCTGCGGTGCACCGGGCGCGGCGGAGCGGCGGACGGGGGTGTCTGGGCTGTGAATGCGGGTGGGGGTGTCGGGCAGGGCTGGGTGCGGGACCGGGACCACCACCACCCACACACACACACCCCCCCCCGGGGCCGGCACCCACAGCGCAGGATGGAGCCCCCCGCCCGACCCGGTCTTCCCCCGCAGCACTCACCGGGCGGGCGCGGCGGGCAGCCCCGCGCTTTGTCTCGGTGCCGGCAGCCGGGGGGATCAGGCGGGGGGCGGCGGAGGCGGCTCCTCCATGGCACCCCGGGCCCCGCGCGGCGCCCCCACCTCCGGGGCGGCGGCGGCGGGCACGGCGGCCGCCCGCAGGCTGCGGCGCCCCGCGCTGCCCGCTGCAGGCCCCGCGCGGGGGGCGGGCGGAGGCGGGAGCGGGGGGAACCCGCCCCGCAGCCCCGCGGCGGGGCCGGGCCGGACCGAGGACAGCGCTGCTACCGGGCGGGGGAGTTCCGCCCCCAGCCCACCCCACACGGCGAGGGGCCGGGCCGGGCGCCGCTGCGGCGGGAGCGGCGCCGGGGGTGGCTCGGGAGGTGGGCAAACGCCCGGCCCGCCAGGCGGGTGTCCTTCCCTGCAGGCATCCTCCATCCCTGAGTGCGCATCCCTCCATCCCGGCGTCCCTCCGTGCGCGCATCCTTCCCTGCAGACCTTCCCCATACGAGCGGCACTGCCAGGGTCGTGCCCACCCTGTTTTGCGCTGTGCCTGCAGAAAAACAAGCCCATCCGTATTTGCAGTTAATATAAGCGAGGATAAAGGGGCGTAGGAAGGAGGAGGGGGTGCTAACCCAGTTTTACAGATGGCAAACCGAGCCACAGGGAGATGAAGGTGCCTGCCTTGGGCCACCTAGGGAATTCGTGCCAGAGATGGAAAAGGCACAGCTCTCACATTTCAGTGCAAAGCAGTTTCCAGTCATGGAACTCTATTCCCTTTAGTGCTAATGTAAGCTATTGCTTGCTGCAGGGATGTGTCAGGACTGAGAAAGAGGGAACTAGAGTGATATTATGGGCAATACAGTACACCTTTGCAGGTACCCACTTTGAATGTGTTGGTTGCACTTACTTTGACGGATCCCCCATTTCTACAGGGATCCTGGGCTCAACAGTCAGTGGGGTTGAGGAATACCCTGCTCTAGAAATACTGTTCAGCAAAAAGGGGATTGTTGCTGGTTGTGGAGCTGCAGAGCATCTGTGCCACATAGTGGAGCAACTCTGATTTTGTCAGAGCACAGTAGTAGCAAATGCGCCATTAACCACTGTGTTACAACTTCAGTGCTTTTCAGCAATTTCTTGTTTAACCTCTGCAGACTCTGCTTAATTTGCTTTGCTTTAATAAAGAAGGACATGGCACTCACCAAAGGACTTCCAGGATGGCCCAGGACAAGGATACAGAGCAACAGAAGAACCCAAGAAAGGTCTAGGGAGCCCTTGGGAGAAAGCTGAAGAGCTGCAGATTGGCTGTGGTTTCCTATTGTACAGGCCAAGACTTTGAATTGTGCTCATCCCTGTGATGATGAATGCACGCAGCAACGATGCATCCACAGTGAATGGTCAAACTCCACCAATAAACCATATTGACTAATCTGATCTCATTCATTCATCATCTTAGTCTGCAGGGGATGGTTATGAAGCTTGGTAACGAGTTATGTGAAAAATCCTCAGGCCAGGGAACAGCTTTCTGGTGTCTGAAGAGCCCAGCTCCCTGGCTGATGGGGCTAGCCATTAATTCTAGCTGCAGCACCGGAGCTGTCAAGCCATGGCTGTCTTCCCTCTTCATGGAAAACCTTAAACTGGTAAGTGTATATGCCAGGTAAGGTGTGGGCTTCTCGGGGCTTTTGGCAGGTGTTATGGTTTGAGAAAACCCATAACAATTTACTGTCATTTAGACAATTGTTCTATCACCCGATGACCGGAAACACAAGGAAACACGAGGGTTGAAATATAAATGGATTTAATAGGATAAGACTAAATAATTAACAATAATACTAAAGAATCAGTATTGATCCTGATGCCAATATAAAATATACAAGAATTATACTCAGCCAATCCTATCAGCAGGAAGCTGTGCACTCCCAGTAGGGGACAGCAAATGTGGGACACTGGGAGCACTACGGCTTCAGCAGGAAGGGAAGGGCTCAGGGGTCCTGCACTGGGCAAGGAGTTCTCTGGATCTCCCCCATCAAGGAGAGAGAGAACTTCTCAGCAAACTTTCTAATTTATAGTGAATGTGACATTCATGGTATGAAATAATCCTGTTGGCCAGCCTGGGTCAAGTGCCCAGGCCTCACTCTCCTCATCCCTGCACCTGGCAAGGCTCAAAAACACTGAGATCTTGAATCCCACATAGCCTAGATGGCTATAAAGTAAATATTTTCATTAATTCAGACACTAGAGTCTTCTAAAAGTGCAGTTTCCCCAAGCGTTAGAAGAGACATTAGTTCTGTGTCGCTCAAACCAGGACAGCAGGTTGCTGTTTCAGCCTCCAGTGGGAGTGTATTTTGGCCTTGCTCTTTCCCTGTGGATCTTTAGGAGTCCCTAAGTGGTCTCCCAAATGCAACTGGAAGGAGACTTATTAGGATATTTTAGAAGCAGCTGGATATGACTTAGGAGACATTAACACACACTATCCAGATGTGGTGTTGTATCCCTACCTCATCAAGACTAAAAGAGATTTGGAATTGGGCAGGAGGGGATCTCTGGAGGAGTGAAGAGGATCACTGCTAGTGAGTCATTTTCCCACACACAATTATAAAACCTAATTCTCTGTTGGCTAGAAATGTCTAGAAGTCTACGCACTCAGGCGGAGCAGTACTATAAGGTTACACTCCTGCTTTAATAAGCATTTTCCTTCTTTGCATTGCTGTTAATGATTGCAAGAGATGTAGGGCAGTGGAAAATTGGGACTGCGGATTGTGGAGATGGAAATATTTGTATCACTTCAACAAGTTCTTCTGTATGCTCTTCATCGCGCACGTATTAATTACTTTCTTCCCATCCAACTTCAAAACTGCCTGTACTTGGGTTTTTCCCTGCTCTCCTCCTGAGAGCTATTTCACAACCTACTAGAGCTTATTGGTCAAATGTTATCAGTTACTTTCAATTTCAGTTCTTCCTCTTTTTGTTTTATCTTCTCTAGTGAGTAATTTGCCCTCCCTCCTGCTTGGGTTTATGCCTTATAAATGTTTGTAAACTGTTTCCATATGCCCTCAGAGCCAAGGAAAACATACTGTCACTGCAAATCAATCCCCTGTAGTTGCACAACCAGCTATCACCTTTCTTCTGACCTCCTCCCAGGGCCTCAGGTTCTCCCAGGAGCTGCTGCCCTGAGCTGAGTGGTGGGTTCCTGCTCAGCACTTACCTCCATGCTGCCTGGCACAGGGTAGCTGTGTGCCCAGGCCTGGTGCCAGTGCATTGCCTTCCTTCTCTCTTGCATCTCCTCACATCCCTTTCTCTTAATTTGCTAACTCTCCTAAGGTTTACTCAACACAGTTTGACTCCCCTCTGCCGTGGGGAATGTTAGCTGATGAATTATTTCCTCCTTGCTAAATAGCTTTTGTTTTCCAGGTTGAATCCTGTCTCCAGCTAGTTTGCAATTTCTACTCTCTCTTTCTCAGGCAGGCTGTGTTTACACCGTTGTTGGGAGGACCCTGACCTAGCTGTTGTGTAGCTACCCCAGCTCTCAGCCTACTCACTCCTGTTTAGACTCCTCCTGGTTTTGCACCAGAATATTCCTGCTCCTTCCTGAGCCCTGAAGATAAGGGGAAGGTGACAGCCTTGGGGAGAGGAGAGTAAGGAGTCCTGTGACAGAGTTTTTAGGCTACAGGCTGCTGTTATCTCCCAGCCACAGGGTCCTTCTCTCTCTAGCTGCTGATGGAGCACAGGCACCCAGTGCCTTCCCAAAGCGTGTTCCTTCCCTGCCCAGAGGCAGCTCCTGCACCCCTCCCAGACACACCAGAGCCTCTCCAGCACAGCCTTTCTCTGTCAGCTGGGTGGTTTAAGAACTAGTTTAAAACTTTAATGAGGCACTGAGTCTAAGGTCTTACTGATCCCCATCCCCATGATACCCTTGGTCCCTCCACTGTAAACAGCCCTTTGCCACATGCCATCATGCTGTTTACAGTCCTGCGGCCCTTCCACCTGAGGGATTTTGCAGCTGGCTCTGAGCTAATCCTGAACATAAAGTCCCGTGAGACTTTACACGCTGGGCTTGCCTGATAGCCAAGGTCTGAAATGCAGCACGCCACAATGTCAATGTAACAACCTTAAAAAAAGCCAAAGTCCTCTGGGAGATTTCAGTGTTGGCTCCTTTCATCCATTCCCATGCTTTGCCTTTTGCTTTTGTCACTCCTTGCTTCTGCTCTGCCCGCAGCCCTGGCACAGCCTGCATTTCCCTTCCTCCACGGGAAGCAGGATGGGGGTTTGCTTTCCTCCTCTTGCTGCCACAAACTGCCTGGTGGGGAGATGCAGGCAAAGCCTCCCCCCTCCCCTGGTCGTAGAGGTGTTTCTGCAGCCCCCTGCCAGGCTGTTCCGGTGGGGCGAGTGCGTAGCAGCACCCCGAGCGACTTCAAAGTAACTGCCCAAAGCTGAGGCACTGTCCCCACTGCTTGCAGCCCAGAGGCTCTGCTCGATGTCATCATCTGTGGCTGGGCCTCGGCCACTTCACATGAATCTGCAGGGAAATGGAGCTTCTGGCTGGGGCAGATGCGCAGAGCAGGGAAGTAGAGAAGAGATGGGGCACGAGGAGGTAGCTGGAGATGACAACATATGGTGAGGGACAATGCAGAGGGCTACTGCCAGAAGCAAAATGTTTGGCAGCCACTGGGGACAGAATTGCACAACAAATACTACATCCTGCACTAATTTAAAGCTGGGAGTCTAAGGCCAGGATGTGAGATGTGCTGATGGTGAGTTGTTATTAGTGTTTATCTTGCTGGGTGACAGTATGGTGCGTGCTGTTTGGCGTCTCATCAAAAATGCTTGGTCCTCAGTAACAAAAGGGTTGCTTTGGTCCCTGGCTGGAAGGATCTCCAGACAGTTCGCGCTCTCTGTATTAAGACTGGCAGCAGTGTTGCTGCATGGATGCTTTCTTGGGGTCTCTGCTTTGTGCAAGTTTGGCACATCTGCAGTAGTCTTTGTATTTGAGTAAACCTATGCAGTTACCAGGGCTGGCAGAGAAAATTTTGAAAATGAGGGGAAAAAACCTTGTCACTACATATTTCCATGGAAACAAGTATAGATGTGAGAGTAGATTTTACTTGCTTTGGGGGATATTCTGTTGTCAGTGGTTATTTCTAGAGAAATTAGACACAAAATCCAAGATGTGGCTGCTGAACCTCATGCACTCAGTTCTCCTGGCTAGGCTTGGCTTCTTAAGGAGAGCTCATGGGTCATGAGGGAGTTATGGAGCCCTTGCACAGGTGAATCATGGAGGATAGATTTGGCCCCAGGGTCATAGAGCAAACTTAAGATGAGGTGAACAAATACATGAATCACTCAGAAATTAGTACGAGGAAGTCTTTGTTATATGAGAAGTCAGAGTACACCGTTCGAGAGATCTGTGCAGGACTGCAAACTACATCTCCATGAGCTACTATCCATATACGGATAGTGCAGTGACCCAGAATCATCTCTAATAAGGAAGTGCCATTGAGTGTAAACTCAACAGGAAGATTACATGCTAACGCTCGTTACATTTTCAAGCTGAAGCTGAAATGCAATTATGTTCCATTCATTTACTTGAAAACTGTTTGTTTTGAGCAAATGATCAGTCTTACATGCTGCTTCAGTTTCCAAGCTGAGCTATTTATTCTGGCACAGCCTGGAAATCGCAACGGGAAGCTGTTGAAGAACAGTGGGAAATATGACATTGCTGGTGACGCTCTTCAGGGGAAGTAAACTGCAAAGTGTAATCAAACAGAAAAAACTGTTAGACTAGGACTGGAGATTTTGAATTATTTTAGTTTTAAGTAATCTGAGGTGTTTATTAGCTGAATAACAATTTATTTCTCTTTCTGTAGGATTTCTACCTTGACCATGGCATGGATTTTATTGGTTAGGTATTTTTTAGGAGAACTGCAAAAACCTCACATCGCTCCTCCTTACCCTGTCAGAAACCACACCGAAACACAGTTTTCCAGGGTATAGTACTCAATGTTCCTGTCTAAACATGAGCTACTTTTCCATTCCTAGATGGTACTTGGTCTTGCCTGGTGGTGCTGTGCCGAGGAGCTTGTAGACAGAAGGAAGAGATTCGCTGTTTGCTTCCGCTCTGCTCTGGGAGTGAAGCGCAGCAGGGAGCACGGGAGGGGTCGGAGTTGGGAGCTGGACCCTTCCTCACTTCGTTAGCCGCACACCCATGCTTATGGAGTGTGAAGGAGGTATGTGGAGGCTTTGTGTCTGGCCTGCATTGATGTACGTTATGGCCGGAGGAGACAAGGGGCAGAGCAGTGCGTTAAGCCCGTGATGCCAGCCTCCCAAACTGCATTTGAAAGACAAATGTGGCACTCGTGGAGGCAGAGCGACCGCACACGGGCAGAGTCGCATCACACACCCAATATCTGAAGGGAGCCTACAGGAGAGCTGGAGAGGGACTCTTTGTGAGGAAATGTAGTGACAGGACAAGGGGTAATGGTTTTAAATTGGAAGAGGGGAGATTTAGATTAGATATTAGGAGGAAGTTCTTTACTGTGAGGGTGGTGAGACACTGGAACAGGTTGCCCAGGGAAGTTGTGGATGCCCCATCCCTGGAAGTGTTTAAGGCCAGGCTGGATGGGGCTTTGAGCAACCTGCTCTAGTGGAGGTGTCCCTGCCCATGGCAGGGGGGTTGGAACTCGATGATCTTTAAGGTCCCTTCCAACTCTAACCATTCTATGAGGCCCAGGGGGGCGCTCACCCCAGGCTGAGCTGCCCCTGCTGTTTTAACACTGCTTAACAATAACCTCAGCTACCGAGTCTGCCTTGGCTACAGCCAACCCCCTTATGAATAATTCTGCTTAATTACAGGCAAATGTCTGCAGCTGAAGCCTACTACTCATAATGATAGGATTACATTTAAATTCCCCCAAATTATATCTGTATCTGCGTGTTTAGACTCTGGAGGGGATAAACTCTATTATTATCTACAGCAAGAGCTGGGATTCCTAGTTCCTTAGGCATCAGAGAGCATCCATCCTGAACCCTGAAGGCCGTACCAGTTCCAGTTCAGTTCAGATCCCATCATCTGAATGCCATGCCATCGAAACCTCCCTGGGAAGGGAAACTGTTCCACCTGAAGAGCGAGAGACTGCAACTGAAGACAATGCCAAATAGATTTTTCTTTTCCATTGGGCTGATAACTGGGAATAAAGCCATCTGGAAGACTGCTGGAAGGAAATCTTCCTAACTCTGATCATATTTGCAATCAGTTTTTATGCCAGATGTTGCCTCAGAAAATATGAAAGTCAGCAGACAGTAGTTTTAATATGCAGCTTTGCAGCTTGAAAAGGGATGAGTTTTTATAAAGAGGAAAGAAAATAAAGATTTACTGCTTCCTTGAGGTGCACAGAGTCACTATATGTAGCCAAACAACGCACCATCATGTGGAAGAAATAGATGTGAATCCAAGAAGTTAGCAAATGTCCCATAACAAAACCCTACAGTAATAGAAAGATTTTTAGGGCTACCCTTTATTTTGAAGAAGAATCAGTCAAGAGGTGCCTGACTTTCTGATGATGAAAGGAGAAGCCAAGAGTAAATCAGGTGGCTTTTCACAGGAGAACCTGGGAAATGAAGTTCTCATTGGAAAAATAGAATGCTTGAGGACAATGAGTGTTAGACTGGAACAGGTTTGGTTCTTTGCTTTGTCACTTTTTTACCTAAATAAATGCTATGACTGGGTACCTTTGGAGATCTGGGCGTCCCTCTTCCGTCTGTGAAGAGGTATAATAGCACCTTCCCTAAGTGGTGTGTAGCTGATGTGATAATGAAGCTGTATATTAAATATATTAGATAAATTTGGCAGCGGGAGGATCTCAGGATGGTTGGAAGGTAATTTAAATTAATCACAGGATTTTACAGTGAAGGAGATCTTGTCCTTCAGCCTCTTTGAAACAGAATCCCTCACACAAGCAAAATGGGATCCCCTATACCTCTTTATTGTAGCACATAAGCAATGATACAGCTACTATATCATTAAACAGATACTAACAGGAGTAGGATGGATATTTTCCTGTAACAGTTTTGTAGAATTGGTATTTCATATATACATGTATATAAGTCAGATTCTGCCGTTTCTCTGTGTGCATCAACAGTTTGGCTGGACTCAGTAATTTGGGGCTTGTTGTATCTTTTTTTCCCAGCTTTTTAGCACACCGTAGCAATGGGATTGATGGGATGGTGCTGGACAACCTGGTACAGGTCCATGACACTGTAGAATACCGTGGTGAGATACCTGTGCGGGATGGCTGCTGTACGGTAGCCCAGGTGAATGATTCTATCAGGGGCTGGGTGCACCTCTCTTGAAGAAGGGGTGGGCGACAATTGCAGGGGGTGTCTGAGCTGCCCATTTGAACTAAATGCCAAGAAGGACAATGTGATCTTCTGGTTCACTGGGCAAAGTGTCTCTGGTAGAGATGAGGGAGTACACCACTGGTTTGTGAGGAACCGAGGAGACACTGTCCAGAATGCTGCTTGTTACTCCGGTGTTAGGAAATCCTGCAGGTAGGACTTTGGTGTTAAGAGAGATTAAATGAAGTTTGAGACAGCGGAGCTAGTTAGGATGATCAGCAAGCCAGTAAGCTAGCCTTAGGACAGGACACTGAAAGAGCTTTGATCTTTGAGCCTGTAAAATGAAATTTGAGGCAGGATGTGGCAGATCTTCAAAAATACACAAAGGACCAAGCAACTTGCTCAGCCAGTGCCTTCAATGTGTGCTGTATTTTGCTGTGCTAACCCAGAGGCATGTCACAGTCAGCCTCAGAAATGCAGGCTCTGAAAAAGCCACTCCCGTGAAAACCAGGGTGCTTTAGTTGTTGACTTCAACATGAGCAAGACCTGCAGGAAACTCCCTTTTCCTTGCTCTGAACACTTAGTCCTTAAGTGAAGTGGAATTAATACCATTGTGCCGTGTGGCTTGAATCTAGCACAACTGGAGCAGAAGTCAATTTGCTGTATTTGAAAGAAAATTAATTAAGGCCTCGTTTGTTTCCCTCAGAGATAAAAGCTCTGGGCAGTTTCCAGGAGATGATTTTTTTTTTTTCTTTCTGAGCTCCTTTGGTACAGGCCTATATGTACAGAGCAAATGTTGTACAGCTTCAAGCCCCAAATCCCTGTAAGCTCCCAGGCTGCGATCTGGGTCTCCTGGCTCCCATGGTGGTGTGACAGCCCCAGCGGCTGCTCCACAACTGTGCACTGCATTTCTAGTCACAGAAAGGGAAATTATCTCAGTGCTGTCAATATTGGCAGTACTCCGAGAAGGGAAATGTCACGGCAGAGATGATGCTCGTAGCCTGCTTTAGCTTCACCTGTCTTTTATCAGCCAGCTATGAACTGTGCAGAGAGAGGGCTGAAGGGACTTGGAGACGAGGGGCCCAGCATCATCCCCTCTGCTCTTGGGGTGCTTCAGCAAGGTAGGAAGGTGGATGGTGTGCCCAGTTTTCTGGTTTACTGTTGTTTTGCCGGTGTTGCTTCAGGAGTCCTTTGCAGATAAGCTTTTCTATTTGCATTTACTCTGAATATTAATAAATGACTAATGCCCTGCTAGACATGAAAAATGTGAGTAGGTTCCAGTGTACAATCCTGGAAGTGCAATAGGGGGCTGGCAGAACAGGAGGGGTGTGCAGGAGGGAACAGGAGAAAACAAAGCAAAACAGGAGAGGTAAACCATATGGGAGGTTAATGGGTTGTGGGGATTTCAGGAGCAGTTAAAAACTGATTTACTGCTGCAGAAATCCCACTTCAAACAAGTTGCCAATGAATAGGTCATGTAGGTGTTATGAGCAGGAAGGCAAAGGAGCAAGAGAGTGTGTGGCTGTCATGTATACCCAAGTGGGAGATGCCATTTGATAGAATCATGCCTGGCATGCTGCCAGCTCTGAGGGACAGAAGGCACTTCTGTTGTGATGCCAGCTACCTGCTTTCCCAACAGAATCTGGACATGAGGGATTCATGGAAGCAGCCAAAGGTGAGTAGCTCTCCTGCATCTTTGTCGTAAGAGTTTTGGAGATGTCTCACTAAGGAGAAAAGGGAGCCCCGTGAAGCTGCATTGAGTTTACGTGGCAATGTTTTGGTAGTGGGAGGGGCTACAGAAGTGGCTTCTGTAAGAAGCTGCTGGAAGCTTCTCCCATGTCTGATAGAGCCAACGCCAGCCAGCTCCAAGAGGGACCCACTGGTGGCCAAGACTGAGCTCATCAACGATGGTAGTAAGTAGCTTCTCTGTGAGGATGTTAAGCCCACTAAGAAGGGAGGGGTGGGGGGAAGGTGTTTTAAGATTTGAGGTTTATTTCTCATTACCCTACTCTGATTGGTAATAAATTAAACTCATTTCCCTGAGTCAAGTCTGTTTTGCCCATGATAATAGTTGGTGAATGATCTCTCCTTGCCTTTATCTCAACCCACGAGCCTTTCATTATATTTACTTCCCCCTGTCCAGCTAAGGAGGGGAGTGATAGAGTGGCTTTAGTGGGCACCTGATGTCCAGCCAGGGTCAACCCACCACAGAAACCAAAAAGTCTTTGGTGACTGAGCTTGGTGCTGAAGGTTCTCTGTGGCAGCTTGTTGGAGTGAAGCTGTCTCAGTCTTTCAGCTTTGGGCAGCTCTGCGGAGGAGAGAGCAAATGGTAGGGGGCAGGTACAGCACTCCCTCCTTGTCTCTGGGAGCACACAGCACCGGGGAGGACATCGCACAGGATAGTAATGTTACCAGGGGCTCCTGAGCAAGGATGGGTTGTATCGCAGCCTGAGGTAATGTTATCTCTTAGGCTATTTTTTCTCCTCTGATAGTGCTTAGATTGTCATGAGACCTTTTCCAGCTGAGCACTACCATCAGGAGTCATATTTTATCTGTGGCTTCTCTCTCAGAAGGGAAATCGCCTCGAAACTGGGGTCATGTTAGATGTGTGGTGCCTGGACAGACTTCGATAACCTGCGAAGTCCATCATGGGATGGAAGGGATGGGCAGGCGTGTGTGTGGGTGAAAGGTACCATTTGTTATCACGGGGATGTGAAGAGCTTTCAGCAGTTTGAAGGAGAGGATACAGATTTCATGGCTGGGATTAAAAAGATGTTTCTTTTATCTGAATAATCCAGTGGCGGGTCTGGATCTGGAGGGCAGCAGCTGTCCCTGCGGGAGGACTGTCAAGGCGTGCAGAACAGCTTGTGTTCACTGCACTAGGAGAGATGCTTTGTATTGCTGCAAAATGGGGCTTCCCCCCACGGCATGAGCAGCCCGGCTCCCCACCATCCCACTGCCATGGGTTTGCCAAGGGAACCGGGGGGAAACGTGATGTGAGGTCTCCCATTGCCACCATGTACGGGCCACCCTCTTCCCCCGGCCCCCAGGACAGCAGGTCACAGCCTGACCAAATGCCCGTCAGCGTCTCTGCCAGGAAGGAGCGTATCGATGGGCTAGGACTCCTGTGATAGTAATATTCCTTCTGTGGAATAAAAACAACATTCATAACCACCGGATAAGAAACTAATTTAATCAGACAGGGATGCACAAAATAAACATTCTTTGACCTTCCAGTGAAGTTTGGCAGCTTTCATGCTTTAAAATTTCTGCTACCCAAAATGAAATGTTTCAATGAATTATTTCTTTTCATTTCTGTTCAAGCAACCTGAAAGCCTTTGAACATCAGGAAAGCTGTGCCAAAATACCTTGGTTGAGATTATAAGCTTTTTGCCTGGGGGAGAGGTGCTCTGGTGGTAGCAGCTCCTGGTCTTCCTTTATTGACACATATGTAAAAAAGGAAAAATAGTTCACTTCACTGTTCAGAACCCGGAGCCTGAAAAGAATGGGACGAGTAGGTCACAGGCACTGGGCTGTGAAGAGGGAAGTACCTGTTTTGGGGGCAGTTGGTGGCATTTACTTCCTCTGAAGCATCAGCTGTTTGCTAATGCTGGAAACAGGATGTTGGATTGGACAGATCTGTGGCCTGATGCAGTGTAGAAATCTGATGTAAAAGACATCAGTCTGTGCGATGCTTTGGACATATAAGATAGTCTGTAAATGCTGATTTCTGTGACTCTACAATAGACAAAAAACAAGCACAGTCCCATTAGTGTATCTGAGGCTCCAATGGAAGAGCATAGTGGGTTTTTATTACAGCTTGATACAGTTATAAAAAGAAATACGTATGAATGAGAATTAAGGAAACAAAGTATAGCATATAAATGAAAAAGTACCTCTAAATATTTAAAAACATTAACTGGTTGAACCTGAAAATGTGAACTAGCCTCCAGTGAGAGGCCATTTTAGTGAGGATTTGCCAGGAGTTGCTCTGTTTTGGGTGCATTTATGCTCTGAGCAGAGGGAGTACCATGGCAGCCTCCTCACGGCTCTTCCTTCAGAGGCGTGTGGGTTTCCAGGGACCCTCCAGGTCCAGAAAAGCTGCGCCAGTGGGTCAAACCAGAGCAAAATGCAAAGGTGGAAGGGACAGGGTGGAAATATTGGCCCTCACCCAAGATTTCAGAAAAAGAGCAGCT
Organism: Numenius arquata; assembly: GCF_964106895.1. NCBI lineage: Eukaryota > Metazoa > Chordata > Aves > Charadriiformes > Scolopacidae > Numenius > Numenius arquata. Next base: position 46,144,973 of record NC_133581.1, on the reverse strand, counting down.
GTGTGAATTGGCAGGTTTTGTGTGCAGCTCCAGCTCCCACTCTCTTCCTTCCTGCCTTCAGGCATATTTTTCCGGATGACCCTGTAGTTTTTTCCTGCTTTTTTGGTTTTGAAGTGTTTACGAAGGCAGCATTTATTGGGAATGTTTTGTCATGCACCGTATTCATGTCTTACATCCGATCGAGTGATGGTAAGCCATTTCTGTAGCCTATTATGGGCTTTTACTATGAATGATCACTGTGCTATTATGGAAAAATTGGAAAAGTAAACTTCTTCCACCTTTCCAGTAGAACTACATATGCTGCCCTCCCCCATATAAGAGGGAGAAAAGCTCACTCTCCATAGCAAAATATGAATAATGTAGCAGTTCTATAGAAGGTAAGTGTTAATTCAAGGAAGAGAAAGGAAAGCACAGAGAGAGATCCTTCTTGACTCGCTGTGTGCACTGTTGGATACAAAAGTGTTGTCTTGGGAGAGGCTGCAAACAGCAGATGAAGGGAGAGGAGGTGGCGAGAAAGGGGGACCTGATGAAATCCATCCACGAGTCCTGAGGGAACTAGCAGATGAAGTTGCTAAGCCTCTTTCCATTATATTTGAAAAGTCATGGCAGTCTGGTGAAGTTCCCACTGACTGGAAAAGGGGAAACATAACCCCCATTTCAAAATGGGGAAAAAGGAAGACAAGGGGAACTACAGGCCGGTCAGTCTCAGCTCTGTGCCTGACGAGATCATGGAGCAGATCCTCCTGGAATCTCTGCTAAGGCACATGGAAAATAAGGATGTGATTTGTGAGAGCCACCATGTCTTCACCAAGGGCAAGTCATGCCTGACAAATTTGGTGGCCTTCTACGACAGGGTTACAGTGTTGGTAGATAAGAAGAGAGCAACAGATACTATTTACCTGGATTTGTGCAAAGCATTTGACACCGTCCCGCATGACATCCTGGTCTCTAAATTGGAAAGACACGAATTTGATGGATGGACCACTTGGTAGACAAGGAACTGGCTGGATGGCCACACTCAAAGGGTTGCGGTCAACAGCTCAATGTCCAAGTGGAAGCCAGTGACAAGTAGCATTCCTCAGGGGTCGGTACTGGGACCAGTGCTGTTTAACATCTTTGTTGGTGACATGCCAAGGGAACCGGAACCCCATGGACAGTGGGATTGAGTGTACCCTCTGCAAGTTTGCTGACGACACCAAGCTGTGTGGTGCGGTTGACACACTGGAGGGAAGGGATGCCATCCAGAGGGACCTGGAGAGGCTTGAGAGGTGGGCTCATGCAAACCTCATGAAGTTCAACCAGGCCAAGTACAAGGTCCTGCACCTGAGTCAGGGCAATCCCAGGCACAAATACAGGCTGGGCGGAGAATGGCTGCAGAGCAGCATCCAGGAGAAGGACTTGGGGGTGTTGGTGGATGAGAAGCTCAATGTGAGCTGGCAACGTGTGCTAGCAGCCCAGAAAGCCAACCACATCCTGGGCTGCATCAAAAGAAGTGTGGCCAGCAGGTCAAGGGAGGTGATTCTGTCCCTCTACTCTGTGCTTGTGAGAACTAACCTGGAGTACTGTGTCCAGCTTTGGAGCCCTCAGCACAGGAAGGACATGGACCTGTTGAAGTGAGTCCAGAGGAGGACCATGAAGATTATCGGAGGGGTAGAGCACCTCTCCTATGAGGACAAGCTGAGAGAGTTGAGGTTGTCCAGCCTGGAGAAGGCTCCAGGGAGACCTTATTGCGACCTTCCAGTACCTGAAGGGGGCCTACAGGAGAGATGGGAAGGGACCCTTTATCAGGCAGTGTAGCGATAGGACAAGGGGTAACGGTTTTAAACTGAAAGAGGGGAGATTTAGATTAGATATAAGGAAGAAATTCTTTCCTGTGAGGGTGGTGAGACACTGGAACAGGTTGCCCAGAGAAGCTGTGGATGTCCCATCCCTGGAGATGTTCAAGGCCAGGCTGGATGGGGCTTTGAGCAACCTGCCCTAGTGGGAGGTGTCCCTGCCCGTGGCAGGGGGGGTTGGAACTCGATGATCTTTAAGGTCCCTTCCAGCCCAAACCATTCTATGACCCTACACGGTGCAGAACTTCCCCCAATATCTGCGGGCACCAAACACACACACACACTCCCCCTCTCCCGTGAGGGTCCTCTCTTCCTCCTGCGATGGCTCAGCCTTAGCCTTTCCCCCACGGCGCCCCCTAGCGGCCGCGCCGCGTCACCGGCGGCCTTGCGCGGCCCCTTTAAGGCCCGCCAGGCCCCGCCCCGCCCCGCGCGCCGCCGGCCGGCGGCGCGCGGGGCGGGGCGGGGCCTGGCGGGCGGCGGCGGCGGCCGGGGCGTTGGGCGGGCGAGACGCCGGGGCGGCCGGGGCGTGCGGCCGCCGACCTTCAACCCCCCCCCCCCCTCCCCCCCCCCGCCGACCCCGCCACCGCTGCGGCACCGCCGCCCCGCCGCCCGCACCGCACCGGCCGCGACCCGCCCGGTGAGCCTCCGCGGGGGAGGGTTGCGCATGACCCGCTGAGGGGCGGCGGGAGGGGGGGGTGGATGTGGATGTGGAGGGAGAGCAGCGGCCTGGCTCCGGCGGGGCCTGCCGCCGGCGTGCGGAAGAGTGTTGCCGCTTACCTGCGTGCGTATCGGCTGAGGGCTCGGCCGCGCCGGTTGTCGGCGGAAGGGCTCGGCGGAGCGGAGCGGCCCCCGCGGGGAGAAGGAAGGAGGAGAGACCCGCCTGGCTGTCCGGCCCTTCCCCGTGTGGCGCGGGTTGCCGTCCCTGGGGCGTTGACGGGACCCCCGTACCCCCCCCCCCCCCAACCCTTCCCGGGAAGGAGCGTGCGGCGGGCTGTCCCGCAGATCCTGTTACATCAGGTCACCTGTGGGGACCTGCGTGTCGTGTCGTGTCCCCCTCCCTCCCCCGGCCGGGAGCAGCGACAGAGTGGGGCTCTCTCCGGGGTCTGCGGTCCCCCCATCCGTGAACGTTCAGGCGTGCGGACCCTGCATGGTGTGGAATGAGCCTCTGGGGTTTAATAAACCCAGCCGAGGAGCCTTTATTGCTCTCGTAGGTTTATCCTCTAGTTGAGCTTACGGCTGCAGGGAGGAAAAGCGGTGTCTGAGGTGAAGGTGCAGGCACTGCTGCAGACGCTTTAATGTGAGAAACTTTTGTGTTCTTCAGGGCTTCGCCGTCGCTTTCTTATTTGTGGTGCCTTAACCGTGCCTAGAGGTCAGAGCTTCCCTGGCAGCTGCCTTTACACGTGTGCAGCGCTTAGGCTGAACCTCTACACGCGTGTGACAAATCTGTTGTAAATCCCCCAGAGGACCCGGAACTCAAAAATAGCCTCGCTGGGCTTTTGAGAACTGAAAAGCAATAACTGTTTTAAGTATCCCTAAAACTGAGTAAAAGATACCATAATAAATAGTTATTATTTCTAATGTATGTACTTAATGAATACAATGACACGTTTTTTCATCTCCATAGCGTTCTTTTAAACAAATACAGTAGTTTCAAATACAGTAGTTTCAAGTGGGCTTATTCTCAAGAGGGTTACATATGTTATTGTTGGGAATGGACTTGATCTCAGTGTAGTTACAGTAACAGATTTTGTTGTATGGAAGGAGGTGAGAGGAAGTAAACACATAAATTAAAAATATCCTGAAGCCGTCTTTGGAACGGTCAAGAGCTAAACTGAGCTGATGGGCAGAGAGGATTTTGCACTTGTCTGGCTGCGCTTCCTAGTGGCTTTTTGTGCCTGTTCCCATAAATGCTATTATGTAATGGTGCTTCTCTTGGCAGGAGTCTATTGTCACCGTAATTCCTGAGGTTTCTGGAGCAATGGAGCTTGTTCGGGAGAGTCAGTGGTCAGAACAATGGGAAGAAAAGTTATTAAGAGGAGGTTTTAACCTCTTTAATTTTTCATGTGGTAGGACTAAGCTCAAGACATCTGGATCTTTTCCAGAGTATCTTTACTGTCCTCTGTTGTTCAGCTTGTCTTTCTCTTCTCCTAGGCTGCGCTATAGGTATCAGGCACCCGCTTGCATCCTGCATCAGAGCTGGGAAGACATTGACTCTCTCCTTTAATAATAACAATTTTTATACTTCTCTCTCTTTTGTGGTTTTTTTTTTTTTTTTCCCCTCCGAACAGAAGCAGTGATAATAGTTATTTTCAGAGCACTTCAACTGTTGCTTAGAAAAAAATAGTTGAGATAATGGGGAAAGGGGACTCTCCCAGTCTGCATCTCTGGTTAGAACTTGTCTGTATACATCAAAGGGAGGAAAAACGCCTAAGCAGAGAGAGAATTTGCATATTAAATGCCAGTGCTCTAAGGATCAGTGCTTTTGTGTCTGCAGTTTATCGTTGATTTCATCCCCTGCTGTCTCTTCAGGTGTATGTCATAAATCTCTTTGCAAGTCTGCCTCCTTTTCTTTCTCTTGTGCCACACTATTTTTGGGGGATATATTTCTGTGGAGAGAGAATAATTCTTTCCAGTATTGTGATTTGGTGGCCAGTTGCGTCACTGGGAGTTTTACAGATCGCGCTTCTGTCTTTTTATAACTTGCATGTTGTTTCTGGTAGTGATTGTGTAAGCAAAACTTGGAGAAGAAAATAACTTCCCCCCCCCCCCCCTTGTTTGGTGTTCAATCTGCCCTCTTAATTTGTCTTGTCCCGTTATAGAAATGAGTGTTTTATGGGGCATTAGAGAAGAGAGTACTGGCTGAAAGTAGGAAGGTATGTTTCTTTAAGGGGCCACTGGGGTGAAGGAAATGTGCCTGAAAGACCTGCAACCTAATCTAACTAGCTTTTAAAATCGAAGATGATTGTTATCACTTTATGGTGTGCAGAGTAGCACATGACAAAGGGGCCATAACCTCCTCTTAGAAAAGTCGTTGTCAAAACCCGGGTGCCCTCAGGTTCCTACTTTAAAGGGTTTTTTAATACGTAGATGTTTCAGTGAAGTCTGGGTGTGGGAAAGTACTGGTCTGGAGGCTGAAATTTCCCAACCACACTATTACTGTAGCAGGGACTTTAGTTCTGTCACCTTCTTTCTGCTTGTCATGCAAATTGGCCACCTGTGGTCTTTGAGGAGGTCCCAATGTCCTTGAGTTGTTCAGTCACCGTGTCTCTGCTGAAACAGTTTCCAGAGAGTTATCAGCAGAGTTTATATTTAGTGCAGCGTGTGAAGATGGAGTGAAATAGCTGCTTGAGCTTAGGAGCAGCCTGGGGAGTCGGTGAGCAATGGTTACAGAAGTCACTAAATGTGTGTCCTGCCCGTAGTGTAGTGATTTTGATGGGATTAGTTCTGTCCTATGATCGTGGTTGTTTTCAGCTATTTTATTCCTGTTTGGAGAATTATTTCAGTGCTCAGTAAGAGCAGTGGCCTTAACCTCAGCTCCTCAGCTGTGCAACCTCAAGCTACAGACTTGGGTTTCTGTGTCTGCGGCTGTTCCTGTTGCATCGCTTCTGCTTTTTATCAGTGTACTTGCTCACACCACAGCTATCTCCTGCTGTCCCGCCCAGATACCTCTCTTGCTTGTTCTGCTTTCATGAGAAAACAGATGTGAACTGCTGGCCTCTGTCAGTCCAGGAAGGTTTAGTGCAGCACCCAGAGTCTGTGTCAGGCCACTGCTGTCTTTGTTTTGCCCTTTTGAAAGTTGCATCTTTTCTTGCTAACCTTGGGATCCTCCCGGAGAAGCCCACTGCCTGCCGATACGTGTATGAAAGGTCAGTAGCTTGGAAGCCTTGCTCCAGCATTTCCCAGGCTGCGTCCTGTTGTGCACTCTGCCTGGTACAGGGACTCCCCGCAGCTCCCTGTCCCCTGAGCCCCTTGTGGGCTGCTATAACCAGCTGATCCCAGCTGATCAGGCTTAGCTGGGAGAGAGGGGATCTTTCACTGGCAGAGCTGGGATGGTTTGCCTGAGAGACTCAGGGGTGGGGCAGCAGGGATTGAATTCTGCTTTAGGAGTATGTAAACAGAAACATGAAGGCGTTTCCTAGAACAGCAAAAGGGAGAATTTAATCAATACGTAGCAAAGATGCTTGTTCATAATGTGGTATTGGTTACAGTAGATTTCTATTGCCAGAAATACAGTAGTCTGTAATTATGTTTATCTAGTTGTCATGACAAGTGTCATGTCTTTAGAAATGCCATCATACGTGTTTAATCTCTGTTATGAAGCTGTTCTGGGTACAAATGGAATTACTTCAGATGTAATGATTTAACCCCCAGCACAGAGAGTAGTAGTTAGGGACAGGTAGATGCCTTTGATGAAGCGTGGTACTGTCTTTGCAAGTCCTTCTGTGTAATTCACCCAGCTTTGCTGTTCTGTAGTTATGCAGACTTTCTCCTCGCCTCTGCTAGCAGACTCATTTGAGCAGCTGCAAAAATTGATTTTAAGTTTAAGCAGTGGAAACGCTTGTTATAAATTTCAGGAAGCGAGCTTTTGTATGTAGCAAGAAATATTTTCACCCACCACTGGTATGCTGTTTGTTTTGTCACTGAGTGGTGGCAGCCAGTGAGCTCTCACAGGAAGCTTAGTGCTCTCGCATGGCTCACTTTGTCATGCAGGCTGCAAACCGGGTATTTTCAGACTGAACCTGGTAATGCTAATAAGAGACCAGTAGAAGCCTGGCCTGTTATTTGCTTGCTTATTTATTTATTTTAAATTGATCCTATTTGTGTGTGATAATTCAAGACAATTTATTGAGGAAGCTCACACTGTCAAAGAGCTGCAGGACCACAAGTTAGAGGTCTAAAAACCCCTACCTCTTTCCCTCTGCTTCATTTGTCCCCTTCCCCTGGCTTCTGGCTCTCTCTGGCTGTGTGCTGAACGGCGGGCAGGCCCCCAAAGCAGAGCGTACACTGCAAACCTTCTCCACAGCGCAAAGGGTCCATGTGGCTCTGGTGATTCCCCGAGGGGAGCTGCTATCCTGGCAACCAGCCCACCCAGCAGTAAATTTGCTTCTTGGTGTGAGTGAGTGTTAAGTGGAACGGATTGGTCATCGCCTCTGCAGCGGTAACCTTGCAGGCAGGGTAAAGTATAGCTTTTGGAGCTGGTAGAGCAGGGTAAGAGGAAGACTGGCTTCTGGAAGCACTTTTATGTGGAGAATGAAACACTGCATTGTATTTATGGTATAAACTAGAATGGCTTTCAGTCCAGCAGTGTAAACTCACTTGCCATGACTTCCTTGCAGATGCTTGAACTTTGCTAGGTGCAAATGTGCACCATTTTAACCTCATGCGCAGGAAGAGAACCTGTTTCAATGCTCTCTGTCCAAAGTTTCATTAGCTTACACTTTAAAAGCTTCAGAACCATTTTGAAAACTTTAAAGCTGTTTACATTTTCCCTCAACTCATTTTCTTCCTGATTTGTAATTAAATGTTGCTGTGGTTTGCTGCTGTTCCTGCATTTTTTTTCCCCTGCATTGGTTTAATGGGTTTATGTAATAAAACGAGTGGGAATTGAAAAAAATCTCTGATCAAAACCAAGTTTGCATCTTGTTTGGGAATGAAGATAGATAAGAAGTTATGTTGGAGTATTGGATCTCTTTCTGCAGGACTTTTAAGGGACTGTAAGTTTTAAGAGGGAAATCCTGTTGATACATCAGTCTTGTTTAAAAAACAACCAAAAACCAACCAAACAAAAAACCAACCCCAAACCAAACAAAAAACCCCCAATCTCAACCCCTAAATTTCTGTAAGTGAGCTTGAGAGTGATGTTCTTATGCTATATGAATATATAGATCTTTCAATAGCTAAACTTGCTATTTGATTTTCAACAGTAGCTGTCAAAGGCAGCTTGCTTTGGAAGGAAACACAGTTTTTATGTGTTGTTTTAAATATATAGATTAGTGAAATGCTCAAATGTCTCTGACCTATTTAAGATGTTTGGAGTTTTTGTCTCCTTGGTAAATAACTTCTGGAAGGTCTTCAAGGAGTAGGTATTAAAGCAGCCCACACTAATACAATTATATTGTGGGATGTGCCAGAATCTCCTTTGGGTATTGGAGCCTGTTTGTGCCAAATCACTCTCACAAGACATTTTATTTGTTAGATTAGTAAGGTGCTCTAATTTTAATTAAAACCCCTTTAAATGAGGGGCAGGGGGAAGGTAAAGATGCACACTGGGTTTTTGCTCTCTAATGAGCCAAAAGGCAAAAGAAGGCTGATGTGCAGTGAAGACGACTTAACAGTAATCTATCATTCGCTGCTATGTGGGGATTCGTTATACTTGAACGCTAAGACAGGAACTGGCTCCAAAATAGCCTGTGTAGGTTATCCTTTGCTGTTGGTGCACAGCCTGAGGAGAAACCCTTCTGCGCCAAAACACCAGCTTGGAAGGGTGATTGACATCTCTGCTTTTCAAGAGAAGTGTCAAAATTGCAGAGCATTGCTCAGAGGGTATGAAAGCTTCGCTTCTCCATCTGCCGCCGCGTATGCCACTGGTGACCCAGCAGCCATATGTGGGATCGTCCTGAAAGCTTTAGACCCGGCTCCTCTCTGAGGGCCCCTCACTCCTTTTGAGAGTATAAAAAGAGCATGTGGCTTGTTTCAGGAGAGGGAGGTTCCTGTTTTCCCCATAGGAAAATCTAGTAGTACGTCTTTATAAAACTAAAGCATTATTGCAAAGAGCTGCGTGGTCGTGAAATGCTGCAAACTGGTTCGGTGATGTGCAACAAAAATATGCTGGAGACTCATCACAGGCTTTGCGAGCAGAGAGTATAAAACCATACAAGCTTACTAACAGAGCTCCATTAAAAACTGCTTCATGGGTACGGGGAGCAGGGCTGTATGATCAGGGTTGTGTCTTGTGCTAAGCGTATGATTATTTAAGTCGAATGACAGACACGAAGAGGAGTTCGCTAGGTTAACTTAATTTCATTAGCTGTGAGAACCTCCATCTCAAGTCTGTTTCTGGTTTGCTGTCTTGCAGGGCTTCTGAGATTCAAAAAGCTGACATTTAAGTGTGAGAATGAAATGTTTAACAACAAAGGAGATCTTTAAGTGTGCTAGACAAAAATTCCTTTCAGCTGTACAGCTTTTACTTTCACTTTTGGATGACCAGTTTGCCCAGTTCTTCGTTGCTGTGTTTCCCAAGTAAAGAAGGTTACCTTATTAATAACCAACTTTTCTTTTTAAGTCTTGGAATTTTTAGTATCAATGCTGAATAAAAAGGGTGGGATGGGGGATAAGAGACAATAAAACACACTGGTGTTTTTTTGGCACCATAGAAGTAAATTTCCTTTCTCCTGTGCTTGTTTGGGAAGTATGCAGTATTTGTGATCACTAAATTTTTATTTGTAGAAGTGTATGTGTGTATCTGATGGCTGGACTTGATGCAGTTCTGTTCAGTGTATTTCAGATAACTTCTCGGAAGTTTATGTCTCATTGGAAAAAAAATAAACAAAGTTGGAGTGCTGCTGAAGAACGTTTTCAGTAACACTCGGCTATGCTTGAAACTGATCTGTTCTATTATACTTGAGATTTTTTTAAATGGAATGTGTGAGGGTAGTTTTGAATATTCTTTGGGTTTGGGTAACTTGTGCAATGTATATCAAACCCAGACCTGAACGTTGCTGGTAACATCTGTACCTGAAGCATAGCTGAGTGCCTGTGTCCTAAAAACATAATAGAGCTGCTTCTACCCCTCAGCCTTCTGGCTCTCTTATGTGACAGAGTGCCATTCTTATCCCCTATGTACTCACAGCTAATACTTAGTTTTTTGTGCATTCCTAGGTGTGTGAATCAATCCATCGACACTGAATCATTATGTTTATCATACTAACTTGACAACCATTGTGTGTCAGCTTGTGTCAACAGCAGGTAAGATGAAAGCTAGTGCCGTTACTTTATTTTTCCTGACTCTTTGCTTTTTAAACCTGCATTTTGTCCAAATGCCATGACTTTTCTGTAGACTAAAGTCAGAATGTGCTGCCTTCCATGATCTCCTCCTGCAGCGAGACAACCACTTACTGTTAACATTACTTCCTGTTTCAAAAGCTAGTGTTCTGAAACCTTCTTAGGGTCTGACTCCTTTGTAAACATACCTCAGCCTTTTTCCTGACACCTCTGTTAACCTGGTTTTACAAGCTGGTTTTTTCCCTTGTATTCTTCACACCCTTACCACTCCCTGGTTTTGCTGTAGAAACTGTTGAGCTCCTGCCTTCCAGAGTTAAGTGTGCACGATAAGCCACCTTACTGTCTGACTTTTTCTTCTTCAACAGAAAATAGGTTTTGTTTTGATTTTTTTTTTTTCATACCTGCTCCCAAATCTTACCTTTGAAAACCTATCACAGAAGGATCTTACTTGTATGTTTTATGTTTTAATGGTAAGAAACTACGTGGATATGTCTTTCAGAGAACTAAAAATAAAGCTATTTTTTGGACCTCACCCTTTTAACCCCCTTTAGAGAAGGGAAGGAGATTGGGGGCTGGGGGGGAAGGAAATCCCTCTAATGCTTTCAACAAGGTTATTATCCAGTACTCTAGGGGAGTCCTAGCGCTGACAAACTAATGTGAGCCTTTGTTCTGATGCTAATCGGAATAGGGATAATTCCTCCGACTACGCCCTCTTCCCCTCAGATCCCTCTAGGAGTGATAAGGCATTAAGCTCCTTTGCTACCATTCTTCTTACTGTGCTGGCCCGTTGTCCTGGTTTCCTGCAACTGCTACCTTGAGTGCAAAGGCTTGAGTTTTGAGGAGGTCTCATTAGGAGTGCTCTTCTAAATCTTCTGAGATTTTTTTTGGTGTTCCTGAATGGTACTTGTACACTTCAGTTAAATTGGTATCTTGGGTTGGATATGTGTCAGTTTATTTTTTGTATCATTAAATAAGAAAGTAACTCTTTGTGGATGCGGGACACATTGAACTTAAATATAGTGGCATCTTTTGTTACAAGTTGGGACATGTAACTTAAAGAATGCAAGTTGACACTTAGCTGAAACTTAGAAGGTGTTTTTCCTTCTGTCTCTTCTTTCTTCCTTCCTTGGCCAGAGTGAGAAAATACTGTTTCTTAAATGCTTTTAAATACCCTTAAAGAGACTAACTTATGATCACTAGTCCAAAGAGCCCTATTAAGTTTTCTAGGGTGAATGTGTATGCAACCTAGATACTGTTTTGGTTTATGCCAATGATCTGCTCCCAGTCTAATGACAAACTGCACAGCAGTAGAGAGAGGAGCTTGAAGCCTCAGTATATAGTGAAATATGACTTTGCATATAATATAACACAAAAAATAGTCCATTAAAACCGTGTCTCTTCAATAAATCTTATTTATGGCTGTGGGGAAAGGGCAGGGGGTGGTGGTGAAAATGCTAGTTAGGTCTGATGTGAGGTGATCACATCAGGCAAAGCTGTTAAAAGATGTCTTTCAGATCAAGAAGGGAAGGGGAGAAGTGTACCAAGTTAGCCTCTTTAGCCTTCCTCGGCTGTACGAAGCTGATGAGAAGCTCATCCTTGTGCTTCTAAAAGCAGGTCTCCTCATATAGCTGTTTGGTTGGTGATAGTGGGCTCTCTGAGGTTAGTTGGTGGCAATCCTCTGTGGATAATCTGTCCTGAGTCTGGCTGAGCTGGCCTTCTGGTGAATCTGTAAGGGAGTTTGCTGTCTTTCACTAGGGGCTGTTCTCTCTACAGGGTGGTTTGAGACCCTCTTTAGTATCACTACAGAGTACAGGGACAGGAGGGATTTAGACTAGTTAAAGAACTTCCCTAGAAGACAGAGATTGATTGAGTGCTCTGCACAGCTAGCGTCTGGTCTCATAGTGTTTCATTTTGATGGAAAGTGTTTTTGCCTAATACAGAATTGGAAAGGGCCTGTAGTGATTATATAAAAATCTGATTTTTTTGCAAACTGCCCAATTTTTGGCTACGCAGACATAATGTCTAGATGAGCTGAGTTCAAAAAAGTGTGTAAAAAGGTACTGAGGAGGAGGGAGAAAGGCTTCATCAGAAGATGCCCATCTGAGGAGGCTGATTTAAAGTGTTTGGGGCAGGGGGTCCAGAACTGAAACTTACCTTTTTGCCTAGTGACTGTGCGCGGGTGGGGAGTGCGTGTTACAAAGGCTTCCTGATGTGAACCTGCGTGGCAACATTAGCTGTGAGAAGAAGTTTATGAGCACTTCCAAACAGCAATTATTTTTAAGGTTGATCCTGTTGACAGTACCCTAAAGAGACATCACTAATAGATGCAGTGTGACACATTTTATGTGGGCAAAATTATGGGCTGGGCATAACTGCCTTTGCCTACCACAATTAACCCAACAGTTGTTAAATCCCAGGAAATGCTCATTTTCAGGGTGGTGATTGCTTTTATGACCTGAAAATAAAAACTGGGAGGCGTATTTGGTGCTGGTTTTCTTTTCTTTACTCTCGATTAGCATATGCAGGACATTTCCTGCAAATGAGTGCCCTGTACTTAGAGTTATTCAGATTCTATAATTTTGCAACATCCTGTTCATCTTCTATGATTTGAAACAATTATCCTGAAATGTTGTGTGTGTGTGTGTGTGAGAGAGAGAGAGAAAGACTGCAGAGAAGTTGCAGTACAGAACACAGGATTCCTCTCCCCCATTATTTTTATCCTGTGAAGTGAGAACAGCCGGAGGATGGCAGAAGCATTTCTAAACAGCTCCTGTGCAAAGCTTCATGTAAGGCCTTGAACGCTCTCTAACCTGCACTTTCTTGTCTGTTCCCTCCTTGTCTGCCTGAACCATTTGTAACGTGGAAAGCCTAAAACAGAAGTGCTTTTAATGGTGATGTCTGCTCTGGGATTGGCCAGTGTTCACCTGCATCCCTTCATACATATTGGGGTTTCTCCTTCGTGTATATTTTGACTTGTTTTTTTTTTTTTTTTGTCCAGGCTAGTGTTTCCTTTTTAAGGAAAATCTGGGGGCATGTGGCATTGTTGGTATTAAAAATAAAGGAAACAGTACAGAATATTCAAAATGTATCTGGTTTTCTCCCCAAATATTTTTCTGCTCCACTGATAGAAGGCCAGAGGAGACTTCCGCTGCCTATTTCTTTATGTATGAACTGATCATTTAGATTCTAGGTGAGAGTGGGTTGGGTTTCTAGTGGGGTTTTTTGGTGTTTATTTTAGGGTAACTTGAAGATCAGCTTAACCCTTGTGACCGACTGGTTTAATCTCTGGTAGAGAGGAACAAAGATGGGTTTTCAGTGGCCACCATATCCCAGAGACAGTATATTGTTCCATTTAAGTTACAATGATCTCTTCTTCCCACCTCCTCCCCAATTCCCCCCTAACATTTTCTGGAACAGACACTTCTTGATTTTAATTTTTCATGTGTATTTATCCCTATTGTGAAGGTAGAGTTTTTAATTAGCATGGCTTAGTCATCAACTAACACATTGCAGAAAGGCTCTTTGACTTATGATGTGGCAAACAACTTGCTGCGTATGAGATTGGGAAGAAGATTCACCCCCCCCCCCCCCCCCCCCGGTAGCCTTGTGCTCCCTGGTGAATTCACCTCCTGCTCTGTTACCTTTACAGACTTATGTTTAGAGGTAGAGCTTAGCATCTTGGGGAGTCCTTGCGTCAATCTAGCTGGTAATCAGTTATCTCACCTAACCTTGGAGTGGCAGGTTGGAACCCAGCATTACCTGCAGGTGCTATTTCCCCTCTGACTGTAGTAGGGATCAGGCTCTGACCATGTGCTCCTTAAGCAGGAGTTGCAGTGAGGCAAGCTGAGTTCCTGCGGGATGTATAGATCGAGGTACTTCTCCTTCACAAGGATGGGTCCTTCAGATGAGTGGTGCCAATGTCCTTACTGTGGCTGTTCAAGGAAATTGGCATTATAGCTCGTCTACTGTCTCACTTGCTGGAATCCTCTCCTCTCATTGCCTTTCCAACATGAAGGACTGGGCAGTTTGTGACAGAAAGCAGCCTTCTCTAGTTCAGCAAATCTGTTGTAAGAGTCCCGAGAAAATACAGTTATTTGTAATGGGCATCGGAGCTATTGATTCGTAACTTACTTTTGGGGCAGGACTCACCTCTGTGTTGGTAGAGTGACAGTTTTATGGCAGCAAGGCCCTGGGATGAATTAATGAATATGAAATACTCACCTGAAAACCAGCTTGCTACAGAAAATCTTGTGTTTAAGAGGTATGTCATCTGTCTGCCTGTTGCAGAATAGGTTAAAATCTGTCATTGCCTCTTTTTTGTTTTAAATGATTCACAGGAAATACCTAGATTCTTCAGAACAACTTGGGTGTGTTTTTTGGGTTGTAGGGGTTTGTTTGGGGTTTTTTTGTTTTTGGTTTTTTTCTTTTTTAATAACTAAAACCAGGCTGCCCTGCATAAAGTATGAAGCAGCACAGGGAGGTGGGAAAGGAGATGTGTATTATACTTGCAAGACTTTTGAAAGGGCCTGAACACTGAAGTTGGAAGGAGTTGAAGTGTTTAGTGCCAACTGTTAACATTTAAGCAGCTCAATATGCTTCTGACCTCTGGCAGCATGGCTGAGAAAATAGGCCTAGTTGCTCCTTGTAAATAGATCTCTATTGCCTTGGTTGATCTGTGTACCTGTGCTCAGTCTTCCACCATCTCCAATGGTGTACTAGTGCGCTGGTTGATGCTGACTAAAGAGGAAGACTTGAGTCAGAAATACTGATTCTTAGAGAATGATGCACATGCTGCAGCCTTTCCAAGCGTTGTTCCAGACAAGCCTTACTGAGTTTGAGATACGTGATAAGATTTTACTTGATGTACTTGGTCACAAGCAACTGTATTTGCTAAAGCAAGCTGGTATTTTATAGTCCTCCTGCGTTGTGCATTTAATTGCTGCATAACTGATTCCTGCTGTCTCAAGCGTACATTGATTTTTCTTTTTTTATGCCAATGGTTTAATAGGCTCCCAGTACACAGGGGAATTTTGCACCCTCTTTCTACTTAAAGTAGTACTTGGAACTGTTGAGAGATAGTATTCAGCTTAGACAATATAGTATTGTGTCTTAACAAGGGTGTGAGCATATCCTAAATTCTGTGAAGATACAGCTGGGCACTGTCTAGCTACTCAGAGAAGTTCAAGACAACACTTTCTTCCCTTTCAGCACCTTGCGCTGGGTGCTCAGTTTGATTAATGTCCATGTGGTGAATTTTATAGGATGGATACAGTAAACAGTGCAGGAGAGTGGGTTTTTTTTTGGTTTTCCAAGCCATGAAGATCAATATTAAATGTAAAATCAGTAAATTCTATCTAGATTTTTTTTTTTCCTCTAGACTCAATGATTATCTTAGCCTTTCTTGTCTTTGAGGTCTTCTCTGTCTGCTTTTTGGCTCTGGAGCCAAAAATGTTGTACGTGATGATGGTACAATTTGCTGTAAGCGTAGAAGGCAGCCTGTTTTTCAAGTTGAAGCCAATTTTTGGAGGTAGGTGAGGTTAAGGAGGAGCCAATAAGATATTTTAAGCAGGCTTTTTGAAGTTGGCTTAACTCATTAGTTATACTGGGATGAACCCATTAATTCAGTAGTTATTTCAGACTTGCACTGTGAGGGTGGTTGTTGTTACACCCTCTGTACCTGTTATTTGGAAGACTACTGTGGAGATCCTCTCCTCTTTTTGGAGAAGGGAAGGAAAGTAATAATATTGCAAGCACAGTATGTGGAATCCCTTGGTGAGTGTGACACTGTGCCTGCTACCCAGGAGTTGGATGCTGAGAAAAGTATTTGTCTTAAACTGCCTGTGAGAACAGAGACTGACAGGTCTAGAGGCTGAGGCTGTATTAGCCTCCAAGAAAAAAAACAAACAGGGAGGTTAAGAAAGGTGATTAGTGTAGGCAGCGTTAATGCAAGCTTTGTATAGTGTTGTGAATGTTGTGTCATTGTTGCCTGGGCTTCTCTACATGCTTCCTGCCTGTCAAAGCCTCTAGCATCTGCAGGAAGTAGAGCAGTGAGCTAGATAAACTCG
The DNA here is from genome assembly GCF_964106895.1 of Numenius arquata. Classification (NCBI taxonomy): domain Eukaryota; kingdom Metazoa; phylum Chordata; class Aves; order Charadriiformes; family Scolopacidae; genus Numenius; species Numenius arquata. The sequence continues at coordinate 46,129,072 of NC_133581.1, read as the reverse complement.
TTTTGTTCTCGTGTGAAATCTTGCACACCAATATGTGTGTTAATTTTTGAGGGTAGATCAGTTTCCTTAGCTCTGTATCTGTCTGTAATTGAGATGTAATCTATGGTGTGTTAGGCAGTGCTCTCAGGTGGGGACACAAATCTCAGCTAAAGGGCAGTAGCATGCAATGGAGGAAGGTAGGAGAAACAAAAATACAGAAAAATATAATTAATTAAAACTGAACTAGGCTGTTCCTTATATGTGAAGCTACTCCTAGGAAGGTGATGATCTGCGTACTTTTGGGAAGACAAACCTCTCCACAATCTACCAGTTTCCTGGTGTCAGGAGCTAGTTCTCAGAAGAGACTTGTTGCATAGCTTCCTGGTGAGAAAGAGGTTATGAAAAGTCAGAGCAATAGAAGTTTGACCTCTGTAGCTGCTATAGACCCAACCTCCTGCTTAGGGCAGACACCTGGGTTGCGTAGATCTGGATACAAAGGAGTGGGTCTGGATGTCTTACATAATGGTTTGGGCTATAGGTAGTAAGTGATTGTCCCTCATGGGACCTTCCCTCAAGGGACATGCTGAGCTTGGTTCCCAACTAGTGAAATCACTGCTACTGCCCACAGAACTACAGGAGGCTCGGAGGTGATTGCAAATGCTTCTCTGTTCAAATCCACATGTTTAAGTGATGTTCAGCTGGCTGCTGGGGTCTGGGCTTTGACACCCTTTATTATTATTTTTGTCTTTGGAGAATCTGGATCCAGGAAGAAGTGGTAAGAGGTTGTAGTTGTCCTCTCAATAAGTTGTTGCTTTTGTTTAACATAGAGGGAAGGAAGATTACTTGCATTGAGTTCTTGTCTTGTATAAAGTAAAAATGTATTTGCCTGCCCAGATGTGACAACCTCTCTCCCTCCCTTCCCACCCTCCTTCACACTCTGATGAAAGCATATATTCCAGGACATCCATGTCTTAGAATAGGTAAAATATTTCCATGCTTACAAACGTGATGTTTCCAAGTACTACTGCGGTCTCTTATGCTGTCAATGGTACATCCTGGGGGTAGGGGGTGTTACTATTTGGCTGTAGGTTTTTTGCCTTTAGGCTGTGTTTGGGAAAGTAAATTTTAAGTAAATTCAATCCGGTTTACTTTGGGATTAAAAGCTTAAACCCCATTCTTTTTCTTTGGTATTTTTGTGGAGAAGACATTGCTGGAGTAAGGCTTGCACTTGGATAACTTGGCTGTGTTTTATAGTTTACTCTCTTTAACACAGGATGAGCTTCTCTGATGCCTTCTGGATTAAAAGCAGCTACAGTACAGTAGCAAAAACTCAAGCAAAAATGATGTGCGGATTTAATTCCACAATAATGCCCGTTTCCAGTGTAATAGCATGTAATGTGTGGCTGCTGCGTGCCTTGTGCTGTGCTGTGTGACTGTTGTGGTTTTCCCAGTGTGTGGCTGTAAGGTTGCCAAGCTTTCAGCTGCTGGTGTGAGGTTGTGCCAGCCACGCCTGGCACACGAGGAGATGGTGACCTTGTAGGTGTGTGGGGCACGGGTGGCCCCGGGGACGATGAGAGAGTTACATGGGGTGGGGTGGAAAGCTCTGGCATGTGCTGTAGCTGGACACAGAAGTCTTTATTCGTTTAGTCATTTGGTCTCAGGTTAAGTGCCAAACTTAGGAACGCAGGGCTGCTACCTGGCCTGGAAAGAAAAACAAAGTCTTAATGCAGAAATGCTGTGCTCGGGTGGAAAACATCAAGACAGAAAACAGCAGAGAGGGGTTTCTGCTGCTGCCATTGAGCCAGTGGTGGCCTCTGGAGTGGCTTGCTCTGCATTTGGTGGTGTTGCAGGCTGTGGAGGTGCACATTTTGCTGTAGTGGGCATTGAATAAACCACTTGATACATGTAGAATGCAAACATGGAGCGACAGCTATACCACGTATGTATGAATCTTTGTTGAACAAAAACCCAAGATACTTTGTCCTGTTTGGTTTTTGTTGACTTGAAATACTAACTGCCTAAGTTTGAGCGTGTGGTTGTCTTTGTTCTGGAGAAAGGTGAATTTGGGGATCTCTCCCCACAGTAGCACTGGGCTAGGTCTTACCTCCTTTTGCATCAAACGGAAGCACTTCCTTGCCACGCTTCATTGGGCAGGAGCGCTCAAATACTTGGTGTTCAGAAAACAGTAAGTCCTGTTGCTCTGGGGTTTCTGAATGCCTAATGAGCAGTGACTACTTAAAGAGACTTGGTCAACTGGGAAATTTTACCTTTGTTTGAAAAATTTTGTACATTATTCATGTAAGATTATGAAATAGTTTGGAGGGTGAAATGTTATTTTCTCCTTTCAGATCATGGCATAGGTGTGGTCATTTTGACCATTGACATAGGTATGGTCATTTTGATATCCCACAGAATAAATCTGCTCCTCCCAGGATTGAAGGTTTGCTACACTTCTGTTTTTCTTCTCTGCGCTGCATGAGGTAGCGAGCAACTGAGCTATCATGAGTCTAAAGTTCAGACCTTGGAAGAGCAGCTGGAGGGCATCTCTAATACCTGAAGCTCCTTTCAATTTACAGAGGAAGAAAAAAAATCCTTTAATTACTGGATAGATGACAAATATTAGGATCAAAGTGAGACTTTTGAGGCAAAGCTTAACTACTTATAAGCCAGAAGTAATTGTGGCTGTCCTTGCTAGTGAAGTTTAATGTTGGAACTACAGAGCTGAGAAGGCAAACTTGGGGAAAGACAATGTGAAAGAGTTTTTTTGTCTGCCCTGTGAAATACCAGCCTTTCCCCCTTGACTCCCTTACCCTCGGCAGAGGACAGGTGCCACGTGCAGGGTCATTTTGGCCACTGCCACTTCCTGTAGTCCTATGTGCTTGTTCTGGGGTCACCCACAAAACTGCTGCTCTGCTCTGACCTTTTCTTCTCAGGCTTCCACTGCTTCATGCCCAAGACTGTGAAGGCAACACCACATCCAGCTCTGGATTCAAGTGATCCTAGAATGGATAGGCCGTCTCACGTTCCACACGGGAAAAAAAATGGGTTTTACTTGTCTCCACAAAATCTGCCTTTTCTGAAAACAATAGCAAGGTGGCTGTGGTTTGATCACAGTTAGCCACAAGCAGTTAATGATACTAGACAAAAAAAAAAGAGCGTAGAAACATTTGCTATGGAAGTCCATGTTTAATTTTTCCCAGTAGCCTTTGACTTGCTTAAAGCTGTGCTATAACCTTTCTGATTTCCAAGAGTATTGATTGCCCCCCATGTCTGAAAATGCATTTAATTCTGTGATGCTTTTGCTGGCGCTAGGTCTTCCTTTTCACATGGAAGAAATGTAGACTATAGATCTTGATAGAAATTGATTAGTAGTAACTTCTGGTGGCATGGAAAATCTTATATAAGAATAACGTAAGCCATGTGCAGAAGCCTGAGTTGCAGAAGGCTTTAAAGTCAGAAGCCTGCTTTCAGCTTCCATAGGAGGTTGCTATCCCACATGAGCACAGTTTCTGCTGCTCTCTGGTGTAAAGCGTATCCTTTTCCAGTAGGAGCATCAGCAAATGAAATGCGTAAGGAGGGAAAAACATGGAAGAAAATGGCAGTTCATTCTACAAACTTATCATCAAAAGCTGGCTTTTATAGGCATAAAGATGGAGTTCCTGGTCTTAAGATGAGGCTGCTAGCCACCTCTCTCAGTAATTACTTAGCCTGGCAGTAGCTAAAATTCAGATACTGCATCTCTTTCTTCCTCTTGCACTTTCTAGCTGTGCGGCTGTTAAACAGACAGTTGCTGTCTGTTTCTCTTCTGTGCTGCATTTCTGCTTGTGAGGAGGCTGAAAAAGCACTGTTGTCTCAGCAGCAGAGCTGTACACCAGGTACCTGGGAGACTGCCTTTTTGACTTCCTGTAGGCAAGCGCCTGGCTCTGCCGGAGACCCTTGTGGATTGCTTTTTATGTAGGAGTGTTCATCTCTTGATTTCTTTCCTGAATTCCCTTCCATGAGGAGAGAGTGAATACGAAGTGAGATGTGTGGGTCAGGGCAGTAATCTGCCTGGACTCAGACTGGAGTGTTTTAAAGGGATGGAGCAGGGAGACTGGGACATGTTGTGACCTGGATGGATCTGGGAAATAATGCTGGCGCTAGTTAATCTGGCCTGTCATTTTCCATTTTATTTACTTCTGGCACTTGATTGTCAGAGCAGGCTTTTATGCTATATTCTCTTTGTGGCTTAGGCTGCTCAGCACTGCTGCAAAATCCTTCTAATCCTTTTTGCCATCCGTTTCTTGCAATGAAAACTCAATTGACAAAGTGAATACTTGAATTTCAGAGAGCAAGTGGGGATTCAAGTTTGGGAAGAATGAAGAATCAGCAAATATGGCAAGACCATGTTGGGACTGAGGGACTCTTACAATAGGTGAATTAACTTGTGTGCTATATCTTGACAGCTGTTGAGAGACTTTGCTAGTACCAAGGATCTTATCTCCTTGCACAAGACTTTTGCAACTATAGAAATAGTTGCTCCAATAGAAAAAGACCGTATTCATCTGGTTTGTAAGAGATAATGAGGATGCATTAAGATCGTTCCTCTTGACTTCTCCATCTGATATTGTAACTTTGCTGCATGGCAGACCTGTATGTGGGATAGCACTGCTGAAGTAGAAGCTTTCTCAGCTACTGTGCCCGTGTTCTGCAAGATATTAGAAAGCATTGCTGCCATGTGGCTGGCCTCACATTTTTTGAAGAAAGACGTGTTCTTGGGTGCTCTGATCTGAACCAACTGCATTGGTTGCAATTCTAGGCAGTGCTTTCAGTAATTGAAGGTGGCTTCAGGATAGCGGTTGAGATTTACTGTGCTAACCATGCTTACTGCTGCCAAATGCCTCACAGCTCCAGAGTGTTAATGTAATCTGCTGGGGACAAAACTGGTTTTTCAGCGTTGCAGCTCTGACTGGGCTGTGGATAACCAGGCTTGTGTTAGGGCTAAGCAAAATTCCTACAGGACCGTTCTTATCCTCCTCATTCTGGCGTCCTGTCGTGAAAGTGCTTTGAGCTTGACCCTCCAGGCCAAAATACTGGCAACACTGGTTCTTCAGAAAGCCAAATCTGGACTGGGGATGATGGTGCTGGAACAGTGGAAGGGGAACAGGCATTTTCTCTCTTATCTTGGAAGGAGTGACCTATTACTTTTGCTTTTAAATATGAATGAACTCATTCTCCATACCTCAGTTACTGACCATATGGTATTCCTGGTAAAAAAAAAAAAAAGTAGCAGATGTTCCTCTCTTGCTGTGTTTTGCTTTGTTACTCAAATTGTCTTTGTTTTCTTTCTACCCTGTCTGCAATGGACTGCAGAGTATTCAGCTCCAGTGTACCAAGTTACTGCCCTGAATTTCTAAATGTGCATTTACAAATAAGGCGGGTGCTGCATAAAATGTAGCTTGGGTCGTGGATCTGATGCATGTATATATATATATAGGTGCTAACAGGTCAGTATACTCATCTGAATAGTTTCTACTTCTGTTTTGCTGTTACTTATGGCCACTGCACTTTGTTCTTCAACATAAAATAGAATGTTCTACCCCACCTTCTTTGTGGTAGTTTGGTTTTGCTGGGGAATGCAATTTCTTTGCAAATCTACATCACTATATCCCAGAGCAGTTTTGTTTCAGTGAGAGAATGGGGATATTTTTGCACATAAGTAGTTGTTTCTATATTCTCCCTGCTAGTATAGTTTGTCCTCTTGTGTACTCACGAGCTGCTGTTCCAGTTTAGGGAGAGTAGGCTTGTGGTGGTGGACTGCAGCAGACAAATATCTATGAGTGCCAGATAGACCATGGCATCCCTCAATCAGGAATTAAAGGTTTGCACCCGTAAAGAGTTATTCTCTGTTGTGTCTTTATTTGCATGGGGTATGAAACACTTCACACAACACTAAGAGGAACTGGTCCTTGCTGGTGAAAATGACTCGGGTATTCATAAATCTCATACCATGTATTCTTAGGAATTCTCTCATGCGAAGGGGCACATTGCTTTGCCACTGGAGCTCTGTTGCCCTAAGGCAGTGTCAGAGGCTGGCTGAGCCTGCGCTGCCGCACTGACCTGCATGTACTCTATTGCACATGCAGCTGAGCAGGCAGGGTATGAATGAAGCCCTTCTGTGGGCTTCTGGTCTGGGTGTAGATAGATACCTCCTTCCCCTTTTCCTGTTAATCTAGCCATGGTCAAAACATCTTTCTTTCACCTGTCCAGGGACCCTGCCTGATAGTCTTCTGCGTAAAGATAAGCGTGTGTCAGTATTGACTTATTTATTAAGAAGGGTGTCAACCAAAGAAGAATGTGGTCACAGATTTATTTATATTTTTTTTTAAATTTCTGGAATGGGGAGGAAGATTTGCTGTTAATATCAAGGAAACTGCTATGATTTAACAAAAAACCTTCTCCATCGTTCAGTGAAGTATACAGTGATGGGATTGCTTAAGGTGAAACCTTAACAGAATATTAGTTTTGTCTTTCCTTTTTGAGAGAATGCAGATACCAGCTTTCTCCATATATAAATGACTGTGGAACAGTTCAAAGTGTGTGTGGGCGTTCGTGCTCAATGTTTAATGCGATACTGAGAAGAGGCACTAGCACACATCTTGTGACCAGTCTGTTGATGTGTTGTCTCTTCCTTTACTTCGGAAGGCTTGTGGCAGTGGCATGGGTCGATTCCCCTTTGGCAAAAGCACGAGCCTGTAGAGGAGGGATTCTTTCTGTCCTTCTAGTGAAGGAAGCAGAGGTGGAGAGGTGATTATCTCAGCGCCTGACGGGTTTGCCTCAGACCATGCACTAAAGAAAGATGCAGTACAGAACTGCCCTTCCTGTCTGTGCTCAGAGACCACTAGTCCTTTCTGGAAGACTCGTGTCTGGGTGCTCTTGGGCTGTCTGTTTTCTGTTTGAGCTGTAAGTTACCTGTGATGGTGTGTGTATAGTGTGCTGCTTAGCATGTGAGGGCTTGTAGTTGCTATATTCAGTGAGACAAGGTGGTCTTGCAGGCACCTTTAACTGCAAAATACTGTAACTTGCAGGTAGTTCCAAACTTAGGGTGGCCTCTTGGCAGAGCCAGTCAATGGGCCATGCTGTTTTAAGCATCTGCTTGTGTAGGAGACTGAAATCTAGGGGACTGTTTGAGGGAGGAAGGATGCGTTTGAGGAGGTTGGATTAATGGTAGAATTACTCAGTTATGACAGATTCCTCTAAAATTTTAATGCTCCTCTTAGTAGAAAACAAAACCACAGGAGTGAAACCTGCTGATAGCTGTGTTTGGGAGCAGGCTTGGGTTCCCTGAGAATCCCACTGGGACCAGTTACAAGGAGGCAATGATTTCATCTTTGTCCTTAATCAGAAGAGGAACAGCTGGACTGAGGGTGGTGAAATGCAAGGAAAGGCCAGATAAATGCTAAGACATGAAGAACAGAAAGAGATCTCTTCTTAATGTTCTTGTTTGTATTACATAAGTTACCACAGTCTTTGAGGTACTGCAAGAATGTACACCCTTTGAACAAAACAGCAGCTTAAACTGATGGAAAAGATCAGTGTTCAAGATGACTGAGATGCTTTGTACTGAACCTGCGTTCTCTGTCCCACTGCTCTTAGTAGTTTGCTCACTACTGCCATTGTAGCACCCTGTTGTCCATGCTGCAGGCATGTTTTGGCTTAGTGTCAAGCTTTGAAAGGTATGTTCAGCAGCAGCTCTTGATCCCAGCCAAGGAGAGGGTGTACACTTGTGCATAGGTTCTATCTCTTAAGGAGGCATGACTAAACTGGGGAACAGTTAAAAAAACCAAACATCTAAAAAGCACCCCACTCCTGTCCCCCCTAAAAAATCCAAACGAAAACCCCCAGCACAAAGCCTGCATGCTTTCTGAAAGTACATCTGGCATGGGAGAGGAGCCAGTTTGCTGCTTTTTCCCTGGAGCCCAAGATTCCTATGTTCCTGGTTGCGGTTGTTTTAAAGAAGCCTGATGCAGGTATCTGTAGGGTGGCGATTACCCCTTGCGTGAAGGAAGGCAGTCTCCATTACCAGTGTGCGGCTTATCTCTGCAGCAAACCCCAAAACGTGGGAGCACAGCTCGGCCCTCGTGGAGGGACCGGTGCGCCCACACAAGCCTCGCTAGGTTGCTAGTGCTGCAGCCGCACAGGACCTTTGCAAAATGCACAAAGTAACTGCCCTCAAAACCTTACAAACTCATTCCTATGTGCCCAGGAGCGATTTTTTTGCAGTCATGGGAAGTCCTGGAGACATCGTTAATGAGTTCAGCTGAGGAAATAGCACAAGGAACTGTGGGAGAGGGAAGGCTCATTCTTGCGTGCAAAGCATGAACTGGAGTGTGTGCAGAGAGGGTAAGGAGGTGTGGCAGTAATCTTAAGAAGCAATGAAAGAGAAATGAAGGCAGAGGTGAGGCTGTGTTAAGACTTGAAGACGAGGGGAAAGAGCTGGGAACTGGAGAGGGAGAGCCAGTGGCAAGGAAAGTCTTAGTCTTTATCCCTTTCATAAATCTGGTTTTATAAATCAGTGAGTATCAAGCTCATGTCAGTGACTGTAGCTACGAAAATAAAAAGGCAGTTAAATATTTACTGATAAGAATTTGAGGGAAGCCGGTTTCCCTCTTCGATTCTTGCTTCTGAGCCAAATTATTGGCATGTTCTGGGACAGAAATAGCTCATGTATCTGAGTGACCTTTTAATTTCCTTTTCAATCTTCTGAATCCACTGTAATGAACAAAGAAAGCATTAAGAAGAGGCGTGGTGCAGATTTCATTGCATGTTTGCAGTAGACTAACTAGCTCTGGATTTCTCTGGGTGTTACATAGCAAGAACCCGCTGTGAGAGCACGATCACAGGGAACCAGTCGTGGTTCAGATTAAAGAGGTGGTTTCTCTCCATGTGATGGTAGCTCTTGATGTCTTTGTAGCAGTGGTCACTCTTGTTCTGTGTTCATGCAGCACCTAGCACAGTGTGGTCTGATTCCTAGGCTCTGATTTCTGCTTCCCATTGCCCTGCAAATGCTAATGAGGCAAGAAGTGCTTGTGAAGGGCTTTTTTTTGCCTAGTTGCATACCTGTCAGAAGCAAAAGTTTATCCTTTGGCATGTGCCCCAGGCTTCCTGCCTGCATCTCTTCCCTTGCAGTGGCTTCCGTAGTGAGTCACAACAAGTAGCTGTAATGTATAAAAAAAGGATGTTAAAAAGCATGTGCTAAAGAAAAGGGGATAAGAAATGACGTTTCAGCCAAGAGGCTTTCATGGGGTGAGGGAGGTGCGTGCAGCAGAGGAAGAAACAGCATGAGATCAGTGGGCTTTTTATTGCACAACGTGAAAAGATCCCACAACTAAAATCTGATCTAACCTTTGCTTCCTGTGTGTCTTACAAGAAATGTTCTCCATGTAAGGCACAGGAGAGCCTGCTGTAAGGAAGCATGTGGCTGTCATTTATTTTGGAAAATGTGCCTCAGCATTCAAACATAAGAAAACAGACCAGATAGACCTGTGGTAGCTGCAGCCTTTGTTGCCCACGTTTATGCTATTTAAAGACCAGTCTTCTCCAGCTTGATTCTAGTGAAATAACAGGCTGGCCTAAAGTCTGCTGGGTACTTGTAGGTGAGGAGAGTAAGCCAAGTGTTGCTGGGATAGGCCTGACATTTCTCAAGTCAAGATAATTGTATTACCCAGCTGATGGTAAGCCAAAACCATTCCAGAAGGCTTCTAGAGCTTAGGTTTGATTGTTGGTAAATTATTTCTTATGCAAGACACCTTTACAAAGCAGCCTGCAGTTCAGGTGTGGTTTTAAAAAGAAGCTTTGATTATGTTAATCACTTCTCTGAAGTTCTTCAATATTAGTTCATTACCCTGATACTATTTTTCCCTCATACTTTTTCCTGTCATATAATAGTGGGGGAAAAAAAGTTCTATCTAGGAAATGGGGAGTTAAGCATTTCTTGTCTAAAAAAGCAGAGGATTCCTTTTTGCCTCTTGAAATTAAGGTTTTTGCAGACCCTGGGTTAATCTTAATAACTAAAAAATAATTCCAGCCTCTAACATTGGCTAATTCCATGAACCGGACCTCCCCAGTATTGATATTGAGGCAGTAACATGCATGTCTGCTGTTTTGGTCTCCTCAGCTTTTTTTAGGTTTCTGCAAAGTCTGAGTTACATTGTACGTTGTGCATCTTTCTTTTGTTGCAATGTCTCTCATGTTACTAGTATGGGTCTTAATTCACCAGTCTCAAACCCTTTGGATTTCTCATGTAGGCCTGGGTGAATGCTCCTAGAAGTGAACTGGGATTCCTGTGCATATCCTCATCTGTTGGTGATTGGTTTGTAGATGAGCTGTATAGCCTGCTCTCAGGAATGCGCAGTGGGCGTCAAGCATTACCGTGCTCTGAAAAATAACGTGGCCCTCACAAGGCTGGTTCTTTCCTGTTTCTGCATTTCTTCATTCTCATCAGACCAGGAGTCCTTCCTGTGGTTAGGAAGTCTGATGGTCAAGCTTAATTCCCCAGAAAAGAAAGTAAGCAAAAATTTCAGGTTGGGCATCTTGCAACTGCTGACGCTACAGGCCATTGCCTGCTCTGCTTTTCTCTTTGCAGGTGGAAGTACCTGCAGTGTTTGTAGGGAATAGTTTAGTGCTTCCTTGATGATGGTGGTGTTGAGGGTGTACGTGCCAATTCTACAGAGGCCTCCCTCCTGAGAGCCTTTGCCTCTTGAGTAACTTTTTATGTCATGTGATAGAGAGTTCTGAGACTGAAACTTGCTGTTGGTCTAGTGACAAAAGCCAACAGCTTTCTTTGGTCAGAAATAAAGATTTATGAATGGGAATGCTTCTTCAAAGAACTGAAACTCCTGCCCTATTACACCTGTTTAATAGCAAATGTAGCCTAAATATAATTAGCTTTTTCAGATTTTTTTTTTTTCTTACAAGGAACTAGTGAAGACCATTGATGCCTTTGATGTAAATAAAGTGTGGCTGTGCTTGGCAGAGAAAATAAAACTTGACCTTAGTCTCTCAGAAGTAAGTTGTTGGGCTCTGTCCTCACCAGCAGTTGGTCCTACCTTTCAAAAAGGGCCGGTAATAGCATTTCAGTGGGATTTCTTTCCATTTGCATGGGTGGTGTGAAGCAGCTTTTGCAGTGATTCCCAGCAGTTATACTCAGGCACCTCTGAGGAGTGTGATTTGGAGGCCAGGGGGGTGTGTGTGTGTGGAGATGAAGGTGGAGGCTGCAAGACCAGGGCTGCTAGAGGCCAGGGAAGGGATGTGGCTGTTGGAGCAAGGGCTTCTGATAGCTATTGTGCTCTGTAGTATGCTGTAAGGAGGGTGGTTTCCTCAGAATGTGCCTTATAGCATCCTGTGGAGCCTTAATGGAGCTATTATTTTCCACGATGCAGGCTTTTCTTTGTCCTCCCCCTACTTCCCTCTCTATTTGAAACAGCAACTGCTTCATGGAGTAGATCCTGAAGTGCAAAAGGAGATGAAGAAGGTAGTTTATTGTCTAAAACCAACTGTTGCTTACATCTGTTAAATGTCGTGTTCAGCTCACCCAGAAAAGCAATTTTAGGTGAGCTAGAATGTGTGTGAAAGCAGGCGGAGGACAGCCTTTTCACAAAATGAAGCTTGTAAGCGGCCTTTTAAAAGATGCTGACGGAATGCCGGACAGTTGCAAGTGACGGACCAGCAGCTCCTCAGGTTACTGCTGCTGTACATGACATTCGCAAGACAATCTTTCCCAGAACTTTATAGGTGGAGCTACAGATGACATCTGATCGGTTTTTTTCCCACAGTTGTTTCTCTGTGCATTTACTGAAAAGAAGTGAGGTTAGCTAAAAAAAAAATAAAAATTGTCAGTCCCTATGAAGGGACCCTTTCTGGAAACTCCACATAATGTATTTTTTTCTTGTAGATAAGAATGAGAAGCTTAGTTAATTTGTGCATATAAGGCAGTTGCCAATCTATTGATGTTTAGACCTTCCTGCAAAGTCTATTTGTAAGACATGCCTTAATTTAAGTGGTTGCTCTGTTTCTTTTAAACTGTTGCTCCAGTGCTGTTACTTTACAGTTACTTCCTATTGTCTGTTCAAGAGATGCCAGAGAATTGTTGAGCAAGTTTCTGATCCTGATGTCAAGCTATTTGCTTCCCTCCACACGCATGTAACATTTGTAGGAACTAACACTTGTCTTTCTGTATTGTTTTTATCTAAAATGTTTGGCCTCAGAGGAGAAGGAAATTAGTAACACTGAAAGATGGAGCGAGTGGATTTAGCCTGTTGTTTTGCAGCAAAGTCTTAGACTGCAAAGGCAAAAGGAGAATGGCTTTGGTGAGGATGACTGCAAATTCTCGAAAGACTAAATTGCATGTCACATTGACAAAATGGGGAAAACAAATTTAATCTCAAGAGTACAGTAATAAAGGGATTGGGTGAATTCCCTTTGAGAAACTCACTTGAAAATAGATTAAACGCACATGAAAATACTCTGCTGTTGAAAGGCGTTTTAAATCTTTGTCTTGCAGTTTGGTGGGTTTTGCATATTAATTTTGCTATCCTGTAAGCTCTTGTAGCCGATCTTTGTGCTGCTGCTTGGAGCACTATGTTACAGGTAAAAACACGAAGTGGATGACTTTTAAACTAGCTTGCTTTATACTAATTCTAATAACCTTTATTTAATCTGTTCACTCTGAGGGAACCTTGACTTTAGAGACAGGAAATTCCTGGAGGATTACTGGCTGTGATGAGACCTTCATATTATTTGCAAAATATCTGAAAAAAAAAAATTAATAAAATCACTCTTCCTTTAAAAGCAATTGAAGCTGGAGTCACTCTGCTTTTCCTGCAAGACTGAGTAGAGGTCACTGGGAATTCTGTGCTAGAATGTTTTTTCTTGACAAATAGTTTGATGGCTCGAGTGCACTCACACAGGATGATACTTGGAGACTCATCAAAACCCCAAGCAAAGCAGAGAGTGACCTGTTTCCCAAGTGGATGTACTATTTGCTTAGCTGCTAGTGGCTCGACAGAGTTGTTTCCTACCCTGCTGATAGCGAAGAGTTAAATGTACCTGCTCTGAAATGCCTTTTTTAGGGGGAACGACAAAGGATCTTCCACTTTTCAGCTCTGTGGAGCATGGGGAAGAGGTGTCTGGGGCAGCAAGTGTTATATCCTTTATGCTCATGTGTCCAGCCTGTTGTCATTTAAATATAAGCATGCTGGGAAGTAACAAAATGCAGAAATCCAATGAAGACTCTGTACTCTCATCCTCTTCTTGCTTCCGTTTCATGGATGCTTGCCTGGTAGCTGGCCCATCCAGGGGGTGGATGACTATGACTAGAGCCAAGAGGGAGGCAGACCTGGGAGCGGTGTGCTTGGCTGAGGGACAGCAGGCAGTATGTATTGCTTTCAGGGAGGCAGCTGCCCAGGTCACTGGCAGGATGCTTCACCTCTAGCATCTGGTCCCAGTGGTAAAGAGGCATTGCCTGCAGCTTTATCTGGGGTTTGTCCTTGCACGTGTGACTATCGGGAGGGAATCCGATCTTTCGTAGGGTTTTCCCTGCAGTTTTGAGGCAGACTGGACAGCTGTGCTTATGCAATTCTGGGTGGTCTAGTGAAAAAGCCAAAGTGCGAGGCAGAAGGTTATTTAATCTGTGTCCTCTAACTTTTGGGTGTATCTCGTGACCTAGCGTTGGCATGTGTGTGCTTCTTGTCTGTGTACAGCAGCACTTGGTAGTCTTTCTCACTGTTCCATGGAACTGTAAGATTTACTGCCAGAGCAAGTTGCTGACTTGCTGTCCTGCTTTGTACAACTTTTTCCCCTCTCTTGACTTCAATTTCATTTGTCTTCCTCTAACTAAGCAAGCCTGTGTTTCATTTGGCTGTCCTGGAGCACTCTCACCCAGCCTTCTGGCTTGTAATCTACATGGAAACCAGGCTGCTCAGAGCCCTGATTTGGAGAGAGGGCTTAGATCTAGAGCGTCTTTATGCATAGTAAACTATTTCTGCCACATTTTAATGTGGATTGAAGACTGAGCTGGTTTTAGGAGCAAGAAGCCTATGCAATTACTTGGCCCAGCACGTAGTACAGGCTAAGTAGTACATTAGCTTGAGTCAGTGGTTCTATGAACTACAGACCTCAGCAGCAAAGCTGAAGTGGGAATTTCTTACCTCTCCCCAGCTGCTGCTTCTACTGGCTCCAGAGCTGTGCTGGTGCAAAGACCCAGTTTCCCCAACAACCTCCTAAAATTTGCATCAGCCTTGGGAGTGAGACCAGCGGCGTAGGGGTCTCTAGTCACCCTTCACCCAAGGTAGCAGCACAAGTATTTTAGTGCACAGGTGGTGGAGGGACAGGCCTCACCCCTGGCTGGCTCTGCAAAGGAGCAGAGCTGATGTACAAGGGCAGACTAGACCATGAGACCATCAGTAAAGGATGAGGAACTATTGCTACTGCGTAAACAAAGCACTGAGAGCTGCTGAATGAACAGATACTACCAGGCAGTGCTCCTTGGCTGCCTCAGGACCCTTTGCTTAATGTTTGTCTTGAGTTTCTGTTCCGTAGTACCTGGGCAGAGGCTCCTCCTCAGGGAGCAGAAGAACGGCAATCCCTGTGAACCTTGCAGGGTGGGTGCTGTGGGATGGGTGCAGGAGGCCGTGTGCTCCCCCTCCCTTGGTGCTGCAGGTCAGAGCATCCTGGTTCCCACCTCAGCTGCCCTAGTTCCCGCAAACAGTGCCCATATAGATTTTTTTTTTTTTATAGGTTTTTTCACTAATAGCCATACTTTATGTAAAGTGTAAATGTCACATTGAGTCAAGTGAGGGAGAAGTTGCAGATTCAAATTGACCTTCCATTGAGACGCAAATTACAGGATTTATGACAGGTTTTATCCTGCAGACTCATACTCCTCTTCTCTTTTGGCATGCCTCTTCTCTTCCACCCCAGTTTAATGGTGGAAATCTTTAATGTGCTACCCTTGAATGGTGGCTCTAGGTCTCAGGAAGCCAGTTTGCCACCTTATTAGAAGTGGACCTGCCCTGGGGATTTTTCTTGGGAGTGCTTGGCCTCCTTGCTGTGCATGTGTATGTCTACCCCTGACATGTAATAAGCAGTCATCCTTCTTGGAATGCCTCTCTGGCTTGATGCTCCTGGCCTGTGCTGCTAATTACAACTGATCCCTCGTTAGAAAATCAAATTAAGCCATAGCCTGTTGAGGGAAGCCAGTTAGAGAAAAACGGCTGTGGGGGTCTTCCGCATAGAGATGTGTGCTGTCTGCAAGAGTAATTGTGAGAGTGATTTAAAAGACAGGAAGCTGTTAGGACTCCAACTTCCCATGCCCTCTTTTCTCAGCCCTTGAGTATTGACTTTTGAGATTAATTTGCGGCACCTTGCCTAGAGTCTGAAAGCCTTGGGCCGAGTCTTAGGGTGGATGCTCATCCTGGTGTGCTCGATGCCGGTGAGGGTGCCCAGCTGGGGAGCCTGCCTGGGCCACCTTCTGCAGCTGCCCTCCACTGTGGCCTAGCGGGAGTGGGTCTGCGTGCAGGTGGTGTGCAAGTCGTCCTACAGTTTTAGTTGCAAGGGGTTTGAATGTCAACACAAAATTTGAATTTTCCTTTTTCAGTTGTATGCTGGCAAGAGGGATGTGGCTGGGCACTGCAGAGTGAGATATGCCCAATGCCCCCATGATTGGTCTCTGCCACAGTGAGGGTTTGTGGCAATACATGTGCATCTGTAATGTTAGCACAGGGCATCCTAAATAGGAAATACAATAGGAAACATCTAAAGACTTTGCTGCTACTTAAAAAAAAAAAGGGGGGGGGGGAAATAGTGAGCTAATAGAAAACTGAGCCATGGTGCTGAGATCTTTTGAAGGCCTGCTTCCCCCCCCGCCTTATTGAGATCTATTGAAGCGGTTCTCTGCTGTGTTAGAATCCCAAATGCAGTCTTAAAAGTCAGAACCAGAATTCAAAACTGTGCTTTTTAACTTTCTCAGTTTGGTCAATGATGTTAGGCTGTTGGAAGATGAAGTTTTCAGTGGACTTAAGGGGCAGTCTTATTTCTCAGAGTTTGTGTGTGTGTGTTTACCTTTGAAAAGACCTTTGTTCTGACATACCCAAACATCAAGGATTTGTTAGCCTGGAAGGTTCTGTTATTACAACGTGTCTATTGTGGAGGACTTTCTATATAAACTGTGACACAAATAATAAGCACTGCACAGAAATTGTCATCGTCCCTTGGAAGTGAGTGGATGTTTTCATATCTGGGATGGCAGCTTCAAAATTTGAGTTGCGTCTCACAGCTGTGCTTTTAGGAGTAAACCTAAGACTGCCTCCGTCTTCTAGTGTAGTTCCTTATTTAAATGTCAGACTGGTTCACTGAAGTTTATGTATAGAGGGCTTTGATAGGAAAAAGATTTCCCAAATGGGTGTCCTCTTGAAATGGTTATGCTGCCTGCTGGTATTGCAGCTGCGTGTGTAGCAGACTGATGCTTTTAGCCACATCAGTTGAAATGAAAGCACAACAAGTGGTAAGGATGGGGAGAAGCACGTTCTAGTAGTGAGGGATTATAAAATAAGCCTTTACTGTACATGGGCCTTGTGGTGCATTTCCTGAAACAGATTAGCACAGCTGTGTAAATGAGAAAAGCATCCTGGATATACAAGTGACCTTACCAATCCAGTGCTGCTTTGAGAACCCTGTTTTACTGAAAGTAACATTTTAAGCTTGTATGTGGTTTCAAGAGGTTCTGCCTTTGCATGGCTTTTCTTTACTCTCTTTCCCTGAAGCCATTTCAGTTTACTGTGAGTTTTCTTTTTTAGAACTTATTATTTTTGGAAAGCGTTCTGGAACATTTTGTACATATGGTCCTCTGTAAATGTGCTGTTGTACTGATTAAAGCTGAAAGTATGAAACCTAGCCTTTCTGATGCAGTGCGGCAGGGGGAAAATGCTGAAACAATAGTTTCCAAAGGGAGTGCTTTTCCAAATAAAGACATACTTAAAAAAAAAAATCAAAACTGGGAAAGATTGAGAGAGATGTATTCTCCACTATCCCCCAGTCTCTACTTTCTCCCATGGATTGTATAGATGCCAGTATGCTTAAAAAAAAAAAAAGAGAGAGAAGAAAATCCCTTAAAGCAGATCCAGCACTTTTTTTAATAACAGGTTTCTCTTCATTCACTGGTGATGTGATCCCATTGCTATAAGCATCTTTGTAATAGCACAGAAATCTGCCATGCGTTGGAGTTGTGTGCATTAACCTGTCTAACTCTTCATCCTGCCCCTCCAAGTCTCTGCTTTTCCTTCCTACTGGTGCCAGGAAGTTGACAGTCTGCCCGTAACTGGTTTCTCCTTCCTTATTTGGAAAGACAGTTGGATTTTGATCCCTTATCTTCCTCTTCCCAAGTAAAACAGAAAAAGTTTCCACTGAAATTCTGTGACTTTCAAGGAAACTTCCTAAAATTTGGTGAGCTAACGATATCTAGGGCTTTGTTTCAGACTTACCAAGGCAAGGAACGTTGGATTTTTTATTTTTTTTTTCAATCATAAAATTCAAATCTTTTGTGACTGTGTCAGACTTGGCATGACAACCATGGTACTTAGAAATGAGGAAGGATCCTCACAAGACTGAGACTGTTTCTAACAATTTGTTGTCTGACTGTTTCTAAAAGTATGAGTGATATTTACAAGGGTGAAAACTGGGTCCTAGAGCAAGCTCTGCTGTGGTATCCTCTTTACTGTGTCGCAGGATGGGAAGGCAAGTCAATTGAACAGAAAACATTTTGTGGCTTAAAGGCTATGATGTGAAACGTTACTACACATTGATGTAGGAGAGTACCTTGCTTAACAGTTTGTCCTCTGCCAGCTGGGTGTCTGATGCAGGCTGTCCGGAAGTGAAGTAAATCTTTTTGGAGGCCTACTCTGATGTCTTCTTGGGAAGATGGAACTTACTGCTGCAGTGCACTGATTTATTTAGAACACCAGCATGGCTTGTTGGTTGGTTCTTAAATCTTTAATATACCATGCAAAAGGATTGCAGTTTAGGCTGTAGGAGAGGCAAATCTGTGACCTGTGACTGACAATAATGTAGCAATGGACTTCTAAAGCATGCAATGAAAATATGCTTGCTCTGGTTTTCCTTGAGGGATCCAGGAACCCCTCACTTGGTTGACTTATACCCAATTAATTCATCCTTCATACAAAATGTCTTCAAATGCCCACATTGTCATTCTCAAGGGGATACTGCAAAGAAAATTTTTGGGAGTCAGGCGTTGGAACGTGAGGTGTCATCTTCTTTCTGGTGCTTTTTGGATGTGCCCAAGTTTCTTCAGGAGGCTCTAGGCCTCTTTTCTTGTTCATTTTCAGTGGCTGGATAATTAGGAACAGAGGAAACTGGCAAGCAAGGTGTCCTGAGCAGTGGCAGTGTGTTGGGGTCCTTGTTATCCTTAAAAATTGCCCGGTGCCTCACACTGGGCTGAGGAATAGTAGACCATTTGGGGTTAATCCACAACTGACTTCAAAGTTTCCATCACACAATGGACAGTGAAGAGTACTGAATACCTTGGCCCCTGGCCCCTTGGCCACCTGGCACCTCTTCTTTGCACACTTTAAATTCTGTTCCTTCCTTACCTCTGAGGGGAAAATTGGAGTTGCAGCTTGTTTGCTCTACTCGGGAACATCTCTGAGCCTGCTGTGCATTTCTCTTTGGGCTGCAGCAGGGGAGAAGCTCATCTACAAAGGCTTGCACCCAGCTGCTGGCATGGAAGGGAAATAGATGGAGGAAGGAAGTGGTCCCTGCCTTTAGCCCACAGAAAAATAGGCTTGGCTAACCTCAGGATGAATTCTTGAACATCAAGCGAGATAAGGAGGCAAGCAAGGGAGGGGTGCAAAAGCATTACCTAGATGCAAACAGGACTTTAGACTGTGATGGGAAGGATAGAGAGGAGGAGGCTGGGGAATAAGCTATGCAAATCGGTGACTCTTGCCGGTTTATTCACTTGGGGTAGGAATATTGGTGTGACTTTCCCAGTTGTAAGGGACTGATTATCCAGTAATGAAAAATCCAGTTTCCTGGCTTAAAGCTTCAGTGCACCTTAGTGGGCCTGTGGAGAGTTAGGCACATGCCATTTATCAGAGATTAAAACAAAATTTCAGAATTTAGTTGTCCACCAGGATTCTTTCTGAGCAAAGAAAGATGTTCCCCCTTGAAAATGGGAGTTCTGTAGCACCAACAGTTGGGCTGGTGTTTTAGAAACTGTCATGAGAGAGAGGAAGGTGAAAGTTAAACCAAGGTATTTACGTGAAAGGAACAGATGAATTTGCAGGTCATAGGCCAAACCCTGTGGCACAGCTAAGGAATGAGGAAGGATACCCAACAACTCAGGTCCCTCTACAAGTTGCAATCAGGTCTTGTTTTGCAGGGGTGTGTGCGATGATTCCAGTGCCTGGACTAAGCAGTTCAGTCTGCCCTAGTGATTCTTCTCTGTAGCAGGTGATATGTGCAGTTCAGCCCTCTGCTTTGCTGTGCCTATACAGAAATCTGCCTTTTTATAATTCAAAGATGAAGGTGTAAAATGAAGCTTCCAAACTCCCATGTTCTAAATCATCTGGTTTTTCTGTGTGTGTGTAAAGTGTTACATGGGTTGTTTGTTTTTTCTTATTTTCTCTCTTCCTCTTCCACCTTTTCCAATTATCCTTGATAATTGAGAGTTGGCTGTGCTGAAAAGTCAGATGGTTAAGATTTTTCTAAACTGCCTGCAGGTAACTTTGAATGCTTTTGGTTTTTTTCTTTATGTCTAGTTTTAACTGAACAGTTTAATTGAACTGTGAAGTTATCACCAAAATGTTAAAAATACAATTCTGTTTCTAAAAGCTTTCAATTAAACTGGTTTAGCTACAGAAAGTAAGTAAATCTAGAGATTTCTTTCCTCTGCTGGCACTTGGACTTGATTTTTCTGTAATTTTTCTTACTAAGGAGCTGAGAGGATGACTTTTTTGTTTTAAAGCTTGACTGCTCATTGAAAGCAGATAAAATAAGGATACAGCAAAACCAGCAACTAAGGGTGAAGGTTAAATCCTCCAAACCACACTGCTCACATTAGGTTCCACCTACAGCGTGACCATGAGGCAAGAACAATCCTTGTACTTAGCGTTTCAAAAGGTATGCTGTGCATACCCATCACTCATCCCGCTGCCAAGATTTTTCCTGTGTGCATTCAAGAGATAACAAACAACTTCTGAGTATATTCTGTGACAGGGAAACTGTGGATAAAATAGAGATTTCTGATGTGCATGAGGATAACTAATTTTCTTTTGGCAACTTTCAAGTATGGTATTTAAAAGCAAGCCAGTAGCATTCCAAACATACTGAACACTTCCCTAAATAAACCCTGAAGAATCCGGGTTGAAGACCTGTTTTCTAGAAAGGGTGACACAGGACATAGCTGTGCTAGGCATCTTGAGCAACTGGACAGCCTCAAAATGTTCTGTCCACCCCACTGACATCCCATGTTCTTGGTGTACCAGAACTACACGAGTCTGGTTCTCTTTCATGTCCTCAGCATGTGACCTTCCAAAGAACACGTTTCCATGGGGACCTCGGAGTCCTGCTATGACAAAATAGGGAGAAATCAGAAAATTAGTCATAACCCTGGGAAAATGTATGCATGCTTACGAAGGGATTTTGGATCAAGGGATATGAGTTGGCAGCTTCTGAAGGTCTAGAAGATAACATGGCAGAGGTCCCCGAACAGCTTAGCTTAGAAAAAGCTCCTACCATATGCGAGTGCATCATCTTTGGAAAAGTCTGATTGTGGTTTAAAAGCGAGCAGAAAGTCTGGCCTGTGTGGTTTCGGGAGAAGCTGATGTCTGCTTCAGGGAGTTCCTGTAGAAGCAAAGTACTGCTTGTTGTGTGAGCAGGGCTGGCCATGCCGTGAGGGGGACTAATGCTGAAGCATCACTGGGAAGGCTGCTTGATGACAAGACTTCAAGAAAAGAAAGAGCTGGGTATGGCTGTAACTCAGAAGCAATGAGTACTTTTGTCCTTGTTCATAGCATTCCCTGAGGAAGGTGTGTGGCTATTGACTTTGAGGCCATAAAGGACAGTTTATTTCCTTATCCATACTTAGTAGGTGTTTTTCAAAGTGCACATTAAAAAGAAAGTAAAAGAAATATCTCTATTGACTGATGTACTGTTAACAGAGAAGAATCTCCCCTCCCCTTCTTACTGTATTTATGGGAACTGCTGGCTCTACTAAATATTATTTTTGAAAACATCTCTGTTTAAACTTAATCCTCTCATAACCCTTCAGCCTAGGCTGTGGCATGTGAAACAGGTCTGAAGTGTCCTGTCCTCGCTCCGTACACTCGTGCTACTGTCAGCTCTGCCTCATTGTTTCTCGGATTCATTAAAGAAACCAGCCTGTTCCTTAATGTTGCGTGTAAACAGGGAATCACCTTGATTCACGTGGACCTATAAGTTGTTAAGCTATCTCCCTGAGAGTATGTTTCTGACAAACGTGTGTGCTCTACAGTGCACTCCAGTTGACTTCTGGAGGTGGAGGCCTGAAGAATTGTTATGAAAGCTGCTTTCCCCTGAGCTGTAGGT
The DNA here is from genome assembly GCF_964106895.1 of Numenius arquata. NCBI lineage: Eukaryota > Metazoa > Chordata > Aves > Charadriiformes > Scolopacidae > Numenius > Numenius arquata. The sequence goes on along the minus strand of NC_133581.1, from coordinate 46,107,475 downwards.
ATGAGGAATGTGCTAAAACAACAGTCAACTTTCAGATAATTGAATGTCTGTCTAAATAGTTTCCCAACCACCAGCTCCCCTCTGGGAGGAAGGGATACCTTCTTATCTAGCCAGAATCTCTTTCATCTTCTAATTTTGCCAAGGAAAAGTAGAAGCTGGGAACAAGTTTTGTAACTTGCCTGAAGCCTGAGGGAGGATCCTCGCAGGCAGTACCTGTGCCCATTGTCTCCTAACGCTTCTGAGGGCTTTATCGATTCTATCTTTTGCTAAATGGTTTTGCTACCTTTATGCCTCCTTCAAATCCCACACTAAACTAAATCAGTTTAGTGGGATGTTACTGTAGGCATAGCAGTAGCAATTTGCAGCATTCCTTGTGGGGCAGCCCTGTGCTTCTGACAGACGGGTTCCCTGATAGCCTGGGACTGAAGTGACTCAGTAGCTGAAAAGACATGGGGAAACCGTGCCCAACTTCAGAAGAAAGGAGAGAAACAGCACTGTGCTTTGGAGCAATCTGTTAGTGAATTGAGAATAAGCAATAATTGATTCCCCCAGAAGATATTCTTGGTTTAGGTATCTCTAATTAGATTGTTGTTCAGAGTCCAGAATTGAACTGCTGGCTTCCACGTGCAATCTTTGGGAGAGGAAAATGCCTCTGGGGCAAGGCAGCACACCTCCGGCGGCTCAGCAAATTCGTGATAATTGCTTCCCCTCTTCCCTACCTCTCCTTCTGGCCACTGATATGTCACCAGCAAACACTGGTCCAAGGACAGGGAAGGGCACCTTTAAAAGATACCTTGGCAAGACTTGTGGAGTTTGTTATACTAATGAGGCTTCATTAAATTGGAATGGGGAAGACAGACCTGTCTCGATCTGATCAGAAGGGCCATTTGCTGAAGATGGTGCATTGCTCTGTCAGAGCTGTAATTTGGTGTAGAGCAGTGACTCTTACAAGAAAGTGGCCAGCTGTTGGCCTGGAGTGTAAGCTGGATGCCGGTCTCTTCCAATTGAATATGAGCTTAAAATTCATGCGGGTGACCTAACTTGAGAGGAGGGGACAGATGTACAGACTAGCTGGCTTGGCTTTCTTCACAGAGTATTTTTTTCATTCCGTGGTTTAGTTGTTGCTGAAGGAATTCTAGCAGGTGAGTAACAGCATCCTTATTCCTTTTTGCATGGTAGCAGTTTGGTGAACAAAGCATTGGCTTCTTGTCTGTGAAAGATATGAGAAATCTATAGGCGGTGCTACAGGCGTAGAGTGGGATAGCTTTATTTCTCTCCCTCCCCCTCCAAATCAAGCAAGAAACAAAAGGCGCAGACACAGAGTTTATTGTAGCATCAGCTCCAGACTTGCCACACAGCAGTTTAAATGTCATCTTGAAATGACATTTCAAGTCGGGGGTGTATGCAGACAGAGAATTCTTCTTTGGTAGAGACTAATTGACTTGAAAGATCCAAATCTTAAAGATAGCCCTTTTGTGAAGGAAATATGAGCAAAGTAGTGACATGGAACTAAGGAAACCCTCTTCACTAGAATGACTTCCAGCTTTCATGACAAATCTACATATTCCCTCCCATAATGCAGTTTCTTTTTTGCATGAGTAATTGGAAATGTGAGTTGTGGCTGTTTGAGTTTTGTGTTTCTCTGGTCAGCGCTGGCATGTTGACTTCCATCTCAAAAGTACTTAAGGATCTGAAAGCCATACTGCCTTCCGTTAGTAGTAGGGAGCACTAAGTCTCCCAACTCTTCTCACAGGGTACAAAAGAGTACGATACCCAGCTTTGTACCTCTCAGGTTTACGTGGAGTTATCCAGCAGTTTTGAATTTCTATGGGAAACTTGGTGAAAAAAAAATAATGAAAAAATCCCCCTTCAGTATAAATACCCATTTAACTGGAGAAGCTGTGGCTGAATGGGATTTCTGTCAAAATTGAAAGTATTGCTGTGGTCAAGTGTAAAGAAACATTAATTTCTGCAATTTCATTTTTTTTTTTTTCCCGGAGAGCTTTAGGTGTTTGTGTAAGGAGTAACGTGGCAGAAGTGTTGAAATGTGTCTCCATGTGGTGGGTTTGTTTGTTGGTTTTGTTTTGTTTTTTTCACTCCATCACTCACCCAGTTGTCTTTATCCCAATTTTCTCCTTCCTCCTTTATAAAACCAGTACACACAGATTTTTTTAGTCTCAACTTTCTTTGATGAGCATTGTAGTCATGCGTGACATTGTTATTCATCCAGGTCCAAAGTCACCATTGGAGGTCTTGCAGGCTAAAACTAAACTAGGTTGGTGAGGCATGTATTCTGCTGGGTCTTTTTCCTTCATTAAAAATAGGGGTTCAACTTTGCGCTTTCTTGATTTCCCGACTGTGCTTTGTGTGTTTGTGTACAAGTTTGTTTTTCCTGTGACAGTGCCTGATAGGCTATGGCTGAATCCCTCAGTCCTCAGGTATGAGTAGTGTCACATCCTGCAGTTTTAATTGCTATGCTCTGAACTGTCAGAACATTATACCTGAGGTTTGCAAGCTGTTTTACATTCCTCCTCATAAGCGTGTGTTTGCCTGCCTGCTGGCTGGCTGTCAGCTTTGCTGTGCCTCTCCAGGTGGTGGAAGAAGCATTTGATTTATTTATCCTTGCTGTCTAGTACCGTCTGCTGTGTCTTGGAGACCTTCTGAAAAGTGGTGGGGGTGTATAGGAACGCTGGCTCTCTTGAAGTTATTTTGAAACAGATTCTCCAGGTGCAATATCCTCTGGGTTGTCTTGAAAGGAAAAGCTAAAATTAATTGTAAGTTAGGCAGTCTTCATACCTGGAATATTAGAGGGTGAGTGAAAAGTTCTGGTCTCTCTATAATGCAGCTTCTTTTAGTATTTTCTGTGCAGAAAATTGTTTTTTCTGCTCCTGTTGCCTTTTGAACTGTGAATACTTGTTCTAGCATTCAGGAATCTCACCATGCAAAGGGTTGCTTTTGTTTCTGAATTTCCCCTTTCCCCCCTCTTTCCAGATGATGTAGGTGTTTGGCTCAACACTTACTGTTTCTTTCTTTGTCTTTGTTTTTTGTAGACCAAGGTGCTCCTGATCAACCAGATCTTTCGGGAATTTTTAAAAAAAGAAACTTTGGTGGGTAAAAGATGTGCCATGGAATGGTAGCACCAAAGAGCAACACAGGATCATCTCTTGCCTTGACTAGACATGGGTTATTTCTTCTGCTAGTTACCTTTGGTACCTTTATCTTGGAAACACAGGCCACAGGTAAGTGAAATGTTTGCATATGCTGCAGGGAGGGGGAGATATATAAGTATGGAGGTGGGCTTATATTTTTATGAGGAAGCTGGTGATGTTTGATGCATTTGTATACATCTTTCAGTACTCACAGGAAATCTTTCGTTGCTGCTTGTTAAGTAAAGGGCAGTGTCTGAACTGAACGGGTCTTGCATATTAGTAAATAAGCGCTGATCCTTTACTCTGTCATTTTGATTCTCATTTTGATTCTCCCAGATTTTTTTCCCTTCCATTTTCATCCCCTCACTGCAGCTGGACTGTCACAAGAGCAGGATTACGTTTTGTTTAAGTGAGATTCTCGTGTAGACACTCATCCGTATGCCCTGTAGCAACTGCTCGTGTGAAGTAGTTTTGGAAGCACAGACTGTCTTCAGCTCTTTGCACAGCTGATGAATCTGTTCAGTGTTTCCTTGTGTGCTATCTTCTGACACCTCAGCACCTGCTAACTGCATCCCTCTACAAGATCCTCTTTGCTGTTTCCCCTCCTCACCTTTCGAACTTCTTTATGTTTATCTGATGGACAAGAGTGGTGAATAATGTAAATAGCACTGCAGTGAGATGATATGTAAAATGTCAGCAGAGATGAGGGAATCTGCCTTTTAGAAATGAGTGAAAGAAGAAAAATATACTGGATATTGACAAGGTACTACATGATGTGAAGTATTTGTTTATTTACCCAGTGTACACTAAAATGTCTTTTCTCTCAGACCAGCCAGATGTATTTTTTGTCTGTAGAGAGAGGCCTGATCATAAGCGGTGTGGGATGGAAGAAATAACTTTGTGTGCTTTTGAACAGAACTTTAAAGGAGCTTAGTCCCTAAAGGCACATAGATTGCAACAGCTGCTGAAGTCAAATGTAGATCAACAGCTTACCTTTGAAAACAAAACCTCAGTACTCAAAATAACTCTAAAGTCCTATTTATTTGACATATCATGGCACCTGAGAACGTCCCATGACCAACACTCTTCAGCATCAGTGAAGCCTGAATTGGCCTTTGTGTGATAGAGCAGAATAAATGTTAGTTGCCAGATGTACTCAAAGGTGAGGTGATCCTATATGGAAAAGTCTGCTCGTGCTGGAAACTGCTGGAGGAGGAGTTGATCTCCTTTTAGTATTTCTAAATAAATTTCTCTTCGAGTTGGAAGGGAGAGGCTGCTGAAATCAGATATGCCCAACTTGTATATCTTCCTTGTCTGATTTTGGCTCTGTATGTAATGAGGGATGGGGGACAAACACATGAGAGAGTGACAAATTGGCAAGAACTGATAGTGAGAGTAGGAAAGGGACAAGGTCTTTTTGGATCTAATCTGTCTGTGTTTTTTTCCAGTCTTGCTGCTATTGGAGATAGTGTCACTGCCTCATTTCCGATGTAGGCCTGTCAGATATGCCTCCCAGCCTGGGGCTGGCGTGCACCATTCCCATCTGAAACTCCTATTGCACACTGCAGCACCTTCAATTGAGTCTGTAATCAGTATGCAAATGCCTTGTGCTGCACGGGGCTGCTGAGTGGGGAAAGGCAGCCACAATGCTGGAAAGCCTTTTTAGTATCATTTTTGAGGCATGCAGTGACATTAACAAAAGCACTGGTTAAGCATGTCAGAGGATCTGAGAGTGGGTCTGCATTGTTTCCCTTTCAGTGTTCCTTTTGCTTTGGGACCTGAAACCAGCTGTGGTAAACTGATCAAGGCAGGTCATCAGCTAAATAGGATTACGGTGGCTAGGCATGAACCATTTTCTACAGGGGAAGTGAGAAAGTAAGTGCATGTGGAGGGGAGCCCAAGATCATAGCAGAGAGCAACCCAGCTGCCGATGCTGGGAGGGATGGGGGTGCTCTGGGATGCATCATGGTCCCGGAGAGCTGCACCTGCGGCAGCACGCCAGCCATGAGTAACGTTAATGAGCAAGTCAGCTGAGGAGTGGGGAGCCAGATGGAGAAACAAAGAATACTGGCAAGGCGCTTGGAAAATCATCTTTCCCTCATCTTTGTCCCCCAACCACCCACCATCCTCACTTTATTACTTTACATAGCAAAATCATTCAGAGCAGGCAGAGCAAAGCGATGTTAACATGAAGCAAGAGATTGTATTAAATCTCTTGGTGGTAATGCTTATCTTGAATGCGGGGCCAATGTGACATGCTCATTGTGAGCATGTGTGCTACAAAAGCCGAAGAATGTTCTCATAAAAAGACAGACAAGCATGGAGACAATGGCTGGCTCAGCTCTGAGTGAGAAAGCAGAGTTTGTGATTCATATGTCTAAAACTATATGATGTGTATTGTATTGCAATAATTTTGCTATTTAGAAATTCTATTCTTGAGTTCCAGGAGGCTTAGAGAGATATTCATGTTCTGGGCAGAAATGTGTTCTCTTTGCCATGTGGTTAATGCAGAGGGCAGTCTCATTTCCAGTCAGCAAGCATCTGGTCTGTCCTCTGGTAATAAATTGATTTTACTTATGCATGGATTTTTAAGGAAAATCTTCAGCACTTTGTCTCAAGCAATCTATCCAAAGTATGATAAGTTGCTTAGTCACTAAGCACACTGCAGAATTTGGGGAAACCGCTCCCTTTTCACAGGAAGATATCCACGAACATAAAAATAACTGCTGCGCATATTTTAACAAAGAACAAACACAGCATTTGGTGATGGGCAAGCAACAAAGCTGTGTGAGAAGAGGAGGATTTATGCAAACTTCAGTACTGTTCAGAAATATTTATTGAGCTTTATCACTGTTATGCCTTTTTTCCCTGTCTGGCAAGTTCTCTGAGATTAGTTGGGCGAATTAATGAAGAAATGAACAGGCAAGGAGACTTGGAAAGCAAGGCCCTGAAATGCTGAGGCTTAGTTCTTTGTCTGTCTCTTCTGTTTTCTTTGAGGGTTCATCTGGAATGTAGCTAAGAGCCGGGGTGCTTAGTAAATAGAGATAGGGAATTTTTGAGGTATTGGAGGGGAGCAGTAGCAATCATTTTGTCTGCTTTTCTACACATAACACTTCTCCATTCTTTCTTTGTTGCTGTGATTTTTTTTTTTTCTTTTTTTTTCCTTCATCCCACCTCTGGCCTTTAAGGTTATTCCCAAGCTCTCAAAGGCCTTTTTTATATCTCATTCACAATGGTCCTCCTGTCTAGCCAGGCAATAGGATGGATCACATCCATCCAACTGGAAGGATGACAGCACATCAGAATAAGTTGTTCATTAAATTTTAACATGTAGTCTCTAAAATACTCTGAAAGCTTCCTACCATTTGTGTTCCAAATGGTGTAATCACTCTCAGATTCATAACCAGCTCTGTCAAAAACCTATCAAAACATAGGGTGGTCCTTTCATTATTGATAATAGCATCACCTGGTCCTGGGAAATGCAAGTAAAGGTGTTGGTAAAAGTATTAAACATCCTGTATTAAGCAAATATCAATACTCATAAAGAAGAGAGTTTAAATATTAACCTTTAAAAATTAATAACAATGCAGGCTCAGTGAATCTAAGTCCATTTAGATTTAGACACAGCCTGATTTTTGTTGACTGGTCACGTGTGAAACGCTATAAAGCTAGCTCTTTAATTTCTAGGATTGCCATTAAAGTGATAAATTGAGCTTGAATAAACTGAAACGACTTCATTCCTGCGTGTTGTCTCTGACGCAAATGCAGCCAATCTGCTGCTTGCTGTTCTAAGGTCTTTTCAGTGCCAAGGTTATTCTGCACAGAAGCTCTTGGATACCGCTGGTATTTGTTTGCATTGCATAGAACAGCTTGTTAGAGCGCACTTCAGTCATTGAGCAGATTCAGACTTGTTCCTATTCTTTGGGAATCTGTGCAAAGCAGAGGTTTCCTTTGTCTCTAATTACGCAGCTGAAAGGAAGGCTGCAGGGATTCAGCTAGGGATGAATTCAGTGGTCATGAAAACAAGGACACTATAACATTGGATGGCCAGATGGAAATGTGGGAGGTGTTGTGCATGAACACAGGATCTTGATTCTAACCTGCATGCTGCTTGTTTGGAGAAATTACAGGGTCAGCCCAAAGATCTGTGTAGTTCTCCATGGAGAGAAGGGGGAGCGGTTTCACGTGCAATTCCTCTTTCCAGTCCCTTTGGAGAGAGCTTAGTAAGAGCAGAGTAGTATGGAAGAGCATGGTGAGGAGCTGCAGAATAATGGCGAGGCTGCAAAGGTGGCTAGGAAGCAGATGCAGAGGGGCCCAGAATTAGACTATTCAAATAATAATATTCGCACTGTTACTACACTGATCCAGGCAGTTCTATTGAAGCAACTGGCTTGAAGGGAATAATAAGGATCTCAAGAAGCCACACAATTTGTTAATTTTACCCAATTCTAACGGCTGAAGGAGGAATTAAAGCAAGCATCATAGTAATCCTGATTTTTCCTTTTATCTGTCCTAGGTTGGCTCAGCAAATCTAAAGGACCTGCATGTAAGTAGACATGTATTCAGTGTTGTACTATGAGAAATGAGTGTGGTGTTTTACTGGTTGATATAAGCGGCTGTGAGCTCGGATTTCCATTATACTTTTGTTGTGTTGGATAGGCTGAGATCCATCTCTATGCCCCATTTCCACTTTTGTCCCTCATATTTGGGAAAGATGACTGCCCGCAGTTTGAGAGAGGGAGATCAACTTCCTATGTTTCACTGTGATTGAAGGGATCCCTGTGCCTTCTATAGCATTTAACTTCCAATGACTCAAAAAAAACCCAAAACCACCAAATAGAATAAATATTTCATTAAAATGTGGAGAGAGATGCTGCTTGTGAGAGTTTTGAGAGGCTGCCAAAGAGGACAGGGAGGGCAAGCTGAGGCGAAAAAACCTTTTGTTTCCTTTAATCAAGAAAGGTGAAGCATGACTCTGGATATATTCCATTGGATACTCCTGCTTTTCATTTCCTGTGCTTGGAAAAAATCTAAAATCTTTCCTGTGTGAGTGTTATGGATGTACATAACTTTGGGAGGAATTGGGAAGCGTATTTGGCTTCTGTATTTGTTCAAAATATATAAATTGTTGTATAAATCGTTGTTGAACTATGCAATTTGTGAACCGTCCCTGCTCCTCAAAAAAAAAAAAAAACCAACCAAAAAAACCCCAACAACCAAACCAAACCAACCAACCAACCAAACAAAAACCAAAACAAAAAAACCCAAAACAGAATAGAGGAACAGAGTCTGTGAGGATTCATAATGAAGTATTTAAAGGTGTGGGAGGGGAATTTTACCAGCTACCAAATTTTGGTCTTCAGAGAGTGGGAGTTACGAGAAGAGCTCACGGAATCCTGTAATTCCTGGATTTTTATCCATTGCCTGAATTTCACTCCTGGCAAGACTAGCATTGCACACACCTACTGTTAAGGGGCTTTCAATTCTTGGCCATTCATTCCCCATAGCAGGAAAATAAGCGCATTTAGGAAATGACTCAATAGTTGTTTTGTCCAACTCTGCTTCTTGGGCTAGAATGAGAAGGATGGAAATTGGTAGAAGCTTCATTGTAGAGGGAAGCAGGAGGGGTGCTGGATGGCGTAGTTTGTTCTTCAAGAGAAAGTATTAGTGAACTTCAGTCCAAGTTTCGACTCGCCACCATCCTGGTGTCCCTTGGCAACTGCTGTCCGCTACGTTGAAGATACAGACTTGTCTATTCTTATGCAGCTTCCTTCTATCGTTGAGTCCTTCCTCTTTATCTACTTGAGCCAATCGTTTGGGAAGAGTTTGGGTTTGTTCCTAATCTCATGGGAAAAGTCCTAACAGCAGGACAGAGAAAGTTTGCTATCACCTGGTGCCACTTGACAATTCCTTTGCTGCTTGTGTCCCTTTTGAGTCCTAAACTGGTTACCATTGCAGCTGAGGCATTATGTTTTTAGGATATGTTGAATGTTTTTCATCTGTGCAACCCACATCTGCCATTGCTTCTCCAGCCCTTGTGTTCAACTGCAGCAGCACAGGCAGTTGCCACCTCCTGTTTGCGCTGCCAGCTATTGCTGACTCTGCAGTGGGGATGGCAGAAGAAGTAGTAAATTTGCTCTGGAGCTGGGGCAGAACTTCAGCTTGGGCTGTTAGTGCAAATACTGCTGGAATACCTGGTGTGTGTGTGGTACGTAAAGCTGTGGAGTAGATACATCCTCAGTGTGCTTACATGGGTGCTAAGGGGAAAACAAGTGGTAGGGCAAGGTGGGTAGCTGAGGACTTAGACTCTTTTGTGGCTGAGTCTGTCAAGGCCCTGTGTTAAGCCCAGCAATCTATGTCTAGATGAAGGCTGCTAAAACACTGCTGGTAACAAGCTGCTGATAGTCAAGAGTGACGGTAGGGCGCTGGAGGCACTTGAACAGCATGTGCAAAATGCTTGTACCTTCGTGAGAGTAATTGGAACCCAGCAACAGGATTATGGCGTTGTCTCAAGAGGTTGTACCTGCTTATCTGTGTACACTGATCTGCATCTAAAGACATTTTCCTTTTAATGCACTGAAACCTTTGGGGAGTGTTCATCTTTTTCTGCAAGCAGGAATTTCCCTGAGGCTTTGCTTCTGCAAAGTGTTGGAAGACTGTCAAATTGCTTGCTTCCAGATGTCATTGACGGGATTTGAAGTAACCCCTTAGGTATGGGACTGCTTAGGTGAGCTATAGGATGTGCTAGGTGGATTGAGCAAGAGGGGGCTTGTTGCTAAACTGTTGAAGAATAAAATTAACCTTTTGGCTGGTCTGGTACAGCGATCCTTTTATTATGGAAGGGGGAGGGTAACTTTTGGAGCTCCTCTGCTGAGAAGACTGCCTAATCTCAAGAGGTTGTGGGGATGCTCCCTCACTGCTTATGTACCTTGGCCTGGCTGGTGCTGGATGGAGATGCCTCCTGTGTTCCTTCTCTATAGGGCCAATGCTGTGAATTCAAGGATAAGTGCATTTATCTGCTTGGCATGGTAAGAAGTATTTCAGGGGAAGCAGAAGCCAAAGAATTGAATAGTAGGGTAACAAAAGAGCATCTTTAAATCCTGCAGACTCAGCATTTTAGGTCTAACCAGCCATCTTAATTCAATACGGAAAATCTTTCTTGTTAGAGAGCAGAAAGAAATATTGCTGCTGCTTTTGAGATACGTCTTTTAGTTTGTCAGTAAAGGGAGAGGCATGTCTGCTTTGAAAAATGTTGCCTTGCTGTTGAGTGAGATAAGCACCTCTGGTGGGCGTTGTCTTGAGTTTTCAGCTCACAGACAAGTAAGAACCATGGTAGGCCTGACACATGCAAAGTCATAACTAGAAAGCCAGAGGCGGCTGCTGCTTTTCTGGCTTGCAGCAACATTTTCTGTTCCTGAGAAAAAGATCAACATGGTGTATAACGAGTTTTGTGTCAGACATACCCTTAGGCACCCATAAAACTGTTGATCAGAAAGAGAATGAAACTGTTTTGTGATCTTACCAATTTTGTTGTTTAGGCAACTTTGCATTTTCTTTTGCTGCTTTTTCCGCAGAGATGTCAGCTGCTGAGACAGCAGGTGAAGTTTTTCTGGTTTAGACAGAACTAGAATATTTTGAAGGAAATGGAGCTATCTGGAACCTCTTCAGGGATAGAAAAGGACTAGAAGTGAATGGAGATTTGTAGGAAGGTGGTAGAATAGATTGAAGGTGAATGAGGGTCAGGGGAGAGTAAAAGTCTATGAAGGAAGAGGGACACAGGAGTGCAGAAAAACAGGAAGGTGAAAGTTTCTGTAGGTGGACTTGTGAAAAAGATCCTGGTGGTTTAAAAAGCCAATTAGTGGCTGGGTGGTTAAGTAGTGTAAGTCCTGAAAGAAGGTACTGTTTTAGTTATGCAAGCAGAATAGAGTGGTTGAGAAGAGTATGGCCTTGGGAGAGAGGACTCTAGTAGAAATACATATATGTGTGTGTTTATTTTTTTTAATGGTTAGGTAAAGGTGTCTTAATGGAGGAGGATGCAAGATATGCCTTTACAACATCAGGCTTTTCTACATGCAGCAGGAGTGACTAATGAAACACTGACAGAGAGTTTAAGAACTTGAGGGTTACAAAGTGCCTGTGCCCTCCAGGGACTGAAGCTTCAAGGCAGGAATCTCCTGAAGGCAGGAGCAGAGCAAGGTGATGATGCTAGTTACTGGAGCATTGGCTGTGTCTGCCCTTAAGTGCTCCAACATCATGTCTGGGAGTTTGGAACGGGAGAGAAACTGCAAAAGCCCATGTAGCAACTGTGTGTGAAACAAGACATAGGGAAGAATTTCAAGTGGAAGTTGCTGCCATGTTCAGAGAAATATCGGTAATTTTCTGAGAAAGTTCTGCTTTTCTTAGTTTGTGTTCAGTTTTATAGTAAAAAGCTGCTTTGCTCTTCTCCCGTCCTGCGTTTGTTTGGCTGCTACACCCACTGTAGAGGAACCCTTCCTGTAAACAAGATAAACCTATTAAAGCTGCTCCACCCTGGGTCCTTGTCAACACCAAGGTATCGCTCCCTGCTGGTGGTGATGCTTTCCAGGTGGGGTCTGAGTGTCACTGTATGTGTGAGTTAGGGACTTCTGGTGCTGCTACTCTGGACTACCATCACCCTGGAGATTTATCTCCAGGAGGCTTAACTGATGCTGCAGAGGCCTTTAGTAATGTGCTTCTGGTGTGCCATACAAAACCCACAGCAGTTGATTTATCCCTGGCTGGGAGAAATGCGGGGTTTTGTTTCTTCTAGCCTGTTCCACTCCTACCTTCAGGACTACCTTACGTGCACCTGCTGTGTAACCTGTCTCCACTAGTGATAGTTTTAGGCCTGCTAACATGCTTCTTGAAAGGGACCGGCACCGTCAGAGTGGTGCTGAGCCACGCGTTTATGCTGCAGCACATCTTTGCTTCGCTTTAGCACGGGCAAAGCACCATAACTGTAATGGTCTGTATTATCCTAAAGCTGTCACTGGTTTTCCTCTCCCTAGCAAAAGTAACCTTTGAACAGTCCTGAGGAACAGCCTTCAGGTTTCATTGTATACACTTTTTTGGATGCAATTGGCTTAGGTTATAAGATACTAAGAAAAGACAAAGGCTTTATCATTTGAGTGTTTAGGTTCAACTTTCACTTTTCTCTCAACTGAGGAAATTTGATATGTAAGCTGAAAAACCTAAACATAGTGACAAGCTGCGATGAGTTTGCCTTTGAGTGCAAGTCTTAGTGAAATCCATGAAGATGGCAGATTTGTTTTTCCAGATGTATTCTTTTAATCCTCTAATTCTTTGTCTTTCCCAACAAGCTAGTCTTGCTGCAAATATTATTGCCAGTAGCCCAAAGCAGAAATGAGTCTTGCTGTGATGTAGAAATGTGATGTCTTTGAGCTAGCATAATTTTAACCTTCGGGCCTTCCCACTTTATTTATTTGCATTTTTTTTCTGAAAGACTTAAATGTTATCTTTAAGTTGACAATTTGCTTTGACGGTGGCTGTTTCGTCCACAGCATTTAGTAAGCTAGACTCAGCTTTTTGGAGTAGCTGGAGGAGATAACACAGTGCTGGGAGAGCTGAGCTTTCTATTGGTACAGGATCCATGTTCCATTTTGTGTCACTGAAGCAGCAGTGAGACAAATAGTTGTCAAGTTTGGTCTGAGGCAGATGACAAGACTGGCAGTTACTGCACTTCTGTTGTGTGGGAGAGGAGGAGCAGGCAATGGTGGTCAGATCACCATCTGCTGGCATCACCTCTGGTGGGCGAACACGCTTGCAGTGCAGTGTGGGTGCTGTGCTGGAAGAGGTTACCCCTGCGAGTTCTGCCTCACCCTGCAGACCTGGCTGCCTCTTGGCACGTGTCTCCAGCTGTGGAGGCTCCACAGGGCTGCAGCACCTTTTCACAGCACTGTTTCTTTTCTTTTTTTTTCCTCCTTTATTTTTTCCTGTCGGTGTTGCTTTGGTCCCACTTTAACCAGCTCTTTCCAGTCATGAGCTGATCCCATGTAAGAGTTGAGTCCTTGGGTGTGTAGTGGTATGACTGCAAGGGGGACAGGGGACGTTGCAGCCTGTCATCTGGTACGCAGGAAGGATGCTTTTAGCATCCTCGATTCTTGCTGCCAGTAAAACCAAGAGAGACTGGTGGAAGCTGTTAATTAGAGGTGTTGTGAGGAGATTTATTCTCTGACTACAGCCAGGGTGAGCAGAGACTTAACTATTTTACCGCGTACCTCTGGCCACCTGCCACTTGTCTGAGGCAGGTCAAGAGTATTTCACGCTTGGCCGCGTCGGGTGCCGTGGAACGATTTGAGAGGATGAAAATGAGTGTCTGTTCTGCATCCTCTGACAGCAGGGAAAGCTTCTATCACCAACTCTGTTTCCATCCACTGAACTCTTAACTTAATTAGTTGCTTTAAATGGAAGAAATTTTTCTCCTGACACAGGTTAGTTAGTAGCACAAAGGGAAGGGTGCCTCCAGAACTGAAGCTTTTGTGTTTTTCATTTTAAAATGATCTGGGTTTGGTGGCAGTATTTCAAAGCTGCTTGCCAGTGTGCAGCCTACAAAAATGAAGCCAAACACATCTCCCTTTCCAGAGCAGTCTTGTCACATTTCTTCTTTCTGTGGCAATAGAGGCTGGCCTCCTTGTTAAATGCAGATAATTCTTTATAGGTAGGAGTTCAAACACCTAAGCAGCAGTGGGATGACTGAACTTTCAACGTGAAGTAGCTCCTGTTTCTTTTCCAGCAGAGGGATTTGGGGCTCTTAGGTATTATTTCTGTAGTGTTAGAGTAGCTTCACCCAATCAGATAGTGAAGTGGGAATCACTGTAAACACAGCAAAGTTTGTGAATGGCAAATGTTGTGGTCTGTAGCTTGCTTTTCCAGTTAATCTGTGTTTCACCTGGTGTAAACCTTAAGCTTGTTTCTTAAGTTATTTCTCAGCCGTTAAGGTGATGGACTCCCTTTTCTCCTGTAGTGGTAGGCTCTCTGGGAGATGGTAGGAAATGGTAAGTTGTAGGAAACACTTTTTTTTTTTTTCCCCAGCAAATCCTGTAATATTTAAAACATAATTATTACTTGAAGTTGGTTTTCCCTGGTGATTCCCTGACTGGTATCCGAGGCAATGAAAGCTGAACGCTAAATTAAAAACAAAACTAAAAAGCCCTCTGGTAACCATCTGTCAGTTGTTACAAATTGCATGGTGGCAGGATGAAACTTGTGGTGCCTGCTCTGGTCTCCGATCTCCCCGCAGCAACTCTGTCCAGTTGCTTTGCAGGAAAGTTTCCTGCTCCTGCTCTCCATCCCTTTGGCTTAGCTTTTTCCATGGGAGGGCTTCTTCCCCGAGGCTGAGCTGGCTGCTGGGATTGTGAGGATAGATGTCTTCATGCTGATTAGTGTCTTTGAGCCGTGCTCTCCTATGCCAGTATCTGTTGTGCCCAGTTTAATGACCAGCTGTAACTTTTTTTTTTTTTTTTTTTTTTACCGTGGTGCAATTGTTCAGCAGTAGCAAGAGAGCGGTTGGGGACCTTTTGCTTTGCCCTTTTTTCAAGTCTTGCCCGAGCCCGTCTTTGTCCCCATGTGTGTGTTTGGAGAAGACAAGGCGGTGGCGTAGGGCTGCTGCGCCCCGGGCCCCCGACCCGCACACATGAATTCATCAGCTTGATCTTTCCACCCCTGCTCCTCCGGAGGGTCGGGTGGCAGCTGCAGCTCCTGTCAAGCATGATGCCAGGCAGGGTGCTTTGGGGAGGAGGGTTACAAAAGGCCCAGCTTAAATCATCTGTGTAAGGGCACAGCGGAGGCTCTGTCACCCAGGCCCCACAGCTTGTCTTCTGGCGCTATGGTTGTAATGACATTAGCATTTCAAAAAGGGGATTACCACAGCCCCCAGGTTCTGAGCTGAGGATGTTTTGGCTGTTGCTTGAAAAGCTGCTTTCTGGCTATCTCTACGCTTCCCCCCCCTCCCCGTGTGGATCCTGAAGGGTTGGTGAAGATGGCCACGCCATGCTGTTGCGAGGAAGCTGGTTGTTTATTGGCCTAAACGTGGGCTGGTAGATGGGAAGTTGTCGCTGATAGCATTCTTTTTTGCTGATTTGGAGTGACACTGAGAATCTCCTAATGGAAAAGGTTAATTAAGGGGTCTGTGTTGGGATCACAACTGTATGCCAGAGAAGTATTTTGAAGTCATACTTACAAGAAGAAGTTAAGGTAATTATACTAGTTTGTCCTGTGTATTTCAACCAAAGGAAACGGGCAGCATGTGCATCCCTGTTCATTCTCTGCCTTCCACACCTCTTGTGGTACCAAAAAACACTTTTTGTGCCCTGGCACAGGATTCCAGGGTGGTTCCTTGGGAAAATTACTGTATTTTTATAAGGTCTTGTTTAAAAACAAAAATTCCTCTAATGAAACTTAACTCCTGAGTCTTGCAACTCTGTTGCATTACCCTCACCTCAGATCAATATTCGGTTGATCTTTGTTTTTCACTGAAATAATTTTCCCTCTCCAATGTTGCTTTTGCTGGAAACTTGCATTAAGGCCCTACATACATGGGGCTGTAGTGGAAAATCCCTGTAGTTGCCATCTCGTCTCCAGTTCCATTAGCTGTAGAAATGATGGGTCAGACCAGGCAGGTTGGTCATCTGGTCCCTGGGGCGAGAGAATAAAGAGAATCATCTTGCTTGCCTGCTGGAGAGAGGCAAGAGTACTTTGTGCAACCTCTTCAACCATGTCTGGGCCCTAAAATTGGTAGCTGACCCACAGTGTCCAAAGTCGGAGCCCCTTGCCTGCAGTGCGGGAGCATGGTTGCAGGGCACATAGCAGAAGATAGATGGTGGTGGCTGCCTGGAGCCTTGTTCTGAGCAGTAATGCTGGTGCTGTGTGTATTGAACTCTTGAATAAGAAGGGAAAGGTGTGTTTTGAAGAGACATTATTGTATGCATAGGTCGAAGTGTTCACAGGCCTTAATCTTTCATAGAATCATTCAGGTTGGAAAAGACCCTTGGGATCATCAAGTCCAACCATCAACCCCACTCTACAAAGTTCTCTCCTACACCGTATCCCCCAACGTGTACTTTGCATGTGTCCTTCTCTCGCCTGTTCACATAAGGCGTAATTCATCCAAGTGGTTTTGCAAAGCAGTGCTGGCTTGAGTCACAGCTGCCCCTTGCACTTGGGAGCAGCCACAAGCCGGTCCTCAGGCGATGAGTCATGGGGACAAGGGGACAAACAGCCCGAGACTGGCTGCAGCTTTTCCTGAGAGAGATGGCAGGTCTGGGCCATAGATAAGCTGTCCCTTAGGGCATCAAGGAGGAGCAGAAGTACAGTTTCCTCTGTAAACAGGGTACTTGGTGTGCTGAGGAAGGGAGGCATTTAACTTCTCTGTGTGAAAACAGGAACTCTCTAAGACCTTCCAGGAGTGTGGTGGCTGCTGACAAGGTGTGTGTGCTTATTCAACGTATTTCTAACTCTACCAATTTCCAGGCCTGTTCTAATCTGCTTATTTCTGTAGAGCACATATCTGTCTATAAACTCCATTAAGGATGGAGTGTCTTAAACATTAGATGCTCAACGGAACCTGCACTGAGTGGAGGTGGAGCTTTTGGGTGCCCTGTGCCTCAGGTGAGCTGGACAGAAGGCACAGGGTGGCAAGAGTTGCAAGTCGCTATGGTCACTCTGTCTTGTCCTCTCCTTTTTTTCTGTTTCTGCAAATGTGCCGGCAGACACAGCTATGCAAATCTGCCAGCTGTCTCCTTGTGAAGTTAGTCACTGAGTCGCTGCGCAACCAGCTCTAGTCGCACGGGCTTTTGAATTTGCGGTTAAACTTAGCTACTGTGCGTCTTTGTGTGGCTGGTTTGGGGATATGTGAGTTTCTGCATCCTCTTTTCGAAACACCTTTTCCGATAGTAAATGATAGAAATGAAACATTCAGTATCATGATGGAAATAGGCTGGAGAAAAAGTAAAACTGTACATCTCAATGCTGTGCTCTAAAAACCTGGGAACTAAAGGATTCAGGAAACAACAAACAGCCTGGTTTCTGAGGGGCTAATCAAATTTTAGGTTTACTGGGGGGGAACCCTCTGTCGATCTTTCCAATTTCAAGGCAATTACTGTTTTAAGGCTTGTAAGAGAAAGATAAGAGAGCAAAAAATAGAATGAATAAGTGCTGGTCATAACACTTAGTGGGATAAGAGCATTTATAATTATTGTGGAGTAAGAGGAGGGGAAAAAAGCATGAAGGAGAAAGTAGTTTTATTTCCCTTGCTCCCTGTTTGGATTAATGAATTTAATTACTTGGAAATAGCTAGTAGCAAACTTGTGGGTTTTTTCAAATGTACTTTTAACAAGACTGCAAATTTTAAAAGAAGAGGAGGCAATTCAGTAAAAATAATTGAAGATGTGAGTAAGAACTTAACTGCTCTATCATCCCCCGTTGCAAGTGCTTTGTGTCTGTAGATGTTAAAAGACCTGAATTAATATGCTTCTCATGTACGGGGAGGGGACAAACCAGGGCAAGAAGATGCAATTCTAAATGCAAGGAAGCAAGATAGTGATTTTTCAAATAGATTCTTGTAATAAAGTTGTTGTTTCTTTTGTTCCTGTCAGCATAAAATAGAGACAAATATGGAAACGAAACGGCTGAACAGAGTAATGGGATTCTGTCTAACAAGCAGCAAGAGCGCATGAGGTGGGAGAAGGGAGATGGGGCAAAATGCCAGAAATTTATTATTGTATAATAGAGCTTATATCAGAACTTCCTCCCTTCTTGATGGTGTAGTTTAGTTTCCACTAAATTGTTTGCTCTTTTGTCAGCTTAAATTGGTCTTTATAAAGTGATATGGCAGCTAAGCAAGTAAATTGCAAAGAAAAATAGCACTGCATCCTCTTTAAATTATGGAAGATACCTGGTGGGATGGCTTTGATGTCAGATATGTTTACCATCAAATGAAATTTTCCAGAGTGCTTGTGTCCTGCTGGTAACCAGTTGGAAGAGGATGTTTTGAGTCATGTGAGCACTGCTAAAAAGTTTGCCCAGTGTGTTTAACAATCTGAAAGAGGGATTTAGTATCCTGCTGCCTTAATTTGCAGGCAATACAATACTGAAGGAGAGCTGCAAAATTCCCATGATGACTGAGTAATGTGAGATTACTCTGAGTAACAGAGCAACTGAGTAACATCTGGAAATCCACAAAGAGAGACTGAAGCTAGCTTTCCCCAAGGTTTACTTGACTAGTAAGCAGGTTGAGGCAGCATTTGGAAGAAGGCAGAAATCCATGCCCTTAAACAATTTGCAGAGGTGGCAGCCCCATTCTGAGTTGTTTCAAGAAGGCAGGGTAGAGACATGTGCCTCTTTGTTTCTTCTTGGTGGATATATACCCCCAGACAATACTAATTATCTGTACTAAAAGTCTACCAGCAGTACAAGAGAGCTTCCTATTTCCAGCTTGTCTGATTTTGTGATGAGAACAAGACGTTGCCACAGCTGGCTGGGCTGTGAATACTGATGCAGGGAAGCTTAATTCTCTAGCTGCAATTCTACCTGGGAAGATGCTTTTGTATTCCCAGTTTGCCCGGTAGCATCAGTCTCTTCTATTATCATCAGGGTTAGCATGAGCCCCAGTGTGAGGGCTTCCCAGGGCATGATTTATTAGAAAATAGTATGCTGAACTAAAGCAGTTTTATGCTGCAATGGAGAAGCAGTTTCTTGTGGTTTTCTTAATGTGACCCCTTTTTGTCAAGTCATCAGGAGGAATGTTTGAAAGCAACATGCCATGATTTGGTCAGTCTTGTCAGGTGCTCTACAATGGAACAAGCATGCCCCCTGACTGGAGCCAATATGGATACTGTAGGACAAAAGTAGCTGCTCGTTCCTGTCCTGGGAGCCCCTCTTGCAAAACCATCCTTGTGTTCCTGTGGGCTACTGCACCCCCAGAGATCTCCTTCACTACAACGTAGTTCTTTCTGTGCAGGTATTTTGCACTTCTAGTCAGGAACTCACTTCGGTCTAGTAGCCTGTGATTGCTCAAGAGGAATTTCACATTATGTTCCCATTGTCGTGAACCTTGGTTTTTTTAATGTTTTTAACCATTTTTACTGAGTACCAGGTCCCTTAATATGTCCTAATTTTGTACCTGCAGTTACATGGGCTCCTCTCAGAATGGAGCATTATGGAAAAGCTACTTTTCTGGGAGATTTTTGCAGAGTCTAGACTGGAAATCTGTTGCCGGTGAATGGGCTAGACTGGGATGAGAAGTTTCCAAGCAGTGGTCTTCAGAACACATAAGAGTAGTCCATGTAGGTCTGCCTGCCACATGATAACTGCTTCTTATTCTCAAACTGCTTTAACTCTGTTGAAATGGAGCTTTAAATGTGTTTTTGCTTTCCAGTGCAAGCAGTTTCTGTAGTTGGCAGAGGTGTATGCCCCTGAATAAGGAGGTATATGATCACAAACTGCCTCTGTTATGGAGGAATGCTCTTGTTGGAGTGTGTTCTACACACTGGTGTGACTTTCGTTGCTGATGAGGAGTTCAGGAGGAGCAGGAAGGGATAACTTCAAAAAGCACAGCTGTTTAGAGGAAAACACAGGTGCAGTTGGGTAGCTTGCTCTTACCTGTGGAGTTCACTGCAGAAGAGATGCTAGGCCTGGCAGTGTGGTTGTTGCAGGATAGTGGGGGATCAGTGTCTTTCCGGAGCAGCGGAAGAGATACTGTGATTTGGTTTCTGTTTACCCTGTGAGCTAAGGAGTAAATGTCAACTGTCTGATTGTCTCTTCCACCCCGAGAATAAGAGTGACAGTGACAGCTTTGATGTGCAATAACTAGGTTGCTGTGATTTGTGTTCATGGCTTTAAGTTCTGATGCTGCGGGGGGCAGGGCTATGAAAGTAGATCATGGGATTTAATATAACACAGACACCTCCACCCACCTCATTAATGAAGGGAATTTTCCTTTTTCCGCTCAGCCATACTGACTAGGAAGAAAAATGGGGGGGGAAGAAAAATCCAGTGTCATAATACAGGTGACCTTTCCCAGGATTTGGGAGGCCTTTGCTTTCTTTGTCCTCAGGCGAGATGCCAAGAAAAAGAGGGTGGAGAAGAACGAGTCTGTCTTTTGAGAAACATCCTCCTTTTCTAGACATTAAATTCTGTTTCTACTTCTTGGGAAGTCACCTTTACTTCTGGTGGGAGTTGACACAGTATAATGGTGTGTTTAGTCACAAAATGGCCTTTTGCACGATTGCAGCATCTGTTTAAGAACTGAGAATCTGTTTTAAGGTTTGTCATTGGGTAACCCTTTGGGAGAATGAAAAATCTATTTCTTGGCAGTGCTAGGTCTTGAACATGTATTTTAGAAACAGTAACTTTGAAATCCCTGGGTATTTGGTGAAAAGATCTAATCCAGAGGTTTTGGAAAAGGGCTCTTTGTACTTTGATCCAAACATAAGGTCCTCTTGTGAGGTTTTAGAAGGCTCTTCAGTGTACAGACAGAAGGAATGTGGTGTCAGCTGGAGGATGTGTGGTCCAACTCCAGTTGTGCTCTGACTTGGGAGGAGGACCACCGGTTTGGGAGGGGAGGACAGAGAGAAACTCTGAGTTTAGATCGGGCTGTTAAGTATTTCATTAATACCCAGATGAAAGATACAAAATATTATGAGGAAGTCCAGGTGGGAAATAAATACTTTTAACGCTTCTCCCTTCTTTCTCAAACTTGAGCTACTTTCCATGGAGGCTAAGCTGTCTCCTAGCAGTATTGTTCTCTGCTCTCCGTGTCAACTGCCAGGATATAGCTGTTCTTATGACTAGCATCCTAGATCCTAAGCGTGGCTAAAGTAGTCTTTTCTGAAAAGTGAATAGGAAAAGCAGGGGTGGACAAGGGGCAGGATAAAGGATGGCGCTGCAGGCTGTCTAACATGATCAGCACTGTGAAATTGAGTGCAACAGCCTTTGGACAGTCTTTGACTATAATTGTGTTGGCAACAGGAAGAAAGTTCTGACAGTGTCTGTGCTTGATGGGATGTGTCTGGTGAGAGGGAGTAACTCCTGTGTGCTGAGCAAATTGTGCGGGGGTGGAAGAGATTGGAAGAAAGGAAAACTACCAGAAGTTTGAAAGAAGGGGCCATAGAATCTTGTCCTGGTAGCTCCCTGCTGCTTGCTAAACGTGGCTCTGCAGTGCCTGTTGCCTTACTAGTAAAACAGTGGGGTTTCTGTCATTTCCTTCCCCTAACAGACGTCAAATCCCATTTTCCCCAGTCATATGGAAGAGATGGGAAAAACGAACAAAACCAGGAAAGCTCTGGTTTCAGGTGATACTCATTCTGTCTTTAGTGTTGGAATGGCTTTGTACTATCTGCTGTTGATCCGTAGGCTTCCTAGATGGTGTATGTTCAAGACATTGTATGTTCCTAGCAGACTTGACGCATGATCAAGATTGGGTTTGGAGCTCTCCCGATTTCTGTTTACATTGTTACCTCTATAATGCATATTCTTCCTGATTAAATGCAGGTGCTGTTCTCTGAAATTCTCTATATTGGTGTGAAAAAGAGATCAGTTACAGAACAGTAACTGATAGGTTAGTAAATGGAACTCTCTCTTTTAGTGTCTGGACACTGATTTATCGGCATCAAAATAACCTTCCTCCCTGCTGGTTTTTCCCACTAGTTCTCAGGCTCAAGACATCCGTATCTCTTATTTAAGCATTCTCAAGGAGTCTGCATACTCAGTTGGGAGACTTCCCAAGTGTGTTTCCCTAGGGGGTGGCATTTCTGTTATTTTTAGCATGATTTCTTTGGGGCTTCCATTTCCTTTATGTGAGAAACTTCACTAACTGGCAAGAAGTTGAACCATAGAGATCTCAAAGTGACATGGGAAGCTTTCACTCCACTACCAAGAAACCTGTGAGCACTGACTGGGCATCTTCACCAAACTCTGGTAGACTGAGCTCCCCTGAGCAGCTGAGGAGACATCATGGTGTAGCCTGGCATAGAATTACTACATCTTGGAAACTGTTGATATAGGGGCACTATCTGTGTACTGTTTATTTTCGCTGTGTCTGGGGGTATTCATTTGTGTCAACTGGTAAACTCCATCTGGCCATAATGCTCGGTGTTATTGCCTCTCTACTGAACTACAATCCAGAGGATACAACAGGAGAAATTTGAACATCTGCTGCAGGGAGAAAAGAAAAAAATCCATTAACTTGTGAATCATCTATTTAAATGAGGAGGAGAGTCTCTGCAGTTCAGGGAATGCATGGACCATAGAGAGACCCTGAATTGTATAGGGGGCATGGCGGTAAGACTGGATGACGGCCTAGAAATGGCAGTAGGGATGTTGAGTTGGTTAACATGGGACGTGTTCAGTTGTAGACATGGTGATTGAGACTGGGCTGGAGTCAGTGGCCTCCACGTCTGACCTGCCCTTCAGCTGCATTTCTGGAAGGGCACAGGTCTCCTGAAGGCCCTGTGCTATATCTGCCAGCCCTGTGTGGATGTCTAGTGCCTCAGAACTAACAGAACCCTCTGTCTGTGGAGCCACGTGCAAGAGGCGCTTTCTTCAGCTCCCTGAAAAAGTGACTTGTGAACATGCATGGGGTCGGCTTTTAGGATATGGGGTGCACTGTGTGTTGCAGGATCTTGTGTTATTCTTGAAAGTGTCCGATGATCTGCTTGTGAGCTGCCTTTTCTCAGAAAGGGGGCTTGCTGAGTCAGTGCCCAGGGCCCGTAGATGCCTGGTTGAAGCCAGCCTTCCTGGGCAGAAGCCTGGTGAGGCCTGGGAAGGTGTGTGTAAGGCAGCTTCAGCGGCAGGATCTGTAGAGGAAGGGAAATCTAGCTGCAGTGGTAGTAACACTGAGGCCTCTGGTGGGAGAACACACAGAAAAGAATAGCATAACCTCTGCCCTCCCCCTGATTTAAGCTTTTGATAGTGTAAGCACTCTGGAAAAAAACAGATGCTTCCTCCCCCCCCCCGCCCTGACGTTGAGGGGGTATTAGATGGGAGCACTGATAGTGGGGAAGAGCTGGGATTTGGATACTCGCTGCCTACCACATGCATTCATGGGATGACGTGGGAGGCAGCTCTGGGTCCAGCTGTGAGGGCTCCCCAGGGTGTTCTCAGCATTCCTCCCAGCTCTGGCCCCAGCTCTGCAGAAGCTGGGAACGCTCATGAATTTTCCCCCATTTGTGCTCAGCAGAGCACTTCCTGTGGCATTCAGGCGTGCTGCAACAGCTTCCTCTGCTGCGCTCTTCCCTGGGGAGCATCTGAAATGCTCTTTTTGTGTGTAAGGAACTTCTTGAAACTGCTTTGTTCTTGCGCAGCTTGGGAAAGATTATGTTGTTGTTTCTAGCTGACGGGCTATAACTTCTCCTACTGTCTTGGTTGCTCTTGCTTAATGTTTCCATTCCAAAGTGTGAGTCAGAAGGTGGTTGTGAAATCTTTCTGCTAGATCAGTGTCTATAGATGTGAGATGTATTCTGTGTTGACCAGAATACTGGAAGGAATTTTTATGTTCTAGGAAATTATGAACCTAAAAAGGTTAAATAAATCTTTCCTTTAAACAATTATTTGTCTTTTGGAATAATCTGGGCCTCCCACCTCATCCTGTTTTTCAGAATATCATAGAATTGAGCTATTATAATGACATTTCGTAATGTAAAGTTACCATTTCATTCTGATAAGTCTTTTGTCTCTCCCAGTGAAGACAAGATGGTTCTGTGCCCCTTGAAACCAAATGTGAAATGTCCTGCTGAATTGACAATGTAGACAGAAGGGAGCAAGTGACTTAAATGTCACCGAAATGTACAAAAACTGTCCTTGCAGGTAAATGCTTAAAAAAAAAAACCCACAACAAGCAAACAAAGCCCAAACAACCCAAAACAACAACAACAAAAAAAACCCAAAAATCAAAACAACAAAAAAAACCCAAACAAAAACAACGCGTGCCCCAAAACTCCAGCTAACCACGCCATCTCTTTCATGGAGCCAGGTAGTTGAAACAGGAGTTGAAATTACTGTCTGATATGAGGGAATGCTGGAGCTGAGCAGGAATTTTCTCATGCACGTTTGATGGAAGATGGCTGCGAGCACAAGCAGTAGGACTTAGGAAGGAGAAAGCAAAACTGAAGAGGGACTACTTGATGCTGTAATGGAAAGTGCGGAGGGCAATAAGCAATGAAAATGGTTTCATGTTGTTTTGGTTCTTCTGCTATTCAAGGAAGCAAGGTTTTGCAACAGCATCTGCAAATCAGCTGCAACAGTCTCTTCTTTTCAATAAGTCAGTGTCCTAGACTGGCTGGCAAGAAATGATAACAGTATCATTCAGGCTTGGCCTGTCAAAGTCAAGAGTCATCCAGGTAAAATGCTATTGTTGAGTTGTGATTCTGGGTACTTTATGCAGCCAAAACTCATTTTCACACTGTTACCCTGTTAACTGTGTGTTGCCCTGAGAAATACTCTTACTGCTTAAGCAAGAACTGCTCTGAAATGATTGATGATGTTGTATGGGTAAGATGTAGCTGAAGGAAGCCACTTGAAGAGAGCTGAGCAAATAAGTACCTCAAAACAATAAATGAAACTTAATGAAATGTCACGAATAACGTAAAAAACTAGCTGGCACAAAAGGAGCCTTGTCGAGTTAAAACCAGACGGTAACACTGCAAGATGGTAATGCAGCATATGTGTCCCTGGCCATGTGTTAGGCCTCTTTATGGCAATAAAGGTTGAAGTAATTGCTGGCCAGAGAGACCCATGTGGAAGAACTACTGAACTGTAAAATCCTGCACCTGGGTTGGCTTTCTCCTATAGAAAAAGATGACACAAATATTAAAGCAGTCAAATTAATCTGTAAATCTTTGTCATTGAAATGAATTACGTTGGTGACAAGGGCCCTTAAACCATCATGTTGGGCTCTCCAGACTACCTAAAACCATATATTGACAAAGGCAGAAAAGGCCCCTGAAGAGGGAAGCTGAGGCAGGGAGGCAGAACCTCAGGTGAGGTAGTGGTGGAGCATGTCTCTAGGCCTAGGTCCCTTGTGCCTGGGCTTTAGTTCCAGCCACTAAGCTGCAGTCTCCTGCTTCAGAATTTCAACCTCTGATGTACGGGTCCATTGCCTCTTAAGTTAGTGATAGGATGGGTTTTGGCTGGCCTTGTGGCACTAGGTAGGAGCTGGAGTTGTGTGTCTCCAAGGCTCTTGGCATCTGTCAGGACAGCTGTGCTCGAAACACACCAGGAAAAGGGCAAAAGCAACCCCATAATAAAGCATTTTGAAAGTATTTTCTTTCTTAAAAATTGAACTTTGTATTGCAATTGTTACAGAGCAAAGAATCTGTCTAGGTTACCAGGGAATACAAATAAGAAGCAAAGAATGTGTATAGTCTTGTATTTCTTGTTGCTCAGCAGCAGTGCAGTGTAGAGGCAGGACTGAAGTTCAGTGGTCCTTGAGGAGACCTGGTCTCTTTCCTGAAGATTTTGTTTCGAAAATAGCTGTACTGTGGGGCTTGGGTTGTATGTTTTATAACCTCTTTTTATGTCAAATGGAAGGAATGGTATTTCATCTCTTCTTACTTGGTTGTCAGGCATCTAGGGCTACAAATGGGTCCTGTCTTGGCAGTTGCTATCTCTAACCTTTTCTTGGTACGTGCTTTTTCAACTGGATATTTTGACTTGCCTGTGCTTTTTTTCCAATGGCTATAGTGAAAGCGTCAAAGGGCAAGTAGTATTTCAAAGGCTGAAAACTCCTTCTATACATCTTTTCTGAACACTTTTCTTGCCGGCTGTGAAAGCAGCGTGCTTTTTGAATGGTTTCCCAATTCTGGCTTGTTTCAGTTTTGTTTATCCTGTGGGTGTTTGGGATGAGGAGCTAGAAAGACAGAAAGGAAAATTTCATCTTTGCTGCTAGGTATGCTTTTGATAATTTACTAATACATCTTGTTAGGCGATTTACTAATTCATATCCATTGAGTTGCTTAGAGCTGTTGGTAGGTACTGGGAAAATGGAGGTATAAAAACAAGCACTCTGAAGCTATTACATCTGTATAACAAGACAGTCTTCTCAAAGGAGGCAGTTGAAAATCTGAATTATTTTATACATTGCATTTGTAAGGATTATACTAAGTTGCCATTTACTTTCCATGTGCTGTTTGATCTCCAGCAGAATCTGAGTGGGTGGAATGTGTGGGACTCTGCCTGTTCTGTCAGAACTGATGGTATCTTCTATGACTGGTAAATCAAAGTAGCAGCAGCATCCCACCAGACCCTGATGCCTCTTGCTAGTCACGCTCCAGTCACGAAGCAAGCTTACCAATAGCTTCACTGCGTTACCTCCCTTCTTTCCAAAAAAAAATGTCTCCAGTTGCTTGCATTACCAGTAGATAGAGAAGAACACATACTGAGTAGCTGTTAAGTTTCGGGTTATACAGGGTCTGACACCATCTTTCCTACTGTCACCTCACTGGCTTTTAAATTGCCCAACACTGTTAAAGTGTTAGGCAATTTAGAAAGGTGTATTGTACCTTGCTCTTCTCAGTGAAAGAGACTTCTTACTTTGTTTTGAAGCTTAATTCTTTAAGTTCACTCTGTGTATCCTAGAGCTTTTGAATTATTAGCATCTGGATTGAGTCCGTATCAGCTAATCAGTTCAAGAATATGTACCTGGTTGAACTTGCAGCATGACTGGGAGGCCCTAAGGCTTTGGTCTCTGGAAGAGCTAGGTTTGCCATGTGGAGCACTTCTGTCACTCTAGTCTGAGGTGCCTTCCAGTTTGAATGGGATGACTTGAGGAGTGTTCAAGTGAGGCTATTTTTGTTTTCCTGCCAGACTCTGTAGAGAAGTTGCTTGTGATGCTGAGCTCCTGTAAAGCCAGCAGAAAAAATGACTTAATATTTACAGCTAACCACGTTCAGAGTGAAAATATGAAGTGTGCTTAAGAGAGGCTTTCCAGTGAGACAGGACTAATAACTCTTGGCAGTTCTGCCCAGCCAGTGGTAAATGATTTGAGTGTTTGTTCTGACAAGTCCCGTGACAGAGATGAGTCATTCTTAAAGGATAAACAAATCTGCCCAGATATTAGATTCTGATATGTTTAATAGTCCTGAACAGAGCCAAAGGTCAGAAGAGAAATGGCGTGGCAGGATGAAAATGTGTTCTCCAGTGTGTGCTGATGTACCAGATTGAGGTTTCAGGATTGCTGTCCTTACCCACCTTTGTCCGTAGAGGTGCTGCAGAGAGAAGGAAGCTTCAGTAACCTTGGGCTTCAAGCTTCCCAGTCAGTTTCCACACAGATGAAAGAGGGACATCACTTAGCACAAAGCAATCTCCTGTGTGCATGCCATTACTAGGTCAGCCTTGGCCAAACTTCCAAATTAGTACTTTTTGGATAAGGCTGAGTCAGAGACAACAGCTGCTGCTGCTGCTGAAAGGATGAAAAATGAATCAGCTGCAAAAGGCTCATTAGCAAATGAAGGAGGCCTAGCAGGGCAGAGCTTTAAAGTGACTTGGCTAGTGTTAGGGATCTTTCCACGCATGTGTAAGAAGATAGACCTCCTTTCTAAACTCTAAAACTCTTCCTTCAGGGATTCCCATGTCCCCTTGGAGTTTGGGACTGCTTCTTGGGCAGATTCATGACTGCAAGTCTCGGAATAAAAAAATAGCAGAAGGTAGGCATGAGCTGGCCTCTTGGCTAAGGGGGAGCTCAGTGTTGTGTAGGTTGGTGGTGAGTGCCTGAGTTCTACCTCCCTATGGAAGGAGAGCCATGAACTCCTACTGCTGCTAGTGTTACCAACCAGGTGACATGTCCTCCAGAGCTTGAGTGGCCATGTTGGAGCCCACAACAGGAACATATTTTGGTAAACTGCCATAGCAATAACTTCTAAGGCCTTATTGGAGAAACTAACCCAGTTACTGTAGTAGGCTGAAGTTTAGGGATTGGAAATGTTTTGTAGTCATATGGAAATCCACAAGCAAGTTAAGCCACTTGAGGCACTGCTAAATTGCAGGCCTCTTGTCACTTGCTGGTAGAGATGAGTTTTGCTCTGCTGTATCCTGGGGTCATGTTTCCCCTGTGTCCTCACTTAGCATCAATAGAGAGACTGCGTTTATTTCAATCAGGACTTACAGACCATTCAGCACAAGTCGGTCATTTCTGTCCTATCAAAACCTGCTGTCCAAAATCAGCATGAACATCTGATAGGCTTTTTCCTATCGTGTCTCATTGTGTGTCAGGCTTTTATCCTACAAAGACAGCCTTGGGGTATTAATATATTCAAACTGAAAACTACCTAGTAGCAGCCAAGTAAACAGCAGGGTAAATGTGCAGGTTACCTCTGAATTAAGACCGCTGTTTAGTTTTGTAGGTTACTGGAAAGAGGTGAGCAGGGGCAAGATGAGAAATCAAAGCTGTGTGAAGAGTGAAGCTGGAAGTTTAAAATTAGCACCAGTAATTGAGGACAGTGGATGTTGCTTGAGTTCAAATGCCATGCTGATACCTTTTCTACTAGCCTGCCTCTACACAGTAGGTGCTGTAAGTTCCTGCGCAGCTGCCTGTTCCTTTTTTGAAAGAATATCCTTGTTGCAATATAAATTAAGATTTGGAAGTGAATGAGCTGCCAGTGAGAGAAAGTAGGGCCCCTGTTGAGTATTCGCTGTCTCTGCCCAGTGCAGCAAACACTTTTGGACTCTTTACATTTCTTAATAATCAGAATTTCAAACTAAAACCCAGATGCAACTTTCTTAGGGGGACCCTCTTAATCAAATTTCTGGGGGGCAGGGAGAGGAAGACACAAAACTAGCTGGGTGCTACTTCTGACAGTGGGTTTGGGTTTCAAAAGTAGAAACATATATTATACAAAGTGTTGTTACAGCACTTGCCTAATTTTCTTCTCCGAACATGTGGAAGTAATTATGGGGTGGCTGGAAGAAGGCACGGGGAGGCCGGAAGCAGACTTGGAAAACAAAAGCAAATGGAACATGTGCCACTTGGAAAGCTGTGCTGTGCCCAAGGAGGAGAGCAGGTTTCTGTATTAAACTGGCTGTTCTGGAGCCACTGTACAGCTGGCTCCAACTGCAGCCCGGATGTAAATTGTTTATACTGTCTTGGCAGTATGGGATGCTGTAAAGTACCGGTCAGCTGGTCTTCATCCTTACTGGACCTGAGCAAGCTGCATGAGCTTCCACATACATCACCAACAGCAATTTTATTTATTTGTATGTGTGCGCACGCAACAGTATGATTGCTTTATCAGAAGATCTTAAAAGCACTTCTGCAGTTGTTCCCGGTTTGTTTCCCCTTCCCCGTTAATGTTTCCGGCATTAATTTATCAATCTTGGCTTTGTTTAAAAGCATCAGGTTTTTGTCTTACGATTCAGTGTTATCCTGGTGTCCAGAATGCCAGGTGCGGATGGGAGCCCCGCTGCAGCCAGCCCTGTGCAAACGTAATGCAGAGCCAAGTCTGAAAAACTTGGCAGTGTTAGTCTTGGAGCCTGTCAGCCTGAATCGTTTGGGAATGTATCTGAGGGGAGCACATTACAGGTGGGCCTGTTACGGGGAAAATAATACAGTTATCATAGTGAGTAGCGTTCTTCTAGGGAGGCAGATCTGCTGCTGGAGTGCAGTTGTGTTTTTGTTGCTGCTTTCCATCACAGAAATCTTCCTTTCCCACATGTGGTTCTTTTGTTAGCCCTGGATTTTGTGTCTTGTTTTTCCCTGCCTAGCATACAGTAAAGTCTGTACTCCTGTTTTGGTGGGGGAAAGGAACTTGAAAGGCATAAAACTTTTCTGCTAAAATTTCAGAGAGAGAGGGAGTTGTCAAACTGAAGCAAAGCTTTCTAAGGGCCAGACAGAGAAAAGTGCATTTTATATTAAGTCAGTGTGTAGCACTCTAGAAGCACCAGTGGCAGCTTCATATAGCCTAAACATTTTGGCTCTTGTAGAATGTAAATAGAATTTGCATTTTAGAGCAAGCTTTAATGCTAATGGTTTTCTTTTTAGGAGAGAGATAAGCCATTGGAAAAAAAAAATCATATTTCTAATGGAAAGACAAGACCCATAATTAATGTTGCACTAGCAGGCTTCCTCCATGGTTGGCTAATCACAGCTGAGTGTTAATAAGCATAGAGTTTTTTTAAATACTGTTGTAACATGTTAATTAAGATAATTTGGCTCCATGTGTCTCTTGAGTTACCAGATGGCGACTGCATTGGTGGAAGGCTGCAATTAGAGTCTTTTCTTTCTTCCTTTTTCTTCCCCTGCCCTAAAAAAAAAAAAAAAAAAAAAAGGCAGCTTTGGTGTGGAAGGGATGGCTGTGAGGGGTGCCTGTTACTGTACACAGTGTAAGTGCTTCTGTCTAATTATATAAATGCGCAGCTATATGATTATATATACAAATCTCTTTGCTTTGGTTTCTTCTCATTTACCCGCATTATGACATAAAGAAAAATAAGCCTCCTCTTCAGAGCATGTCCTTGCTAGGGAAACTGTAATTTCCACGTAAAGACTCACTCCAGTCCTGCTCAGTTTGCTCTTCTGTCATTGACTTCAGAGTAAGCAGCATCTGGAGCCAGTAAAGACAGAGAGCTTATTTTTCAGTGGACTTGGTCCTCTGCTTAATATACAGAGCCCAAAAGAGGGTTATGTTTTGCGCTGTGTTTTTAGGAAGGCTTAAAATATTTTAGGGGCAGGGTCAGCAAGAAGTTTGTGCGCTCACAATGGAGGCCTTTTATTGACTTCTGCCTCCCGTAAGTAAAATATAAAGAGGTCCTTTAGCCTCAGCTGTTGTGACTGGGCCCCAGCAGCAGCTGCCGTCTCTGGTTTGTCCCTCTGGGAAATGACCCATCTGCTCATGTGCTAGAAAAAGCCAGAGTGCTGAAAAGGAGGAGGTTCAAAGTGTGTTCTCCTGGTTCCAGTCCCCATCTCCGCCTGAGAAATTACAGACCAGTGGAAAACCTGGGCATCTGGTAATCTGTCTTTTATGGTGTGAATGCTGTCTCTGGCTAGAAACATACAGAGTTCTCAACTGTTTCCAGCTGGCAGAGGATAGCTTCGGTCTGGGTCCCTTTTCAGAGGTTGTATCTGCAGCTACTGTATTTGTATAGTTAAAACACACAGATTAGCACACTTGTGGGCAATAAGAAAAAAAACAACAACTGAACAACTGACTAACGTACTTCACCTTCACCAGGAAGGACCCACCTGTTGTCTAGGGGAAAGGATTTCTAATGCCTGCTGGAGACATTTGTGTTGGAATTTAATTATGTGGGCTAAAAAACGTCCCCCCAAATGTCCCCAAGGTGCTGGGTGTCGAGAGAGGGCAGAATCTCAAATATGATTCCCAAAGCAGGTCATTCGCTATGCTTCTTGGAGCCAGCCAGCCAAGAGAAACTGTGGCCTAAAGCATGGAGCTCTTCATGTTCAGCACAGACCTGCTGTCACAGTGACGCTTATTAGGCTAGGAAGTGTCCATGGATATTGGTATTAATCCAGATACTTGGACTGGGGAGGACACTGCAGGAGCAGAGGGTGCATAGTGGGAAGCTGCTGTGCTGAAAGCTTTTGGGTACATCCAGTCAAACATCACTGGTGGGAAACCTGAAGGTATTTGGCACTCAGAAATGAAGCTGGCACTCTGACTAGCTGGAGCATGTGGGTAGAGGGGACTTCTTTTATATCTACCACTTGTGCATCTAAGGTACATACATCACATCTATCACTAAAATGCCATCCCCTTGTCATTGCTTTCTCAGCAGGAAGGAAGGTGTGGGTGAGGAAGAAGCAGTACTGTTGATCAAAGCCTCTTTAGGTGCTTTTTCTCTGCAGACCAGCTGCCTGGGAAGTGGTTTTTGCTTTGGTGAAAGACTGTGTTCAGTTGACGTAGCTAGTCTAAAAAGGGTATGAAATGATACAGTTGCTTCTTACTAAACCAAACTGCTCCTCAGGGAGGGGCTTCCGAAAGTGGCTTCTGCTGTTTATGGGCTGGTTTGTGTGCACAAGGGGAGAGAGAAAAAACAAGGATGCTGCCTGTCTCAATTTCACACTGAAAGCAAAGCTGGCTGGTCTTCTCCCCCCTCAACATCATCTCCCTCTCTGCAGAAGGCTCCTGGAGCCAAACACCAGTCCTGCCTCGGGCAGAATGAGATGTTAGGTGTGACTGAAGGCCCTGGTTTAAGAGGAAAAAGTCCTGACCCAAGGAGGACCTTGTGGATTTTTTTTTTGTTCTGCAGTGACGGCTGTCATGGCAGCTGTGCTTCCCCAGAGAATGATGCAGCAGGAGGCTTGGATTAGAGTGGCCTGATAGGTATCTCTATACTCTTTGAATCAAATAGGTGTGTGTTTTTTGTTTGTTTTTTTTTTAAAATCCTCGAGGCAGCAAATCACCCTTAGCCCCAGACTCTTCAGGGCATTGGGGGTGAAGTTATCATGAGAAAAACAGCTAACTTGGACAGTGAATTTCCTGTCTGCTCCTCAGGAAGGGTTTATAAAATAAGTGCTTGCTGATGAAAATTACCTATATGCCAGTTGTAAGACTGCATTTAGTTTTGGTGCCACTTTTCTAGTTTTTTTCTCTCAGTAGGAGTAGGCTTGAGTTCATCATGTGCTACGTAAGGATGTCTTACCCAGCAAACACAGGAGGGTTTGAGACAATCACTTCTCTAAGAGGAAAAGCTAAGTTTAAAAGCCAAAAAAAAGGTTTTACTTGCATGAAAATTTGGACACTGTGTTTGGTTAGGTGTAAGCTGAGGCACTGTAGTCTGTCTGCAGGCGGGCTGATGTGTTGCCTTTGTTGTTGCTCAGGAAGCTGCTAAGTGAGCTTGGCAACTCCAGCTGGTTACCCTGTTGCTGTGGCTAAAGACAGTAGTGACACTATCTGGTTGGGTCACATTCATGCTTCTCTGAGTACTGGTGACAGAGGTTGGGAGTATATCCAATAAATAGAAGAGAACCAAGAACTGGGCTATGGGAGGGGTAAATTGTTTCCTTACTGGCTTACTAAACAGCCAGGAGATTAGTGGAGAGCTCGGGTAGTGCCCTGCTGGCAAGAATTGAAACTCTGCAAAGAGAGAAAACAGTGTCCCTTCTCCTATTAACAAATATGGCCAGAGGTCTTGCTCGCAAATTCCTTCAGTTGCTTCCTAAGGCGAAACTGATGTTCAGTGTTACTCCTGAGTGGGATGCATGGGCAGCACTCAGCTAGAATTGCCAGGCACTCCAGAAGCCAAAACGAGCTTTATTGCTGGTCTGACTTACACTTCTATCCCTCTGTCTGTGTCTGCTGTGTTGGGCTGTCACATTTTCATTGTGAAAAAGCACTGCATAAAAAAGTTGAAGGCTGGTGTATGAATTTACAAACAAATAGCAACTGGGAAGAAATCCCCTGTTCCTGCAAGCGCGTTCAGGGCACTGACAGGAGAGAAACAGTGAACCTGGCTGTGTTGTTTTCAGCATGGTCTGAGGTGCTGAAAACGCACAGTCTCTGCAGAAGGCTTGAGACGCAGCTGGTGTTTCAGACCACCCATTTAGCTGTGGCAGGACCCAGGTTGAAGAAGGGAGCAGGGGGAGAGAGGGGATTACTCTGAAGGGTGCCTTAGAGAGTATGGGGCTTTTTAAAGGTCCTTGCCAGAAGTTAGTAATAGCTTTTGCAGTTCCCTCCATTGTACTGAAGAGATGCAGACACGCAAAATATCAGAGTTGAAAATCAGAAGCCTCCATAGCTGGGTGATTGGGATATCTTTGTGTTTATAGTGGATGCTATTCTAGATGTGCTGTTTCTGTGGCTAGTGGCAAGTCCAGGCTGAGAGAATAAAGGTGGTGGTGGTTCAGAGAACCAGAGACTTGGATGGAGAAGTGCTCCTTGCTGCTGTGGAGCGAGCTGGAGCACAACTTGGAAGAGAGTAAATAGGCAGAGGCAGTGACTGTGACTAGGAGGGAACTTTTCTGTGTGACAGGAGATAAGAAAAGAGACAAAAAGATATACTTTAAAGGAAGACATCCTTTTTTTAAGCTACTTCACAAAAATCTTACTGTAGGAGAGTCAAGGTAGCACAGGAAAGTTAGGATGAGGCTTCTGAGGGAGCTAATCCTAGCATGAAGGAAGTTCTGTGTCCTTTAGTACTGGGGCAATTTAACTGGCTGCTTCAGTGTTCTGCTTCACAAAAATATTTACTCACCGGGCTGGACAGGCTGGCATGAGACAGTCATGACAGGTTTAACCAGACCAGCCAGGGGTATGTTCATCTTGTTAGATCACGAGGGTGAGTTTTTTTTGTAGGATGTTTCTCTTCTGTGAGTCTTGATAATATCAGTTGAGTGGAGTAAATCTAGAGGATGAGGAAATAGAAGAACAGAGCTTAAGGATCTTCCAGTTCAGTCTTTATATCCCACAAAAGTTGCAGTATGTCTGAAAGGCCAAGAGGCGATAATATATCTGAACAGGGCACATGTTCAGGGGATCCAGCTGAAGAGTCATCATCTACCCAGTTTGCTTCCAAAATGCTTCAGCACTGGCATGTAAGCTTTGTCTGACACTGCTCTGAGGATGGTGAAAAATGCTAGAGCACTTGTGTGGTCAGTGAGGAATTTACCTGAGGCTCAGTCCAGCTTCCTCTTCAAGTTCCTGGGATTTGGGCCTGACTCATATAAACAGCAATTTTAATTTGTCAAAACTGTTCCCATCATTTAATGACCTTTGTGCGGTGCTGTGAACTAGAAGAAATCTGACTGGATGTTCAGTGCAAAACATCCCTTTGTTAAGCAATGTTATACCCATCTGTCCACCCACGTAAGGTGAGCAATGCAATGGTTTGTTCTCCCTCAGTCACAAGCCTACAGTTACGCGTGTTAGTGGATGATCATTAGTAGTTGTCTTGTTCTGTTTTGTGTGTGTGTGTGTTTTTTTTTTTATAAGAATGCATTCAGTTAAGGAGGATTTGGTTTTCATCTCAGTGTGTTTGGACTGCCCAGCAAAAGGGGTGAGTGGCTGAAATACAGTTCAGGTGCTTGGTGCAGAAAAAAGGAATGTAAGACCCCTGCTGGGATCCGAGGGTCTTATTAATTGAAAAAAGAAACGCGTGGTGCCAAGCAGACAAGACTGTAGAGTGGTGTCTTTTGGTCACTCTGGTGTGGTGTTGGGCCGGTACTGGGGAACTTTCAGAGTTCTGTGGCAATTACTCAGTCAGACTGAAGTACGTTT
Organism: Numenius arquata; assembly: GCF_964106895.1. Taxonomy (NCBI): domain Eukaryota; kingdom Metazoa; phylum Chordata; class Aves; order Charadriiformes; family Scolopacidae; genus Numenius; species Numenius arquata. Next base: position 46,072,128 of record NC_133581.1, on the reverse strand, counting down.
TAATCTTACGTTATATGTGTAAGTGGAGTGTATTGTACTTGATCCACACCATAACAGGCTCATCCTGCTTGGGCTTTGGAAATCTTCTGCTTATCTGTGGATTCCACTCTTGGAGATCAAGGCTCAACTGTGCATCTCCTGTGGTTTATGTTTTGAGTATGTAAAACCCTCACTTTTATGTTGGCACACAAAATGCCACATACTTCCATCTGTGGTATTATCTGTGACCATGGCTTACTTTTGTGTTGGTTTTGCATTATTTTAGAAATACTTTGTAGCTCTGCATCAGGTTGGCGTTCAGGAGCACGGCTCAGCTTCAGCTCAGCCAAGATTTTTTCCTTTGGTGATTAGTTAATCAGTTTGGCAAAGTGACATCTCTCACCATCTCCAAAAGAAGCCCATGTTCCAACCCCTCACAGCTCTCTGTGAATGTGGTAGAAGAGAAAGCAAGTGGAGCTCACTAGTACTAGCGGAGCTGTGGGAAAAGGGGCTGGTGAAGGCATAGTGTGATGACACTGGTGGCAAAAAAAAGGAGGTTCCTTAGTGTTGTGCTGCTTATTGTCAAGTTGCTAAGAGCTCTTCAGAGAACCTGAACAGTTAACCCTCCTTGAAGGAGGACGTTTTTTTCTCATGTGACCTAGACACAGAAGAATATGGTGCTTACTAATGATTTGATGGGAAACTGAGTGGAGTGGCTTAATATTTTTTCATTTATGTATAAAAAATTGTCTATATATTAAATACCTAGTATTTTGGAATGGCATTTTTGTAGAAACTCCAGTGTTTAACTATTTCTGTCTGTCAATCTGGAAATGACAGATTTTTAACCTCTGAACAGAGTTCAGTGGTGTTCAAAATGTTTGGACTCCTTGTCAGTTGTTATCTCCTTCCTGTTTTCCAGCAGCGATTGCTGGCAGAGAACCAACTCTCTCGGGAGATGTCATAAACTTCACTACCTCTTAGGAACCTTTGGCAGTAGAGCTCTGGCCCCTTCATACACAGTGCTGCGATCTGCAAACCCACTGTTTCTGTGCACCCTCAAAGCTTGGTCAGTCAAGTTGCAGGGAATAGCTTTGTACACCTCAGAATGTTGGTAACCCCTTAGGAAGTCGATAACTTCTGTAACTTGGCGCTCTCTCTCTTCCCTGCCTAGTGTGAACATTTGTTTTAAGATGTATCATAAGCTCTGGGATACTTCCAAGAACATGTGTTTCAGGGAGGGAGTTGATGAAATTCCTGCATGTTTCTCTGCCTTTCAAGTAACCCAGTGCCATTGTGAGTCTAGGCTGATGCTGTTGTGAAGGGGGTCGATGGTGACAATATATCTACTTAAAGTGTCCCACAAATTTAAAGGAGTTTTTGTAACCTTTTGGGAAGCTTCAGTGTGTCCGCTTTGTGCCACACTCCCTTGGAACTTGCAAGGAGTAAATCTGGGGGTCATGGTTTTGCTGTGTCCCTCGAAATCTGCCCAGCTTTAATTGGGGCTGAAAACCCCTTCCCCGTGGTTTAGTCCGCATTCCTCAAAAAGCATTGGTGTGCCAAGGTAATACCTGAACAGCAGCACTCTGGGCTGGAGCTGGGCCACCCAGCAGTGTGTGTGTGCGCAGACACTGCCGAGGGGTACAGCGAGCAGAGCGCTTGGGGAGGGGGAGCCGGGTCAGGCTGCTCCCAAACCCGGTACCAAACCTTCATGACACAACCACTCTCTGGAGTGCTAATTAACAGGTCATGCAGGCAGCTATTGCCATCTGCACCCTCTAGCTACTAAGCATTGCCAGGAGCGGGCCGCTCCGCACGGGCATTCTGGCAGCAGTTGATACCCAGGCCTTTTCATCCCTGGGGTGTCACTGGTTTATGCTGTCAAAAGTGGTAAATGGGCTGCTCTGCCTGGTTCTGTATTGCCATGGGTGTGCCCGTGCTGCACACTCTGCTTTGCTGCTGTTGGAGATAAAGGGTGGTGCAGAATCAGACTCTGCCTTGTCTTCTGTTAGCCCCTGATTAGGGCACACACACACAGAGGCAATTAAAGAAACCCGTTATGGGGCATGTGAAAGCTGAGGGGACTGAAAACTTAGGTCGCTGTAGTGGAAAGCTGCATTGTCTGTCCCAAGCTTTCCGGGCGCCTGTGTTAGGCTGGGCTGGGCCCTGGTTTGCAGAGGTGCTGAGCACTCAGAGATGCCAGGGAAAGGGAGTTGGTCCATCAGGGAGCAGAGGTGTTTGGCTTCCTCAGTTTTTCTTCAGGCACCACCAGTGCATCATTTATCCACCCAACCCTTGCCTGGGCCACCTCCAGCAATCTTTAAAGTCATCGGCACTGTCTAGTAGCCCTCTCCAAAGCTGCAGGCCCCAAGATGCTCGGTTCCCATGAGGCTGCCTTGCAAAGGGCAGTTCAGGTGGTCTTCCAGTTGGGGTTGCCCAGAGATGCTCAGTCAGGTTGAGGGTAGAGGGTGTTGATGTTCTGGCTGCTTGATCGAGACTTTTTTTATATATTTCCCTAGCACATAAGCAGCGTTTTTTCTGTCCCATGAAGGTGACATTTTAAAATACTTGCGATGCTTTTGGATGCTGTGATGACCTAAGGAGGTGTGGGGAAAAAAAAAAAGAGGTGGTGACTAATTCTGCAGTCTCTTCCCTTTGTGAAGAGGACAAGTCAGGGACAACTGACTGAACACACTTATCAGCTGCTTCTCTCCTTTTGTGCCAAGTGGCCTGTGGAGGTGGGGAGGAAACCAATCTGCAGTTGTGTAGCTGCGCATCTCCTTCTGCAGCCCTTGAATGAAGAAGGCAAGTCAAAGTTCTGTAGGTCACTGATGTGCTGGTGTTTCCAAGCTTTTGAGAGTGCTGCTGCAATGCAAATGAGCAGTTGTTTCTTGTTCACTGGCTGATTTTTGTACGTAATTCAGAAACCTCATCAGTGTAGGTGACACTTTACAATAAAAGAGGAATTGAACAGTAAGCCAGTGCCTGGTCCAAAAGGGCTCCTGGTGGGATGGCCACACATGGGTAAGGCCAGGAGATGGGGGAACAGAGGGAATGAACTCTCTTTGCTGCAGCCAGTTAGCAGAGAGATGCTGTGTGTGGCTCCCAAGCAATTCCAGGTGCCTCCTGTTGCATAAAACAGTGTGGGGACGTTGTCCCATCTGCTTCAAGTTTCGGCAGCTGCTGTGGCAACAGGAGTTTTACCCCACAGTGCTCTAGTCTCTACCATTGCCTAAAGAGGCAATGCTAAACTGCTGAGAATGTTTCTTGTGCTCAAATAGGTCCCCACAATTTAGCAAGAAATGCCCCATTCTTGGGCTGCAGATGGGGCAGGGCATTTGTCAGTGTGCTTGAATGTGCAATGGGCCATCAGTCTGTCACTTCAGCTGATCGTGAGTGTTGGACAAGCTTAAAGTGAGAGCAAGTTTTAGCCTCATGAGGTAAAGGCTTAAAACCTTGGTTACAAAATGGGAAATTACTGCAGAAAGGAAAAATAAGGAAATACAGAAGAGGCAGCAGTTAATACTCATAAGGCATGGGACAGTGGCTTCTCTGAACCTTATTTAAGAATAAATCTCCTTAAGAACAAAGTCGTCTTGAGACGCTGCTGCTTAGACCCCTGTTAACCTTTTTTTCTCGAGAAGTAAATTGAATTGCAGTTATAAAGCTGGCACAACTCATACCAGAGGGCTTTTGGCTTCACTCAGCACTTCATCTTGGAGTTTACTGGCATTTACAAGGCACTACCTGTGATGCATTCACACATGTGATTAGGTTCAAGGGTCACTTGCACTGCAGCAATTTAGCAAATTTTTCTACAGTGGAATGAATCTCTAAAGTTTTCTTTTGCATCTTAAATCTTACCCAAAATCCTTACTTGAACTTTGCGCAACTGTTTCTCGCTGTTTGTCCCACAGTAAGTGAGACACATAAAGGCAAAACCTGGGAATGCTTTCTCCAGGAGCTAAGGGCAGGCCTAGATCACTATTCTGTGATGGAATAGGATGGGTGGGATGGTTGGTTTTCCATGCCCCAAAATACCTCAGGAGGGATCTTTGATGTATTTTCTTTTGTGAAGTTTGGGAAGCTGATGTGGATTTAAAAAGAAAAAAACTGGATTTCTCCCTCTTTTGGCCAGGCAGATCCGTGGTGTCAGTGGCGGGTGTTGGGGCTGTTCTGCAGGGTCACTGTGACCTGCCAGAGAGGAAATTCTAAGCAATACAAATATCCTGTTTTCTGTGCAGTTTCCTCATTTGTGATTTGTTGGTTTTATTTGAATGGCTATGGAAAAATCTACAAGACAATTTCTGGCGTGTGCTACGTCTGTACCCATTAGTCGGGATAGGGGAGATGCAAGGAGAAATGTAAAGTGCCTTCCATGCTCCAGACTCCACATAAGTAAACAGAGGGTTTTTTAGAAATGTCTTTCTAATATAACTAATTACTTTTTAAAAATAAGCTAGAATATTTGGTTGTACTGCAGCAAAGCTCAGTTCCCCATACTGTTGGTGGTATATCTGTGTAAAATATCTAAATTCGCTGTGCTCTTATGGGCTTCCAGGGTGCCTTATGGGGCAGCTCTGCACCTTGACGTTGTATCCCCAGTACAGTGGGGTGTCTGCATTCTTCATTCGTTTCAGTAGGGGGTCTCACGCTTTTTCCACATCAGGCTAATAGGAAAGCCTGGTTGTTATGTCCCACCAGTCTCCAGTGAAACAGCTGTGGGGAAGAGATAGCACCAAGGATTTTCTGGGCCTCTCATGTGGAATCTCTGTTGTGACAAACTTGCACGTCACCATTCAAAAATATCAGCAGTTTGGTGCCTGCCAACTAGATTGTACTACTGGGTTAACAACCAGTATTTAGCCATCACAGAAAACGTCAGAGGTGAAACTGAGCAGTGTTCTCTGCCACTGTGTAACTGTCTGTCGTCTTGGTTTTGGTAGATTCTTAATTTAGTGGGTGTTTGTAGGTGGAAGTCTGCCTATGTGACAGATCTGTTGTGCAACAGATGTCTTCCTCTGAGACATCCTCCATGATGTTTCTCTGTTTTTCCAGATTGTCCCCAGCCACCACAGCCTGAGAATGGAGGCTATAAATGCCACCCCAGCCCCTGCAACAACCCTCTGACTTCAGGCAGTGTCATAGAGTATCTGTGCGTCGAAGGTTACATGCTGAAAGGAGATTATAAATACCTGACCTGCAAGAATGGAGAGTGGAACCCAGCCATGGAAGTCAGCTGTAGGCTCAGCCCGGGTGAGTACTCCCCAACTCCAGTGGGACAGTCAGAATTGCCTGTCAGGAAAGGACATTGCTGACAAATGTTTTCTGCTTCTCTCCAAGTGTAAGTGGACAGCTTTTGTTTTGTGGGTCTCTCCCAGCCGAACAGGAATTCCTCCATCAAAGCAGGAAAGTGAAAAGGGTTGCAGGAAAGTGTTCATCATACAGCTCTTAATTTGCCTATGTCTCTTCGGGTTTTAAAAGCATGCATACTGGATAAAGGGAGAACTCCCTCCTCTCTTCAAGTTTGGCTTGTTGATAGAGTCTTGGTGCTCAGTCATCCTGAGTCAGCAAGATGTATACTCTGGGATTAAGTCTCGTAATCCATAAAGCAAAATGTGTCTGCTTAATTGGAAAGAAACGGAAAAGCATGTTCTTCAAGCTCTTTATGGAGCTCACGGTGTGTCTGTGATCTCTGGAACGTCGTGTCCTGTCCCAAAGACACTGTCTTCTCAATGTCTATCACAGCCACTCCAATAGCCCCTTCCTGTGATGTATAAGGAAGGGAACTGGGAGTTTACCTGGCAGCAACTAGATCCTGAAGAGGCTTTTCAAAATCGGCATAAGCTTCCTTTCCACAGTGGTCCTCTTTCCTCTTGCTGCATCCAGGCTGGAGGACAAAGCTGTGCTATTTCAGGTGGTGTTCCCTGGGTCTCATTCCTGCAAGGTGACACTTGGTCTACATCAAGGCTGAAGAGACTGTGTTGTGATGAGCAGCAATCCCTCAAATTTCTTTAGCATCCTGAAGGATCAGTGGCCTTATCAAAAATATGGGGTGTTTGAAAAGTCTGATCCAGTGAAAAAGCCATTACTTTCACAGCACAGTCTTTGAAACAACTGGTCAGGGTCAGAGACAGTTGAAGTTTAACTAATGGGTCTCTTTCGCAGAGCTAAAAGGAGGAGGAGGAGGAGGAAAACTGTAGAGAGGAAGGCAGTAGGTCTTAAAATTATTGTAATGTGTAAGGTCCCACCTGCTCCATATAGAGTAACTGAAATCCCTAGCAGTTATCAGATGTTTAGTGCAGCTCTGAGCCTGTTAGCCCCATAGCCTTGTGACAGTTTATTGTATGAGTTAGCAAGCATCTTGTTTGGAAGGTGAGATGGTGAATGTGCTGGAGTGTACCCTGGGTAGTGAGCAGTTTTACAGCATCGTGTACTGATGCTGGAAACAGAGCACCTCTTTTTGCCTACCGTCTTCCCTGTCAGTATACTCAGTGCCCTGAGTAATGTTGAAAATGGAAATCCCTACTCAACCCATTTCAGACATAGGGAAAAATGTGCCAGACATAGCTTGACCTCTCCCCAGGGAAAAACAACTTCTCAAAAATTTCAGGAAAAGTTCAAAACAACTAAACCAATAGATTTGTCCCCAAGAGAAGATGCAGAAAATGCAAACTTGCTTTCCAGCTTACATGCCTTTTCAGGGCATAGGTTTCAGCCTGTAGTCTTAAAAACAGTTGTCATCCAGCTTTTTTCTTCTGTTTGCATGCTCTTCTTCCCCTCATCCCTACCTGCAGGTGTGTCCTGCTTCCCCCTGCAGTTTGAGACCTGTGCTCTGGAAGAAAGTGTTGAATGTAGCAAGAAGGAATTGAGGAACTCGTACATGGGAGTGTCCCGAATGTGAAATGCATGATGGCATTTGCCAATGGGGAAGTGAGGTTTTTCAGATCTCTACCAAGGACATAAATTAGGGACAGAGGCAAGACACACACAGACAGTTATTTTCTCTAGAGAGATGAAAGGACTAGTGTAGCATTTTAGGCATGATATGCAGTGCTTAGCAATACCAGCTCCAGGCTGTTCTCTCTCCGCTCTCAATTTATTCCTGTCTTGTCAGGGACCTTTAAAAGCCAGAATGGTTCCCATACAGTCACACAGTAGAGCTGAGGAAGGGTAGGAAGGACTAATGTGAACAGGGCACATGCGTCTAACACTGAAAACTCAGCATCCTGAAGCAACATCTGCCTTCCCTCTCTGTTCCCTGGCATATGTTTCTGTGAGAGAGAAACTGAATACTTGCTGCATGTTAAATATACCCAGCCAGGTGACTTCCACCCCTTCCTTTGGAAGACTGTTCATTAGCCAAGAAAACCCATTATTTGGAACTTTTCTTATTGTTTGGCCTAAAATATCCTGCTTATTGTGCTAGACAATTATTGGCCTTGCTGATGACTTCAGGACATTTTTTTTTTTTTTAGCTTTTGCTCAGCCAGATCTATATATAACGTGACCCTTACCACCATCTATCAGTTCCCATGGCCTGCTTGCACTGCTTTTCTGTTTGCCTTGTGTTTTTCCAAAGGACCCTTGTATGTGCATGTTTTGGTTTAGGTTCCCTTTGCAGCTGATGAAGAGGTGTCAGCTTGAGCTCTGAACTGTCCTCTGTAAGAAGACAGCTGGTGTGCCTGGACTGTGTGGGAGACTTGGGCTTCTCATGTGTGCACCAAGTGTAACTCCTGAGTGCAGGCAGTGTGGTTGTTTTTCCTTTCCTATGGCAGTAATTTAAGGGAGTGGATCGTTTTACCTTGTGTTCCTCTTGGTTTTGCAGAAAAGGACTCTCCTCCAGCAATCGGAGTACCCACGCTGTCCATAGTAGCCTCCACAGCAAGCTCCGTCGCCCTGATTCTGCTCTTAGTTGTGCTGTTTGTTTTGTTGCAGCCAAAGCTGAAGTCATTCCATCATAGCAGGTAAGCGTAGCTGGGCTTTGGAGGGGCTCAGAGGCAGCCTGTTTCTTTGCAGCAGAAACCCATTAAGGTACTTGGTTTAAGCCTTCATTTTGGAGCAACTTACCTCCTTGCTTCTCTGCTCCTATTTTAATTGCTCAGTGGCACCTCTGCTCCATGGTCCAGCAGTGGTTTGAAATGGTCATCTGGGATACCTGGCTGCAGTCCCCATTCTAACATGCTGTCTGATGAGCGGTTTCCTTGCTCTTTTTCCTTGGCCTTGAATGTGAAAAGTTATCATCCCTGCCAGTCTGGCTATAGATCAATCTCCTACCTCTTCCATCCTTGGATAGCTGCTGAAGTATGTATCTGGGTGTATGAATATATGTATCTCCCAGAGTCTGTCTGTGAGATCCTATGGACACAAATGCTGACAGTACTGCTGATCAGATACACATGCAAATCGGCCATCATCCCCTGTCATGGGAGGAGAGCCCTCCTGGCCTGGGGTTTGTAGGTGAGAGGAGGGACTCAGCTGTAACACTGCTGCCAGGTGAGGTCAACAAAGTCACTGTGGACTCGCTCTTCCGAGAGAGCTCCTAGTACTCTTTAAATAACAGCAGAGCCATGGAGGAGCCATATTCAGCAGCAGGGAGGTTGAGAGGTGAGGCTCTGGAGCATGCCCTTTTCTGAAGAAGTCCAAACCACTGGAAAAGGAAAAATCAATCTCGGACTCTGACTCATGAGCCTAGGTGATTCACACTCGGCCGATTTAAGACCTGTCTGCTCCACCCCATCAGAGGTTATCTCGCCAGCGGCAAAGGTGGCAGAATTGGCAGTGGCACTGGGTGTTGCAGAATACAGCAGTGTAACAAGCTGGAACCAGCCGTGGTCAGAGCTCTTCTTTATCTGTGAGCTGTGACAGCAGAGGGCTCTGAGTCACCATCTTTGTCAGATTTAGCTATGGAGGCAGGTGAGGTGGGAGGCGTTGTAACCTTTTCAGCTCTTGCTTCTAAATCTTCCAGGCACTGTGAATTACAGCCTCTGCTCCTGTTTGTAGCAATTCACAGTAGGGATGCAAGGCCGTGGTTGCTTGACCTTGTTTTACCACCATTCATGTTTCTGTTTGTCCTCACCTGTCAATGGTGAGCATTAGAGTTTTGCTGTGGGAGGTTACTGGAGTTCTTGGTAACATGTATAAAAATATAAATGCTCAACTTGATTTTTATTTTTTCCCCCCTCCCCTCCTTTTTGTTTCCTTTCATGAGGCGAGACCAAGGTGTGTCTGGAGATCAGGTCTCCATCATGGTGGATGGTGTCCAAGTGGCCTTGCCATCCTATGAAGAAGCAGTGTATGGCAGCACAGGGAACTGCATTCCACCCTCGGACTCCCGAGTGCAGATTGTGCTCTCGGAGGGAGCTGGGCAGAACGGAGTCAGAGAGATGCAGCAGCAGGACCAAGGGGCTCACAATAGCTTTGAAAGAGAAGATGAAGCCCCTGGACATTCTGGACTGTGTGAAGCCAGTGGCTCTCAGCGCTCTGAAACTGTTCTTGTGCATCAGGCTGCTACCTCCTCCTGGGTAGCTGGCATGGCTAGCAGTAGACCTGTACACAAAGAGGTCCAAGATTCAGAAGGCAGCGACATACAGAGCCTTTTATCACTCACTTCCTCCGAGGAATACACAGATGGTAAGTGATGTGAGCAAGGAGCACAGAAGGGAGACCCTTGTAAGAGTAGGTTCTGCAGCCTGATACCTAGGATGAAAATGGCAAGGAATGCCCTGATGAATGTTGGGCACCAGAGCAGCTTTTGAAAAGAGGTGTCCCGGTCTCCATGGCGTGTTTCACAACTTAAATGTGCAAACAGTATTTAATACCTCCTTCTGAAGTGTGTGATGCTCTCAGACTGGGAGCCTCGGGCAGTCTGGAAAGACTGTCGGGGTTCTGCCGCTCACTCTTGCTGTCTTAGCAAAGGATTTGCAGAGTAATGCCAGCCTCCAGCATCAGAGTGCAAATGCAGGAAAATAGCTGTTTGTGGAAAAGGAGTTGGTGGGAGGATACGCTTGGAATACAAACTCTTTCTGATATTTGGGCTTCTTCATTTTTAGACTGTTTTAGTAAGCAGCCTACTGCCACCGTGCACACAGTGCCGCAGCCTTGGCATGCGAGAAGACTTAAAAGGGGTGTGCTTGAACTTACTGTACAGGGCAGAGGGGCAAGTCTGTTAATCAGTTAGTGCATCTTGCATCCTTGACTTCTCTTCTGCCCTGAAGGAGTGGCTTTACGATGCTAGAGCTGATGTGAAGCTGCAGCTTAAGGTTGCTTCTGCAGAGACTGCTATGTCTTAGGCAGAAGTGTAACTGGCTTGTAGGTAGCTCAGGGCAGAACTTCTCCTTTCTGTGGTGTCAAGCCCTGCAGCTGTTGTAATCCAGAACCCTTGCAGTAAAACCAGTTCACGGGGATTTCTGCTAAAGGGTGGAAATGGCAGCGTGTCCTGAGATGGGCATTAAACCTCAGGTGCGTAAACAGCAGAAATCCAAAAGTGGACCGTAACAAACAATGTCTGCAGTGTAGAAATTTGAGGATGTTGCCTCTGCACTGTGTCGTTTTTATCACTGCCTGAGACACGCATTGCCTCTAAGGCTGTTGCACAGTGGCAGGAGAGACCATAAAGCTTGTGCTTGTGGCTCAAAAATGAGGAAGCTACAGTAGCTGCAGCTACTGGAGGATGCTGCATTTCCTTAAGTTAGATAAGGGCAGGTGTGATCTTTGTATCTCCAACCATCCCTGTCACAGTAAGAAACATGTCTTGGATATTTAGAGGAACCAAAAGATTGATGAGGTTGTGGGAAGGAAGGGAAGTTATTTGTAAGGGAACTTACTACCTTTTCCTCAACAGCATAGGTAAGGCTTTACTGTATCTTGTTGTGGAACCCCCAGTTCAAGATGGATGTGGAGAAATGACAGGTTCTGTTGGAGCCCTGCCGAGGTAGCCGGGGGCTTGTAGGTAGAGGAGCTGGCAGCAGCTGAAGGCCAAGCCAACAGTTGACTACAGTTACTTCACAGGGAGTTGAAAAGACTGTGAAGCCAAACTCTTCTCAGCCACAGAGTCACAGAATGATATGGGGTTGGAAGGGACTTCTGGAGATCTAGTCCAACCCCCTGCCAAAGCAGGTCCACCCACAGCAGGCCACACAGGAACGTGTCCAGGCGGGTTTGGAATGTCTCCAGAGAAGGAGACTCCACCACCTCTCTGGGCAGCCTCTTCCAGGGCTCTGACACCCTCACAGGAAAGAAGTTCCCCAGATGATATAACATGGGGGAATGGCCACAACCTGCATCTTGACAGATTCAGATTGGGCATTAGGATAATATTTTGTGCTAGGAAGGTAGTGCAGGACCAGACGGGCACCCAGATTGGTGATGGAGTATCTGTCCTTGGAGAGTTTCAAGGCTGGAGCTGGTGATGGTCCTGCTCACAGGGGCAGGTTGGAGCAGAGCCCTCCAGAGGTGCCTTCTGCTTTGTTGTGATGACAGGAAGACCACTGCATCATAACATTATGGAAGTGGAAGCCTGTCTTGCTTTCGATAGTAGTTATTCTGGTGTGCGTTGAACTGCAAAAGTTTTGACTACTTTTTCTTTCTTCTCTCCCCACCATTCAGATATTCCTTTATTGAAGGAAGCATGAGGCCTGGTGTGTTTGTCTAGCTTTCTCCCTCTTGGATTTCTTCTTCCTTCCCCTCCTCCTGCCTTCAGGACAGAAGCACTCTGTGCCGCCTTCCCCGTCCTCGCGAGCTGTACCCTGGATACCTCCAAGCAGAGACGCCCTCAGCTGAAGATCCAAAGGATGTCGCCAGGTTGCCTCCTGGATGCACCAGTGGGGTTGGTGCAGCTCTGGCTTCCCCATTCCATCTGCATCAGGGGCTCAAGGAACAGAGTGGATTTGAGCTCTCCTCTCCTCTTCCCCCAGCCAGATGTTCGACAGCAGTCTCTGAAGAGCTGCTCTTTTCTCGTGCCTTTCTCCTCCTCACACCGGCTTGTTGCAGCTTATCAGCCTCTCTAGCCCTTCAGCTGCCTGGAGAGCCAGGGCTAAAACCGCTTGCTCTCTGGGTGCAGACACAGTTTATATATACGTATATATGTTATATAGGCTCTTCTTCCAGCATCCCCTTTGTGACAATAGGGCAGGACAAAACGCCTCACTGGGACTGAAGCTGGGCTTGGGAGGGATCCCAGTTAAGGGGCAGCTTGTGATGTCTAGAAGCACCTCAGATGAGATGGGCTGTGTGACAACTTAGCTGTGCGATAACAGTTCATTGAGAAATGCTAGAGCGCTGAAGGCTGAGAAGTCCAACATGTAGGAATGCCCTCTGAGCCCTTCTCCCAAAAAACATCTCTGCTGGAGTCCGTTCCTCAAAATTGCTTTTGTCTCCTCCTTCCTTCTCTGCATGTGCAGCCCACTTGGTTATGCTGTGTTTCTGGAAGCTGTTCTGGAAGTACAGCTGGGACTGTACTGCCAATAAACTAACTCTTTCCGCTTTGGGCTGGTGCCAGAGCAGCTCCTGGTGTTAGGTTGTAGAAGAGCCTTGGAGAATGGCCTGTGGTTAGCAAGGTCCAGAAAGCTTGGAGGATGTGACTTTCAGTTAACTGGCCCTGTGTTAACCTAGGAGTGAGCCCCCTTCACTGAGGCGTCAGGACTGGAATCAAATCTGTGGCCCTGCTCTTCTGAATAAGCTGTGTGTCTCAAAGCTTTTTCAAGTAAGGTGGTTCTGCACTAAAGCTTAGGTTCCTTTTGGTCAGATCTTCAGGCAGAGGTAACACTTTTCCGATGTAATCTGGAAGTGGTTCAGGTGTTTGAAAATGCCAAGAGAAAAAATGCCCATAGGTAGTGAACGCCTAGTGCTGTTGGTGCCATCCTGAATTACCTTTCCAGCCATACCTTGGTACTTGAATCCTAGGTAGTCACCATCTCAGAGGCTGGTGTATCTTCTAAGCTTCATACAGCAAGAGTCTGCTCTTTTCTCCTATTGGGCTTCAGTGGGCCCACAGAGAAGGGCTTCTTCTCGTCCAGCATGTATAAAGTCTCTCCTGAACACCACACAGTTGCCTGTTGCTGTGAGGGAAGGGTGGCTACGTTGACAGTAGTGCCAGAGGACACCATAGCTCATCCCTGAACCTAAGTTTTTGAAGATTGTTTCAAGTTCTGGTAGCAGGGAAAAAAAAATCCAAAAATTATGTATACCTCTGTCCCCCCCCCAGTTATCTATAGCAGTTCAGAGTATCCTGGTTGCTATTAACAGGACTCTTTTTGCAGGAAGCCACATTCATCTGGGTAGGTGATCCAGTCACAAAAGCATTGTGGTGGTTGTAGGTTCTTCACCGGGGAGGTCTGGACACTGTGTTCCCTGGGATTGGTTTCAGCAAGAAGGGTTGGCTTCTTAGATGCATGTACCTTGTCCTAACTGTCTTGAAGTAACTAGGGGAGTGTTTGCCCTGTGAGAAGCTGCTAAAGTTTTGAGTTGGCGGAGCGAAATGACATGGCCTTATACACCGTGTGGCAATATACAGGTAAATAGGGATGCTGTCTTTGCTGCTTTGCTTTTGGGTTTTGATCCTCACCATCCTCATCCATGTTGTTTCAGGAACGTGCCGTCACAGCGCTTGGTAAAAGTGGCACAACACCTTTATATGTAAAATCACTGTGGCTTATCTCCAGTTCCTGGAAGTGGGGATTGGCCATAGAATCCAGCCACACACCTGCTGCTCCTGTTCCTGAGGAGCTGTTAAATCCCAGGACACCTGGGACAGCGTGTGCCTGTGGATGAAAGAATCCTATTTTCCCTATCCTTGTTTTAGAGGCACGTTATTAATTTAAAAAGACAGTATTTTAAACTTCCTTCCCTGTTGCTCATGTTACCTTGCATTAACACAAGGATTTGATAAGTCTGATTTGGGTATTTTTTTGTTGAGTTTGGATGATGAAGATTCCATGTGGTTTTACAGCGGGGTGGGGTGTCTCGCCCTCAAGTACTGTAGAGGGCAAATGCTGTTTACGTATCTGCTATTGGAATTTTTAAAAATAAGCATGGAGTGTTTGTGTTTAGCTTTTAACTCCTACCTTGGAAATGGTCTAAGCTTGAGCAAATTGTCTCACTCACTGGTTCCATCAGGGCAGACGGAGGGATCGAGTGTGTGTAGGGGTAAGGCTGAAGGAGCCAGGGGGGAAGAATATGTGACTTCTCTCCTGCTGCCTGACCACCTCGAGGCCAGAGGAGTTGCTTTTTATGCATTTAAGGTCCTGTCTGCTCAAACTGACCCTCAGCAATTGGGGTGTACGTGCCATCTGCCTGCAGGGGACAGTCCTTTAAGCCGGTGTTAGCACAGGGTTGGTGGGACAATCCCCCAGCGAAGCTGGAAGCTGCTCCCGAGGCCTGACTTTGCCCTGGACGAGCGCCTGCTCCGCCAGCAGAAGGCACGTACTGTGTGGCCCTACCTCCTCTCCCCGCTATTGTCAAGCAGCTGCCGGTTTGGGAAAGAAAATTCAATTTGGGTGGGGAAGAGGAGGAAGCTGCACAGGAGAGGGAGGGCTTTAATTTTGTTTCATTTATAAAAATTGTGGCTTTACTAAGGAGGGGGGGGGAAATGCGGAGGTGGAGGGAAATGTGCAAGCATAGATCTTGTGATCAGGCATAAACAGGCAGCTTCTGTTGGCCTGCTGAGGGCAAACCAGCAGCTCCCAGGCCGGTCTCTGCCGTGCTGGCTGGTATAACCCCGGCTGATGCTTCCGGCGCCTGCAGGAGAGCCTGTTCCCTGCGGCAGCGCTTGTGGAAACAGCCACCAAGGACCCATGAAAACCAGTTTGGGGGCATCACGTTCCTCTTGCCCGAGTCCTCAGCTTTAGGGTTTATTTTCATATAAGGTGAAGTAGAGTGGCTGGGGAGGAACCTGGGAGATGTCTGCTTGAAAGTGATTTTTTTTTTTTTTTTTCCAAGGAGGAAAGAGAGGGGGAGCAAGGCCTCACTTTACCGGAGATCAAGTGATTGTTACTCATTCCTGTGTGTTTTCATTCTGCGGAGGCTGGAGGATTGGGAAGTCTTTTGGGCAGAGATTTAGGAAAAGCTGAATTGCACAGCCCTGTCTTTACTTACGGGAGCAAGGGCTGGGGTGTAAAGCCCCCTCAGTCGTGAGCTCTGCTCTATCTCAGGAGCGTTCGTCACCTCTGAGCAAAGAGCGTGTCCTTGTTGGCTGGTGCCACAGGTAGATGCAGCCTGGACCTCAGTGTGGTGGGTGGGTGACCCAGGGCTCGGCTTTATGAGATGTAACACAGTAAATGATTTTTCTTTTTTCCTTTTGTTTATTTTTTTTTTCTTTTCTGATGGGGCCACAGCCTCCTTACTGTTTTGCCCACTGATGTCTGGCAAAAGAATTCAAGGGGAGGCATTTTTTCTTATTAAACACTCCCGACAATCATCTTGTGTTCTGTCATACATGCTGCATCCTGTGATATTCAAGAACATTTAAATGATTTAATTACATTGGAGGAATAAAAATAGCACTTATTTTAAAGGCTTCTGTTATTTTCGGAGTCTGATAGGTTAAAAAAATTAAAAGGGCATTTCAGAAATTCAAAGTACTATGTGCAATAAATAAAACCCCTCCTTGCTCCCTTTCAGTTGCATGGTTTTTAAAAAAAAATTAATAAAATGCAATTTAGTGCAGTGCTCCCAGCCCGGGCGTTGCAGACCTTGGGCCAGTCTGAGACAACCAGCAAGTGCAGCTGTGGGTAACCCATGGGGAAGCGGAACAGTCTCCTGTCGGGATCGGTGTCACGGAGCTCAGCCCAAGCGATGAGCCAGCTCGGGCTGTGTCAGAGCCTCCTGCCGCCTTGCAGGGGGTCAGCGGCGTTGGCCAGAGAGATGGTTTTGTGTGTTCTGGCTTTAAATAGCTTGTATATCCCCATCGTTGACTGTAGAAGAGGTGAAAAATGAAGCCGGGAGACGTGCTGAGCCTGTGGAGTTGTTGGCTGAGGTAAAACGTCATTAGTTTGGGAGGGAGAAGAGCTTAATGCATTTTTATCTTTTTTTGGTCATTTGTTTTTTTTAACCACCAGGGAAGTTGCTGTGTAGAAGAACGCTTGCTCAGCAAGCATGCTGCTCGGTGTTTACTCCTTGGATGTCTCCCCTGAGGTCTTTCCTTAGCCTTTCAGCTCCGCTGTGGTGATTGTTTTAATGCACCTGGAGGCTGTATTTGGCCTTTCGGCACACAAAGAAGTCAGATGTGTTGGGAAGAAATCTGTTCCACTTGTCTTGGGAGGCAATGTCCCGAGATGCTCCCAGAGGTGGGTGGCTTGGGTCAGTACCGAGGAGTGGGGCTCAAAAAGCAACAGGCTCAGCCACTGGAAATGATCTGGAATGGTGAAGTCGTTTGCAGCACAGAAAGGGGACACAAGGTGGGGGGCAAGGGAGAGCTGTGACTGAAAACAGAGGTTTGCTGCAGGCTCCTGGGCCAATGCGTTCGTGGCCGGGTTGTGAGGAGGCTTGTGCTTTAACTGATTTGGCAGACACCAGCAGGATTGCTATGTGAAAAAAAAAATAAATTAACGTACAACTGGTTGGACACAGTGATATTTCCTTGCCGACCTTTTTAGAACGTATTTGCAGAACTTGGTTTTACTGTTCTGATAGCAGTTGTTAAAAAAAAAAAAAATCTGCCTTATTACTCTATCCAGATAACTTATCAAATCAGTTTCGCTTTCTGTTTTCTGTATATAAATGCAATAAACCCCATCCATTTTGCACACCCTGCCTCACCCCATCCTCGCCCTTCAGTCCTTACCAGGGAACTGCAGATTGAACTTGCTCTTTGTGAACACCTTTGCTTGCAGAAGGACTTTGTTAGAAAACATTTATTCTCTATGATACGCTTTGGAAGCGCAGAGAGGTTTCCTAGAGCAGGCTTCATTTTAAAGTGTATTTTTATATAGGAAATAAGCCCCCTTTCACTCCTCCGCCCCCTCCTCCTGCCCTTCCATGCCAGGACGGAGCACATCCCTTCCCACACTTCTCTTCAGGGCCCTGTGGTCAGCACCGCTTCCAAACCCAGCCCTCTGCAGGTGATGTAGGGATGGACATACCCACCAAAACAGGTTCTACCGATGCTCTGCTTGTGCTTCTGCTCTGCGGCAAGCAAGGACAGGGGCAACTGAGTTGTGCTGCAAAACCTTTCAGTTCTGATTCTCAAATTTGCTTCCTTCCAAAAGCAAAGAAAGCGAAGTTGTGCGTGAAGCAGATGTCCTGGGATGCGGTGGGTGGGTGGGCTGCTGGTCGTTGCTGATGCAAATGCAAGGGGAGCTTGATTGCCTTTGTGCATTAATCTTTTCTTCTTTCCTGTATGTGTTTTCTTTTTATCTGAATTGCACCACTATGGAATTATTTGCAGAATGGTACTCCATATATATGTGGGATTTAAAAACAAAACCATAATTGATGCTGTGCAGGATGTCACTCAATCGGTTTTATTTTGCTTTATTTTATATATATTTTCTGGTATCCTGTACATTGCAGTGGGTGTGAAGATAGTATTTTAATATTTGTACAAAGTTTAATTTAATTGTTCTATGTATATAACTGCATTTCTAAATTAAAAAAAAAAGTTCTTTTGAAGTGAATCTATAACCTCTAGTGTATTTTTTTTTTTTAACTGCTTGGGCTGTGTGGGCTGGAGATCCAGCAGGTCATTAGCGAGTACATTGCAGAGATGGACAGAGCCCTCTGTGGGGAGGCCCCGATGGACGGTGCAGACCTGCTGGCTGCGGCTCCGCAAGGCATTTTGTTTTCTCTAGAAAAATGTGCCGTGTCGCTTCCTCTGCTCCCCCGGGTAAAACGTGGTGTGTTGGGAGCAGCAGTGACGGGTCAGTGGTGGCAAGGAAGGGTGTGAGCTGGGAGGAGGACATGGCTCTGCCACGGCAGCGGTAGGAAACGTGCCCACAGGGAGCCAGGTTGGGGCTGGATTTGATGCAAGGAGAGAGGATGCGTTTTGGGAAGTGTCTGAAACAACTGCTGGGTGGTTTTCTCGCAGTCTCCTGTTTACCAGGGCTGGGAACCTGCATTGATGGCTACAGCACCGATGGCTGGATGGCTGTTGCCGTGTCTCCATCTGTTGGTGAGCCCTTGGGAGCAGTGAGCCAGGGGAAGCTGGCCAAGCTGCCAATGGTGGGAAAAGAGGAGGGGGAGAAATGTTTAGAGATAATACATAGTATGAAAGGGCTTCAGAGGGGAAGGAGGAGTGAATGGGATAAACGACTAATTAATCTTGGAGACTAGAAAACAGTATCTATAGGAAGAGGATGCTATTTTTAGAGGGAAGATGGCTCTAATTGGCAAAGTGCTGATCCAAAGAGGGCGGCATTGGAGAGATCTTTCAAATCCGTGGGTGCAGACAGCGTGGGTTGGAGCTCGGGGTGAGGCTGGGCCCAGGCTCTGCTCTTCCCTCTCCTGGGTGGTCACGCCACAGTGGGAGGATGGCAGAAGCAGAAACTGCAGCGGAACGGTCACCTTAGAAGAGTTAAGGTAACATTGCCCTTTGAGGCAAGTGTATGAATGAGCGTTTAAGGAAATCTATTGGTAGTGTAATGGGAAAGGGAAGAAATGGAGGGGAGAGGAGATCCTTTTGGCCAACTTGCTCAGAACAAAGTTTTTAAAGTTGTTACAAGATTTTTGTATGCTCACATATATGGTTTTTTTTCCTGTGTGGAGGAACAGGCAGGTCAAGGTGACATCTGCCTTCCTCCCATTTCTGTTTATTCTTATTACCACACAGCAAGCTGATCTGACTGTAGTTTTGTCGCTGCGAAACTGGAGCTGTGAGGCCTGTGCCTGCCTTCCCGAAGCAGACAGCTGGCACGCAGGAGTCAGTGGCCTCCAGGAATTGCCTTTCAATTATTCCTATTTTTCACTGGGCTGCAGCCTCCTGCCGCAGCAACCCTGGCAGCCAGGAACGTGCCTTTCTTCTTGTTCTGCAGCTCTTATCTATTAGACACACTGGAAATAATTTGTCACCTCTGGTTTGTGCCTGCGGTGAGAAACGGCTGTGGGAGCCAAGCCTGCGGGGAGCCAGCCTGAGGTGGGTGGTCTGGGAAATCCTCCTTAGCAGCTGGCCCTCGGGCCGGGGGCAGAAAGGCCGGGGCTCGCAGGAACCTCCACCTCCAGAGAAGCAGCCTCGCCACAAAGACACAGGCCCCACCACAAAGCCGCTTTGAGAAACTCGCTCGGGAAAGGGGAGAGATGGACTCCTGCCCTCACCAGGCGTCCCGCCAGCCGGCACGCTGTGCTGCCCGGCCCCCAAACAGGATGTTCTGTACATGTGGATTTTCCAGGGACACAAAGCCATGGGCACACCAACCCCATTACAACCACGGGCTTTAACTCTTTAACAGGACCGAGTACATCTGGAGCCTTTCCTGGCCACCCTCGGACACTGTGTGCCACAACGCCACCATTGGAGAGCTTTGCGGTGTGACTGTTACCAAATCATCACCCGATGTACCGTAGCTTTGTCCCTTCCAGAAACCTCCCCTGCATTCACAGCTCCCCGAGCCTCGGACCCGCTTTCCAGCGTGTCACGAAATGCAGGATTCCCCCTCCTGGAAGCAGGAGGATGCCAGCAGGCTGTGTGCCAACAAGCCCCACGCTTCCTAAAGCCAGTGTTTGGACACTCCTCCTCGCCCACCAGGGCTGTGCAGAGGGCCCTTCACAAGGGCTGTCCCTGGAGAAGAGCACAGGGTCTGGCCAGGACAGGCTGCCAGCCCCAACCCTCGTCAGCTGCAGTACTTGGCAAAACTGCAGTGGTCTCTCTTGACACCACGCTGGCACCACATGGTGCCGGGGAAGGGATGGACAGATGCAGATAATGGACTTCCTGATTCTTTCTGTTCCCTTTTGCAGGAGGATGATGTTTCCCAGAAAATTCCTCACCTTAACCTTCAGTGAGACCTGGGCTGGGACACAGCAGGGCTAAAGAGCCCGGAAGGTGCCTTGGCAGGAGGTGGTTGTCCCTTGGTGTCTCCCTCTCTGGCCCATGCTGAGCTCAGGGTGGCTCTTTGTGACACAGCTCAGGTTTTTCACGTTACATCCGTGATCAAAACCAGATTTAGGGGAAAGAGGGCACAGGCTGGTGCCAACGCACTGGCGTTTGGGGCACAAACACCCTTGCCTGCCCCTGCAGGGATGACCCTTGGGTCTCCTTTAAGCTACTTTATGGCATGGTGTTTGAGACCACGCTGTGTTTAGCAGCAGAAAGTCTATAATGCTTCTTTAATCCTAAATTTAAAGTTTCTTTGTGCTGAGGAGAGTAGGGGCCACTTCTGGGAATAGCAGAGTTTTCGTCCCCGGGCAGCAAAGCCCTTTTGGACAAGCCTGTTGGGAGCCAGAAGCAGAAGCCTGGTACTCAAGAGGGTTTCCCACCTTGCGCTGCCGTCCCTGGGTGCTGCAGGGCAGAGTGGGGCTCCCTGCGGGTGAGACGGGACAGCAGTCTCGCACAGACAGCTTCCCTCCATCTCCATGGGCCGCCTGGGCAGGATGGCAGCAACATCCCTGTAACAGCTCTTTCCAAGAGATTTGGGATCCTGGCTTCAGTTCTGCAGACAAAGCTGTAACCATCCTACAGCCTGTGTCTCCCCTCATAAACATAGTCTGGCTCCAAATAATTGCTTCCTCCAGGAAGTTTTAAAATAGTTGCTTTGTTACTGAAACTATTGAGCATTTCTCTTATGCTTCTCATGCATTTTCAAAATCTGACAAATAACTGAATTTATCCCCATGGCATCTCAGTGGGTGGGAAGGCCCACGCTGTCCGGAGAGGGGGGGAAGAACAAGGCACAGAAAACCGAAGTAACCTTCTTTGGTTGTACCGGAGGCTGCATTGCAGAGGGAAACAAACACTCTTAATGACATCTTTGGTATATCTTCTTCCAGATCTCCGCTTTAGCTGTGAGATCCTGTTTCTTCTGCATGTGGTGATCCAGCCATCGCCATCACCCGAGGGACAGCCCCTTTATTCCAGAGCAGGCTGTGCCTGAAAGGGAATGGCTGAAATGGTAATTCAGAGCTATTGATTCTCCTCGTCATGGAAAGCCTAATGCCAAAGGCAACACCTGCTACATAATCGCTCTCTTCTTATTCTGCCTTGTGGCTCAGTTTGAGATAAACCAGTCAGGGCCATGCCCTGGGGAATCAAATGGAGGCGCTGCTGCTCCCAGCACAAGACAGGTCAGCGGAGACTCAGGGAAAGCCGTTACAGGAAGCTGAGCTTGCTTCTTTGATGCATTTTGGCAGCCAAATTAGGAATTTCAGAACATGGTGGTAAAAATGCAACGGAATGGAGCACGGGAGGGGTCTGGATGCAGGGACACGTGGTGCTGGTGTACCTCTGAGATGCTGGAATTAGGTTTTCTTGCTTACTTGTGCAATAGGGAACAAAGTGCACTGGTGTTTTAGTTGGTTTCTCAGTTGTTGGGTTGGTCCTGGTCCCTGTGAGTTGAGAACCAAAGATTAATGCCTTGTAGTTTCCCCTTAGAGTTGGCAAAGCGAGTTATGAGACGTGCAGGGAGAGTAAATGTTTCTTCTTTGTTTCTTCCCCTGTTCTGCGTTTGTATGAAGCCATCCTCATAATTTTATACTGGGAATCTTTTTTTTTTTTGTCAGTTTTTTGAGGATGCAAATCACCATTTGCATCTCGAACTTTCCCACGGGAGGGAAAACCCACACGGCTTACTGCTACTCGCCCAGGCCACGGTGGCAAGGAAGGGATGTAAACGGGACGGAGGGAGGGCGGCCTTCCCAGCCACCCTCCAGCAGCGGCGGGTCAGGCCTTGCTTGGAAAACCCACCGGAGGGCGGGAGGCAGCCGGGTCCCGGCGCTGCCCGGCGGTCCCACACCCCCCCCTAGCGCCCGCCCGCCCGCGGCTGGTTGCCGGCCGCGGCTGGTTGCCAGCCCCGGGGAGGGAGGGAGGGAGGGAGCCCGCCTCGGGTCTGCAGGAGAGGGAGCAGCATCACCGGGTGGTTTTCCCACGGCCCGGTAGCCCCCCGCCGCGCTGAGGTGCCGCCACCGAAGAGCCGCGCAGCTCAGGGGCCGGCACTGGCGGGGCAAATACCGGGGGGCCGAGGAGGGCTGGCCGTTCCCACGCTTTCAGATTTCATCTACTTCCTCTGGTAACTAGACGCTGCTTGGGAGTTAAAAACAAAGACGTGTCCTTCTAACCGAAGAAATTATTTTGGGAAGGAATAAAGAAAAGGTTGTTTATCTTTAAGGTCAAAATAACAGAAGATTTTTTTGGGAAAAAAAATCTACTTTAGCAACCAGAGTGCTGGCATAGGGATAAATGGGTCTAAACCAGCCCTGATGGACATCAGGCCAGAAATTAGGATCACCACCATCAGTTACATACCAGGGAAGCCCTGTGGCAGGGCCAGGGAAGCCGGGAAGCTGATTGGTTTTAAGATGAAGTGTGATGTCTCTACAAAATGTCTAGCGCTTGCCCAAGAATGGGGCCTGGCAACTGCTGTTCCTAAGCTGGACTTCCTGAGTATTAAAACAACCCTCCATTAGCGCTCCAGGATGGCTTTAATGGTGCCAGCAACAGTGACCAAGCTGAAAAGGAACTGGTAAATGTAGCTGCCAGGACACCTAGGCCAGAACAGACTCTCGAGATGACGGAATTTGAAACAGCGGTGGCTTTGGTCTAAGCCAGCCCGTGTTCTGCGGTGACTGAGAGTGGTGCTGCTGCAGGGACATTGCCACCAGGGCACCCGAGAAAGCCATCTCAAGGACATGTGCTGGGAGGCTGCTCCTCTCCACCAGCCCCAGCCTGGCACTTGCATCTGCAAAGGGTCACAGCCCCATCCTAAACACGCTCCCCTGGCTTGGGCCGGAAGCTCCTTGGCAGAAGACTTGATGCTAGAATACATTTTTTTTGCTTTGTTGGGCAAAATCCTGCTGATTGCGTCAGTGTGAGGGTGTCGAATCTGTCTGTGGGACCTAATGGCCATTGGGAAAACAAATCTCTGTATCTGCTGGGGGTGATGCCTGCTGCCTGCAGTTAGCAGAGCTGGCTGCTTGCTTGGCCAGAGTGATGTGGAGTCGTTTTTCTTACATGAGAGGAAACAAATTCTCCAGACACGATGCCCTTCTGGGCAATTGTTGCAGTTTCCTCCGAAATTTTCAAAAACACAAAATATGATTATTTTTTAAAAATGTCCAAAGCCCAAAATATTTTTCTTCTTTTATTGGCTTCCATAACAAAAAAAAAAGGTTATTTAAAACTTTTATGTGTTTCCTTTTCAGTCTGGTGAGGGAGCAGGGGGATATTAATGCTTGAGGGGGATTCTCTCCCTCCCCTGCTTCTCAAAGAAAGCTTGCCTTGTTTTAAGTGTTTTCCTTCTGCCTGTCTCCATAGAAAATATTAGGGATATGGGGTCTGGTATTCATTATAAGCTCCCAACAGAGTAAGATCAATGAAACTTTAAATAAAGCAGCTGTGAGCCAGCATGTCATTTAGCTGTTGAAGTTAAAAGCATGTATAACAAAAATGGAGCTTAACCATTTGGTGAGGGTCTCTTTTCCCTCGTTCAGAAGCTTGCATGATGTTGTCCTGTTGCTCATGTTTCGTGGTCACGCAGGGCAGACCTTGCCTGCATTTTCATCTGTCTACCTACCTGTCTACTAGAGCATAAGCCCAGACCACGAAGAGCTCAGCTATTACACAGCCACGACTACTACTGCCTTTGCAATCAGGGTGCCTGATGCTTTAACCACAGCCACCCTTTTTTTTTCTTGAATGTGAAAAAAATTAGGTGAAACACAAAAGCATATTAACATTGTCTTTTCTATATATGAGTCCCCCTCCTCTTTTTTTTTTTTTTTTCCCTCCTAGCCTTGGGGAAAACACAAACCCAAAATAGGGCCGAATGAAAGCCCAGTGCAGTTGTCAGAAGAGCTCCAAGTTTCCCTGTGCGCACCATTCTGTCACACCACGTTACCCACGGTGTGCAGAGCCTGGCGGTGTTTCCCCTGGGTCACGATTCTCCCCCGCCGTGAAGCTGCCTGCCGGAGCCAGAGCCTGATGTCCATGTTTCTGTCTCAGTCTGAGCTAGGGCCGTGGAGGGCTTTTTTCACTGGACAGAGAATCCGTTTTCCTTCCTCTCAGCAGCGCAAGCCCAGAGCGGCAGAGGTTAATCAGGTCAGCCTTGTAACAGGAATTCAGCCCTGCCTGAAGAAAAGCCCCCCCCCGCTGCCAGGAGGTTTGCTCTCCCCAACAGATGGGAAGGAGGGGTGAGAGGCACTCGGGGGAGCAGCCACACATTCAAGCAGCGTGATATTTATCATTTTCCTCAGCAGTATGGCAGTTGGGTCTGAGACGCAGGAAAACAGAGGAAAGGTCACACGAGCAATGGAATGATCAGAGGCTGGAAGGACTGACAAAAAAGATGAAAAGGGCAGATATGTGTATCTCGGCTGAGCAGGCATGGCTAAGGAAGACTGATACTACCATCCAAAGGGAACAGTCCTCAGGGAGGAAAAGGGAGCCTTTAGCCCGGTTTAAGGGCTTGTAACTCAATGTGACAGGAGGAATTTTGAAAGGCAAATGCAGGTTAAACAGGAAAAAAACATTCCTTGTAATGTCATTTTTTAAACCGAAGTGATTTCCCCCTGGGAGCAGCGGAAGCCCTGGCTCCCGACTTGTCTGTAGCTGGGGAGGGGATGTACCTTCCTGTGCTTTAGGAAAGGCAGGAGGTGGCAAGGAGCTGGGGCAAGTACTGAGTGATGGACTGGCCTGCCAGCTTTCTGCCTGCCAGAAATAACGGGCTGTGCCTGTTGCCTTTTCTCTGTGACACCCAATGCTTGAATTTGACAATAGTAATAAAAGAAAACTCTTCTGCTGGTGTATATGCTGGGAATTAGCAACTGGGGATGTTGAAGAGTCATGTAGCAGAATCAGACCCCTGGAAAATGTGATGCAGCTTTATTTAATGCACTGTGCAGCTCAGGGGGCTGCATGAGAGATGCCTTGGCTGTTTCAGAGCTGCAGAGATGATGCCAAATAGAAAAGAAATCTGCATAATCATGTCTTTTGTTGCTGGCAGACACATGGTCAGGACATTGTGGTGGCTGAACGCTTAATTCTAGAGCACTAGGTGTAATATGTGCCTCTGAATGGTCTGGGGGGAAGAACAAGTAGAACATGTGCCTATTCCCCAGAGCATTTAATCTTCCTAAAACAATTTAAAATGCAATTTAAACAGTAGGCTTTTTGGCCTTTCTGTTCATGAACAAAACCCAAAAAGTATCTGAACAAAGAGTTCATTTTCACAGAAAGGGATGTCCTCAGCTCAATGCTGAAAAAGAAGCAGTCACTGATCTGTGTGCAGAATTTAGGAAGGCACCGCTGACATTTCCTTATGGGAGGTGACACCAATTCCTGTGCCAAGCTAGCAGGCATTTTGGAGCAGGACCTGCAGAAAAAGCAAAGCTAATGCAAACAGATAATGATTCACTGGCAGGGACCAGACCCCAGCTCTCCTGGCCTCGTCCTCTGCAGGTTCCTGTCAAGCCCAGGGTGCTTGACCGTATGTTTGTTACCTAAGCTGGAGCAGGAAAGCCCTGCTCCTCCCTGGCTCTGCCAGGAGCAGCCGCACTCCGGCAGGCCCAGCACACGGTGCTGGTAGGCCCGGGGCAGTGCCAGTGCTGCCAGTGAAAGGTCTGGGAATTGAGCTGCCTTCCCCTCTGGAGCAGGCAAGTCAGACCTTGTGATGGCCCTTGAGCTCAAACTCCAAGCCAGAAGAACCCTCTGTCTCTGAGGCTGAAAGCTGAATTAAACTCTGGCACCAGGTTAGCAGGATGGCAGATAATTAACCGAAAGCATCAGCCCCAGATAGACGTGGGTCTGGGAAGCAGGCTGAGATACTAAAGCACTCCATGGGAACCTAGTTCATAGCTAGATATTTACTGCCAAATCTAACCATGTTAGTAAACTGCTGTCCCACCTCGACCCCTGTATTGGCTGGTATAAATCACTTCTTAACACCCGCAGGCGAGGGAGCTTTGTAGCACCAAACACCCCCTGTCGCTGATGGAGCGCTTCGTGCAGAAAGACCCCGTCTGAGGATAACAGGAGCCAAAATCTGCTGAGTCTTATCTTTCATTTAGCCAAACTTCCCAGCATTTGTGGCTGAAAGTGAAATATTCAAAGTATGAATTGTTGTCGTCTTGGGGGCTTGTGTGGCTATTGTTATGGGCCAGGGGAAGGGTGAATTCCAGTGCCCTCCCTAATTATACTAGCTCTGTGCATAATTGCTAGGTGGTTAAACAGTGGATGAAACTCCAGTTTTTCCAGCAAGACCTATCAGAAGGTTGGAGGAACCAGGATGTCATATAGATGCCATATATATATCTGTAAGCTTTGTCCCTCCTACTTTGTATACTTGCAAAATGTTACCTGTGTAACGTGACAACTAGTTTAAAAGGTCTCCTGTGATTACAGCTTAATGACAGTCCTCCTAGATTGTGCGACTATTTGGTATATTGTTTTAACGTTGTTTTTGCTTAGTATAACAGTTGCCTAAAAATAAGAAATAAAACCACTGGGGATGGGACACGTACCATCCTCCCCAGAGCTGAAAAGCCTGTGAAAGGTAAGTGATATAAACATCACTTACTGATAACGCTTCAGCTTTCTTGACCTCTACTTCTTGAAGATACCACAAAGCTCTTCATGAGCTGTGTGTCAGCCATACGTGTGTTGGAGTGGTACTGTGCTGTAAGAAATCTGAGGGCATTGTTAAATCTTACTCACCTTCCTGCCATTAGGTAGATCACCACCTGTCCCTTAAATATCCTACCCTCTGCTGCCACATCCCAGAATAGATTTTACCTGTTTCTGCTATGCCAGTGTATTTGTTATTTTTTAGATTGCAATCTGCTTTAGCTCAAGCCTTTATAGATGTTACTCCTTCCTAAATGAGTATTTCTGATTTTGGTACTGGTGGATTAGACTTCCTAAACATTCTGTGCCCTTGTTCTTGCAGAATTTCATCTCGTCGTTGAATCACTCCTTTGGTTTCTGAGACTCATTTTGAATTCTGTTCTTGTCTTCAGAGTGTTTGAAACTCTTCCCAGGCTGATTCATCCATACGTTTTAGCACTGCATGCTCTAATCTGCTTAACGAATTATTAATGCAGGTGTTGAATGGGCCTGTGCTATGAAGAGATCCCTGATTCCACAAAGGAATTGTCCCGAAGTTTGTCAAGGAGCTATTTTGAATGCAAAGATCAAAAAAGTTGTGCTTCCAGCACACAATGAATTTTACTTTGGCATTTTCCTGTTTGCTTAAGAAATGGATTAAAATCTTTATTACAGTTAGGTTTAACACATCTCCATTTTATTGCCCTTGCCCGCTAGATTAGTTATTCCAATGAGGAGCATAGGAGTCATTTGAAACAGCTTGTTCTCAACTGCCTGCCTTGTCGGCATGAGCAGCTTTCCAGTTTACTGAATGAAACTGCTTATGAACTGATGATTTAATCTTTTGTTCCACTGCCTTTCTGACCTTTGAAGTTAAGCTTGCCAATCAAACAATTACCGCACTGCCAGGAAGATAGGTGCTTGGGATGATGCTAGACATTTCTCAGTGACGGTTCATTAGTTACTTCAGGCAGTTCCTTAAGGATTAAAAGTGCTGGCTACTTGAAAATAGGCAAACTTTCTTCATCCTATTCTTCCCCTATTACACCCTGTGTTCTTCACACCTTTTTAAAGATGAATACTGGATCTCAAATAAGCAAAAGGTGAAGATGACAAGACATGTTCAGTGTCTGCAGTCCACTGTCTGCTGAAAACAAAACCTGTTGCCAATGTTAGTCCCTGGGTCTGTGTAAACAAAGATGGTTTCTCAAAACAAAGACGTGGTGTGATCTGAGCTGCTTGGAAATGTAACGGCAGACCTTGGCCATGAGTGCATTTTGGGGGTACATCTAACATTGAGTGAAATCGGAAAGGGGCTCAGGTGGCTTTCAGGAAAGGTCTGAAAGGACACGTGATCCTGCAGAAGCTCTCCTGTTACCCTCTGAAGGTTTATAAATAGCTTTAACCCAGTAAAGTCTTTTTGTAGTGGTCTACAGCTCACTCTCATGGCGTTGTGAGATTTCCTTCTGAATTCACACTCAGTGTCTACCACCAAACACGCTGAGCTGGTGTAAACTTGTTCTGATGATTCAAATATTAACCCAAGGAGAAAAAAAGTCTTTTCCACTTTGTACCTGTAAGCTTCATGTTGAACCAGGTACCACCTGCAGCTGGCATAAATTCAACATAAAAACATAAACCCAACCTAAACTTTGTTAAATGTACTAGATGATGTAAAAAATGTGTAATTCTAATTCCTTATTGGTATTAAATCTTTACTGTGATGTGATGATGCACTATTCTGCCGTGAGTCTCCCTTAGCTGCCTCAGGCAGTGGCAAACTGCAGAGACATGGGCAGTGCCTGCCCCATGTCCTAGAGAAGAGAAGATTGGTTCCTGCCTCCATTGCTGTTCCTGGAGCCACAGCCACCAGCACAGCCCTGGGTAACAGATTCACCTGAACCAAGAGCTAAGGTCTGCAACTTCAGGGATGAGCTACACATCCCCCTGTTACCACAAGGTACCTCCGGGGCCAGTTGAGTACTGCTGCTGAGCTATAATTAACAGAAGGTTAATTATTAAGTTTGGCTAGGAACGATGAGCATGAGGAATGGTATCCAAGGGGTTCTAGCAGGAGCCAGCTGAAATAAGGCCGGTTGGGCACGAGGAGCGGTTTGGACTGTGGAAGAGCAGCAGCCCTCATCAGGCTCCTCGACTCCACTCACTGCTCAGTGACACGGCCCCGTTGCAGCATATTTCTCTCCGAATTACAGTCTAGTGAAAAAAAGATGCTACAGCTAAATGTATTTCTGGTTGGGGGACAAGGACTGTCAGCCTGATGCTAACATATGAGAAATCTATACATTTGGATTTGAGCAATTTGAAAAGCTTAGCTTTCCTGAAAAGTGGAAAAATAGAAAAACCCAGTGATAAAGTTATTCCTGAATGTCTGTTATTCTGTGATATCTATGTCAATTTCCATTTTCTTTCTCCAAATATTTTGGAGAAAAACAATTGGTGCTCAAAGATTAAATCCTCTTTTTAGTTTTTGCCCTCTCCTTGAGACTTTTGCAAAGCAGCTCTTGAGCCCTCATTGCTGCTACCTTTAAGAGAGCTACACTTAGTCTAGCAGTAACAGAAGTTAGTTCATAGAGCATGGGAAAAAAAGTGTACAGAAAAGGAGAAAGTAAAGAAAGGTAGAGGAGATTAACATGGAGAACCATAGTGTGAGTAATAACAAATATTCACCAGTAGCAGGAGAGAGTGCTAGCTACATTTCTGCTTCCATTGACAGAACTGCTGCAGCACTGGGCAAGTGCTGAGTCTTTGGCTCTATGGCTTATACCAGCAGCTTCACCGTGGATCTGGGGGGCAGCAGTATTTGCAGAGGGTCTTTGGCAATGGCAGGTAGAGTCTCTGAATCGGAACCTCTCTTTTTTCCTCTCCTCCTTTTTTTTTTTTTTCTTGTTCCCTCCTCCGCCCTGGTTTAAAGCAGTCTGTAGGGTCAAACCATATAAACTTTCTGTATCCAGAGCATCCTCCAGCAAGTTATGCCAGAGGTCTGCTACCAGTTGGTGAAGAGCCACTTTTTTTTGCATGTTTTGAATTTGTACTTCATTAGTTTCATTTGATGAAATCTAACTCTTGTATTTGGAAGAGACAGTGAAAAGTTAATCCCTATTGACTATTTTCTTCAAGCAGTACCAGATAGTAATGGTGGCTGGCTGAGACTTTCATTGAGTCTTTTGCTGCTTCATGCCCTTCCCACTTCCAAATAGTGACTGTATTTACCTAGTTACCTTGAAGAATTACCTAGAGGAATTTCAGCCTGCTTGTGTGGCTTTCAGCAGCCCGGAGCTGCAAGGAAGGTAGGGGTGTGGACATTACTGGGCTGGCCAGCAGCAAGAATATTAACAAGTTCTAGGTGATCTTCAAACAGCCTCAAGCCAAAGGGAGAAATACTCCTTTCTGTTAACTTAAAACTCAGAGAAACTGGGTAGGAAACAGATGTGCCTGATCACGATCCTCATGTGAGAAGCCCACCGGAGTAAAAGAGCACATGACCTTTGTGTCGGTACCACCCTTGGGTAACTCAGTAACCTTTTAAAGTGTGATTGCTGTCTCCTGGATCCCCTCCTGACCTTTGCTTCTCTTCTCCCAGTGGTCTGAAAATGAGATGCAGAGATTACTGCCTTGCAGTAACAAGGACAGTGCTTTTTAGGCTGCAGTTTTGCACTGCTAAAATGCACAGCTTTTCCTTAATGGGGTGCTCCTGCCCCTTCCCCTCCTCTCTGTCCAGCATTAACCCTTGCTTTTATCTCACTGCAAGCTGTTTTTCAGGGAGTTAAACCAGCAGAAATCTGCTTGCTGCCTCTTCCAGAGCTGGTGTTTCCTGGTTTAGCTTTGCAACACACTCTGCAGTCAGAAGAGTCCCCGTGGTGGTAGGAACAGGACTGCCTGTTCCCATGACACCTGTTAGACCCCCATAACTAATTATGAAATCAGCCATGTTAAATATTAGACAGCACATCTGAATGTATCTTTCTCAGCAGGTAAAGGTTATGATCCACAGGGATAATCACAAGTGTTGTCTTTCATTGCTCAAAGTCCTCCCTCTGCTGTGGATTCTTTCATGCGTGCATCATCCTTGCTTTTCTCCCAGTTCCAGAGGCTGCACAGACTGGAAGCCCGCATCCTTGTAATCCCAGAGGAAAACAGGCGGTGCTGCTAAACCTTTAGCTACACTGTAGCCTTCCTCATCCTTGCCGGCACATCGCAGAAATAACTTTCATAGTGTGGGGACTCCACATACTGTTGCAGTTTGTGGGGGCAGTCATATAAAGCTATGATGTCAGTGGCATCATGAGCCGTGGTGTTCCGAGGAAATTTACGTCAGTGACTAAGCATGAAAAAGAGAATCTTGTCCCTGTAGAGCTGATTAATAACAGATACCGAGTGTAACAGAGATGGCATTTCACAGTCCTCAAGGGGAATGGGTAGGGGGTGGGACTTGAGGTAGTGCAGGACTCCAGGTGACAAGTCAGGGAAATGTTATCAAAAGGGTCATACTGTCCTCGGGTCAACCTGACACAGCTGTAAGTGCTGGCTAACTCTTTGTGTAAAGCCAACTGATGCAGCAGTGCACAAATCTGGCAACGGCTGTCACAGAGCCACAACCTCAGTCTGTATTAGAAACCTAGTGGGTGTTATCTTCAACTTCCAGATGTCTTCTGCATTTTGACTTGCCCCTTGGGATAATCTGTTGCCTTTAGTGCAATCATCTAGAAGCCAAGCTGTGACAAATTCTGCAGAGTTATGTAAAAGAGCAGCTCAGCTCTCTGCCTTGTCATTACACACTTGATTCCAAATGAGGATGCAAATAGATCAGGTGCTCCTTACATAATTTTCTCCTCTCGTTCTTTGCTTGTCATGGCCAAGAAACACTTGTTCCTGCAAGACCTTGCCCACTCCCGTGCCTGCCTGGCACACAAGCATAGCACAGTTTTTAGTCTGTTATGTACTGAATGAATAAAAGACCCCCATGATTGCATTTAGCTCATCACCTCAGCTTTAACGACAGCCCTATGCTATGCAACGCTGAAAATCCAGGTTGGTTTGTGCTTTTGCTCTCCTCTCAAAATGGCTTCCAGATGAAGCAACACGCCGTGTTTTCCACGCTCTGGGACAGCATTAACGCCACGCTTAGTTTTCTTCCCCACAACAGGCAGCTTTCGTATACTGCCGCCAGTTACCTAACCCGGGCCGGGGGGGGCTGACAAGCGGCCCTCTGCCCACCGACGAGGGGCTCGGGGAAGGCCCGGTTAATAGGGGGGACAGGGACAGATAGCGAGGGGCGCCTGCCCCCAAAACTCCCCCGCGAGCAGGGCAGTGCTCAGACCCCAGGCCCTACGGGAGGGCTATGAGCGCGGCCAGCCCTGGAGCAGCGACACCTCAGACTCAGGCCAAGACTCACCGCCCCCTCCCTGCCCTGACCCACATTCTGTGAGGGAAGGGGCGGGGCCGCCGCCTCCGCCAATGGCCGCGCCGCGCCGCCGTCACGTGGGGCGGTGAGTGATGCGCGGGGGCCGCCTCCATTTCGCAGCGGCGCAGCAGTCGGCAGCCGGTCGTCGCTGAGGGAGGAGGGAGTTGCTCGCTCGCCAGCCCAGCGCCGACTGCCCCGCACCGAGACCCGCAGCCCAGGTTCGCGACAGGCCCGGGGGAGCGTGGGGGCTTCCCTGCGGAGCGCCGCGGGTGGCGCCGGAGGGAGCAGGGTCGGTGGTGCGGGGAGTTCCCGGCTGTACAGCCGGGCGGCCTCCGAGTGGTGGCCGGATTTTCTCGCCGCTCTGGTGCCCTCCGTGGGGTGGGAACCGTTGGCGTCGCTGTTGGGCGCGGCCCGGGCCGCCATTTTGCGGCGGTGCGATGGCGTTCGCTTTTCTTCCCCTTGCTGGGAGGGGGGGTGGTGGTGCGTCGGCGTGTTGTGGGCGGGGCTGCGGGCGGAACGTCGTGTTCCCATTGGTTTAAGCTAAGGCGGGCCCCACATGGCTCCTTCCTATTGGGCCGGAGCGGGGGCGAGGCCGGGCCGCGCGCCTGCAGGGGACTGCGGCAGGGAGGGCGGTGGGGGCGTGAGTCAGCGGGCAGGGCCGGGGGCGCGGCGGGCAGGGCGCTGACAGGCTGGGCGCCGTGTCTCCCGCAGCGAGCTCCGCCGCGACCACAGCCATGAGCGGCTGCCGCGTCTTCATTGGGAGGCTGAACCCGGCCGCCAGGGAGAAGGACGTGGAGAGGTTCTTCAAGGGATACGGCCGCATCCGGGACATCGACCTGAAGAGGGGGTTTGGGTTTGTGGTGAGTGCGCCCCACCGCAGGGTTTATGCTGTTAATGCGCTTATGTGGCAAATAACCGTTTGTTAATTTCTTAGAGATCTAATTTTTTTCTATGTCTATGCTTTTGCTGTTGTGTTTTTGCAGGAATTTGAGGATCCAAGGGATGCAGATGATGCTGTCTATGAATTGGATGGAAAAGAGCTTTGCAGTGAGAGGTGAGGCACCCTATTTGATTAATACATAAGCTTGGCTACCTAAAATAGGAAATGAGTCAATTTTGACTTGCATTGTGTTATCAGTACTGTTTGAACGATTTTGTGCAGTGTTCTCTATAACTATGAAGAAGTATATAAGACAAAAAATGTGAACATATATGATTTTCCATTTATTTTTTTTTTCCCCCAGGGTTACAATTGAGCATGCAAGAGCACGCTCTAGGGGTAGAGGCAGAGGGAGGTACTCTGACCGTTTTAGTAGCCGCCGACCACGGAGTGACAGGAGGTATGTATAGCTTTGAACTGACATAGCTTAAAAAAAGAATACTGTGGAGTCATCTGATCCAAGAACTTGAGCTAGAATGAGATATTAAAAGGCGTCATTTGCCCTTTTAGTTAAATCATTTGATGTGGTGGTAGGGTGGTGAGGATTACAAAACTTATCAGGTACGCTTATCATCTCTGTGCTTCCTGCCCCAGAGTACTTAATGCTTGTCCTAGATTACTCAGGGCATTCCATAGTTAAATTGTAGTAGTAATGGTGATGTGCCGTTATTGGTATAGCCTTTATTATTATTAATGTGGTTATATTCTAATTACTAGTAAAAGTCTCAATTGTTCATTTCCAAAACCAGAAATGCTCCACCTGTAAGAACAGAAAATCGTCTCATAGTAGAAAATTTGTCTTCTCGAGTCAGCTGGCAGGTTTGTTGAAACACGATTAACTATTTTGACTTCATTTAATGGGTATGTAATGTAATGTAATGTAATTATTTTGTAAAATAATTAATTAAACATTAAATATAATTTATTAAAACTGTTTATGTAATTAATGTAATTTTAAATAACATAATTTAAATATTTTCAATGAAAACTAGTTAATTTTAATTTATAATAATAATAAATGTATATTTTAGAGGATATATATTTATTTTTTTCTTGTTTTTCAAATCCATTTTAACCACATATTAAACCCTTTATTTGCCAGCCTATCTGTGTCGTTGGCCTTATGACGAGGAGTGCCTGTGGGTTATCCTAATCGTTCTGTCTTGGTCACTCTTGGTTGGGCCTGGTTGACTTTCCAGTCAGCTCCTACAATGTCACTTGGCCACCTCTAGATCTGTGTTTGCCGGTCTAGACGTAATCGATGCACTCCTTAAAGTGCCACATTGCAACGATCCCAGAGCGTTAACGAGATCTGATTCCTAAGTTGAGAGCTGTTCTTCCTGTAACGCTTCCGAATAAAGAGGTCCCGGTCGAAAAGAGTTGAAAGATACGAAATTAGGTGGTCGTTGGAATCCTGATCGCAGTAAAGTGGTCCTTGGTAACATCAAGCGTAGAGAATGTCTGGATCCATCAATAGTCTCCTAATAAGGGAGGGCAGTGCGATTAATGGCTTCCATCGACTGGGTAGTGTTCGTCAAGTGGGTGGTGAAGAGCCAGTCGGGCATATGTCATGACGGTATCTCCGGTCGCTTAAGGCAGTTTGCTGCTTGGCTAGCCTAGGGAAATGTTAATAAAGGTAAAGTAAACTATATTTTTAATGACATATGGGGCACAAAATAATTGGTGTTATGTAAATGTAATTCTGTTTGCATATAAGACTCTTAATGTAAATGGAGACTGAAATAGTACAAAAATTTATGGGTAGTATTTCACACTCAGTCCAATAGATATACAAATGTACTTTTTTATTTCTTTCTCTCTCTCTCTCTCTCTTTCTCTTTCTTATTTAATCTATATAATCTTTGTAGACTAATATTTTCCTTAATGTTAAGATACATTATGAGCATTTTGCTTAAAGCAATATGCTTTTTTCATTTATTTCGTGCCCTGATATAGATAATTCAGTTTTGATAGAATACAAGTATGGCAATTGCCATGTTTGTAATTTATCTAACAGCTTCTCTTTCAGTAGTCATAAGTTTCTTTTGTTTGTTTTTAATTATTTTTATATAGATAAGTATTAATGTCACTTCTTTGCATAACATAACTGGTCTTGTGTTAGGATCTCAAAGACTTCATGAGACAAGCTGGGGAAGTAACCTTTGCGGATGCACACAGACCTAAGTTAAATGAAGGGTAAGTCTCTAAAATAATCTCTTGAAAACTGTAGAGTAATATTTGTACGTGTAATATTTGGGGAGAGAAGCTGGCTGCTTTCATGCTTGGCAGCTGTTCGTGGTTTAATTTAGCTGCCCTTTGAAAATGCATTCTCCGGTATTTGGGGAGGGGAGTTCTTCGTGCTTGAGTTATGACAAGGGATGACTACACTGAGCACTGTGAGTTTTTTGAGTTGTTTGGGTTTTTTTCCCCAGAGTATGTTTTTGCTCTGTCATCAAAAATACAACTTGTAATAGTGAGCTCTCTGGTTTTGTTTTTATTTTTTTCTGTAGGGTGGTTGAATTCGCCTCTTACAGTGATTTAAAGAATGCTATTGACAAGCTTTCTGGTAAAGAAATTAATGGAAGGAAAATCAAACTAATCGAAGGCAGCAAAAGGCACAGGTATGGATTTATACTCTCCTAACTAGTGCTCCGCTAAGAAAGCTTTGAAGTCAGTGGCCAGGAGACCGAACTGGAGACTGGTGAATTGCCTAGTTATTGTTGTGGTCCGTGATGTTTCCTTGCTGACACCGATGCTCTTTGTTTCCTCAGTAGGTCCAGAAGCAGGTCACGGTCTCGTAGCAGAAGCTCGTCCAGGTCTCGTAGCCGTTCCCGTTCCCGCAGCCGCAAGTCCTACAGCAGGTCAAGGAGTAGGAGCCGTAGCAAGTCCCGATCAGTTAGTAGATCTCCAATGCCAGAGAAAAACCAGAAACGTGGTTCTTCCAGCAGATCTAAATCCCCGTCGTCTGTGGATCGGCAGAGGTCCAGATCAAGGTCCAGATCTGTCGACAGTGGCAACTGAACTATAAGTAACTTGCCCTGGGGGCCCTTTTTTAAATCATACTTGCTAAAACTTGTGGTAAGTATGTGACTTTCTGTGGGGAAGGGTTTGGATGGGGAGGGGGGAGGGATGGGGGAACTTTGTAGATGTGGACCATGGTGGGAAGGGTTATTGACTAATTGTATTAAATGTTTTTGATAACCCTTTTCTTGCTCACATTTTTTGTGAATGTCTGAAGTGTATAGTTTGTGTATATTGGTAGAGCTCTTTATAACTAAAGCAGACAAATTTTTTTGTACTCCAGAAAAAAAAAATCATCTGAACACTTAATGCCCAGTATATTGAACTGTGAATAGCAACTCAGAACACTAGTTTAATTCTGCAAATTAAACTAATAGCTTTAGGCATCTAAGAGCTCTACATGTGCTGTACATAAAGCTTTATTTCAGAGGGTATTTTTTTGTGCTTTTGAACCATTGTTGCAGTTATAGGTCAGCAGATTAAGTGCTGGTCAGTACTGGTAATAAAACGTTATTTTAAAAGCTTTTCATTTAATATGACTTGCACTACACTAAGAAAATGCCCATTTCACTGCCCTGTGGTAATAATATTCTATAAAGCACCCTAATTCTTGATACTTAAGAATTAAATAGCTAAAATAAAGTATAAAGAAACCCACCTCTGCTTTCAGTGTGTCCTTAATAAAGTGTCTGTGACAACGCCTCATGTTGTTGGACAGTGTTAAAATGTTTTTTAAACGTGAGTCCACAGCGGAGCTATGGTTGAGTGTTTTGGGCGTGGGGGAGTACTTGGTTCCTCTTAAATACATCATGCTGTGTCCCTGGGTATCTTTATGTTCTGAAATAAGGACCTTGACATAAGGAGAATCGTGCTGTCATGGTTCGTAGCAGAAAGTGGAACGGACAAGTCATTTAGGTTTTAATCTCTGTTTGGGTAACGAGCGTGGAATATGAAAGTGGGGTGTGGTCAGCATACTTCATTAGTGTGTTTGTGCACGTGTGTGTGAGAAGACATTGAGGTGTGGATAAAGCATATTTTTAGGCATTATTCCTCATTCTGGAGAAAGAGGAGGGATTTTTAAGGGGGTGGGAGTACTGCAGCCTGTGTCTTAGCGTTTGTGCCTTACGGGGGCAGCAACCCTTTGCAATCCCTGTGTTTCTCAAACGCTCATCTGTGTTGCAAGAGAGAGCTTCAGAATTTAATGTAAAAGATAATGTGTTTTCTTATAAACTGCTTCGCAAAGCTACTCCAGTAACCCACCAACACATCTGAAAGGATCTCTGGGGCCTCGGCTGGGTTTGGGATTAGGTTCTGGGAAACGCAAGGCGCTTCTGTTTGGAGTGAGGTCTGGCCTTGGGGAAGGTTGGTCGCCGAGTGTCTCTGCAGACCCTGCTGCCTTTTCCCTCTACTGGTGCAGGGTTCTCTTAAGCATTTTCCAAGCGAGCTGTTGTGCCTTGGGAAACTGTCCATTAGGGTGGCACCATGTCAAACGGGGCAGGAGTAGGCAGTGAGCGGTGGTTGGATTGGTATGCAGTTAATTGGATTATTACTAATTGGTTTTAGGGAGGGGGGAAGCTTCCTTCTCAGAGGTCAGTAGTTCACATGCTGGATCACCTTAAGAGGTGTGGAAGGAGAGGGCTTTAACTTCTGGGGGTAAAGGCGCATTGGCTGGAGGGTTGGCTGCATTTCCTCAAGACAGCTGATCCTTTCTGCTTGTGTGAATGATCGAGGGCATCTGTGTTCAAGTGGGACTTGGCTCCAACAGGAACCCAGGTGGCTGAAGGCACCTGATGGTTGGAAAGGGGTGGGATTTCAGACACTTCCTTCCCTCAGGCCAAATACAAAGCACTACCTCCTCTACAAACAGCTGTTCCAAATTCTGTTTCTGGACCACACCACTTGCCTTGCAAGCAGCGTGAGTAAATTTCTGCCTTTTAGCTGGGGAGATGATGAAGCTTCTGTT
The DNA here is from genome assembly GCF_964106895.1 of Numenius arquata. Lineage (NCBI taxonomy): Eukaryota > Metazoa > Chordata > Aves > Charadriiformes > Scolopacidae > Numenius > Numenius arquata. Next base: position 46,034,123 of record NC_133581.1, on the reverse strand, counting down.
TAAAACAAACTCCCAGCCTTTGCATCACGGAGGGTTACCTTGACTTCCGGCCAGAAATGATTCCGCGTTTATGAAGCTGAGGTTCTTGGTACCAGCCTGTTTATTCATCTCAGTCCAGGTGGATCACGTCAGGTTACAGTGCCCGCTTAGCACGTCAGAGGTGTTAGTGTCAGTCTTACCTCATCTGTGGGGTGACAGTAGCGAGGTGGTGCCTGAAGGGGTGGTGCATTAGTTTACCAACTCCTACAAAGCAAGGCTTTTCAAGTTCAAGACTCGTGTCTTTCCAGAGGTCCAGATTGCTGGACCCAAACGTGATGCAGTTGGGCAGTTTGCACAGCTGTGTTGGGTTTTTGTGGGCTCTGCTGTGTGGTGCCCCACAGTGTGCGCAGGGTTTGGAGAACGGGAGTCACCAGCAGTCCACGGGCTGCTCAGCTGCATCCTGGGTCTTTGTGGCACCTCTACTGAGAAGTTTTCACACCTCACTTCGGGTCTGTGTTAGAGAAATTATATGAATCTTCAGCATTGTCTTTGAGAGTTGCTTCCCACACGTGCCAGCGGGACAATTACAGGTAAGTGAAATTAAAAAATGGGGGCAGTGATTTGCATATGTGCAGAACTGAGGGGAGTCACTTGGGATCGTGGCCCTAAGCTGTCCCAAAGGGTTGTCACGACGACTTGGAAGTCACTGGAAGTCTCCTTCATGGGCAGGCAGGGAGAGGTTCAGTCTGGAGGGAGGTCTTTGGGAAATAACAGTGAGGGTGCGGGTGGCTCCGTGGGGGTCCCCTTCTCTGGCGTGAAATGAGCATGTAAAGCCTTACACGGAGCTGCTGGACACCCGTAGGCCGGCTGCAGGAGGTGGAGCTCGGAGGGGTGGTGGCAGCGGCTGCTGCAGGACCTGTCTGTGTTGTGTTCCTGGTTCCCCACTGTTTCTGCAGGGTCTGGCCGCTGGTTTTGTCTCTGGAGCAGTAACCGGGTCCGCAGCTGCGGGCGTCATTTTTGCTGCATCTGAAGAAAAAGGAAAACATCCTGAGAACAGGCAGTTCTGAACCCAGGTTATGGAAATGCTGTGACACAGCTACAATTGGTGTTGCCAGGTGATTTAAAGCAAAGGGAAGGAACTTGGAAGTCCTGTCAAAATATTTAGGCCGTTTTGTTTCCAGTCATTTGTGAATCAGAGCCTGGAAAGCCGCCCTTTTAATAGTGTTGCAAACACCTGTATGGCTGTTTCCAGTATCAGCTGCTCTGCGCTGCAGGCACGCACACTGCAGGTCCAAATGGAGTGGGATTTTTTCCCCCAGTAACAGTCGTCCTTCAGCTACAGCTACAAGATAGAGTAAAGTGCTCCTGTAGCAGCTGCTCCTCTGTCCCAAGGAACTGTAGAAAGCTGGTCTGGAAGCATCAGAGGGATGAGTGATGGAGGACCTCATGCATTCTCCACCCGTCTTTGCAGACACTCAGCTGGGCTTTAGCATTGTGGACCCGCTGAAGCTGGAGAAGAATCTACCTTGCATCTATACCAATACTGTATGTATATTTTAATTAAGCTCGGATCTATTTATGTACTTCTCTAGCACAAGATCCACATGTTGCCTTCCTTCAGCTGCAGTACTTGACTGTTCTGTCCTTTTCCTCCTCCCCCTCCTCCAAAAGTGATGCCCTTCAGTGAATCTCAACAGTTTACAGTGAAGCTGGAATTGGTTGCATTAAAGAATATCTGATGTTCTGTAGTTTCAGGGGGGTGTGTGTGTGACCATTCTTGTCATGTGCTCAGTGGAATCATAGCCTTTGCAGGATGCCCATCCTAGTTTAAGCACAGGACTCTGAAAACCTCGAAGCACTGATAATATGGATAGTAGATAGCTATAGAAAACATTCTGCTAATGAAGGAAGTCATAATTTCTGATTTCTTCAGTTACCTATGAATTTTTGCTTGTGATTTTTATTTAATTGCCTGGGTGTGGTAGCTGAGTTAAAGGGCAACCCCATTCTGCCCTTAGAAAGCAGCAATTTATTGGCAATTATATGTAAACGTACGTGGTTTGGGTTGGAAAATGTAAGAAATATAGGAGCAAAGCTGTACTTGCCACTTGGTTTCTTTAGTCTGTCATGGATCCTGAAGACCAGAATGAGCAGAAGTCCCTCTCCCAGCTGGAACAGCAAGTAGAGGAGAGGGAAGAAGTAGAGGGGGCCGATGATCTCTGGGGCGAAGGCGACCTTGAGGATAGTCGAGCAAAGCTGTACGTTCTGGCAGCCAGTTTCCATGCAGACTGTCCGCCTGCATCTGAAGGGGGAAAAGTTAAATGGATGACGGAGTTAATCCACTTTTTAGACAATTTAAAAAGAAGCCTGCCTACCTTGCTGCCGCAATGCTTTGTTTATTCGCCTGTGCTAAAAGCTGCTTTATGAGGAGCAATGCTGGCTTCCATCCCTAGAAGGTTTTGCCTCGTGCTCCCTTTGCAACGTGCAGAAACAGATCAGGCTATAAATGTGGATTTTGTGCTTAATGGTGTTTGGACACCTTGTGTCCCACACTGGGAGGTGCAGCTTCCTGCAGGGAAGGAATCTGCTGCCAAGGTGAAAAGAGGAGTCCGGGGTATGACAGGGAGAAATAGTGAGGCTGAGTGGGCCTCCTGCCGGGGTTAGACAGGATGACAAAGGGAAGGAGTGGGTTTTATATGCAAGGTTTTCATCCTGAATTCCTGGTGTTTCAGATGGATGCACTGACTGGTTTGGGATAATTATCAGCTGAGGAGCTGTTGTGTCACTTCAGGCTTGGTCTCTCTTGGTATTCCCTAATTCTTTGTTGTTCTTTGGTGCTATTCCTTCTCTTCGTTCCCCACCTTCATCACTGAGAGGCTGGTAATGTATACTTAGCAGGTCACTAGTGACCTCAAGTCAAACCCATCCATCTGGCTTGTTCAGTGAACCCGCATAATGTCCTTTCACCCCTTCCGTGGTGTTCAGGTACCTGTGTCAAAAACTACTCGGGCTGCTCCTCCCCTATCCATGGAGCTGAGCAGAGGTTGAACTCATTTCTCTTCTCCACTCAATGTGTGGAGTCCTGACTTGGGACCAGCTTGCAGTGTGTCTGCTCGTACGCCTAGGGCCCGTTTTGGGTGACTGCAATCAGTGTTTGTTTTACAAAAGTACATTCGTGTTGAAACCCACGTTTTCACTGTTGTTCCGTAGACCGGAGCTGTCATACCTCTCTGTTCTTCTGGTGACAGAGAGTGAAGGGAGGGGGGAGTGGAGGAACATACCGGTCATTAAGCTTGAAGACTGCGGAGAGAACATAGCCCAGCAGGAATCCAATAAAAGGCATCAAGGCAGAAGATCCCAGGAGGGATGGTGAGAAGACGACCACGATACTGCTTCCCACACTGGCCACAGACAGAAGGATTATTGCAGCAGATGACAGTAGAAGCACAACCATCCCTGCCTAAAATAAAAGTTGTCAAGACAGGGACAAGAGAGAAGTCCTCAGCAAAATCTGCCTCAGCTGTTGGAAGCGGCTGTACCCAGTTCCCTGTCCATCACATATGTAAGTATATAGTGAGAATGCATAAGTGCCTTTCATGGACATAAGTGTTGCAAGTAATCAACAAGAGACCATCCTGAGGTATTACCTTAAACAATTAAGTACCTTTCTGGTCTATGTGCAAAATGACTGGTGCTTGCTCCACCAGCCACTTGTTTCTCAGGTATTGCTTTGTGTCTCTCCGTCCAGGTCCCTTTGTGGGTCTAGTCCACCCAAAGCAGGTGGGGAGGAAACCACTTTACTCACAGGTAGAGTCTGCCTGCAGCAGGTGTGGAAGGTGGTGGCTGCGTTTTCAGACTGTCTCATTGATGTCGGGTGATTCAGCAGGTAAAGCATCTGGGGAATTTTGGGAGGCAGAACACACAGTTCTCCTGCCTGTCTCTCCACTTCGAAGTCCAATTTGGATGGAGTTCCCCAGGTGTTATTTAAAAGCAAGTCTTCACCCCCTTCCTCTTTTGTAGAGAAGATAAATGGAAAGGTGGTGTTGCTTTGGTTATGGCAGTAGTAGGGGACAGTGCCTATGAGGCTCATTAGTGCTGCTTTTAGAAAGTTAAAATGAAGCTAAAACTGAAGCCAACAAAGAGCATGGTAGAAAGTTGCCTACAAAATGATGTTTCTCTGGAAGAGGTGGAGGACTTCTCTTTGGGCAAATATTTTAATGATTAAAGTGGTGAAGTGGATGTCTTTCCTTTCATTGTCCACAACCCTTTCATTGGTTTGTGGCATGCCTTAAAGAAGTTAATATTTCAGTGCCTCTAGTTTTGAAAACTTCCTTGAGGTCCTTGGTTGAAAGGCAACTAGCACAGGGTACTTCTTACCTTGATGATAAAGCCAGTGTACTGGGGTTTCTTCTCATTCAAGATGATGCCGATGGCACAGGGGATTAGCATTAGGACCAGGGAGGTGATTATTCCTTTGTAAGGCACCTTGCCCTCCAAATCACCCTCATGTAGTCCTCTCGAGTAAAGGTAGAGAAGCAGAGGCATTAGTCCAATTGCCAGGACCGTTGAGCATGTGGTCATTACAATGCTGAGATGAAGAAAGAACCCTTCAGTAGAAGAATGATGCTTCTTTTATAGAATACACTCATTTTTCTTACTAACCTGGACACATGGCTTAAATATAAGACTTCACCTTGCTCTTTCCCAACCTGTCACTGAGATTCCCCCATCACTATCAGGTTGTATAAGGATGTGGTATGAATAGACGGGGGGAGGATGACTCAAGTTCTATACAAGCTCAGAAAGAACCCTTGCTATGGATAGAGCTCACATTTCAGAAATTCACGAGTGACAGAGAAATTAATACTTGATATTTTCCTTCTGGATATTGTTTTAACACTAGGGTTTGTTGGATTGTGGGGTTCTGCTAATTCAACGTTTCTCACTGATGCAGCCTCTCCAGACAGCGTGCTCAGTTTACACAGAACTATATGCTGCTATATGGATATATATAGTATATATATGCTATATGTACTGCTGTGTAGAGATGAAAAAGTGTTCCTGCATCCACCTCATCAAGAGCAGCATGCCATATACTTCAGAGAAAGGCACAAAATCCCATTTTATTATAAAACTGGGACAAATTGATTCATTGAGCAATATGGGTGCTTTAAAAACAATCTAGATTTAATATTTCAGTCTTTGTTCAGATTCCTGGGGACTGCTAATGTTGATTAAGCTACCTTCTGAACCAGGCATATGACTAGATTGGCTTGGGCAATGAACACGCACTCAGCTTGCCTTACCTGAGGTTCATGTCCCCTCTCAGTGCCAGACTAAAAATGTTGGAGAGGTTTCCCCCTGGGCAGCAGCCGCAGATGAGGATGGCCAGGGATTCTGTAGCACCCAGCTGGAAGAGCTTGCCCAACACGAATGCTGTCAAGGGCATGACGCCGTACTGAGCCATTACAGCAATTGCCACACCTTTGGGTTTCCTGAGGTGAGATGTGATCTTGGCTATCTCCATTGTACACCCCAGAGATACCATGATGACGAAGAGGACCACAATAAGGATCACATTCAGGGCTTTGTCTGTGGCTTGCTGGCCAAATGGTGGTGCCACACTGGTCAAGGAGGTGCTCTGCATGTGATCTGGTCTCCAAAACTCTGGGCTCTCAGAGGTCCCCTTGGTTTTGTTCATCCTGCTGAAGAGTTTAGAGGTCCCCTCTTCTGTAAGTAGCTGGGAAGGTAAAGAAGGGCTTGATTCAGAAATCCAAATAACATCCAATTAATGCAAGCAAAACATGAGCTCTCTTTCTAGCCACTACTCTTACCGTTTAGCAGCTGTTTAAACAGAAATCTGTGTTTTGAGCAATCAGCTGTGAACCCCGTCCCCTTCAGTAATACGTTGTGCAGTTTGGTGTGGCTTCTACTCTGGTCCCCCAACTCTTCCAGCATCTGTTCTCACAGTGAGAACAAGGGCACAGCTGGTGAGAGAGGGAGGCTTGTTCAAAACTGGTAAAGATTGGCACTTCATGCAAGGGAAAATGAACCAGAAGAACTCTCATCCACGAGACACTGCCGAGATCAACACTTAAAAACATGATGCAAAATCCAGAGCATTTTATTTTTAACAGGAGTTATAAAATGCTTATGCTTCTGGCTGTAAATCAATCTGTCGATAGGAGGACTAGGAATAAGATTTCTCCATGGATGAGTAGTTTCTTTAGTAAACTCTTAGGGGCCTTCATGTCTCTTTTCCTTCAAAATATTATTCCCTTCGTGGTGTTGAGAGGAGGTTCTGCATGGCAGGAGCCTCAACAGCCCTCTGCAGTGCAAAGCCGTGCTTGCTGCAGCACAGCAGTGTTGGTTGCAGGACCTAAGGGACCCTGCACCATGATCCAGCGAGTGGTGCAGGCATCACCCGAGCTCCCAAGCAAAGGCAAGTAGGTAGCTCTCACCCACTGGTGCCTGCCTAGTGCTTTCAGTACAAGCACGTAGAGCTCTAGTGTGCAGGGAAACGGGAGCCGGGGGGCTGGAGCTCAGGCAGGAAGAGGGATCAGAGAGGTGGCTGCCAAAGACTGTTCCTCCAGCTGCTGCAGATGTCACCTCTGTCTATCCCCCTGCTGCTCCCTGGACCCTGGCTGTACAGGGGACGTGCTTTCCTCCATCTGCCATGCTGGGGAACAGCACATTGCCTGCCTTGTCCTCAGGTGCCACCCTCCCTGATCCCTCTGCAGGTTTTTGCCTTCATGTAAGGAGCAAATCAACCTGAGCCAACCTCTAGGTCAGTCATGGGACTCCTAAACACACAGAGCTAAACACATTAAACTAGATGAAAGCGAATGCCATTACCTTATGTGCCTATAGGAGACTTCAGTGAGATCGCTTGCTCCTCCATCCCTTCCTTGCCAAGCTTGGTCGTTCAGTCTTCTGCTTGGAGAAGATCTTTCCCTCTAGGCAAAATCTTGTCCTCTGCTTGCAGAATATCAAGTCTTTTAGACAGGGAAGTTGTTATATGATAGTTGTGCTTACAGGTCTGCAGTCTCTTTCTCTGTGGTGGGGGATTTTAACCAGGGAGGTTTGCTGCGATATGGCCAAGCTCTAATCCCTCTGCTGAAGGGCATTATAAGGTTGCAGTAATGTGTCCATCGCTCCTATTCATCTGGGAGCTCAGTGGGTTCAGCCTCTCCAGCCCCATTGCTCTGGAAACGCCGCTAGTGGCAAGCAGGAATGTTGGAGCTGTTCTTCCCCACTTGCTCTCGCTTTGGTTAGGAACTTTGTTTTCCAGGCTGGCAGCCAGGGTGGAAAAGCACTGGCAACAGCTCTGGAGCCCAGTGCGGGCATTCCCTATTGGGTGGGCAGGAGTGGTGCCTGCAGCTCCCGGGCGCTCTGTATGTCCGTGTCCATGGCTTCTTCTACACCCTTGTTAGCACGACACCACCATGCTTGGGGACAAGGGCCTTTCCCCATAAATTGCAGGTGACAGAGCCATCTCTGTCCCTGTGGTGGCAGAGTACTGCCCAGCCTTGTTGCTGGGGTCCTGGCTAAGCAAGTGGGAGGAGGTGTCCTGCAGTACTGCACGCGTGTTGTTTTTCCTGGGGCATCTGTAAGATTTCCAGGCACAAGGGCTGCCCAGGTAGCAGATGGGCAAGGCCCATAGGAATCGGGAGAAAACACAGGAGCAAAGCCTGTAGCAATTTCTTCTCTCTTTCTCTGCCTCCCTTCAGGTTTTTTTCTGTCTTAGGTCCCCAGTCATTCTAAGGAAATGTTTGTTTTGACTGTGTTTGCCTTTTAGCTATGAGCTGAATTTTGTCAGAAGATGTGAGAAAGGTCAAGTCAAACAATTAAGTGGCTGTAAAGTGCCAGCGCCCAGACCCCCCTGGCAAGCTCACAGCAGCTCAGGGTTTTAAAACAACGATGTTGTAACGCTCTCACCCTTTGTCTTTGCAGGGCTGTAGAAGAATGTTTCAACTACCCCAATAATTAAAAAAATGCCTGCTAGTTGTTTGCTCTTCAAGCGTTCCTGCTGGTTCCCAGTAGTTAATGCAGGAAATGCCGTGGGAACCAAGGGAGAGACTGGTCGAGAGAAGCGGAATAAATTAGGATCATTATTTTGCCCTGTTTCATGCTGGGGACGTCCAGTTGTTTTACACGGGCACTGGAGCTGGGGGTTTGCGTTCAGATGTGGCTGAAGAGCTGCATCTCTGCTCTAAAGCTGCCGTTTGCTGCAGTGGGACCTGGTGAGTGGGACCACCAAGGGGCTTGGCTGGAGGAAGGAGCAGGCTGCTACGCCGGGAGGCTGGTAGCCCACCATGGGCTGCTGCTGACTTGGCAGTCATATTGTCTACCTGAGTTCAGGGGAGGCTTTGGCCTCGGAGGAGCTGCCTGCTCGGCAAGCAAGCCCCTGGTTTCATCCCTAGGCAAAGCGTGCCTTTTCCTTCTTTTGACTACTTTCCAGGCTCAGCTCTTAACAGGAAAATTTCTAGATTTTCTTTAAATGGTCTCCTTTTTTCCCCCCTCGCGGCCCAAATAGCCTCAAACAGCTTGCTCCCCGTGCAGGGGCCTTTTTCTCTCCGCCCTTGCTCTGTGGGAAGCCGAGGAGCTTCCCGAATGGTCCTGCACAGCTCATGCCACTTGAGGGCAGTGGTTGCATGCCCAGAGCCTGGCTGCTCTCTGAGGATTAAAGGCCTCATAAAACAGCAAAGTCTCACCGTAGGTGCCATCGCTTAGATCGTTTTTATTAAGTCAGATACTCCCAGATTCACAGATATGGTCTGATACACCAGGCATCACAGATGCTTAACAAATGTGAGGCATTAAAGGAGACATTTAAAAAAAACCCCAAAACATATACGAGTTGGTAGACTTCCTGTTGGAGCTCGAAATGAGCTGTTTTGTGGACTTTTTTTTTTTTTTTTTTAAGACACCGAAGGAGTCAGTGCCTTGTGCTTTCATAATGCAGCTTCATAAATTCATTGGAAAAATATGAAATGGCTCACGTGCCCCTTTCAGTGAGGGGGAGCTGAGGTCCATTTTTCCAGTTTGCAGCTGGGATTGTAATTTCTTCTGTGTTTTTTGCAGAATTTAATGTAATTTGAGATCAGCCCAGTTGTTACCCAAAGACCATACTTCAGCAGGCGTGCCGTATTTCACACTATGTTGGCCCACAATCTGAGGCATGACCTTGCCCATATTTTGCTCAGGTAAGGTTTTCTCTCCTTATGGTTACCAGCTTGGCTAATCAATTTGCTCATTTCTGTGTGTTTTTGAGGCATTTTGCCCACCACAGCCCTGCCAACGTGGCCAGCACTGTGCTGGAGTGCCTGTCAGGGGGTTGCAGAAGGAGGACTTCTACAGGGACAATCACAACTTGTCACAACTTGTACTAGCTATAGTTCTCCCATGCCACAGTTTTGGTCCTGTTCGTGTTTTTTCACTTCTGTCACCATCTGAGGATGCAACCCACTTAAACGGGATGCCCTCCAATTAAAATCTAGGTCTGGTCTGCCCTGTCATGGGAAAAGTTGTGTGTTTGGGGTACTGGTTAGCTCTGCTTGTGTCTGAGCCTGCTGCGATAGGGTCAGAATGAAGAATGAATTGACTGGGTTTGTCTTGAGATGCAAACCACTCGCCACCTGGCGTGGAGCAGCCTGGGGACGAGGTGCCACGTACCATTGGCCAGGGTAGCTGTACCCTGATGCCATGGTGATGGCCACACTCCTCTCTCACCCCCATGTTGGGTGCCATCATGTTGCCATGCCAGCTCCATGTTGGGGATGGCAACCCAGCATGTCACAGGGAAGGGGCACATCTGGAGTGGGACAGGGCTAGGGGGGCGGAGAGGCTCCCACAGCTCTGTATGATCCTGCTGGCTCCCTGCAGGGAGGCTGAAAGCCCTGCTGTGATAGCAGCAGCATGCCCTGGAAGCCTCCCGCAGCCCCTGGGACGTGCTGGAGATGGGAGTCCATGCAATCTGCTGTTGGCTGCCCAGCTGTGTCTGCCGTGGCATTCCGGCACGGATGGGGGACCCAGCCCAGCGCCCCACAGCAGGGTGGATGGAACTGGGCACCTCTGCCTTCCCGCTGGCAACCGTGTCCTGTCCCCCACCACCGGGCATCCACTGGCTCCCTGCCCCGGGAATGCTACTCTCTTAGTGGTCCTGAGTGCAGACAGAAGCCAAAGATGTTTATATTTATTCAAATCCCATTTAGCATCCATCAGGCTTAAAAATCCCATGACTACCCTCTTATACAATTTTGTTTGATAGGAAAATAATTAATTTTGCAATTAAGCTGTGCCCAGAACAAATAATGTAAGAGCACTCCGTATGGGCTAAATTAGCGCCTGCTGAGACACAGCGCCAGCATCTGTCTGGTTTAGTGACACTTATTTTAAACAGCCAGAGGAGGGGATAGTGCACCCTCCTGTGATTTTACTGTTGGCTTCGCCTCAGCCGGAGACCCAGAGAGGACTTGGCAGTGTCAGCTGGGGCACACTCCGGTCGATCAGCAGTGAAAAACGAGTTCACTCTGGTGCCTCTTCTCCCTTTTAGGGAAACTGTTTTAAATTTGAGCTTGCTGGCCAGGTGGGCATTGCTTATGCCTTGAATGGTGTGGGGGGCTCTGGAGAAAGGAAAGTCGCTCCCAAGAGCCTGAGTGAGGCACCTCAGCCATTGAGATCAACATTTCAGTAGGTGGCCCCTTCCTCCTAACTTCCAGAGTAAGGCTTTCCACCAGCACCATGAAGTGCCAAAGGGCCTTGGTGGCAGCGAAGGGTCCTGCTCCGTCCTTTCCGTGGTGTCACTACCCTACGGGGTTTTAAATTACTCCAGGCCGACAGCTCCCTCCACTTGTGGAGATGGGTGATTTTTACAGTTAGAAAACACAGATTGCCATGGATTTCTGACTGCTGTGATACCCGCTTGCGTTTCTCTAAGGAGCCAGTGCAATGTGGTGATATGTGGGAGAGGCTCGGTTTTCCCTCGGTGGGGAGCAATCTGCAGGTCTGGGGTAGAAACCCCCCTGCTGATGGGATGGGGATCTTTGCATATGTTAAGGGGAGCACTGGGGTTACCCCATGTTCCCAGATACAGAGGGTGGTTCTGGCTTTGCCCACAGGAAGGGTGTCAGCTTAGTGCTGGAGCAGGTTCGTCTTGAGGGTGGATGTTTTTTGGTGAGGGAACTCCACAGAAGGAAGTATGTTCTTGTCTGTGATGCTTATTTTTCCCCATGGGAAAAGAGAGATTATTTATTGTCTATTGTAGTCGCTTGTTAACTACAGAATTAGTGGGTCTGGTTAATCTTGACTGTTCCATTTCCTTAGGGACCAGATGTCAAAACCAGCTTCATAAAAACTTGACAGCTTAAGTTTCCTTGAAATTTTGGTAAAATGTGGTTGGCAGGCCAGTAGGACCTTCCTTAAGCCTGTATCCAATTCATATAGCCTTCATTTTTGCTCTTAGCTTTATGGGAGAAACGAGCTCTGCCTGCTCTTCTTCTGATCTTTGCAGGGTGAGAACTACTCAGAAAATGCTGTGTTTTCTCTTGGTCAGGTGGGAAGCCTCTTTGGCATGAGCTCAGGAGAGCTGATCTGGGTAGCAGAAGGTTTCCTAGTCCCTTGCCCAGCTTCCAGCTGTGGATGCCATATACCTTTGAAGGGCAATGGCATTTTGAGCTGAGGTTAGTGTGCTTCATTGGTATCAAAGCTTATTTTAAACAATTTCATTGAGTAGATTGTGCTCGAATTCTACTTCCATAGCTTTAAACTGATCCATCAGTGACATGAAGTAGGTCTTCTTCCTACATGGTGAATATGGTGACTTAATAAAGGCGATCACTCAGAAAGTGGGAAAGAAGAAATAAGGTGATTAGGATTACTGAAGAGTCCAAGACCCTTACGCAAACTCAAGGGGAGAACCAGGAGGTCTATGAAAAGGCAGCCTCATCACCCAGTCTTTCCCCTTCTGTTGCACCCAAGCTCCCATCTGAAGGGCAGCCAAATTGCCTTGATGAGAGAGAGAAATTTCCGTGTCAAAGAGAAGGCATGGAAACTATCACCAGGTTTAACCTTAGAAATAAGCAACCAGGTGGCTGTGTGGGGGACTTCTCCAGTGGCCACAGAGCAGTGGTGTGACAGAACCACTCAATTCAGTGCCCGCATGTGAAGGCTCAGTGGGAGAGCTGGGGGTTCCCCTGCAGCACACATGCAGCGCTGGAGGAGAGCATCCCACACTCCTCAGTGCCTTTGCAGGTGTCAGGGGGATGCTAGCAAAGTCTAGGTCCTGACATTGCTCCAGACATCATCCTCGAGCTGCTGAGACAATGCTCCAGCCAGCAACCAAGCAGCTTTAGCTGCCTGGAAACTTTAATCTTCACCTGCAAATCAGTTCGGGTAAACTACCTGTCGGCATGCTGAGCTCCATCTCCTCTTGTTCCTCAACTCTGCTGTGATGCCTTTGGCCACCATCCTTCCCAGCATGAGGAGGAAAAATCTCTCTCTTGTAAAACAATATGAAAACATAATTTAAGTAATGCAGTCCAAACCAGAGCTATGTGTATGTGCATACCTGACTTTGTAGGACCAAGCTGACACTTTGGAGTTACAGGGCGAATAAGGAGGAAACCGGTGCTGCCACTTTGGATAATGTGGCTTTGCCTGGTTATTGTCTGCTCCTTCGGCACCCTTGCATCACTGACTGCTGTGCCTGGAAACGATCTTGTCTCTCCTCTCTCTTCCTCTTGTGGTTACAGACTTTACAGGAAAGCTGTAGGCTGTGTGTATTAGAAGATCAGGCTTCTCTCTCCCCCATAGGTGTGTTAGGAGCTTCGAGAAGAGGATGTGTTACCTTGCTTAGCAGCAGAGATCTCCCTGAGAGCCGCACGGCACTTGTTCATGAGGCTCAGGACCAAGAAAGCCATTGGGCGGGTGGCTGGGGTCAGTCTAGGTCTTGCTCCCTGCTTTATCACTGTCCCCTGTGTGGGGAAAGCTCCTGAAGCAATCTGAGCTTAATAAGAGATGAGCACAGCACATTTTAGCTACAGAAGGGTTTTTTTTTAAGCCTGCTTGGATTCCCAGCAGCCACAGAAAGGCTGGTGTGAAAGCCCGGCTCCCATGGCACACCAGGATGTCCCAGATGTGCCAGCCCAAGCGGGCACAGGGGACAGCAGGGCTGCAGAAGGCAGAGCTGCAGCTCAAGGGGGGCACCTAAAACCACATCCCAAGGGGTGTTTGAAGCCTGGCTGTCCCTGGGTCAGTCCTGGGCTACTGGCCCAGCTCTTGCATGATCCACAATCAATCAGTGGAGCAATCCTAAATAAGTATCTGGGTGTACAGCAGTACTTGGATATGGGCACCTCTTTGTTTACAGGGCAAGCTCTGTGAGTGCTCAGTGACGAGATTACGCCACTGCTTTTTAGTTTGGATTTGGGGAGAGTTTTGCTCTCCCCGCCCCCACCTTATTTTGTTGCCTTTTTCTTCAACTTGTATCTGTTTTCATGGGACCCTGATTCTGCCTGAAGAGGCAGGACATGTAGAGGGTTATGCTGCTCACTGGCAGGGGAAGAGAGCTGGACCTATTTCTTTGCTTACCCCTGCTGTAGGACACAGGTAAGCAAATTTCTGCCTCTCTTCCACCTCTGCAGGCAGGGACATTTTGCTTCCTGATGTTGTGGTGAGGATGAAAACCCTGGAGGATGGGAGATGTGATACTGGGCTCCACTGTGCCTTGATGCAACACTGGGAAGGCTGGGAGCTTGGTGTGATGGACTCTAGGTGCATCCTCCTTTGATCTGAGGGGGGGCTCAGGGTCCCCAGCACCCTGGGAGCTGGTGTGCACCATCCTGCGAAAGTCCTGTTGCCTCCTGCCTGAGTAGAGTTGTTGGCCTTTCTGCGTGGTGCAGATGGGCCACGAAAAGTTCGAGAGGGCTGTTGAAAAACCTCTGCTTGCTCCTGTACTTCACCCTGCCTCTGTACTTCACCCCCTGCCTTCCCCTTTTGCCACCCCTTAGCCCCACGTGTGCTGAGCTCTTCCCAGAGCAGCACCTCTGGGCACCGGATCCCCATCTGGGCACTAAACGTCTGCGTCGTCCTCCAGGGTGTTTTGCCAAATTTCTGGGCTGGTGGAAACCTTGTGGCTCTGAGTTCTGCTAATACATCAGGCACCATTGTCTTTCAGTCACTGGCATTCCTGTGGTGAGCCCCTGCGCTTGGGCTTGTCCAAGCACCCAAGCCATGGTGAGCCAAACCCGGCAGTGCAATGCCTTTGTCTTGCTTTAATTAGAGTAGGACACAATTATTAGCGGCATGTTTTTATTTCCATTTGTTCATCCTGACAGCAACCAAAGGAAGCCATTATCTCTACAAGAGGATGTTTCAGCAAGTGTTACAGTAAATAAACTTAACAGGACCAGTGCAAAAGACAGTATCACATTCTCTTACAGGCAGCAATCAATAATCAGGCTGTTACAAACCAGATCCTTTCAAGAGGCTCAATAGTGAGTCTGCACTCAGATCAGCCTTTAATCTTGGAGGATGACTGAGCTGATATATTATCACAGTGGCCTATCTGCCCGGTAACACAGGTATCCCTGTAAAGACATATGGCAGTTCTCTCAGCGCCTTCGGGGACGAAGAAAGTAAGTTGGATGACACTTGCCTACCCCTTTTGGGCAGTGAGTTGCTGTATGGATCAGGCTAAAGATGGAAGGTCAGGTCTGGATTCGACCTTGGATAATGTTTCCCAACCTTCCCTGCTCCGTGAACAGCAGCAACCCCGAGCACACAACGTGCTCTCGGAAGCTGTATGCTCCTCTGGTCCCCTCAGCCTGGGACAGCAGCCTCAGTTTTAAATTTTCTGCAGCCCCTGGTTGCAAGCGACATTGTTCTTGCAGGCAAAATGTCACTGAAGACCTACTCTTCACGCTGGCAAATGCAGTACTTAAGCAACGTGATGTTTGTTAAAACAGCAAAATATCTTCTAAAAGTGTTTTTGCGCAACACTGGAGAAAAATGGTAAGAGACATGTATACTGCAGGGTGCTCATTCTCGAGATCTCCAGTATTTCCTATTCTCCTCATTTTAGCACAAGTCTTTTGATCTTAGCTGTTTGCCCCAAAGCTGTGGGCATTAGGTGAGCTTCTCAACTTTATTTTATAATAAAAATGTAGAAGTTTGTAGCCCTCAGGGATTTGGAGAAAAGTTTGAAAATGCGATCATAAAGTTCAAGAAACCAGAGTGCAATTAGGAAAAGCTCAAACATTCATAATTTTCTTTAAAAACCAGAACAAAACCCCTTATGATTTTCAAGCCATGATTCTCTGGAGCCTGACGCATAATTTTTGAGTATGTGGGGTTGGCAGTGCTGGAAAAAGGATGCTTTTCTCTGCCCAGACTATGTATTTCTACTGGGAATTTTATTTGCTAGCTACTTTTAACCATTTCTGCCCCTCTTTCTTGGCTGGCTACTGCTGCTGCTGAGGAACCCTCTCCATCTCCAGGGGCTTGGAAAAGAAGCTGGAGGTGGCAGTGGCAGCCGGGATCACCACTGTGTGAGTGCGTCTGGCTGTGTGTGTCAGACCTTCCAGGCAGCAAAACCTGCCTGAAGCCCCTCTGTCCTGGTGGGGAAGGACCTGAGGAGCTCACCAGGGGCAGCAGCACCCCTTGTCCCCCTGCTGAGTCACAGCCAGGGTGTGCGGCTCCTGCTTCCACAACCAGCAGCTTTGCATGGAGGATTATCTCCAGCCTGCAGGACTTGGTGGGGAGGATGCGATCTCCCTGGGGGCTCATGAAGGGAAGGGGATCTTTCCTTTGGGGGCTTGTTTGCATGGTATGGTGGCTCCTGTGAGCGGGGCCTCCAGTGTGACCCTGCTCTTGGTGTGGGGCATGGAAAGGCATGGTCCCTTCCCGAAAATCCTGCAGGGATGCGGCAACAAAGCCAGTCTCTTCCCTCGGCTTCTCCCGCCCCGAGCCACCCTCCCTCAGGCACTGCTCTTTTATATTTTTAGAAAGCACAGTTTATGTTTTTCAATGCTGGCTTTGCACGTCAGCAGCCACTGCACAACGAACTCTCTGGGGCCCGTTTATTTTGCAAGCAAGTGTCGTACCCTGCGACAGTGTTTTCCACCACGTTGTCATGAGCACCCTGGGCTGTGGCTGCTTCAAAATGGCAGCTTATTGTCCGGAGTCCCAACCCTGCTTGAAACCAAGTCCCCTCTGGACCTCTTATAATAGCTCCTCTCTGTGATCTATTTGTCCCTTGGTGCTTTCAGGGAGAGTGGGAAAGGGCTTATTCCTTTTTTTTTTTTAGGGACCAATGCAGCCAAGTGCTGCAAGCAGCCCCTTTCTTTGCCTCCCTCCCAACTTTTTGGGGTAGTCCTAGTTTAATCTAGAGCAAGCCCCTTGCAGAACTGGAGGGTTTGGGGGCTGGCCGTGCTTGCTACACCATGCTTGGCTGCAGGGGCACTGCTCAGCCCAGCCTCTGCAGAATGATGCCTGCAAAAGGGAAATTATGCTCAAGCAAAGGTAGTTTTGAATTATAAAAAATAAAACATCAGCCCTCTAGGTAGGTAGAGGAGGGCAACGACTAGCTGGGCTTTGTTCTGTAGGTTTAGGATGACTGTGGAGATGCTTTGTCAGAGAGCATGTAGACCAGGTTACAGCCCGGCTGGGCAAGGCCAGGATCTCCTCTGTACCTGGTTGGGGTTAAGGGACTCTGACGATTCTCCTTAGAACTGACTTTGCTCCACCTCCCACTGGCCCCACTGCACGCACCCGTATTAACATTGCGTATCCATCATTTCCCCCCACTATAGCTTCTTACAGGGAGCTTGTTTCTCCATCCCCGGCTCGTAAGCGCCTGTGAGTCGTGTGGCCATGGTGGAACACCCTCGGCTAACCTGTACCATCTCAAACGAAGCTTTCAGGCCTTCGAATGTTTTCACATTTTCCTAGCTGGGCTGAGCGCCCTTCCAAATCGTCAGCCTGACGCCACCCATGCTGATTTATGTTCTCTGAGAAATGCAATTGTAACTGTTTCCATTAAGAGAGCCCTCAAAACCCTAAATGGCTCCATAGTTGTGAAGCATGCCCCGGTCTGGGACTGCAATGCCCCTGGCTCCCTGAAAATTGCCCGTTACGTTTTCCTGAATTTGGCTGTATCTGGTGCATCAGTTAAATGGTGTTTTTGCTTCCAGCGTGTGCACGTGTGCAAGGCACACCATCCGCTTCCCGTGACGTGGTGCCCACGCTTTCAGACTCTACCAGGACTCCTTTCTCCCACTTACGGCTTCTCCCCAGGTAAGTGCCCCTTTTGGTTTGTCCCGTCCCTTTCTGTGTTTGCTCGTCCACTTTGAAAAGAAGCTCTCCAGAGCCCAGGATGTTATTACCGTTTATGTGGGGCTTGTTGGGGATTTTGCTAGCAGAGAGGGCACTGTTCTTGCATGGTTCCTAGGACAACGTGCTTTATTTGGGACACAAGCAAGCCCTAGCTTGCACTTAGCATGTGCAAGCTGCTGGGCAGCGCTGCATTCACCTTCGGAGGTATATAAAGGGTAATGATAATGTTGCCCAGAAGGCTAACACATCAAAGGCCAAGGAGCAGTTAAAATGCATTACGAGCTGTTGGCAGGGATTGTGGGGGGTATTCGTGTATTGCTGGTTTGGACGGCCTGAGTAAATGAAAACCCTCTGGATTAATTGGTACACCAAAGAGATTTGGAGGAAAATGGAGATTGATGGAAAATGACAAACAAGGGAAAATACAGATAGCTGGGTGTGCTGACCTGCGGCGGGGCACTGCTGATTAACTTGCGGCTCCCTACTGTGCCCTGGGAAGCCGAGCAGAGCTGGGGGTGCCCTGCCAGCAGCTCGCCCGGTGCTTCGGTGGGAGCGGGCTGAGCCCCACAGGCAGCATCTGCAGCAGTGTTATTCCAGCACAGCCGAGCGGGTAGTTAGAGGTGAGACTTACCAGGTGTCTGGTGACACCTGGACACCACGGGACAAGAGTTTAATTATTTTTAATGATGTGGGGGCTGGGGGAGGCAGGGGAGGCTGTGTGGTGCCTGGTGTCACAGAGCAACTGAAGCTGGGAACTTCAAGGTCAATTTTCACAGAGACCGCTGGATGAATTGGATGACAACTGACATGGGCAACATTGAATGGTACGATCCCATCTTTTACTAGGATACCCATATTCCAACTACTATTAAGTATTTTATTAGTAATGCTTCAATTATACACAAACAGCATCTAACCTAAGTGTGACAGTGACAGCCGTACAAACACCAATCATACTGGCTCATTCACGTGCTAACTGGTGGCGTGGGACCACCACCTCTCAACACAGCATGGCCGCACCAGGTAAGTCGTGCCCTTGCAGACCACCCGACTAGTGATCAGGGCAGGGTACCCCGTGCTGATGACAGTGGGCAACTGGCGCTGACCTGGGGGTCTTTCACTGGGGCTGCAAGGGCAGAGGGTCCTTTTCTTCTTTCTGATCAGCGACTGGGTTCACCAATGGGTTTCCAAAAGAATTTCCCCAAAGTCAACCTACCACAACTTGTGCTTGTATCGGTGATCTCTCATCTGGACATCACATGGGTCATCCCATCAGGTACTTCCTCAGTCCTCTTGCCACGATCTTACCTAGTCATCACTGACTTTGGTAGATCACACTTTTCTACTTTTAGTCTTGATGCCTCGCAGTTTGGGTGGTTTCCTGTTCTGTTACACCAGTTCCCCTGCAGCTCAACAGTTTGCTTCATTCCTATACCCAAGATCCTAACTCCACACTTCGCATATTTGTCTCTTGCAGACTTGAGGAGTCCTTGTTGTAGGAAGAAATGCACACAAGGTGGTGTGCTTCTGGTCACCTGGTGATTTATAAGGTCTTTTTCTCCTTGCATTATCTGTTTGGTGCATGGAAGAGGGGAAGGAAGAGGCTGCTCAAACTATCAGGTTCTCCTGACCACGTATCCTTCTCCTGGCAGCTGTATGCGTGTGATGGGGACAGAAGGTAAAACAACACGGGGTGGGGGCAAATTCCAGAGGGGCCTTTCTCTGTCCTTACCCTGAATATACTTTGGAGAAAATTATGTGAGTAAAGAGTCAACAGAAAGACAGAGGAGGAAAGTGCGATGCTGTATGCAGTGGTACCTGCACAGGTAGGATCGCTCATCTCCCCAAAAGCTTGACTCCTGCTGAGCCGAGTCTGACAGGCTCCCTTCTCGTCTCCCAGCTCATTGTCACAGATGATTTAAAGCATGGCTCAGCTCTGCAGCCTCTGTCACTGCCCATCCCACTGTCCTTCTGCTGGCAATCTCCTTCCTTTCCTGGGTGTCACAGAAAAAGCCTTGTTTTCTGCTTGTGCCAGGGAGCATTGCAGCAGGGTGGGAGAAGCAGCAATCATCTTCTACACTTTCTTCATATAGTGAGATCATTAAGAATGAGCATCCCCAATTTACTTCTCACGCACTCCCGAAAAATTCCTTGCTTCTTCTATAAATCCTAGACATATACGAAGAATCTGGTCTCATTCTTAAAGCTAAAGACAAGCATCAATTTTAAAATATATTTTTAAAGTTAATTGCATTGTAATTTATAATCTTGAACTGAAGCTTTTAAAGTGCCCTCATCCTTGAAAAAAAGAGACCATTTATTTTTTGATGACTAATGATGAAGTGTTTTCTAAAGGTGACTGAGCATAGCACAGAGAGTCCTAAATGTATTTATTAGCTTATTAAACATAATGAGTTGAATCTAGTTGCTAGTATTAGCTATGCCTTTGCAAGTGAAAAGCGCTTTTGGTTAGCTAGACAGTTTCTTATCAAAGAACAAAACCGCCACATTAAAACGTATGCAGCTTACTGAATAATCATGTTATTTGTCAGACGAGCAGAAGAATCATCACTGAAGTGCTCTCAAAGTGCCAAATTGGGTAATATACATAATTAGGCCCCATTTGATTAGATATGTGCCCATGGTAACAGCCACACTCATGATCCACATATTAGTACAGCCTTGAAATAATCTTCAAGGGTGGGTGATGGCAACCGAGCACATCTGAAGCTTCACTGGGGAGACTTTTGGAATATAACCTACATGCTGATATCCTCTGTTCCTGTGCTTATTCTTTATTTTATCTTATTATCTTTTTAAAACAATGCATGCCTTAGTTCTCAAAGGTGATATACTGCTTCCACGAAATGTCACTACAATTTTTTCCCTAAAAGGAAGATCTCTTAATCATCTGCATCACATCATAAAGCCCAAAACCTTCCTATATTTAGGGACGCATCCTGGCAATTGGCAAGGCTGCTGCAAGCTGTTCCTAGGAGGTGGGAACAATCATCACCTGGAAGCCAGCCCATCTCAGATCCACTCTCCTCTTGCAGCCCAGGACAGCCCAGTGATGGATAAGGGCTTTCTGGATGTTCTTTTAGGCTTTCGCAGGAGCCTTGTGAAGGGACTGCAAGGTCTCAGCAAGAAGACTGATTTTGCATCAGATCCAAGCTTCTGAGAGAGCCTGCAAGTGCTGAGCTACCGCCAACCCACAGGGAACAAGTCTGGAGGGTACTCTCTGGGTAACAGTGGAACCCAGGAGAGTTTGTTTAGCTGTGGATGTAATATGAATTGTTCCTGCAGTTTATTTTTACATGCTTAGAGGGGGAACGGGTTTGGAAGAGACAGAGAGAATCAGAGAATTACCTGAATGAATTATTATTATTAGGGGTTATTTATACAAAATGAGAGAAATATACCTCCTGGTGCAACAGTGTATGCCCAGGCCTGATCAGAGTTGCTGCTTTTGCAGAAATGCCTGCTGGGAAATATTTAAAAGAAGCTTTTTCCCCCAGTAAGGAAGAGACCAAGGTATGGAAAAGTTCCCCCAGGTGAAGGCACCAGGGGAAGCCTGGTCTGTAGCAGAGCAACCTAGGCAACGGGTGCTGAGAGTCTGGCAGGAGTGGAGCCCCAGTCCTGGCCAGTCTGGCCCAGAGGGCTCAGGTGTACATAGCTAGTCTGGCCATGTCAACTATCCCACCAGTGCAAGAGAGCCATAGCCTACCCACGTGGGGACACCTCACCCTGTAGAAACAAGAAACAAGATCGGACCTGGCATCCAGGGCCCCTGTTTGGAGATACATGGTGGAAAGGACATCAACACTGAAAGACTGTGAAAAATAAATGCACAAAGATGATTTAGAACGCCTGGCACAGAGGAGGGGAGCACTTTCTCCAAGGGGCCAGTGACACAGACGTTTTCAGCCTTCAGCTGGAGGGCAAGAACACTGTTAAGTCATGCCCACACAAAGTTGTCAACCTGTTACTAGATGCAGTGTTAGGTTTACACCTACTGAGGCAAAAATAAACCTTTGGATCCACCTTGGACATGTGGCACATGATTAGGAGTGTGTCGCCTTTCTCCATAACCATGCTCAGGGGACAGGATCCATAATCCTCAGCAATAGGAAATAAGATTATTGGTAAAATCATACTAAAGTTGTGAAATTCCCACACCTTTCCCTCTTCTCTTTCATTACATGCTGTTTTTAGCATTGCTCCACAAAGCAGGGGATTATTCAAACCAGTTCCTCGTTATTCACATCAGCATCAAACTATGAAGTCTGAAATGGGTCAGAGCAAACCCTGTGTCTGTCCTGGCTGAGAGCGGGAGGACCATAATGGGAACTGGGCTGCGTGTGAACCCTGTGGTGGTGGCACTGATGGCTGTGCCAACTCCAAACACCCTGTTTTTAGGGTACCTTGTGGACAGCCACCGCTTGCGTTTGACAGCGCACTTGTACTGGGTAAGCCCAGACACTTGGGACCCCCTCCACAAAGGGCATCCTCTGGTGATGGGGCTGGAGGTCAGACAGCTATGGGGGTGGTGAAACCAGTCTGGAGAAAGGCCTGGGGGTGCCACTGGAAGGCACAGTGGATGTACAGTGTGTAAGAGTGAGAGTGCTCATGCACATATGCGTGTACAGGCAATATTGGTCCCTCCTGTGGTAAATGGTAAAGTAGAGCTATCTGAAATTTTGAATTTCTGTTTCTGTTTTCCAGAACAGAACAAACTGGGGCAAAAAAATAGGAAAAAATTGTTTCCTGGAATTAAAACAGTCATGCTCAGAAATGTTTCCGTGTTCTGTTTTGACATTTTTTGGATCAAAGTGAAGCATTTTGACGTTTCTGAGGTAGGAATGTTTTGTTTCAATTTGTTGAACTGACATGAAACGTTTCGCTTCAAGTCTGCTTAACATTAAAGTAGGCAGCGCCTTTCCTTGGGTTTGGGTCCCATTCTCTCCTCTGGGCTGTGCTCCCTGGGAGCTCTGCCCAGCTCCCATAAAGCTTGGGCAAGGTCCACGTTGTTCTCAGTAAATGCAGCTCAGCCGCAAGCCCCACGCACAGGAAAGAAGAGAGGCCTTTTCGGGAAAGTTCGTTTCGATGCCGAACTCAACTAAAATGAAAAATTTGGGGGCAGTTGAAGCAAAGAGCACCGTTCCGGTTCACCTCCAACAAAACATCATTTCTTGTCTGCAGCATCCCTGTCTTCCCACAGGCACTTCTTGTGTTGCAGAAGCTCTTTTCTGATCAAAAAAGGCAGTGATCTCCCAGTGAGTTCCTGCATAGGTGTTGACATGACCTACACTAAGAAGCTTCCTGAGGGGTGCAGACCGGTCCCCTGGACTTAGCGGTGAAGCTGTCCTTTAGTGTCAGTCGAGCAGATTCTCCAACAAGCTAAAAGCCCCTGCTCGCCTGCCTAGGGGCTGGCTGAAGCTGGGGCAGCCTCTGGCTCGGCTGTCCCCGAGGGGGCTGCAAAAGGAACAGGAGTTTCTCTTAGGACATCAGCAGACCCTGCTCTTTTTATAGAAGTGGCTGTAGGGTCTTTCTGGCATCTCTGAAGCATTTTACCCAGAAGTCAACCCAAAAGTTGCTTTGGTTCATTCTCAACCACCCTCAATAGGACCAGGCAGATCCTACTGCTTACTGTGGGGGATAATTGAACCCTTCTCCCTCCCCCTTTCCTGGGCAACAGCTTCAAAAGATCTCTGATTTTGCTCACCAATCAAGCAATCTCATTTGCAAAACAACTGCAAGGGCCCTTGGAAGCAGAGGGCCGGGTCCTTTGTTAAATAGTCGCTTTTGGTGACACAAAGGAACCATAAAGGTGATGGAGCTGCAGCCTGGACAGCCGCGTTTCCTGGACTGTGCAGGCTGGCCTCCCTCCCCCTCCGCTCCCATTTCAGACCCCGAGCCGAAGGATTATGCAGGGCTTGAGCCCAAGGAGAACAAGGTGCATTGCAACTATTCTTAGCTCCAAAAATTATTCCTGGCTTTGCTTTGAAATCTGAACCAGGGTTAATTTCTCTCCCCCTTCCCCCAGTCTGTTTCCTCTCCTCTTTCATGTACCTATTTGCATAGACTGTCATCGTAAGAATCTCCATTAAAATTGAAAGCCTCCTTCCTGCATGTCACCTCTCGCAGCCCCCTTCCGCTTGCCCTGCGTGACTTTTGGAGGGCTGGAGAGCAAAGGTCCCGCGCTAGCATCGCCTCCCTGAGCCCTGCATTCCCCCCGCCTTCAGTCCTGCTCCTCCGTTGCTATAGGAACGTCTATCAACTTGGGAGTGCCAGAGAAAAAGAACAGAGAATTATCTTAATTATTTAATGATTGATTAATATATGTTTATAGAGCACTTCAAAACCGTGCATCCTTCTGTAAATTGTTTATTAACGGGGCAAGCGGTATAATTTGCTGAACATCCTCCACTCTCGTTGGTTTCAGTGGGAGGAAAGGGTGGTAGACAGCTTGCAGGTTTTGTGATAATTACATTGCCAAGAGTACTAGTAGTTCTGCTTCAGGAAATTAATTTAAATATGAGCCTTCACTTCAAGTTTTTGTAGGCAGGGCTGCTCCCAACACCTGCCACTGAGGTTGCTCAAATGTCTCCACTGTAAAGTCCTATCTTCAGCTGTTCTTTGGCAGATTTTACCCACCTGGAAAGAAGGGTCAGGCTTGATTCTCCTTGAGGCTGGATAAAGCGAGGAGGCCTGGGAGAGTGTAGCATGGTGGTACAGCATGGCTGGCTGGTATGGGGAGGCTTCTGGGTCAGCTGCTCCTCTCCTGCTGAGTGATAGCATTTTTGTCAGGAGGCCACGGAGGCTGTTGCTAAAATTTGTGTGCTCTGTGCCTGTAGCACCAGGTTGGAAGGGCTGTACAAGCAGGCTGTGTCAGCTGGGTGAGGAAGTATGGAAGCAGGAGCGTAGTGCTGGAGCTATGCCTGCTGCCTTGCTCCTACACCTAGCTGAGGATGCCAGCCAGACCCACATCCGCTGCCCACGCTGGTTGTGAATCCTCATCTCAGCCCAGCCTGACCCAGGTGACCTGCTGAAGCTGGCCTGCCTCTGCTCCCTCCAGCCCCCAGGACCTTCTTCAGGCACTGTAAACTGTGAGTGCGTGAAATCTGCCATCACTTCTTGTGCCCTTTCCCTGATGCCTGGCCTCTCTCCACCTTCCTCCCTCTCCTGCCAACAAGCTGAGACTATCCCAAAGTGGGATGCAAGGTAAATGCAGACTGGCCACCTGAAGAGCTCTGCTTCACCAAGCAGAGGAGAGTCTGGGTCACGCAACACGCTGCCTTGCATGCTTGAGAAATGAGACTTGCCGTCTGAACAGCTTTGGTGTGAGCTGTCACGCACCTCGGGGACCCGTGGGGCTGGTATGAGCTCGGTGTCAAGCCTGACTGTCCTTGTAGGTGCAGGTGGTGAGACGGGCTGATGCAACAGGATACAAGCAGCTGGTGCTCCCTGTCTGACTCGGGCAGGCTCCTTCCCTGAGTAAGGCCTGCAGGACCGAGGCTGCTGTGATGGAGGATGATTGGGAAGGTAATAACTACAGCTGGTGCTTTTAGAGAGGCTGCTTTCCCCGGTTACTGCTCTGTACAAAGCACTAAAGACCTGTGATACCATGGGATGGGTGTTGATCAGGTGTGTGATGTGCACAGCTCACTAGTTTTTGGAAGCACAGAATGAATAAGGAGACTTGCAAAAAAACCCAGATTTGCCCTGGATTCATGTTGGTATTTAGGAGGTATTAAAACCTTACTCATTTTAAGGACTCTCAGGCTTCTCAGTCCTTGTGAATCCATCTGCTGTAGAGTAGCCATCTTGTAAAGATGCCTTCACATGTGGCAGCCACCTTCCTGGTTCATTAATGGGGCTTAATCATGGACTGCAGCAGAAAAGTCTAGGCTCCAGCTGACGAAAGCAGTAGCAGGATTAGGTTGTTATTCTGTAGTAGTTCAGCACTAGAGGGGGATGTAGCATGTGCTTTCCAGCACATTTCATATGTGCATGCAACAATATTTTACAGCAGTATTTATGAGGAGGCTGGTTTTTTAATTGCCGACATGAAGATTTTTCTCTTGCAGGGGTGATTTTCTTGCATAGGATGAAAATCAGAGAGGCTGCTATTTTCCAAGCCTTAAAAGACTGTGCTCGTAGCCAATGAAGTTATGTTTAACGTGTCTTGGATATTGGCGCCTCAGAACTTAAGGTGATTCCCGGGTCTTTTTTTTTTGGGTCTGACGTGAGCAAATAGAGGCTGCGCTTTAGCTCGGCTGTAGCTCTTGGCTAGGCTGCTGGCTGGAAGGGTCAGAGCTCTGCCCTTCTTGCTGATGGGACACTTGGTGTGCTGTGCCGGAGGGCTGCAGCCCGACTCGGGTAGTGAGTCCTGCAAGCGGCCGAACGAAGGCGCAAAGCCAAATCCACCCGACTCCGCTTGCTCGGGGAGCTGCTCGCTTCTGCTCTCAGCAAAAATGGCTCTTTGACTTCACAGGCATCCCAGTAACACAAACCAGTTGTCCACCTCGCGCACGAGCAAAACACGTTGCAAAAAATGCTGCTGCCTCACGGAGGTTTTGCAAATGCTGGCCAAATTCCTGTCCTCTTCTCTCGTTTTCCTCCTCATCTCCAGCGAGCAGTTCTCACTCCGTGTTTTACTCCACTGCGCAGGTGCGTGTCAGTGTGGGAAGGTGACCCCCTAGCCTGTTAGCCCAGGGAATTTCTGCCGGTGCATTTGGGTATGGTATCCTGGGAGAAGAGCAGGCTGGCTGGTGTATGCCATGTGTACGCACAAACACAGCTGTAGCAGAAGGTGGGAATGCCGCTTGCTGAAGAAAGCCCATATTGAGGCCAGCGGGTACAGGCTCTCGCAGAGCCGAATTTTGCCAGTTTGCTGTCTCTATGGGAGACCTTCGGTGCGCAGCCCCGTGCCCTCCTCTTACCCCAGACATCACACGGGGATGCGGTTCCCACCTCGCACTGAGGGCAACGTCAGCTAGCCAGAAAAGATGTCCCCATTCACATTTCCACATAGAAACTTTTCTTCCCCTACTTTTAGTGCCTGTAATTACCTCTTTACTCCAGTGCCAGCAATATTCCATCAGGCATCGTTATTAACAGAGAGAAAAGAGAAGGGGAGGGAGGGAGGGAGAGAGAGAGCCACAAAACTTAATTTAATCGCAGCACCCCATGCTCAATTTAACAGACACAACAGCTCAGAATGGGGTCCCTGTGCAACGGGAGGGCAGGCAGTGGAGCGTCCCTGGAAAGAATTAATTGTGGATGACAATGTGTAAACAGTGCAGATGAATAGGGCACGCAGGTGTGAGGCACCGGGGCCATCCCGGGGACTTTTTCACACGAATTTCAGCTCCTTCACTGCTGACCTGCTCCCGAAAACGTGATTAGTGTCGGCGTTGGGAAACCATTCAGGGTGTCAGGATTTGGCACATATTAACTAGCCCTGGGGGAGAGGGGAGGGAGCGCATGGGGGCTATGAAAGGAGGAAGTCTGGCGGACAAGGGGATTGTTAAAAGGCCAGAAAATCCTCATTGCTCTGAGGTGCCCTTGCTGCTTGGAGGAAAATGGAAGGGAGTCGAAGCAGAATAGAACTCTGAGGCATCCTAGCCCTAACTGAGCTATGTGGAAAACAAGGCATTGCATCGTCGAATATTTTTCTCTGGGTGTCCATCACAAATATTGATGATGTTTATATTACTGACTTCTTCTTGGCTTTGGCTTTCACGGTTCTAGACACTTCAGCTCAAGAGATAAACAGTCAAAACAAGCAGGAAAATTAATGACACAGCAGCACCGAGAACAGGAAATATCTCCTGGGTAACATATGGATGTTATTCAGTGTGCAAAAGTCCCCCTTCCTCAATATGTACTCTATATGTAAGGTGATACATACAGACAGGGGGGTGTATAATGGGCCCAATTTACCAAGCACAAGGCTAGATGCTCTTAAATTATGTTCATGTTCCCTGTACCAGCCTGGCCTTCTGCATCCAAACGAAGGATTTAAGTGCAGAGACCAGACGAGGTTACTGATCTTTTTTCCCCAACTTGGGAGAATGACGCGAGGGGAAGGCCAGAACTTGATGAGGACTACTGTGAATACCAGTGCCTCTGCTGGACTCTGTTAGGATCTTTCTCCCTTGCTGGGAACCCTTTCCCTGCCTGTCTCATGGCTTGGGCAGAATGGCAGGGGTGCTGTGCAAACACCTGCTGAGATTCCCAGCTTTGCACTCCTTAGATCGCTGCAGTCCAAAGGCTTGGGCCCCATGTAATATAAAAGTAATAAAAGTTATTCTATGTGCAAGCACACCTGTGGGTGTGAAGGTGAGGCTGGTTTGGCAGCACAGACAGCTATGCGGGAGGGAGGGTGGACCAGCCCCTGGCTAGGCTGTTTCGGCTTGGACAGATGAAGTAGCTGGTGAGGAGGGGGCATGAAATATCAGCACAGAAACCATGAAGGCCAGTATATCCAGTAGAAATCTCACCTCAAATTCAGAGTTGAACTCGGCTAATCACTGTTGGAAAACTAGCTTCTTATTTTACTCAGTAAACTACACATGAGTGACAGACTAGTTCAGCACCCTGTTGAGAAAAGTCTGGTGGTGGCTATCGCTGCCTTCAAGGGGTGTTGTGGGGCTGAGGTCACACGAGGAATTACCGCTCTCGGGCAGTGGAAGTTCTGCCTTTGTTTCTGATTGTGGCAATTGTAGATGATTTTTCTGGTAAGTCACAGCAATAGCTATGTGAGAGCTATGAGCTACTTATGGAGAAGGTACTCCATAAGTACTAATGCAACCTGCAATGCCTGTATACTCAGCTAAATTGTTGGTAGAAGACCAAAATCTATTTGCTGTTAAACCCAGTGATATCTAGCTTCATAAGAAGCAAGAAAAAATGACACAGGCTTTATCCAGTTTACATCTGGGGGAGTCCAATCCTGCAGCTCTTGAGATAGGACCCTCCATGACTAACAAGCTTCCCAAAAGCTGGACACCCAGCTGAAGCCATTCATCTTGATTCCCTCTGGGACTCCAGAGGGTGCAGCACTTTGCTTATCTGACATGCCCTCGGTGAGGACCAACGACAGTTGTTGCATTGCAACCTGCTTAACTGACTGTTCGTTCCAAAAATGATGATCAGCGCTACTATTATTTCTTCCCCTCCCATTAACTGCTCCTGCCTCCCCGCACCGAGATACCTGCCCTCTCAGAGCACAGCTATCCTTGTGAAAGCTGATGCTGAAAGGACTTTCTTCCCATGAACTGTGCCTGGTGGTTCTTTTAAAAGCCATCAGAGATAAGTTAATTCTGTAATGCCTGTTCTCAGCAAGGTGAATGTGATGTTTTTGAGAAGAGTGAATTAGCCTTGCTGCCCAGACAAATTCCAAGATAATGGCTTTCTGCAGTTTTCAGGAAAGGGTGTTGCATTTGCTGCAAAATGGGCATCCCCCACAGTCCTGAGTTCCATGCAGTGGTGCCTGTGTTTGACCAACCACTGCTCATGCTTTTAAAGACGTTTTTTTGGTTGGGGTTTTTTTTTATTTGTTTGTTTTTGTTTTCCCCATCATTTGCATGTTATTTTGAAAGGTATTTTCTCATTTTTCCAATTCTACTTTTCATTGAGGAAGAGTAATGTGCTAGAAATCTCACCAGTTGGACAGCTGGTAATTTACCCACTGGAAGGGAGAGGGCTGCTGGACCCAGGGAGGAGATCCTGGGGAGGATCCCCAGACACCTGACCTCGGGACTACTGCAGGCAATGAAGGACTGTCTCCAGGCAGGCTCTGTGTATCCTATAGTATGAGCCAACTAGACTCTAACTAATACAAAGGCTGGTGTCTCAGGCTGTAATACTTTATCAGCTAGAGGACCCAACAAATGTTCTTCATTTGTACTTATGGTTGGATCTCTGGATCTTCACTTGCACTACATTTAAGGTTCTACCATCTATCCACACCCCTGCCATAACTCCCATGGGAAGCTTTCCTTGGGGCCACCCCATCATGACAGTGCTGAGGCCCTAAGGCACTCTGGTTCAGAGCTGTCTGGATAGCAGGACTGTGCTGGTTTGTTCCCGGACCTTGGTCCTAGCTACCAGCATCAGCTCTGATGATGTTTGCCAGCTGAGGACTGAGCTAAAATGCTGATTTTTTTCATCACTTCCTACTTTTTTTGGGTGCAAGATCTTGCTTTACAACCACTAGCTGCTATAGAACCAAGGAAGGCTATGCTGAGTTGCTTTAGTTCAAGAGTGGAGGGGATGGGACTAATGAATGGTCAGTAATTTGCAGGCAGTGAAAAGGGGACAGCTGAAGAAAGTGAGGATTTAGCTCCACAATCAGTTGAGTTAAACTTAAGACCATAGCTCTACCTTGAATTTTTACAGAATTCTGATTCCACTCTAAACTGATATTGCATATGAAATATGCTCCTGTGGTGACAAATTACCCATTCTTGTAGGGTCTCCAATAAATGTAGATGTCCTCAGGCTTGCTGAGAAATCTCCGCAAGGAGGGACTCTGGGAAGTTTAGAAGTCATACATGGATGTACCTCTTCTCCAGGCAGTTCCACTGCTGTCTGTGGTACCCAGCATGGGATCACAGCCTGGCAAGGTGGTGGTGAAGGGGCTGGGTTGCTGGGCACTGTGACTTTTGCAAAGGTACTGATCAAGTTGTGGTGCAGGTGGGAAGATCTGCTGCCCTCTCAGGCTGCAGAAACCCTTGTATACAAGCTTGTTGTGGCTGTGCATTGAGTGAAGGTTTTACCTACAAAAACCTGAACAGTTCATATCAGAATTCCCAATGGTATTCCTAAGTTACTGTGCAGTTCATGTTGCTCTTCTTCTCACTGCTTTTTCCTAACAACATCTGCCCTTTTCAAGCCTATCAGCTTGTTGACTGAGCCTAGGCCCATGTGCATCCTGAGCCATGTCTTCAGATCTGTCCCACACCAGGGGAAGAGCTCTGCTCTGGAAGCAGATGTAACTGAGAACAAAATTGCCTCAATTTCCTCTTGCATGTGAGAAGGGAGCTTGATATGACAAAAGAAGAAACCTACCTTTCCCCTAAACCAAGGCAACAATATTCAAAAATCTCTGTAACAGTGAGGAAAAAAACCTCCTGGGGTGGCCAAAGGGGATGTTGCTTACAATTAAATAAAAAGGCAACTGGATAAGTAGTTCAAATTGTGGAGAATTGCTCATAGTGGTTCCCTCTGACAGCTGTACTAAAGGTCTCCAGCTTTCTCTTGCTTTCTCACAAACACTTCTGCAGTGGATATTGGTTATGGTATCTGATGAATTTGATGATATACTGACTCTGGCTTTGCACATGTTTCTGTTCTGTAAGAGGGCATTCAGCAAAATACTTGGCTTCTTTCAGCCCCCTGCCAGTGTCTTGGCAACATTGGAGTTTTCCAAAGTACTCTCAGATACAGCATCCGAGTAACTTATTTTCCTTGTAGTGAAGCTGGAGGAGAAAATGCTGCCTTCAGAAGAAGTTACAGCAGAGAGCAAGGAAACAGGAGCTCTGGAGTGAGAGAGAGCAGCCTGCCCTAGGAAAGAAGAGCTGAAGCTTGGGGTGCAGAGGGTTACTGGCTTCCCTACACAACGTCCAAGTTAGGACAAAGTCTGGACCTGCCAGGGGAAGGAGACCTGGGAATGTGGAGGAAAGGCTGTGGGAGGAAATTCACTGCTCAATATTCAGGCCAAGGAGAGATATCTCACAGCGTAGTCTCTAGGGGGTCATTCGTCACTGTAGCTTAGCTGGTCTGCTCACAAGTTGTGCTGGTCTGGCTGCAGAACAGAAATGCATAGGTATGGCAAAAACCAATACTGAGGAATTATAGAAAGCAAAGTTTCTGTTGGTTTATAGGTGATCTGAGGGATAATGAATGAAATGTTGTGGAGCTGAAAGTTAAAATGTATTTCTTGTAAGTTGGAGATGCGTTGGCTAATTCCGGTAAAATAAGACTGTATCAAACCTTCAGCCAAAGCTCAAATTAAGTAAATTCTGAGTAATTAGCTTTTCCTGATATGTTTTTGAAGTATGCATTTATAGCTTCTGCTGGGAGTGCTTGCAGAGCTGCTAAATATCACCTCAGAGACCAGCTCGTTGGATATTTTGTCTTTCCTAATCAGTGCCTGCACTAAGGCAGAGGGGAGGCAATACTGATTTCTCAGTGCAAATTGTTTTTCCGGAAGACATTTTTCTTGGGTATATACCATGATTTTGAAGATAGATGGGGCACTTTCTTTAGTCCCAGAAGTTTATCTGTAATAACTGAACTGAAAACTTAAAAAACAGAAAATCCCTAAATCCTACCTGTTACACAGCGGTGGGCAGTTGCCAGGTTTTGGTTTATTGTCTGGCTCCAGCTGCAGTGATCAAGCATAGGGCCGCTTGACAAATTCCCCCAGACACCCTCAGCCACATGAATTGCATATCTTATTATCAATTTCTATGTTTCTTGACCCCATTTTTTGCCACTCGTGCATCTCCCTCTCTTCTCCTCAATTCAGAGAGGCAACCTGCACCTAACTACATTTTCCTCATTAGTCTTAGTTTTGCCATCTCCATGCCTGAATTTGTTATTTCTGATACTGCTAGCTGGGTTATCTCAGCCTTACGAGCTATTATGGGTATGGTTACCTGGCACACTGGCCTGGTGAAGTCCTATTTCCCAGAGCATCCCCAGTGCGCCACTCCAGCTATCTGTGTGGTTCAGCTGTTGCTCACACACGTCCCTCTTAACCACCTGAGGGATCCAGCCAGCCCTTACAGCACCATCTGTAGCTTTTGCCAGTTTCTCACAATATTCCCTGTCACATCCAGCTTTCCACATGTCACATCCACTCTCACATCCACCAGCTTCCACACCCTTTGCAGGTAGTTCAACCTCAGGCCAGGGCCCAGCTGTCAGCCTGGTGCCTGCAGTACTATCCCTATCCTCACCCTCCAGGCTGCAGCAGTATTATTTCCTTGTTAATGATCCATATGAAGGTTATTAATGTATTAATTTGACAACCTAAATCTAAGTCATTACCTAAAAGTCTTGCCTTGTTGAGGATACGTGATAAGAAAGTCAAGGCAGAGGTCACCTCTGAGCAGTTGTATGTTCAGCTTTCCAGCCAAAACCCATGGCTGTTCAATAACAAAGCAGACTCAAAGAAAGTGGTCATGAAATGTTGGTGGATGTCCTTGCATGTTCCTTGGCAAGTCTACGGTATCACCTCTAGTACCCCGAGGGTGGTGAAACGATTCAGCTTGGTTGTTTCTTTCACACCTTCAAGAATGTGTGAGGTGTCGTTTTGGGTCTGCTAAGCAATGCTGGATGTCTGCCCAAACCAAAGCGCTGGCCGTGGGAACAGTTGAAGGCCTTATAAGAGAGACTTGGGGGAGTGGAGGCGAAAGCAACCAATGGCAAAAGGGGAATGCACTCGTGAGATGCTCCGTGTCTCTCTGCCTCCCCCTGGCACTCCAGTTTTGCATCTCTGCTGGGCCTTGGTGGAACCAGTTCCTCCTGGCCAACCAAGGGCAGGGGGATGTCTTCTCCTCAGGTGTGCTGGGTGAGATGAAGCCACCTGCAGCCGAGCTGCTCGCCCCCAAGGGGGCCATGCTGCTGCCAGGGGACAGAGCTCTGCCGGGGGGTAAAGCCCTGCCCCAGGTGGCTGGGGTGGTTCAGCAGCTCTGCTCTTGCCTCTCCTGCCATCCACCTGCTGAACTCCCACTCTCACCAGCAGCAGCAGACCTCTGCCTGACACTCCGAGGCTCTTTGTGTCCTAGAGGCTACCACACCTGGGGAAAGGTCCTTCAAGACCAGGCTGGTTGGGGCTTTGAGCAACCTGGTCTAGTGGTTGGTGATCCTGCCCATGGCCACAGGGTTGGAAATGGATGATCTTTAAGGTCCTTTCTAACCCAAACCATTCTACGATTCTATGATTTTACAAGACCAGCTCTCATGGATCTTGGGCATTAGCATCACAAAAACTTGTAGGTAAAGGTAAAGACCTTGTTGTAAAGCCACAGGTGTGACAAATGAGTAGGTAACCCACACCTGAGGGGAAGGGGTCTAATTCAGGCTACTGTTTTC
Organism: Numenius arquata; assembly: GCF_964106895.1. Taxonomy (NCBI): domain Eukaryota; kingdom Metazoa; phylum Chordata; class Aves; order Charadriiformes; family Scolopacidae; genus Numenius; species Numenius arquata. The sequence continues at coordinate 46,000,697 of NC_133581.1, read as the reverse complement.
TACCTTGAGAACACAGTGAGACTATCCTGGCTGTGAGTACCCACTGGATTTGTATCCATCCATAGGCAACAAATGGATTGCAACAGCATCACTGGTTAATCTCCATGTTGCAGCTTAAACTTCTGCTCGTTTAGGCCTACAACATATGAGCTTTTGGGCACAAATCATCTGTTTGTTCTCTGTTTGCATGGCAAGATCTTGGTCTATGATTATTTCCCCAATGTGTTGGACTACTGTGTATCCTAAGTAAGAATAATATAATTTACATCATCTTCTTAAAAAAAGCCAGAGAATTGGGATTTTATTTTTTGAGAAGCAGACGATGTTTAGAGAGAAAGAGACACTGAAATATCTGAAAACACCTATTAACAGAAATACACAGAAACCTCTGTTTAACCACACCAAAGAGACCCGTTCTCTCTGTATTTTGGGCACCTTTGTCTTCTTTTTCACATATGAAAGGTGAAGTATTTGGCTTGTTCCCAACTGAGATTGCACACCCAGGATTTAACTCAGTTGTGCAGACAGCTTTACCTGCTTTGCCAACAAAGGCACCGGTGAGGTGAGCAGCCTTGGCCAGTGCTAATGCTTGGCCTCAAAAATTTTAGTGGTTAGTTGTTGGTGGCCACACTTTGCGATGGTTGCAGAAAGTTTGGCTGAAAGTGTTTTCTGAAAAATGCACGAGGATCAGTCCTCTGACAGTATATACATACGTGCTGCTCTCTTCTGCTCTACCAACTAGCTTAGCTTACTGAAGAATCAACTTTTTCTTCAATGCATGGTGCCTGACGGTGTACCTCCATCTTTGGGTCATGTTCAGGAGACGTTACTACTGCAGACAATTAGAGATGACATTTTACAGTGGGCCCACTGGCTTACGCAGGTATTCCAGGGCCAGACCAAGAGACCAGCGCCAGCATCTGACTCGGTACTGCCAGACTTGAGACAGGCCCACAGGTACCCCTACCAGTGATGCCCTATCTGTATTTTGGAGACCAGAGAGACTTCTGGGCTGATTCAGCCATCAGAGTGTCACCCCAACGTTAGTAAAAAGGGATGTGTCACACACGTAAGTAGGGAATGGCTGTTTCTTGCTGCTCATGGTGGAGAGCAGCAAGGAACTGCTATACCAGGGACTGGCATGTGAACAAACTGTTTCTGTAGCTCAAAGGTGCAGAGAGGTCTGTGTTCAAATATAATGCCTGACCAAAAGCTCATTTTAGCAAATGGAGAGCACTTGGAAAGCTTTCTTCCAGACCTGGAGCAAAAAAGCTGGTGCTCTGGCGAGGACCTGCATGGCCCAGAGTCAATGGAGGCTCTTCAAAGGAGAGGGACAGGTCCTGTGCCACCCATCAGTCCCTGCATCCACATGGTTGTCGTCACCATAACCTACTTGCCTTTTCTGCAACAAGGAACTAAATGGAAGGTAAACCCCTGACTCTGCTGGAGTGGCACGGCAGTGTATTCCTCTGGCAACCCTGGAGCATTTCTCCACACTTTCACGGACTGTGTGGGTCAGGAAGAGGCTGTGTAATGAGCACATTTCAGGAGACCTGCAAGTTCTGAGGAGACCATAGATATGCCCCCAGGAGGTCTTCTCTTTAAGTCAAGTTGCACGTGCTGTGAGGACTCTTGTTTTCTCAGCAGGGTTGAGAGCAGCCTTTGGCAGAGCTGTCATATGCATGGGGCTCTGGCATCCACCTGCAGTGCAGTTAAGGCAGGTCTGCGTATCTGGGAGGCGTTTCCACACACACACCCAGGAGGGGTTCTTGTACACAAATATATATATATATTATGTGTCTGTATTTCTTTGAACTGATGCAGTATCCCACTGAAGCGAATGGGAGGTAGGTAAAGCCTTCTCATGGGAGTACCAATTTGCATGAGCACATCCTTGTTTTTGAAGCAGACTACTGTTCTCAGCAAAGCGCAGGCTTTTTCCCATCTCCTTTCGTGTCTTTCAGTATGAAAACACTGCATACGCTTTGCCTCTCTGAAGTCTTCCCTTGAGACGCAGGAAACTCCCCTCTGTCAGTGTGTCTCACAGCCTCCGCACCTGAGGAAGAAAACGGCAAGCAGTGGGGACTGATGGTGCTCAGCACTCCGCTGGGAAGTCTTCTGGATCAGCCCCATAAGCCCTGGTCTCTCTTCCTGCTCCCCGCTTCATCCCCAGTGTGTATTACACTTGCCCCAGCTTTGCAGAGATAATTTGCACTCTCCTAGTTCATTAGCTGCTACCCCCTCCTGTCTGTGGGCAAAAAAAAGCCCTTACTGTTCAAAAGAACACATGCAGCAATCATTAATGCTGACCCTAATTGTGCCAATTCAAACCACTCAATAGCTCTAATTAAAACCTCTCTTGTGCAGGGCACTGAACAGTAACAAAACTGTCACCCCGAACAATCAAATCATGGAGCTAAGATTTTTTTTTTTTCCCCTGTTGTGTTCAAATGTTGTTGCTGCTGTCGGAAGGGTCATCTGAAGGGATTAAGTATGGGGCTTTTGTAGGCTGCAAAGCAGGAGGGGGGGGGAGAATATCTAAACCCAAGCAATATCTTTTGGTCACAGTTTGAAATCAGAAGACCCCAACTCTTTTTCAGGTCTCCTTTCATCCACTTTACCCACCCCCATGCAGCAAGCAACACCTGCAAAGTAGACAGGCTCTTGGTTATGAGACACATGGACACCACAAGTCAACTTAAACATCTGCAAAGGAGGGGGCGAGGGGGAAACCCAGGCGTTCCTATCGCTACAACCTTGTTTCTCAGGGTCCCTGACTACACTTTCCTGTGCGCCATAAATAACTCTGCAATTACATTAATTGGTTGCATATTTGTTGACACAGGGGTGGACAAGGGTAGGTTATGGTGGGAGGATTTTTGCTTTCAGTGCAATTTTATACTACTTTCTTCAGATGTCCCTTAATCCCCACTCTCCCCTCCCCCGTTATTTTGGATTCGCGTGTCTTCCAGAATAACTTTATAAGCCTGTGGGTGGGAGGGGGGGGGGAGAATGCGTTAAAATGCATTTGATGGCACCCCTGCACACACATCTGTTCTGCCGTGTTTCCCTAGCAGAGTCTATCAATCAAAAGAAAAAGGTTGATATGTATCACAGTGGGATATTTCAAAAAGCTGGTTGCAGGCGATTTTGTGCTGGAAGGTTTCTTTCTGCACCAAGTTTCTGACAGGGGTCAGAAGAAGGAAGCGGTACGCGTGTACACCTATATTTTTTGGTACATTTGGCATTTTTTTTAAGAAGGTAGCGAAATTAATAGAGCAATAGCATTAACTACTGAAATTCCAGTTTTGTTATCTTTTTCTCTGTTTACTGTCAAATGTGTTCTGGAAGCCCAAACCTGGGATCAAATGTAAGAGCCTGAAAATCCTGCAAGCACTTTTGCATCTGTGGTTCTAGTTTAGATCATTACAGATGCCTAGCTATGATATGTGGCTCTGGGTTCAAACCACCACCTCAGAGTATTTGGTTCGGGGCACTTGAGCGAGTCTGTCCTTCCAGTGTCTCCTCGGACTTGCATTCTTTTGCTAGCAGCAACCAGAGCCCCAGTAAGAAAGTTCACGACGTGTTGCGTTTCATCCTTCCTTCCCCCTTTCATCTCTCCTGAGCTGCTGTCCCAGCTGAGGGCTGGGCAGTAGGATGATACCCGTCGAGCCCTGGCAGTCTGCCTCTTCAAACACCCTGAGCGCTTTCTGTTAGAAACCACCTTCGTTGTTTCTTGTTCCGACGGCAGGGCTGTGCCGTGCGCCGTCACAGCGTTGCCTTGTCTCAGCAGTGAAGCCGTTGCATTTAGCGACGGGTAAAATAGCCCACATTTAGAGTAGGGCTTGACTCAGCCTTTAAGTATTTAGCCCTGGTTAGCGACTAAGCACAAAATCTCGATGTATAAACATATAAACACACATTCTTTATGTATAGGAGCAACGGGACAAAACTTAAGAATGTTTTTAAAACACTTTGGGGTAAACAGTCTCTTTTTTGTGCAAAATCATTGTAAAGTTGGCCATCTGGGCACAGACGTTCAGGGTAATGTTGATTTTCACCAGTTTGCCTCAGACCCTGCCAATCCTAGCCCAGGGGCCAGCAGAAGGGCCCTGCTCTTTTCCAAAAGCGGGGGTGCTGCACTGCGATGTGTGACGGTGCTGAGCTGCTCCTGTCTTTGTGTCACCACCGAGCTGTACCACAACGCTCTCTAGTTTTCGATGGTAACGTGCTCTTACAATGGGATGAGAAGGAATAGGTGACACTAGCGCTTCAAATTCAAACCAGCGCTTTTCAGAGCAAGGTCCCTTCAGCAGCAGAATTAGAGAGAAGAAACCAGAGCTCTTTGACGGTGTTACTGTCTGCCGGGGACTGTGGGAGATCACACAACACTCACATGAGGCTCTTATACTTCTTGACATTTGCTCAAGAGGGGGAAATAAGGCACAGAGAGGTTTTTTGACCGGCTCCAGGTCCTTTTAGAAAGCCAACAGCCAAGCTGAGAACAAACTCTGGGACCCCCAGTACCATCTCTAGCCTCTGGAAAGCACCACTTCCTTTTCTGAGCTGCTTCTTGCCTGTCTTCATACAGGAAGCTCTCCCTTTCTGTTGATCTGTGAGCTGAAGGTAGGGGATTTCTGTAAAATACATTCCGGTGTAGATTCCCATCGCTTTCTGTATGGATCTCCCACGGTCTCCATCTGCCCTTCCGTCCTCATTCCTTGCCCCCATTTTCTAGGCAGCGATGCTGGAGCCTATCCTCTTGACTAAGCTGTTGCACGTTAATTTTCAACAGGCCCCTATTGCTCTTGCACCTTGTGTGTGGTCTTTGAACGTTATGTGGCTCGGCAGCTGGGAATAGTGAGTGGGTGGGCAATTTAAAACAGAAAAGACTCTGTATCAGCACAGGGCTGAGGTTTGAACTCTGCTCAGCTTTGGATACACGTAGCTGGTTCTCAGGGCTGTGATTTAAGTGCAGTTTTGCTGGTGTCAGTGTGAAGCCTAAATCAGTGCTAAGAAACTGGTAGAGAAGAAAAAATAAACTTTGCCTGTCCGATAACGAGTGTTACTCCTGGCCCTGATGAAAAACTGCAGGATCAAGGCATCTTAGAATTTGTACCCTGCTCTTCTGTCACCATTTTTGCTCCCCAACTCAGAAGACAAAGAGTGTCTCACATGATGCCAGGGTTCTTTACTCGACATTTCTGAGTTGCTTTCATGCCATTTAGGGGACAATTCTGATTCCGAGTTTCCTGAGGATAAGGACTGCTGATGTACGGAGGCAGATGAGGGGGAGTGCCAACCTGTGACACAAAATACTTTATTCCGTTCATTTGAGCATCTCTCTGAGACAAGGTAAATGTGCTCAAGCAACAAAAAATAATCCCAATGGCATGGCTTGTTGAGCTCACAGGGCCTGATCCTCAGCTGCTTCCTCCTCCTTTTTGCTGTCGTCTCTGCTGGTGGAGGATCACATGAAGAGGAGGTCAGGTAAGAGACCCTGCCTTCCATGTGCCCTGGCATGATCCCCCCAACACATACACTTCTTTTGCACTTTCTATGGTGAGCCCAATCCACATGGGCAAAGAGTGCTCACATATCGGAGATTCACCACCTGCTCCCCCTGGCATTTGCAGCCCAGAGTACCAAGTCCTCAAAATTTCAGTGCGGAGGTATTTCTTTCCCCACCCACTTTCCATCTATCCCACCCAGGTAGACAGGATGAGCAGAAAGAATCCTTGCCTTGATAAGATTGATAAATGAGGTTGGAACAGAACTCCTCTCTTCTGGAGTCCATATGGAGTCCAACCCAACTTCAATCTCATAGCTGATTTATGAAAAAAAAAAAAAAAAAATTGGCAAGTCCCTAAGTACTTTTAAAGATTCTAAAGGTTAAAGATATGGTCGACTGGCATTCTTTTTAGAGCCTGGAGTGATATTATATTTACTTCGGAAAATTGAAAAAAGTGCACAATGAACGTTAGATATCTGTTAGATAGATTATTGGAAGAGTCATTTAATTTTCCAGTGCCACATAAATACCCATCATTCACCACCACTGCATTGGGCCTCATAGTGATTCTCAACATTATATTCTGGGATTTGCAAGACATAAGTAAGAGTAAAAAGGCAAAAGAGGAGAATATCCCCATTTTCAAGGAGCCGGCAGTTTACAGACTAACATCAGCCAGATCATTGTAGAGGTTCATCCTTAGAAATAGGTATGTACTTCAGCACCATGAAAAAACATACTGAAGCTCAAGTGGGCTTCACTGGCTCTTTGCTACATCTTGCACTTCACTGCTTTCCTTTTTTGGGTTTTGTTTTGCTCTCCTAATAATACTGGTGTATGGCCAATAGGCTCTTCCTGTGGTGGAATAACATAAGGGCATGAAGGTATGGCTGAGAAGTAGGACCAGGTAGACAAGCACTAGTGAGAGGTGAGGCTTTGGCAGTGATGGGGAGCTAACCAGAACTACTAGCAACTGCTTTGGGAAACCAAAGAAGTGGAGCCAGGACCCACACAGTTTAATATACTTTCTAGACAAAAGCTCTGCACAGAATTACTATATGAAGTATAATGAATGAAGTGGCGGATTATAGATGGATTTAACGGAAAAAGACTTGCAATCCTGTCATATTTTTAACAAAGCTTTTTGTTCAAGTATAAGTGAACATTCTGCAATGAGCTTCCAGGATGAAAAGCCTAATAGGACACTTACTATTACTAACAGGGTTTCATTCAGGCACATATATAATTAGCTTTCATAAGAAGCTGAGACTCCTTTTTGTTGACATAATTCAGCAAGTACACCCCAAGACATGCTAATAGCAATGTGTCTCTACATCTCAACAAGTGTGAATACTTTGCCCACAGCAGCAACTGTGCTGACGGGGATGACACTGTAAAGTTGCCGTATGTTGTGATGTGAATCCTTTCAAACCCAAGGACTTTTGATTTCCAGCCTTGTAATCACTGAGTCAAATTTATTCCTCCCCACTACCCCCATAATTAACCCGTGTCTGGGAATCTGGGGAAACTGTTTTCTACCTCATTTTAGGGTGACTGCACAGACTCTCTCATCCTGTGGTTGCTATTCCAACCTGCAGAGGGTCATGAGTGTGCTCAACTGTGGCTATTCAGTCTTATTCTGGGCTTCCCTGAACTTGCCTTTGGATGGAGATTTGGGGTTGTCATCATAGCTCTTCCAACTGCTGCAGGTTTTCAGCATTGAAGGCCAAGCAGCAACGGGTAATTCTCTGATTATAATTATTCAAATGATTCAATAGGCACAATGTTCAAAAAAATAGCTCTAAATTCTGCATCGGTACAACCTAAACCAATCAATCAATCTCACAGCAAATCCCCCATATTCTTCTTTACTCCCTTTGTGACAAAAAACGAACTAAATCTAGACCTGCTGCAGGAGTGATTGTAGCATCCACTGACTTAAAAAAGAACCGCTATCATTAGTTTTGTCCCTAAAAACAATTAGCTCATATTTGAGGCAGCCGATTATTCTTTATTGAAAATGTGAGTAAGCTTTACTGCTAAACGTGTCCAAGAGGGGATACATTTCCTGATGGAAGCTGTGGCAGTTCTGTTGTGGGTGCCAATACTGTTTGAAAGAGGATAGCAATCTTCTGAAACTTGTCTGAGGACAAGACAAGTAGATGCAGAGGCAAATAATCAAAGCAATCAAACAGTTCTCACTGAACAGCTGTCAAGACCACCAATATATATGGCCTGTGCCATGGGTTTGCGGTGGTGCGTGTGATACGCATACACCATAGCAACAAGATATTAATCACCAACACACAGGCACATGTTGGGGTAAGTCTTCAGAGGTGCAAGTTGTAGGCTGTATCTGGTACACACAACAAGCCCCAACGGTACCAGTGCTACCTCCAGCAGCATTGCATAGTTGACTTCATTATGGCTGGGCTTACATCTTCTATGGAAGGATCCGAACGTTGGGTCTCGCGTACAAATGCCAGGATGTGAAGAACGACTTCTCTTCTAGATCCATGCCCCTCTCTCTTTGTAGTTTTCAGTTAAACACCCTGGGCAAGTTCTTTGCTGGTGAGACACCACTGACTGAAGTGGCACCAGGCCAGCACAGCATTTGGCACTGCATCCTCAGAGTGATGTCAGGGATTTTCGGAAGAGCTCAACTGAGAAGGTTAGACACCCAATTCCTCTTACGTTTAGACACTAGCCTCCTCTCGGCTTATCAGCATCTCTGCAATGCCACTGATGGCCAAGGCAGGCACTTCCCACCAGTAAAGTGCACCTATACCAACCAAAGTACCAGGCCCAGCATACTGAAGAGTTAGGCACGTGTTTTCAGTGGTGAAGGTGATTCACCACTGGAACAAAGACACCTATTCTCTCTCTTGCTGGTTTCTTTAAACTGCGGCTGGGTGTCTTCCATCTGCCTGGATGGTACTTTGCTCAGGTTTTTGGGCTCAGAACAGCTCAGTGGAATTTAATAGTTGTGATACATAGGCCAGTCTATGGAGTCTTTTCTGGCCCACTTATTGCACCAAGGCAGTTACTATTTGCAAAAGAAACATACGTCCCTACAGAGAAAACCTGGCCATGGGAATCTTGGTCAAGGCTGGAAGTACATGCTGCAAGATTATGAATAGCTTTGTCCATAAAGAGGTCAAAGTGCTCGTTTACTGGGAATTTCTGACCCCTCTGTGGAACTTTCACGTGATGTTAAGATGCTGTTGGTGTCAGGGTCTCATAGGCATTGGGGGATAGCCTTTTAGTGTCAGTGGCATTCTCTGTTAGGGAATAGAAAAACAATCTTTTCTTCATGGGGGTAATGAGCATTTATGTAGCAGAGATACAGCTGGTATTCATGGGTTTGTCTGTGGAAAATACACCAAAGACAGACATTCATGTTTAAAGTGCAAGCGATAAGGAACACATGAAGGCATCACACAAAGTAGGTCAGATGCGAAAAAACTCCCTATGAAATTGGAGAGGGGAATGTAGGCAAGCGGGATATTGTTATCTGGACTGGAATTTAATCAAGACTAAACTATGAGGTGATGTGGTACTTCAGTGGTGGGATCACTGCCTCAACAAAACTGTACTAGATTCTGCCTGTCTTTTCACAGATGTCAGGTGTGCACTCATATAACTTGTCCAACCTCAGCTGAGCCTGATGTACACAAGGACACTCATATTCAGATTTCCCAGCTCTTCCCCTTCTCTTCCCCTCAAGGTATCTCTGCTCATGTCATGTGGAATGGCAGAAGTTCAGGTGTGGATCGGAGAGACTTTGAAATGGAAAATCAGAGGATACCGCAGGCCATATTGAAGAAGAGCTGGCAAAGCTTAGGACCAGGATAGCAGAGTGGTGAGGGTTAGGGCTAAGGTACATCGGTAGGCTGGTATGGTGTGCTGGGTTTGGAGCTCCAGAGAGATCTGCAAGCCAAGAATAATGAATACTGGCAGAACTCCGGGTGAGTAACAAACGGCTTATCCTGCCTAGGCTAGTGACAAAATGTTACGAACTGGCATTTTAAAAATAAATACTTCTTTTTTTTTTTTTTTTTAAAGAAAAAAAAAGATTAAAGCAACCGCTGTAGCTAAACACCCTGTTTTGCTCTGATAAGATGCCAGAATTATATGACTTCTACTGTGTAACAAGGTTCTTCGTGTGGGTGTAGCAGCCCCTCCCCATACCTAGCGGATACACTCTAGGGAATTTTTACAAGTGTGAGTATTGCCTGTTGTAAGGTCACTGAGTAAAGAAAGTTAAATGTTGTGTGAAGAAATCACGTCTTGTGTGTTTCCATAAGAGCACCATGAAACAGCCCCACGAAAAGGTTATTACCATTACTATGTGCACAGCAGTGACCTCCCATGCATATTATTTTGCAAAATGTTGGGCCTCTGCCCTGCCATGCCCACCGTCAAACTCATGCTTGTAATTTAAAAATGAAGGACTCGATGTAAATGCAAGTCAGTCCAGTTCACTAGATACCTCCGTCCCTCAGTCAGCAGGTAGAGGCTTGGCAATGTCCTCTGCCTCCATTGCTTGGGGTCTACAGCTTACTGCCATTCCACTGCCACAGGACTGCTCTCTCCTTAGCTCCTAATTGCACAGACATAGAGTCATAGAATCGTTATGCTTGGAAGAAACCTTTAAGATCATGAAGTCCAACCGTTAACCTAGCACTGCCAAGTTACTGCTAAACCATGTTCCTCTGCACTACATCTACACAGCTTTCAAATACCTCCAAGTGATGGTGACTCAACCACTTCCCTGGGAAGCCTGTTCCAATGCTTGACAACCCTTTCAGTGAAGAATTTTTCCTAATATCCAATCTAAACCTCCCCTGGCGCAACTTGAGGCCATATCCTCTTGTCCTATTGCCTGTGACTTGGGAAAAGAGACCGACCCGCAGCTTGCTACAACCTCCTTTCAGGTACACACTTGCAGAGACTGAGCCCCGCTGGTGGATGAATCTCCATTTTTCCCTACTCCTGCTCCCACTTGCCTGTTGTGTGACACAACACTCACTTTCTACACAGGCTTCCCATTATTGAGTGCCTGGTTATGCTTGGACATACTGGGACTCACAGGCAGCCTGAAAGGTCTTTCTGGCTCAAGATACGTCAAACTTGATCTGGGGATGGTAGGGCCTGTTGTCTCAAGAGATATCAAACTTGATCTGGGGATGGTTTTCCAGGTGCAAGGTATGTATTACCAAAGCCCCCAAGCACATTTCCTCCACAAGGTCTCTTGGCTTTGCTGGGCAATGCAGAGCAACGGGCTGTGGGGCTACAACTTGCAGTTGGGAAAGCAGGGGAAGGCCTTCAGGGAGGGGCAGTCTCTGTGGTTGTGGGCCAGCCATGCTCCGAGTCCTGGTGTGGAGGTAACAGAGGACCTACGATGCTCCTTGAGACACAAACTTGTTTCTGCAGCAGGAACACGGGCAGTGGACCATGAGCTATTTTCCTATGCCAAATTTAGTTGCTCATTGGCCCGACCCGACTGCACGGCTCAGCTGTCACTGCCACCTCCACGACCAGCCCCGGGGCTGGGGCCGCGGATACCCAGCGGGGCTTCGGGGCGGGCGAGCGGCGCAGCCCGGCAGCCCCTCCGGCGAGTGCTGATCGTCTCCCGCAGCCCCGCCGCGACTGCCCCGCACCCCGACAGCCGCTCCAGGTGCCGCAGGCCCGAGGAAGGCGCCCGCCTCCCGCCGGGCAGCACCGCGCCGCCCGGGGCCAACCTGCGCCGCCCGCCTCACGCCCGGCGGCGGGGCGGGGCGGGGCGGAGGGCGCTGCCGCCCCGCCATTGGCTGCGGTCCGCGGCGGCCGCGCTGCGATAGGTGAGCGCCGCAGTCAGTGCCGCCCGGCCCCGCCCCGCCGCGGCTTTATAACGGGCATCCCCATGGCCGAGGCGGGTAACCTGCCGCGGCGGGAGGGGGCAGAGCCGGACCGGGGCACCGCGCGCGCCGCCCGCCAACGGACACGCCGCCGCCGGGCTGAGGGGCGGCCGCCCGGGAGAGCCGCCTCCGGTGGCCGCAGAGCCCCGCCGTCCCGCCGCCGCTGCCCCACCGCCGCCGGCCCCCCCGAGGGAGGATGGTGCCGCGGGCCTGTCGCAGCGCCGGGGCTCGCCCGTTCCTGCTGGCGCTGCTACTGGTGCATCTGCCTCAGGGTCGCGGCCACCGAGCCACGGGGCCCCGGGTAAGTGAGCCGAGCTGCCTTTCCGCCGCTCGCCCCGCCGCGGCAGGTTGCCCGGCCCGCCGCCCCCGCGCCCTGTCAGCGCCGCAGGTGAAGCCCCGGCGGTCGCCGCCGCCGAGCTCCGGCCGCCCCCGGCCCCCGGGCCGGCTCCCCGCGGGCGCGGACCCTCGCCGGGGCCTCCCCGCTCATGAAAAGCCGGGTACCGGGTGAAGGCGCGGAGTGTGTACATCGATATTAACTTGTTGGTATTTATTGCAGAGGGAAAAAAGAAAAAAGTAGGGGGGGGAGGTTGGCAGGCTGTATTTTTATATTGCCTGTCTTGCGTTTAATGTAGCCCCTGTTCCCAGCACATCGCTTTAGGACTTTTCTTTTTTTTTATGTTCCCAAGTAGGGATTAAATGAATCCATGCAATAAAGCTAGATGCCTTCAGCCCAGACTTCTCCCGGTAGGAGTCTAGCTCTGTTTTTTTAATTTGACAATGTTTGACTCTTACTGGCGCTGTTAATTTCAGTTACCAAACTATTACATTGCTCTGGGGGAGAACCCAACATCTTTTCTAAATATGGTCCTCCCAGTGAGCTAACGTTACCACTGCAGCACCACTACGGAGTAGCATGAGAGCTTTTAATTATGAAGCTGCAAAACAGTAGCTGTTCTTCAGCCAATGCTGCAATAAAAGCACAGCTCTGGGTGAGTGGAAAAACTTGATCTCTCTGCAGGCGTGTTGGATGCATTGACCATGTGCATTCTTGACCCATCAGTCTGAAATGCTATGAAATGTAGTACCTAATTAACTTACATCATGGTTAGGCAAGAGCAGGAGTCTTTGGAATCCCTGCTCAGCCAAAGTGTAAAAATAAGGGACTTCAGTGCAATGTTCTAGTTTTTTAATAGAAATGCTGTTTGACAGGATGGCTATTAAATGCTTCTCAGAGCTATGGAAAGCGTACTGGCTGCACTGGTGTCCTTGTGCTCAGCTGTGCTGTGTAGCCTCTTTTATGGCCAGATGTGTAACAGCAATGGTTAGACTGTGGCAGATCAGAACTAGTGTGTGCCATAAATTCTCAGAGACCTGTTTTAAAGGATGTGGAAACATAGAGGTGCTTATGCATGTGTCTGTATTACCCAATATCAAGCATAAACCTCAAAATTGGAGTAGTGCCAAATAAAGAGGAGCTTTGAGATGATAAGTAAGAGTCTGGCTGGATGACTAGGGCCCTTCATCAGTACTGGTATCTAAATGCTTTAATGAAGAGCAACTGAAACGAAGAACAAAATAAAAAAGCCCAATGGGAGTGCATAATTGCACAACGAGCCTGTCTATCAGTTTCCATATATGCCACTTTTATATACTGTACTTTACAAAGCAGTTTAATGGCTCGCTGTGCTGTGTCATCTTTGGAATGGGAGCTACTTCAGAAGAGTGGAAAGCCAAATACAAAGGACTACTGATTTACTTCTTGCTTGAAGTAAGTGAACTGACGTTACTGTTTCTCTGACTTTGCTATTTCTCCCTTCATGACTAAGAGGGAGAATGTCAGCTGTGAGCACCAATGTCTACAGTTCTGTACAAAGGTGTGCTTTAAAGCTTTAACTTGTTACAGTTTTAGCTTATGAACCCTTAAATGGAAGGCTATGAACTTCCAGGACATTTAACTCAGGAAGCCTGTCTTCTCACCCTTCTAAGTGTCATGGTGAAGTGCATGTAAAGGTGGAGAGTTTGGTTTACTCATCTGCAACTATGTTGATCAATATGATAAGCCCCTGAGCTTCATCTTTTCTAGTGATTGGACACTGCCAGTAAAGTTGTCATTAGTATAAAGGTGCCATACTTTAGATTCCAGTGTACACAAGAAAATTCCTTATTAATTTTTTAATGATGATTACCAAATTATACCCATGTTTCTCCTGCTAACTTGTCATCCAGAGCGTATTTTTGTCAGGAGCCCTCCCTGGATGGGTGGTGGTGGTGGGATGTCAGTGTTGTGGTTCTGAAGTCTGATCCTGTAGGTGTTCAGTTGCTAGGTGCGACATTTACACTTTCACATTTTCTTTTCTGTATGGTAAGCACTAGAACAACAATATTTGCAAGCTGAAATGCTTTTAAAGGTGAACAGCATTTTTTTAATCCTACCCAATGAGTTTAAATGAGCAGCAGCTTGAAATCTTTCTCCTGGCATTTCCCTCTTCCTACTGTAGTGCTGCTGCTAAGTTATGCAGCCAGTGCTGTCACTGGGTACATAGGCAGAGGAGTATGGCTTGCTACTGTTTGCAGAAAGTGATGGAAAACTAAGGGTATTGGAGAGAAATAGGTATATCTGCACTCTTGTGCCCATAAGAGACCAAACTTTTGGATGGAGTTAGTTCAAGATGATTACTTGCATACCAAGGTAAATTACAAGTGCAGCTAGTATCTCCTGGCCTGCTGAGGTATTTCTGGCTCTCAAAAGATGTTGTACAAAACTTGGTTTCCTGTTATAGTAAAACTATGAGCAGTGACATGAATCCCTTAGACTTGGGAAGTGTCAATGATCTGTAGGAAACATCCGGCTTTTGTACATATGCTGTGGCCCACTGAGAATTGATAACAAGTGTCCCAAGTTAAGCCCCATAGTAAGCCCCAAGTAGACATCTTGGGTGTCCTAGAAATAACTTCAAAGCTGAAGGCTGTTGTGTCACCTGTTGTGTCACTTGACAGAATCTTGCTGTGTTACAGTATTGTTTGGTTACTTCTACTCTTGTAGGTATGAAGACCACTGTGGAAGCAATCAACTGACTGTACTTGGAAAATGTCTGTCTGAAAGATGTTGCCTTCTAGAAAAAGATAATCAGGCTTTACTTTATATTCATATTGTCTTCCTGTGTACCTCTTTCTCTCTGCTGGCATGAGGTCTGGAGTTGTGTGACAAGCCAGGTCTTGTTGTTTTGCCTCTTTGACCCCAAAGTGATAGAGCTTGACTGGGCTGGCTCTGGCATCACCTACTGTGTGGTGCATTTAAGCAGTACTCTTTCATAGCAAATTACATAGATTGTGCCACTAAGCTCTGTTTTCCCCCATCTGGACAATAAATTGTGACCTTTGTCTTTCTAGTTCAGAAAGATAGATCTATGTAGGCCCCCTGCTTTTTGAGTATAATGCCTGACCATTATGAACTCACTCCATTTATGGCAGAGAACTGTTGGTGGCAGTAATAACAAAAAATAGCACAGAAAAATGGTGGGCATTTGCAGAAGGAGCAGAACATGACTGCAGCAGCTGTCCTAGGAACAGGCTTGAATTTCTGAAAGATTGGGGATCTGTACCCCACAGTGACTGCAGAGGAGTAAGAAATGGGGTGGGAGGGCAGGGCAGTCACTATAATTTTGTTCCTAGTTTCATGGATGGAAATGTGCCATATCCTCTTTGAAAGGCATGCTGGTTGGAGATAGGGGGGACCTTCCAGTTCAGTGCCCTTGCAAAGGGAAGGTACTAGATAGTAAAATTATGAAGATATCTACAGGTTCCAATGCATAAACTGGAGTGCTACAGAGCAATGGGAATTCCCTGCTACAGCTACTAGTCAGAACCTCAAATAAGAACCTTGATAAAAAGTGCTGAAAATGCTCCTGCAGCTTTGCCATTCCCTCTGGAGGAGCAGGTAGCAACACAGACTGTGCCGAGGAGCCTGTGTTCTGCTGTGTGCTCTTACTGCAGCCCTTTCCATAAAGCATGTGTCTACACACGCTCTACTAAAATTAGGGGGACTGTGTTCTCCGTGGTGGGAAGACATTAGAAAAGGATGTATGATAAAAATATTCTATGATAAAAATATAAAGCAGAGGGCTCCATATGAAGGAGATCTGGAACAGAAGAGTGAAACTTAGGCTAGATTTTCAATGACTGAATTTTGTTTCTTGGTTTGAGCTTAAACATCACTCTGCATTGCGAAGGTCTACACTGATAAGTAACAACTGAAGCACTTAATGGTTTAGATTTACTTACTGTTGCAGAGACTCATTTTAATAAAGGAATAAGTACCAAAGGCAAGTCTTTAGAAAAGCATCCCCAAACAAGACAGGTATGTTACTCTATGGCAAATAACTTTTGGTTACAGATACTGTTTTGGTTGGGTGGGAGATATTCTTGCCTAAGTGGAAGTTCTAATTGTATATAGAGCTATACTAATTATTTCTCCTATTTAGACCTTTAATGTTAGTTGAGTTCCTTGATGTGTACAAAAAACCTGATTTGACTTGCTTTTTATCCATTATGCAACTGTGTTGAGGAACAGGATTAATTATTCTGTGAAGAAGTATTGGAACAAGATGTTTTAATACATTAGTATTGGAACAGCAAGTCCTGTCGTAAACAGGAAAATGCTCTAGCATCCAACTTGTGTTATGTAGTCTTAGAGTTGGTGTTTTAACTGCCTGAGCTTCTGAGTTGGCTATGAGAATATTTCACTCATGTTAATGACCTCTGCTGCTAATGAAAGATTTCTGGCCACCAAAAGATTTGATACAGAAAAAGAAACTGTAGCTGGTGGAACACCTGCAATGATAACCTCTTGGACTAGTTTTCAAGTTTCTAGCTCTAGTCATGTGCTAAGGTAATCTTCACTGCCATCAGTGCAGAGCAGATGCTGTCTTGGCTCCTTTCATTTCCAGATGGCCTGAAGCAATTGGTAAGATGACTGTAAACCTCATTTCAGTGGTATAGTAGCTCTGAAATATTTAAACAGCAGTATTAATATCTTAGATGTTCTTATCCTGCCATCTCAAACTAATTGCGACATTACTATGTCAAAAAAAACCCCAAACAAACAAAACCCCATTTGTCTCCTACTTGGCTGCTGAATCTCCAGTTCTTCTGGGGCTGGCACGTCTGACAGTGCAGTTAGGTGTTACACAGTAAACTCTGTGCTCACATTAAAAGCTAAAGATGGAGGAAATACAGGTGAAACTGAAGCTCATCCCTGAAGGCTGCTGTGCTGACTGTCATACTTACTCTCCTGTGTGACAGTGTGGTGGCTTTCTGTCAGAGCCTGCTTCCAGCAGGTCTCTGGTGCTGATGCAATATCCAGGGAGACTTTGTGGCACAGCAGACCTCGAGCCAAGCTTGGTGTGCAGTGGTGGTAGTTTACTGCTCTGTCAGTGAGTGAAATTCTGGCAGAGAAGTGGGTGTTATAACTTGTGACTTGACCTACGAAGCCTACTTCTTTGTTTTGTTACAAGCTTAACTACTGTTGTTGCAGTAGTAGGACTTTAAGCTTCCTATGCTTATTTGTGAGAAGCTCTTCCATTTGTGAAGTTCTTGCCCTTGTGAATTTCTTGCCCCAACGCTGGAGGCTGCCATTGCTGTGGGTGAATTGCTTCTGCACTGGAGCTTTCTGAGCAAGGTGTGAGGTCAGTGTGAGACGTTTTCTTACACAGAGAAATTACCAGGATGTGATGAATGTGATATGCAACTTTCCTTCTTCTGACTGGCTCTCATGAGCAGTAAAGGCTTGTTCAGTATCTTATATGTGAGCCCTGTGAAGCTTTCTGTGGTGGCTTTAATGCCTGTAGGTATGAGGAGGGAGTATTCTGGTACTGAAATCCTTCTTATGATGACTGAGAATGCAACTCTGCCCTCTTTTTTTTTTTTTTTTTTTTTTTCTTGGGAGGCATTGTAGCTATAGGAGAGTAACCATAGGAAAGCATAGCTAGTCACACCAGAGTGTAAAGCTTGCACTCAGGGCAGTGAAAACATCCACCCACCATACAAAGGAGCTCTTTGTGTGTGACCTCATGTTGGCTATCGGCAGCTCTTCAGCCTGAGAGCGCTCAGCTCCCTCAGGATGAGGCCTTAGCTTGAAATCAGGCTCATGGCTCCTGTCCTGGTTGGGTTTTTTTCCTTATCACAGTAGCCTCCTGATGCAACTTAGACACCTGTGGAATGCTGCAGTAACACTGTAGATAGTGTTAGCAGTATTCAGGAACATTAGAGAAGAATTATCTGCTCATCTGTCCTCAACACAGGAAGGACATGGACCTGTTGGAACGGGTCCAGCAGAGGGTCATGAAGATGATCAGAGGGATGGAGCGCCTCTCCTATGAAGACAGGCTGAGAGAGCTGGGATTGTTCAGCCTGGAGAGGAGAAGGCTCCAGGGAGACCTTATAGCAGCCTTCCAATATCTGAAGGGAGCCTATAGGAGAGCCGGAGAGGGACTCTTTGTCAGGAGATGTAGTGACAGGACAAGGGCTAATGGTTTTAAATTGGAAGAGGGGAGATTTAGATTAGATATTAGGAGGAAAGCCTTTACTGTGAGGGTGGTGAGGCACTGGAACAGGTTGCTCAGGGAAGTTGTGGATGCCTCATCCCTGGGAGTGTTTAAGGCCAGGCTGGATGGGGCTTTGAGCAACTGGCTCTAATGGGAGGTGTCCCTACCCATGGCAGGGGGGTTGGAACTCGATCTCTAAGGTCCCTTCCAACTCTAACCATTCTGTGATTTGGTGAGGAAGATATTGCTTTATATAGTGGGTCTGCCCACTCACAAATGCTATTCCTTACAAAATTGAGGAGACAAACGTGGTTGTTAAGCTCCCCTACAAGGATTGCTCTGAGGGAAGCCTGTACTGTCTGAGTAAAAGGCCTACATGCTGGAAGCACAGTCCCTACAGCATGGGGAGGTGTGATGGGACAAACAGAGGCTTTGGCTCATGAAGGGATTCATTCTAGTCTGTGTGACCCTTCCAGGGTAGCCTTAAGACTGGCCGGGGCCTGACTGGATGATGCTAAGGTGCCTGTGGCAGCCTGGAGTAACAGCCTTGGTGGAAGGCTGGCCTGCCAGATGTTTCTCATAACTGGCTTCTCTGGGCAGTTGTTCTTCTGTCCTCCGAGCAGCAGCCTAGAAGCCCCCATAAGCCTCCAACTGTACTGTCAGACTCTTCCCCGGCGGTCTCCCAGCTGTAGCCTGCTTGGGAGGACATGCCTGCATGTTGGGTTTGTGCATTTTTGCCTCCCACTGGCTTGTGGCTGAGCCAGCTGCTTTTGAGGGCCCACTGGCAGGTGTTCTCATTTGGAGTGGCACGTAGGGAAGTGAGTGGTAGGTGTGAAATAAGAGCAAATTTAGACCTTGAGGGGAAGCACCTGTGCCTAGAGATGGGAAAATAGCACCAGTTACTATAGGAACAGAGGCTGCATCATTAAAGGTTGGCTCAGGTTTTTGTCAAGTAGAGTCTGGCAGCAAAGCCTAGACAAGCTACCCACCAGTGCTGCTGGCAGACTCCTCCATGCAGGTGGAGGAAACCATACAGAAACTGGTGTGTGTGGGCAGATAACTTGCTCTGCCATGGGCACCCAGACTCCTCTCCTGGGCTGGAGCTGGAGTTCCGAAGGAGCAACTACTGCCTCTGGATGAATGCATGTGAGCAGGACAGGACTACAGGGGTAAGTTCACAGAGTACCCCATTGCTCACTACTTGAGTACAGACCCAGACCATGTGCCATGGTTCTGTAAACTGGCTTGCCTTGTCCCAAACACCTTGACTTGGAGCAGCTAAGGGGAAAGAAGCAGACTGTCTGCATGCAACATTTTTTCTGTGCAAGGCATAGTCTGAATCTACTGAGACTGGCTCAGTAGGCCACATGGCAGCCCATGTCAGTCTAAAGTTAAACTAGATCCACTGCTGGAAGAGCATTGGCCTAACATAATTTTTCCCTACTCTGAGTCCTATGGCAAAGTGAAGGAAGGCAATTTCACCCTTTTCAGAGTGGAAGACACCTGCTGTTCTGTACCACTGAGGCATTTGATTAAAGCTGGGGTTGAGGGTGTGGTAAAAGTGAGGGCTTTCTCATGGATGAGCTTCTGATAGAAAGAAGCATAGGAAATGGAAAGGAAGGTGTGTAGGAATAAAGAAGGTGGGGAAGTAGGAGAGATTAAATAACTTGCTTTTCTGAGGTTTTTCTTGGCCACTGATCCAGTTAATGGTAGTTGGAATCATATCCAGACGGAAGTGCTGATGCTGAAATAGGGAGGAGAGGTTCCAAACACTTAGTGGGCAGATTCTGTTTCAGAGTTTCTCTTGGCTACCAGTCCTCTGTTACCATTAGCTGGGTCACAGACTAGAAGGAATGTGGAAAATGTTGTCCATCCCTGTTCTCTTCCCTGTTTCATGACTGAGATCAATCCCTTAAATTGCATGGGGAAGCCGTACTCTTCCTTCTGATGAGAAAAGTCCAGTAACTTAGCTGTGATGCATGGAATAGTGCTTGTTCTATATTCTTGTAGAGTTCCAGAATACTGTGGTAAGAACTCTTTGGTTATACAGAGAACCTGGAATACGAGATCAACTGATTGTTAGTAATTCTAATAATTTAGTTACCATTACATTAAGACTGTATTGGATTGTTTTAATTTGCTGGAGTGTCAAACACTATCTTATGTTTTACAGCCACCATGAAACTGGGTAGCCTCATGGCTGCTCCTTTGGCTGCAGAAGCAGTGTGGCTACCTCTGGTATAGAGGGGGAGTGAACCAGGAATCAAATAGATGGGGAAGCATCTTCAGGTGAAAACACCTGGTAAAGGTAGTGGTAACCTTTAATGTACTACAGGGACATATGCCTAGGAAAGGTGTCCAGATGTACACTATCTCTAGATCTTGCTTCTGTGTGTACCAGATACACAGTAGTCTGAAGCAGATAGGATGATAATCTTTTGTTGCAGCATAGATTCCCTTGAGTAGCATGAAGATTAAAGAGCCTACTCTAGCTGGTACATCAAACCATTTCCCTTCCCATTTCTTTGAAGCAGATTTACATGCAGTCTACACTTGGGCTTAAACAAATACTTGGTGGAATGAGGTGCAAGTTAAGAACTAAAAAGCCAGAAGCTTTTAGATGTAATTTCTAAGTGGGGGTTATTAAATGAGTTGGAGTTTGTGGATACTGGCCAGATAAAGGCGTTTGTCTGAGCCAAGTAGCTGCTTCTGATTTGGGTCTAGTTACCATACAGAATGGTGGTAAGTCTTTGTTGGCTTCTGCCTGGAGTTTTGCATTTGGCTTATTCCTGTGGTCTTCAAAGTGAGCAGGCAAGTGTTGCAGAAGTAGATAAGCTGTGTGCGAAAGTAGCTTTTAAAAATATGTATGTATCTGGAGCACTAGAGAATAATCTACTCCAAAATCTAAGGGAAAAGTGAGTTTTAATGTGTGTGTTTCTCAGCCTTAGTGGAAGCAAAATAATTCTAAGGTAGAAGTCCATAAAAGACTGATATGTATAAAATGAACAGGGCCGTTCATGCAGTGAATGCTTCTTTTTCTAGAGATTAATTTCACTTGTTTTCTTTTCTGTGTCTTAATCTAAAAATATGTAAATCTAGAAGAACTTGCTCCAACCTTTTAACTTAATACCAATATCTACCTCCAAGGCTTTGGAATTCTGTCAGGTAAGGGACCTGGTGCAAGGCAGTAATGCAGCACTGCTGCTGTATCTTCCTGCTATTGTAGTAAACTGTAGCCAATTTGATTCTCAGTGCTGTTGCTAGTGGTGGTATTTGCTCTAAATTAGATGCAATGCATCTGAAATATTCCCAAAAATTATGCTAGATGCAGAAATCTATCTTGCTAGAGCTTTAGCTTAGGCTATTTTTAGTGTACATGACATGTGTACAAGTCCACAGGTTTACTTACTAACTTTAAGAGAATGGTGCTTTTGGCTGCTATACCTAACAGCCTCAGGTTATTCTAGAGATGCTGTCCTGCAGCTTTATAGGTAAAATCTGAAGTGATGGCAAAGTAGCTACTGCTTATATGAATAGGTAATACCTAATGGTGGAAGAAGGTATTTCAGGGGCGGCTGGTGGCTATGCTACCTAATGAGTGGCTCATGCTGTCTATAAGGGGCTAAACACTGAAGGAATTTGCTATGAGTTTTTATCAGGGTTGTTACCAGCATTCCTCTGTCAGTGTCTATGGGCTATCTTTCTGTCTTTACTATTACACAGGTACAGCCAGTATTTTTAGAAGCACAAATCATACCCTTAGGTGCATGACTGAAAGTGAAAGCTGTCCTCTATAAGCTTTAGCTTGTTAGGTGCTCTGTAGAGCCAGTGATGTCCTGCATCGAGGTAGGATGTTCTCTCAGTGGCAGTAACTGGTCTTGCACTCACTTTACTTTCCCAGTTTAAGCTTGAACTGTAGAAGGAGTAGTAGCTGCAATTTCTACAGATGTTTACAAAATGGACATAGATGTACTTTGCTGGTGATAGAGTATTAATGATGGTTAATCCCATTGTCTGGAAGTATGGGGGAGTATGTCAGCCCAGATTTTTTTTTTTTGGATGCTCATCTTCAGGAACTTCCATGGAGCTGAGCATTCTCTTCACAGTGAACTCTGAAAGTGCTTTATGCTCCACTTTGGTGGAGCATAATTTTTTTAAAATTGACTCTTATGTTGAGGCAGGCCAGGTGGCTCCAAAGCAGTCTGGATGTTACTGACTGTAACTGTCAAAGACTTAAGTTTTCCAAGGCTGCCAGATTTTGTCTCCTCACTTTCCCTGAAGTAACAAGTGTGTTGGCGGAGAAAAACATATATATTCTGCTGGACTTGAGCTGTCGCCTAAGCTACTGCCCTTCTTAAAATTTAAAGAGTTGTTAAAACCTAACTGCAGGAACTCTCCTGAACTTCACAGCTCATTTATCAGTTATGCACACCCTGAAAATCAGGATTACATTTAAGGTGGCTGATGGAGTTTTACATAACTAGTCAAATTAAACTTCTGCCATGTTATCATTAGTATAGATGTCTCTTGAGGGTGAATAGGATGGGGAGTGGGAAGCAATCAGTGGGAAACTTGGGCTGCTGATGCTCTTCTTGTCTTTGTCCTCAGTTGTCAATGAGACTATTTATCATTCACAATAAATCCTGAAGTTTAGATACCTAAAAGAGTTCCAAACTAGCTGGATTTGGAACAGAAAGATGTTGAGGTTTTTTTTAGCACAAAAAGTGTTTCTTTACCTGAAGCACTTGGCAGCAGTATTGGAACTGAAGCTAGCTGTTGCTCATCAACATACTGCATTGTATGGTTTGCAGATGTCTACTCTGATGTAAAAGCACCCATAGGACAAATCACCTTAAGTCATCTGCTCTGTTTTGTATAATCTGTCAGTGCATAAACAGCTGTAATGTGTAGCTATATTAGCTTTTATCCTAGAGGATGAAGCTATAGTGGTTCATATGTGTGGTTCTTGCGTGAAAGTAACTTAAATAATCAGTCTTGACTTTCAAACTAAGTTTTGTCTGTAGAGTTAAATTCAGAAAATCTCAGTATGTTTTTCTAAAACACTATTTTTTTTGGTGCTGAAATTGGAACTGAGTGGGAAGTAAAAATCTGCTACACTTGAGTAAATTTGAGCATTCTTAAAACCTGCCCCTCATCTCTGGAATTGACCCAGTTGTATGACAAGTACATTTTGAGCCCAAAGATTTGACTCTGATCTAGCTTGAATAGCTGGTGAGTGTCAGAAGCAAACTAAGTTTTTTCTAAGTTTCCTGTTGGAACTCCAAGAATTTACCAAAAAGGGTCCAGGATTTGCTTCTAGTTCTGCTGGCTTGAAGACAAACTAAAAACAAAACTTCCACAATTGCTTCACATAACCCAGGAACTTTTCCCCAGAAGCCCCAGAATAGATGGGAAGAATTCATTAGGAAAATCCGAGGCACTTTGCAAAGAGAAGGATTTGATTTTTAGTTTAGACTTTAAAAACCACAAGCAACACTTGTGCTGTCAAGTGAATGACAGTCCCAAATAGAAAGTCTACATTCAGCTCTCAGCAGGTTTTTCTCTGTAGCAAACAATATTGAGTTCCAAAGGCATATCTATTTTTTTCTCCCCCATGTTAAAAGGTAGGTATCTTATCACAGTAACTGTTCTTCCTGTTAAACTCAATACATTCTTGTGTCCTGTGCAACTCATTACTAGCTCATTACTGCTTTTATTAGTAAAATTTTCACATCTGACCTTCAGTGGGAAGCCTCCACAATGACTGCTTCCAAGTTAACCTGCCCACTGGTAGTGTCTCCTTAAGAATAGCTATAGATGAAAAGCTTCCAACTAGCTTTTTCCTGATGCTGAGACTCTTGTCAAACTCTGCTGCACGCCCTCCAAGGTGTGTGCTCCATGTTTGTGCCTCTCTTCAGGCAGGGCAAGGAGAATGGGAGGACAGTTCTGAACTTGGTAGTTCTTGTTAAACCCTCCCTGAAGCCTTCCTCCTGGCAACAGTGAGTCCAACTTCAGGAATTCATGCTTTTCTTTGGGAATCACTGGGGCAAGTAAATAAAGTTAAACTGCACGTATATTTTCTACCTGACACACTTTCCTTCAGTTTGTTCAGCTTTGATAAACTATTCTTAGGTGTAGAGATGTAACCAGCCTTTCAGTGCAATGATTAAGTGCAGCATGTCAGAGCAAAAGCTAAAGATGACTTTCACTTTTCTTTCCTTGTCTTCACCTTGTGTGAAACCATGGAGAATAGAAAGACTTATATTCAGGAAGTGCCAGAAGGCTGATGGTAGACATGATGAGGTCACCTCAGATTAAGAGGACAAAATAGGGTGTTATCTTTGGCTTGACTCTAGTTAGTATTTATTAGAAAGCAAACCTAGGGATTACCACAAACAACCTAATCCAAGCATGTCAACTCTTTACTGGATGGCAGACTAATGTTCATGCCATTTCCTAAGGCAACCAATTAGGATCAAGTGAGAAGAGATAATCTTGCTAAATCTCATGCCAGTGTTCAGATGGTTAGAGCCATACTTATCTAGAATTGCTTTAGTGGGACTTGCTAGTGGCTTTTGTTTCACTAGCAAATGCTAATGTAAAAATACAAGACTCTCTTGGCATCTGTCTTGTTGTGAAGTGATTGACACCAGTGCTAGGCATTGTTTACACAAAGCATCTGAATGAAGTCACTACTAGATTCAACAAAGTACTAACTGAAGGCAGCATTTATAAATGCTGACACTCCCAAAGCTTGCTTAGTTAATGCCCTGTACTAAACTGCAATCAAGATTTGATGGCTCTGAATAGAGGAAACCTCTTAAAGGCATGGGACAGCGTTTGAGAGAGAATCTCTTTCCCAAAGAGTAGGGAGTAATTTCTTCTCCCTCATTCCCCAGCTCTGCCTTATTTTTGCTGATAAAGCAGTTGCTGGGTTGCAATATCAACTCTCCAACAAGTCTCTTGTCAAACTGCTGTCTGGCTTGTTATTCATCGTGAGCACTTGGCTTGGAGCTCCAGATCCCTGAAGTAAAGGGAAAGCACCAGGAAATTTCCTGTTCCTTTAGGGACAGATGTGCCTCTGTCCTCGGTATTTTGTGGGCAGGAAGCTGATGGTACCCAGTGTTGTCTTGTTATCGGGTAATGATGGTTAGAATGTACAGCTGTCTCTTGGGAATCTTCCTAGATGTATTTATTATAGGGCAACATCTATGTTAAATCTAGTGCTGTATGCAGAGGCTGCTCAGCTTCAGTGGTTTCAGTTGGACCTACTGCTTTCAGACAGTGAGCTTGACTTTGCAGGAAGCTTCTATTTAATTGTGATTTCCCCTTGGGGAGAAGTCTTTGTGGAAACTGAATAAGACTATAAAGTCATCCCACTTTAAAACTGAAATGGCATTGATTCAACAAGCACTACAAGTTAATAAAGAGCCAATTGTGGAGGGATGAGTAAATAACTGGCAAGTGTCTATCTTAGTTGAAGTTTGGAATCCACTCTAATAATTGCAATATAAGCTCTTAGGTGAGAAAAGAAAGACAAAAGGCAGATGTTTCTTTATCAGTCTAAAAGGCCAACAGTTCTCCTAGAAAGACAGGAGAGCTCAGAACCTCTGACTTGGTGTCAGTCGACATGACAAGATTAAACTGAACTGTAATTAATAACTTGCATTCACTTCACTCCCCATTCATTCTCTTGGTTGATTTATTTGCTGGATTATTCATTTTTGCCAGGGAGAGCTTCCTTTCTAGATTTCAAACTATCCTTGTATTTCTTAGCTTGCACTTACGCTACAGTCGCCTCTAACGACAACCAAATGGCATGGGCAGATCTCAGCTGAAGTATGATGATGGTGCCCGGAATCCGTAAACTGGAAAGGTTTCTGCTTTTCTCCTTGCTGGCGTGGTTGGTTGACCTTGCCTAGCTGCCAGACCTCTCCTCATTTCTTCCCCTGCTCCAGCATGGGTCTTTCCCATGGGCTGTGATATTTCGGAAAAAATCTGCTCCACCATGTGTTCTCTATGGGCTGCATCTTCCTTCAAGAAACGTCCAGCTGTTCTGGTGTGGCATCCTCTCCATGGGCTGCAGGGACTTGTTCCACCTCTTCTATGGGCCGAAAGGGAACCTCTGCTCTGGCATCTGGAGCACCTCCTTCTTTGACCTTGTTCCTGTTGCGGCTTCCACCCCGCCATGTGACATTTTACCTTTTCTTAAGGGTGCTTTCAGAGACCTTGCCAACTTGGCTGATGAGCTCACCTTAGGTCTGCAGCGGATATGTTGTGGAACCAGCTGTGTCAAGCACAAGGCAACCCCTGACTTCTCACAGAGGCCACCTCTGCACCATGCTGTTACCAAAACCTTGCCACGTAAACCCAACGGAGCTGGTCAAAGCAGGTCCTACACTGTTAAGTTTACAGGCCGAAGAAGCGATACTGGCCTGGAAATCCTCCAGTAGAGTCAGAAACGATGTGCACGTACTTCTGGAAGAACCACCAACGTGAGGCACAACCAGTTTGACTGACATGTGAATTCCAAGTCAACTGCTTCAGCCCTTCTCAAGGCAGTATGGATGTTTTACAGGGCTTGCATAGGGTTTTGCTGTGAAAGGTGCCGATGCACCTGAACAAACTCAGAGAAGGTGTAGTCTAATACATATTATACTCTCATTGTTCTTTATCTTTTGTTTTTGAGATGTAGCCTCAAATTGGCTGAGCGCTTTCAGGTTCTGTTCCCATCTGAATGCAGATTTCAGTATTGATTGTGCTGGTCTGTTTTTTCCATATGAGTGCTGCTACTGCAGTTCTGTACTGATTGTGAAGAACTGCTTTGCAGGCATATGTGTGACTTAACTGAAAGTGAGTGACTTCCATAGTAAGGGAGGGGGAAGTCTGATCACCTTACTTGAAGTTCTTTGGGGTTCTAGCTTCTACACACTACTGGTGTTTCAGATCATGGGGTACTGATGCAAGTTCTCTGGCAGTGACTTGAGTGGGTGATGGGTGCTTAATCCCACAGGAATTCAAGCACCGAGATGCTATTTACTTCTGTAAGTTCTGACTTCTCAAGGAGCCTCTAAAAATCTTGGCATGGCAGTGCAGGGCTGTCACAGCCAAACCCAGGGATTGGCTTTTCATCTTCCCTTTTTGGAAGGGGAAGAGAACACACAGTTAATAATGGGAAAAAGTGCTATTACTGGTCCTGGTATTGAATAATTCTGAAAGATATTGTAACTCCTGACAAACTTCAACTTGGGAAACCCATAGGAGCACCTGTATAACATCTGGATCTGGTGTTCTGCATCCTTGGGTGTGGACAAGCCCCCATGTTTTGATTCCCTGATGAAAGTGTTTGGCCCTTGTCAGCAAAACGCCTAGCTTAGAGTTATGTCAGTGCTATCTAGTGAGGCATAGGCTCATAATAAAACTTTACACCAGTTTTAATTTGTGAGCAATTCTTTTCTTAGAGTTCAGGTTGCAGGTGCTGAAACTTGACATGTTATAGTGCTAGTGCTCTGTGCTTCATAGTGGAAAGGAATATGAAATACTTGAACAGAAGCTTCAGAGAAAAAGCTACTGCCCAGTACTTAGGTTGTCTGCTTAAATATCCTATATGTCAAAGATCAAAACTTCACTTCTTTTATCTCTTTTATTTACTATTGCTTGAGGTTAAAACCTTTCTCTAATAGTTGTCTTTAATTTGTCTTTTGCTGGACAGCAAGAAACTTGTAGTTTTGGTCACAGTCTCCAAACAGGATAGAAATAAACCTTTTTAAGTTTCCACAATCTGCCAATTTCTCTAACATTTTAATCTGAGGGTTTAGGCCTTTAACAAATTGTTTCCCAAAGCCTCATGAATGCTATGCCACTGTGGTAATTCACAAGCACTTACTGACCTTACACTTTAAAGCAGTAATAAAACTGTACTTCCTTTCTTGCATTGCTTGCTACCTTTTGGCAGGATTTTGTGAAAAGTACAAGCTTTAAGTGAAATAAAG
This sequence comes from Numenius arquata, assembly GCF_964106895.1. Lineage (NCBI taxonomy): Eukaryota > Metazoa > Chordata > Aves > Charadriiformes > Scolopacidae > Numenius > Numenius arquata. The sequence goes on along the minus strand of NC_133581.1, from coordinate 45,972,751 downwards.
CAATCTATGAAAAAAAAAAAATGGTCTGCCTTACCTGGAGAAGCACTACTGCTTGAGTTAAGATTGTTGGCCATCAAGGGCAACAGATAACAAGCATAGTTGGGTAGTCCTGAGCTGTTTCCAGTTTGTTTTTAAACCTATAAACAACAGCATAAACTTATGCTGCCTCTGTACTATGGGGTTGTGTCTCCAAACTCATGTCCTAGTGTGTTTCCTGGTCCCCTGCTATGTGCTGAACTTGTTGCTTTGGCCTGATGTGAGCTACAGCCAGACAACTGACAACTCTGGCAGTACTGACACTTAAATTTTGCCTGCTAGTTGTATGGCTGGAGCTGGATTTAGTCACTTGCCTTGGTGGTCAAGTCTGGATGAAGGACAGCTACTGAAGGCATTCTAGACAACTCTAACCTACTGGTTGAAGCCCTGACAGATCTTGGAAGTTGAGCAGCTTTTGGACTACAGGAGCTCTCATTATGATACTGCAGTTCCTGGTAGCCTGTCTTTGCTGGCTGTAGGGATGGACCATACTGAAAATGGGCTCTTTCTGTTCCTACTGACTTGTCAGTTCTAGTTATCAGGCAATTAAGACACTTGGAAGTGTATCAACTGTTTCTTTCATACAACACACTAGTGAACTGAGTAAGGTTAACTTCTGATATTGCTTCTAAAAGCACAGCAATTAACAGTTGCAAGCAGGTATGGACTTTTTTTATCTTTTGGAGACTGGATACTTGACTCATGTTGACAGTAGGCGCATCTCTCGTTTCAGAAGCCCAGCTTCTTAACTGCTTTCAAAGTGCTAGTTTATTAACTGTTCTCATCACCCATAGTTAGACTGCTTGCACAGCACTGGATTGGAGATATTGGTTGGTAATGGTACCTAGTATTTAGTTGTAAGCAAGAGGCAGTAGCATGACTTATGAACACAATGTGCAGTAAATCCTAGAGTTGTACTTAAGAGCCCCAGGCAAAGTCTGGAAGTGCTAGTTATAATTGGACAGCATTGAAGTTCATATAACCCATGTGAAAAAAGGAGTTACAGCTCTGAGTCTCTGCTACAAGTTAAACTCTAAAGATAAAACACTGCTTTCCTTTCCTGTAGAGTACACTTGGGAGCTATGCTAATTTAACAGTTGTGCTTCCTACCCTCTGTTCAGAGTAACAAGTTTTTGGTTTGTTTCCCCCCACTGTTCATAATACAAAGTTCTTCATGCTGTCTCCTTAGCAAAAGCAGATCTTGTGTGTACTCGTCATGAGTTGTGATAGCTGAGAATAGGAGCAAATGTTAATGTTTACTAAAAAAATAATACAATAGACTTCCTACTCAGCCCAAGTTTGTGCTAAGAGTTGCAGTGTGATGTTCCAGCCAAGTGTAAGAGCAGTCTTATGTGCATGAGGAATAACTTCACTTCCAAGGAATTGTAAGACAAACTACTTCAGCTTTTTAAAGTTAGAGTAGGCTGAGGCTCTGCATAAAGCTTGTTGAATAGGGAGGATTTATTCCCCCCACCTTGAATAGGGTATATCTCTCAAAGCAATAGTAGATTACTTCTTTGCTAATGTGAAATGAGGCAGACCAGTTCAATGTGATAATAGTTAAGGGTGTCTGGACTAGCGTCACTTGAAGGCAAATCTCTCTGCTTTTAACACAGAAACACTTTGCTGATGTCCTGTGCTGGCAGAGCTTTCTACCTGTACTACAACTAATGTAGGTATAATTGAACACCAGAATTGTCTGGGCTGGCTTTTAAACATCGATATTGGCTATCTACAAGAACTTATCTGCTAAAAGAAAACTATACATCTCTCCAGCAGAGATCTGGGGTAACTTGTATGTCCCAACCTTGGTGTTATAATTAGGTTTGTCCTGCCACTTGTCTGGAGGCTTTCCCTGCATACCTGGTATAGTGGTGGTGGGTAGATCCAAATTGTTTACATGTACTTTTGAATTCTGCAAGGATGCCCACCTTTGCCAACAACTGTAGAAGACATGACCATGATCTGAGAAGAGCATTGCCTGGACTTCATGGTGCTGGATGGATGATCTGGAGAATGCTCTAAATTAACATACTTTATCATGTTGTACTCTCACTTACTGAACTGCACAAGGGCAAGATGCAACCTCCAGAGTAATGTGGTTGTATCACACTGGTTATGACACTGCTGTGTGATGCCCTGGGCAAGCTGGTTTCAAACTGGATGTGGAGCAGCATTTAAAGGGATGATGTGGCTCCTCAGAACCTGGTAAGTTATCTGCAGTGCACTTGAAACAGAATTTTCAAGAGGTTTTTGTGGGTGGGTTTGGCCATACGTATACCCTGAAAGGCCTTTGTCTTAATAGGGGAAGGAAACTCTGAGCCCTGAGGTATGGGTGTGATGAAGTAGATTTAGCCTATCTAGGGCACCTATTAATCTGGGCTTTTAACATCTACATTCTCTTTGCTATTAAGTCCCATGGCCAACCTGTGCAAGGTTCTTGACAGCTGCTTTTTATTCTCCATTGTCAAACATCTAAGTACTTGCTTGAAATAGAACAGGGAGATGATTCAGCTGAGTGCAGGGCTTCTCTGCTCATCTGTTGCTTGTTAAATCTGAATATAGGATTGTCAGTTGCCTTCAGTTCTCCTTGTTTAAGTTTGCAGCATGTGAAAGTGAAAATCTGTCATGGGTGTATATAAACACAGTTTGTTAAAGCATTCACTCTGCAACTGTGAACAAGGCACTTGATGGGAATGAGAAAAGTAGGTCTGGAACGTGTAGCAATGTTGAACTTAGCCTAGAGGGAAGAAGACAGTATTGCTGTCTGTAGACAGGGCAGAGAATGCTCAGAACTCCTTTCTGCCTTCCGAATTACCAAAAAATTGAAATGAGATAGTAAAAACTCAACTAGTGTAAACAGTGGTGTGCCAGGGTGGGAAGATACAGGTTGATGTCATTTGTGGCTTGATGAGGTGAATTTGCTGACATAAAAGCTAAAGGCTCAAATCTTGCATTAAGGCAGCTACAATAACCATGGGGTGTCTTTCATGTGATTCTAGGCATGAGCATCTAAGTGGTGATGTGATTCCTGTGGACAGAAGACTTTGAGTAGAGAAAGCCAGTATCAAAGTCTCTGGCTTCCCCAAAGCATAGAGCAAGACCTGTCTCAGTGTTTACACTGAGTCCTATTTTCAGAGTAAATTTCAATGCCCTCTAGTGGCTTTAACTGTACAAGGAATGGTTGGCTTATCTACAACACCCACCTGGGGTGTTTTGGTCAGCAAGAAGAGGTAGTTGGAGGTGTGCGTCTGGGGACACAGCTATGTTTTAACTGTGTGAGGAATAGCAATGGAAAACATCCAGGAAATACTTCCCAACTTGACTTATTTAAATATTACGGCATGATAAACATTCCAGAAGTGAGATCTAGGGATACTCTCTTTAGGCTGGGAATAAACCTTCTGAGGTGCCTACTGCAGAGTTTTGGTATTGCCTTCTGTGAGTCTAAGAGAGGAATCAGATACTCTGACACTAAAATGGGAAGCTAGTCAAGACAGACTTTCCGAATTGCACAGTGCAGAACCGTATTAGTAGTGTCAGGCAAAACCTGTTTTACCTCACCATGTACATAAAATGCACACTGCTTTATCTATAGTGCAAGAGCCATGGAAGGCTGTACAGGCTGGGGGACTCTGAGCAGTTGGAGGTCTGTTTGGGCAAATCAGCTACTGGTGTGAGCTTTTAACAGTTAGGTTAATCTCCTAAAGTAACTCTTTAGCTTTAAATGCTGTTGCCTAACACTGTTTCTTGTTCTTTTTGAGGAGTAAAACTTGGGATGTTCAGTGTTTGTGTGGCTATAGAAGGCAAAAAGGTGCTTGGTGGCATAATTGGCTTTCTGCGCTTGCTTACTACCAAGGAGGAAAACTGGAATATGCCTTAAGGAGTTTTCAAGATCAAAACTGCTTGCAAGACTCTTGCCTTTAAATCTGATCTTTAAATTTACTGTGGCTTCTAATAATGATGTAGTAGTTCAGCTTTCATTCAGTATGTTGCTGGTGAAAGTTAATTAGATGCTTTAATTCCACTTGAATAGTCTGCCTGACCAATGATATAATTAATTGGCTGTTTGTGCCATTTGGAGGTGTATGCATTGGTGTGCAGCATACTGATAAGGTGTCTTAGAGATGACTTTCTTGCATGCTTAGTATAAAGTGCTTTGAACTTGAAATTGAGCAATTACCTCTGGAAGCAACTAATAAAAGCAGTGGAAGTTGTAGTGTAGATTGTACTGAATGAACAAAGATTGGGTTATGCATTTGGCTTTTGAAGACTTAGTCTCATCTGAGTGGGCTTGTGGATTGGAGAATCTCTGTCCTGGTAACTTGCTCACATTGTGTTTTAAGTTAGAGAACTCAATAGCTTCAACATGGTAAAAAATGAGCCTGAAATGCAGTAAGACTTGTCTCTTCTCTTTAAGTTGTGTTCTTTGAAGTGGTGCTCCCCCATGAGCTAAGGCTTTGTCCCAGGAATTGAAAGATTTCATTTCACTAGGCTTAAGATCTTGAGTACTTCTTCAGTGAAGTAAATCACAGGCTTGGTAAGAACTTTGTTTTAAGGATACCTTGTCCTAAACTGATACAGTGGATGTATAGCTGACAAAATACTTCCCTGATCCTTCTTTTTTCAGTTCAGTGGTTTGTTTACTTCAGTAGGAAGAGAATAAAGCTTCTGAACAAACTCAGTGTGGTGTCTCTCTTCCTCATCATGCCTACTGCAGCTTCATATTTCCTTGCTTTAAAGAATCTGAAGTTACTTTGCCGTGTAGTACTTCTGCACAGACATGGCTAGATGTCTGAGGGGTTAAGCAGATGCTGACTGCTGCTTCAGTCTGTACAGTGTGAACTTGTCCAAATAAGAAATAGGTAAAGATAGAAACTGGTCAGGCTTCTGCTCACTTAGAAACTGAATCATTACTTAGCAAGTGACGAAATCCTTTAAGGCTCTCAGCCACTGTTTTGGCAGATCTGTACTCCACTGATTGAATCAGACTCTTCAGCTTCTGGTTTTATCATGGATACTACATTTGATTACATTTATGTTGCTGAGTTTATCCAGTCAATCCTGTTTGATACTGAACTTGGTGGACATTACTGTGCTGGATAGGGAGGAGCAATACTGAGATGTCAAAACAGTTGCTAAAGCTGGCATGCAACTTCTGTAGCCTCTTTGAGCAACTGGCTTGGGTGCCTCTGCCAAAGCCTATAGCTGTTGGTCTCCCACAAAGGTATGTGCCTTAGATCTGATGTTTTTAACTCTGAGCTTGTCAGCACCTGAGTGGGTTTCTCTGTGAAAGGGAATGATGTTAACAGCAGTCCTACTTGATCTTCTCCTCATATCATAAGTATGCTAAGCTGGATTGTCAGTAGTGTGTATATTGTACCACAAATTTGCAGTGAGAACAGTCCAAAGGAATTGCCCTGGATGTTTTCAGGAAGAATCTATGCAAGCTGTGAGTCAAATTGGCACATCAAATTGGCTACCTTTTCTGTCTCCTTTCTTGTCTGCCCCTTGTAAATTGAAGGGGGTCTTTGCCTTTTTACATGTGCTGCCCCATTCCTTGTTTTGGGGTGCCTTACCCTTTTCCTGTTCCTAGTTAGGTGGATAAGTGATTTTCTTGTTTACAAAGGAGCTGCTGTGTGTTTCTAGATTTGCAGCTGAGAGGAAGTGCCAGAACTAGAATAGAAAACAAACTCATCCTTCACTGCCTCTCCCAATGCTTTCTATCCCACAGACCAGTTAGGTGATGGGAAGGGACAGTGCCTGGACCTCCTATGTTGTGCTAACCTCTGAGGGCACAGGGTACTCCTTTGAGATCCTAAATGGTACTTGGCTCTGCTGTAGTTGGGTTGGTGCCATGTTTACACTTAGCTTGCCCCAAAGGTGGGGAAAGGGAAGGGAGGAATGTCAAGTATCTTCAACTTGCCACAGGATGTGATTAGGCAACTTAAGAGGATTTTCAAATCTTTCAAACAATGAGTAAACATGTCAAATGTGATGGAAAGCTCCAGAGTCTTAGATGAAGAATCTAAGTCTCTCTGTCAAACTTGGAACATCAGGTTAGCATTGAATTTCTACTCCATTTTGACCCCTCTCCTTTGAGGGAGCAAGGTACCAGCTGTTGTGGGAGAGGGAGGAGGCCTTCTCAGACAAATAAAGGAATAACTTGCCCCTTTGCTACTAAGGGTTAGTATCTTACGGGTTTGGGCAAGCTACAAATTAAGTTATAGTTATAACTTAGTTTTATAAGAACAACTGTGGTCTGCTACTCCTACAATTCCATGGGTTTGAGTCTCAAATTCCACTTAACTCTTGGGCTTAGATTAGCATATGTGTAACTTCTTTAAAAGCCCAAACAAGTCGAGTAACTCCACAATAAGCATGCCATGTATTCACTCAACTGGACTGACTCTAGCTTTTATACCACCTTTTGCATGTTTCTACCTAACCTTTCCTTGACAGGTGAAAAATCTCAGACAATGCATAGTAGTGTTCTGTCTTGTCCCCAGAACAATACTCATGCAGCAATATAAAAGAGCAGTGGTAGGTTCTTGCTTAACTGTTTGCTATGGAAGGGTATTCACCGTGCTGGTTAGGTTAAAGCAGTAGCACTACTTCATTCACTTCTGCCCAATGTTATTCATCCATTTCTTATGTTAGATAGCCAGGCTGCATCAGCAAGCACTTCCCTGTAGTTCAAACACTGCATGTAAGTGAAGCCTGTGTTTCCTTCACAGCTGTAATTGCTCAGAGGTAAGAGGAAAGAGCTCTGAGGTGTAAGGAGTTAACTGCATACTGCATCTGACCACAGTGATGCATTATTGTACTCTTTTCTTGGATGCGCGTTTGGTGAGTAACTATGAACACGACTGGAGGAGGCTGGGGGAGAATAGCTTTCCAGGCATTAAATGCCTGGAGAGTGGTGGTAGCTTGTGCTCTTTTATCTTTTCTGCTGGCTTGTTTTGTGAACTTGAGTGAGTTTCCATCTCTAAAGCTTTTCACCTAGAGTGGGATAATGCCTGCCTTACAGGTATGTGGCATAGCCTTTTTCCTACTAAATATGCTGTAGTCCACAGATAAAAGAAGTCTTAGAAGTGCAAAAACCTCTGAAGCTGCACAGCATGCTTATAATATATCTCCATTAAACAGCTGTTTGGCAATGTCTAATGCAATTTCCAGTTAATGAGGGATGTTTTCAGGCCCTGCCAAGAGAACAGGTGATGTTTTAAACTGATATTTTTAATAAGTCTTCTGTATTTCATAAGAGGCAGCCAAGTATGTATCCTATTGCATTTGATGGGATCCTGGCCATTCTTGTTCTTAAACAGGACTCCAAATTATTCTTGTTCATGTGCTGCACAGCCTCTAAGAGAATCCCTGCCTTAAAGCTCAAACAAGAGCAAAGAATGTCTGGGGTGCTTTTGTGTCTGTACCCATTTGGGAACTGCGGAGAAGAAACTCTTCCAATATCATTCCTGCAATCTGGTAAAACTTTGAATAAGATACACTATAGTATGTTCTTGCTTAAATTTAAGAGCAAGAATGTGCTCAATAGGAAAAAAACCTGTTCCTCCAAACAGTTTTTCTTGCCATGCCTGTGGCAAGTGCCTATCTCATGCTTTCTAATAAGCGTGAAAAAGAGATGAGGGGAGCAGAGGGGTGTAGGGCCCATTTCATTTAGGATGAAGGTCAGCTTGGGGTTTAAGGAACTTGATAAAGATGCTGATGTAAGTAAGCATGGTCCTTTGCCTGTAATTCAGGGAGCAAATAAGGATTTTGGGCTGGACAGGCTGGGAATGCATGGCGGGAGGTGAAGGCTAGTGTCTGGGAGAAAACTGGGGGAGTAGTATGGTGATGAAGCCACTGGCCGTTAGGACACGGAGAAGGGTTTGAGGGTGGGGAGAATGAGGAGGGGAGCATACCTGGTGCATAAGGCCTTGCCTGCAGGCAGTCCCACCCTGGTGCCTTGAGGCTGGCTTGCAGCCTCTGAAATAGCAATGCCTTGGGATGGAAGTGTAGATGTGTCCTTCCCCTTTGCTTCTGGGGTGCTGGAGCTGTTACTCGGAACACCGTTTCCATTGCATCAGTATACAGCAATGCTCTTTCACTCAGGTGCTGATTACTCAAGGGACAGGGTAATATGGTAGAACTTGCCCTTCCACTCAACACTATGTTCCTACACCCCAGAGCCCTAGTGCAAAGAGTAGGCTTGCCGAGTGGCAAGAGATTACTCGGCTGTCTTGGGGACTGGATGCTGCCTGTAGGCTACCAGCTGAAGAGTCCTGACAAGTTATCTAAGAATGCCTGAGATGGCAGTAGCGTCTTGCTCTTTTCTGTAATCTTCAGTTATTTTAGGCTGCTTATTTATAGGCATTAAATGTCTGAAACGGAATTCATGCTAATTGCTGTATTGGTTTGCTTCAGAAGGACATGCTTGCCATTTAAGAGTTCTTATGGAGGGGGAGGGAGGTAAGAGGTAGAAGAGTGATAATATCTGTGAGCTGCCTTGGCACTACATGTGTTGTCCTCACGGCTTCTAAAACATCTCAGAGGAAAACGGCTTATTTTTGGTATTGTTTCCTCCTTTATTGTAATGTGCAAGGAGCTAAATCTTACAGAAGACTGGACAAGACAATTGGACTGAGACTCAAGCAGATAGAGATCATTCCTGATAACCCATATTTGGGTTGGCTAGAGATGAGAGTAATTAAAACAACCTTTGTGATGGACATTGTTTTGAAATCCTCAGTCTTGGGAAAGATCTTCACAGTTAAATATTCTTTGACATTTGTACTGGGCTTTCATTTGACCCTTCAAAGCTTTCCTTTAAAGCTCTGTCAGTATTTTTCCTGATGCTTGGGGGTTTTTTGCTGCAAGTTTTCTTTGCAGGTATCATGCTTTTTCCTTAAATGCTGAGTTGAATCTCCTTGCTGATGCTTGGCCTCTGAGGCTAGAATACCAAGCTGGTGCCACATATCACCATGTAAAACAATTCTTAAGACAGTCAAAGCTACAGAATTTCTCTCGTGTTCTTTATTAGTATTATCACTTCATTAAGGCTAAATAACTTACCTTTCTCAGGCAACATCACTCTACTCTTCTTGACAAGGAGAGCTTTAGCTTGCTAAGCTGAAGAGGCTAGTGGACTTGAGAATCCCAGTTCCTCTGGTTAGGACACAAATATTCTTCCAGCACTTGAATGCCATGCAGATGGTTTAGCATGTGGGGAGGAAGTCTAGAGGTCAGTGAATGGTTCTGCTAATGATGACCCTAAGAGTAAGTCCTCCCACAAGCTAGCTGTTTGAAAAACCTCAAACTGATTCCCTTCAGCTCTCTTGTTGCTCTATGACTTCTTATGGGACTTACTTTCCATGCAACTACCTACTGTTTTCTGATTGCTTGTTTAATTCTTTAATATCTGACTCTACAAAAATTGAAAGTAACTTCTGTATTTGGATAAACATCCTTTGCATATGTAGATATTGCTTAAAAGTAATAAAAATGTGGCTCAATAGTCAGAACACCTGTGAAGAAAGTTATTGTAGGAGCTTATGATCAATTGCATATTAGTTGTCTTGATACAGACCTTTAGTGATACTTCTGCAGTGCAAGTGTGGTATATATTTATGTTGGGACAGATTGCTTGTGGCTTTTGCATCCTGTATTCCAGTTAGTGAAACTAGACTGTGTGAATGGGAAAAGCAGTGTGTGCGGGATTGTGGTACTGCTGTTTTTTGGTGGGCTGGTCCTGATCAAAGACGTGGGGGAAATCTCTTATTCTTGGTGTTTATGGGGAGAAGGATGAAGGTGTAAGCCTAAAAGTGACAAACTTTATCAGAAAATACAATTATGCTGGGGGAATGATAAGTAGAAAATGGAGTGAGATGCCCTGGGACAAGGTGACAAATAGAAGTCATCAAGCCAGTTACAGTAAACCTGTCAGGCAGGTCCCTAGCTATGTACTGCCTGCATTAATCCATCCCGCTACAATTGTCTTTGGGCAGCTGTTTTGGGGGATGTTGACTCCCTTTTTTTGGGGAGTCCTGGTTAGTAAGTACTGAGATGAAAATAAGCAGTTCCCATATCATCTAGTTGGGAATTTATCATGTGGCACCACCAGCAGGAATAGAGCTACTCCAAACCAGCAACAGTCTCTTTCTGCCTGAACTATTTAGTACTATGTGGGAAGAATTTTATCGGAAAGTAATGTTTGTCATGGGCTGCTTCTGCTGTCAAAGGTGACTTCTGATTAAGTAGAAAAAAGGTGAGGAAAAATATGATTGACTAGTAAGAGTCACTTGGTGGGTTTTTTTTCCTATGTACTTACTGTGTACCTAATGAATCTGACTAATGAATTTGCGTTAATTGCTACCTGTTGAACAATATGATCTAGCCTGTAAAATGTTGCAAAGGCTAGTTACTGATTTATGCATCCTAATATAAAAGTTGTGTCCTGGTTTTGAGCTAAAAAGGAGTCTTTTAGGTACTTTTCCTTGCGAGGGTCCAGTTCTGGAGAAGGTACACTGTTTCTGCCCGAGTTGATGTAAGTACTAGACAAGAGCTTTTCTGTGTTAAAAAAAAAAAAAAAAAAACCACCACAAAAAACCACCCCAAAACCAAACTAAAATCAGAGCTGCTATCACTTTACAGAATCTTCAGGTCCTTGAATTTTCCTGGGAAGGCAGCATAAGACTAGCAAAATCTTCTAGCATCTTCTAGCAAAAATCTATTTTCTAAATCCACTTCTGGGGTATGAACGTGGAGAATGATGAAATAAGGGATATAAATCTGTGTATTGGGACCAAATACTCCTGTCAACTTCTTTGCGTGCAAACTTCAGACCTTCCCTCCCTCAAACCATGTTCACAGGTGTTCAAAATGTGGCTCTGGTTTTACCTAATAACACTTTCCCTCCCTTTTACCTAGGGATTAATGATGACTAAAGTACCCTGCAAACTTTTCTGAGGAGTTTGTGTTGGGCTCTGCTTACAAATGAGGAAATTCCAGTGGTGGGGGGAAAGGTAAGAAGGAAGCTTCTTGGCAGAGACTTCACACCCAGACTTGGGATTTGCAAAGAGTCATAGTCTGCTATGAGCCCTACCTGTGCTCTTAGAAGGCTCTGGGTACCCGGGGGAAGGCAGCTGAAACCAGAGATCGATTCTCTGCAGGACAACGTAGCATTGTTTTCAGATGGCTTGTTTTCTTAAGGATAATTTGAGTTTACATGTTTTTTGTTTTTTTTTACTCTTTTCCACTCTGTTTTTATTTTAGGTAATGCTAATGCCTTCTTGGCACTGAAGTATAACTGTAGTGTGGTCCTTCTAAAAGATCTTTGCAAGAAACTGAACTACTGCTTCACTGCCCCGTGGCCAACAACTATGTGATACCCAGGGACTTGTTAGCAATAGGAAATGTTAATATAATTGCTAAAGGAAAAATGTCTTTCAAAGTCCGTTATAGGAGTGGTCTTTCTGTGTACAAGAGCTGGCAAACTTCAGCTGGGAGGGGCAGAGATGACTCTCCTTGGCTTTAACGTTTTCTCAAAGGTTTCAGTATTTTCCAAGTAGGTACTGGAACAGAGCTGATTAAATGTGTAGGATATCTCTGAGTCTTAAGAGGATTGGAATTAAATAGGAGCAAAGACAGAGTGAGCAGGTAAGAGTGAGAAACTGGATGTCTGGTTACAAGGAGACTTGACTGGAGAAGTGTGTGGAGCAGACAGTCATGGCAAAATCAGGATTGACAAGGATAAGCAAGCTGATTCAGACAGAATTAGGCTGGAATCTTTACTGGTGGCCACATCTTTAACTTGCAAAGGTCTGTGAAATTTTACACCTAGGTCAGGTATAGAGCCATTTGTCATGCACTTACAAAACCAATTTTAATGTGACTGTCAGCCCAATTTCATAAATGAAAATGGATATTTCCTTTGGGTCACAGCTGACCTAAACTGATTTAGTATCTGTCTGGAGTCTTATCAAATAACAAGGTTTTTTTTCCTAACTCTTCTTTTCCTACTTGTAAAGCTGAATTTCCCTGGATTTCTTAAACTTGATTCCCCCTCCAATTATCTCTTGCCTCCTGTAATGGACCAAAAATCTCTTAAGAAGTGGGAGGATACATGACTTGGCATGACAGATTTATTTTTTTTTTTCGGTGAAACTAAGACTTCTCAATGTTTACTTGTAAGACACCTAATGCCTGGGATAACTTTTCAGCTTGAAGAGGTTGCTGAGCTCAGGGGTGGGGAGAGAAGGGTCTTTTGCTCCAGAGCAGGCTCCTCCTTGACCTGAAGCCCGCTGAAAGCTGGTTGCCCTGAATGCTGTTGCCACTTGTCTTGCTAATATTTAGATAGCACTGAGTTGCTTTTTGGAGAGTGGATGGCAACCATCACAGTCTAGGCCTTCATTGTTGCTATCTTTCTACCTATTTTTTACATTTGAGCAGGGTGAGGGAGTGCAATTTGCTAGTGTTGTCTTGTTTGATGAGAAATGCTGTAATTTCTACATGGGTGGCTGCAGGTGGATGGGGAGAAGTGATTACTGATACTTCATCTCCCTTGTTCCCTGCCAACGCATTAGCTTGCCTGCTATCCCCTCAAGCAGTATAGTATCACATGAGCAGTAAGCAGTCTACCCTTCAGTTGTCCTATTCGGTGATAAAGCAAGTCCAGCTTCTTCTGATCCTTCCTACTGGTGCCACTTTTTACTGGACTCGTCTTGTTATAGGCCATAGTTATAGGCCATAGTCCAGGCTGCTGGAAAGGTGAGCAACATCGTCCAATGAGAAGAGGAACCTTGATCATTGGGGTCAGAAAAGCAAATTCCTTCAGGTGAGATCAGGCCCAGTAGACTCTTAAGCTATAGAAGGTATGAAGAAAGAAAACTGCTTAACCCTGTGCAGGAGCTCACTGTACTTTTCAAAATGTGGTGGTGGTACGAGTACTACTTACTCTTCATAGTCCAAAGCAGTCACAAAAAATTGTGTGTAGAAGCTGGTATCACAGCCTGCTTTAAGTCTGTCAACTAAAAATGTCAGTTTGGTCTTTGTCCACTGTGAGAAGTTTGACCAGTGAGCCTGAGTATGTGTTTGTACTGAGGCCAGGTCTGAGACCAGACGGAAAGAGATCCAGAAAATCTGAGGAATCCAGATAAAGCCACAGCTGTTTTGCCACAGCTTTCTCAATAACATGCCCTGAAAAGGAAGATGAGAGACTGCAATAATCTTGCCAATTATCTGTGTCAAAGATTTATTGTGCAAAGGTCTCGTATTTGCTTATATTAAGACTGATACCCTGCTCCTTTCAGGGAGGCAGACAGCAAAAATAGAGCAATATGTATGTTAGATTTTTTTTTTTTTTGATTCCACTAGAGAGACACATACAAATTGCAGCACAAAGTTAGCTGAGCGCTTCCAGAACCCCAGTGAGTGCAACTGGAGGAAAGTTAACCTGGGGAGTGCTGTGGCTGCTTGTATGGAAAGCTGTCAGTCCTGGACTGAACGGCTCATGTATGAAGATATCCCACTAGCTTGGATGGCTTTTAACTGCCTAACCAAGGGTCTTGGTGACAGTGAACTTCAGTATGTTTAAGGTGGTGAAATACTGTAGAACTAGAAATGCTCTAAAACTTAATTCCGCAGAAAATAAGGAAAGCATGTTTGCCTCTGACAACGTGGAATCAGCATGAGTGTTCTGCAGCACCTCACCAAAAATGTGGAAAATAGTTCAGTGTAGCTGGAATCACCCTTTCTGCAAGTTGAAAGTAAACACACTAAAATAAACAGTTCTATAGTACAAGATGTTGTGAAAAAGCTGTCAACCTGAGAGAGTGAACAGCCTGTATGAAGATCAGTCACTAACATCTTTCTGCTTGGATGTGGGGATTAAGTGTGTGTATAACATGGTGGGAGGAAGGGAGGTGCTTTGATGGGAAAGGAATTTTGTATCTTGCTATGGAAACTCATTAAAAACCTGCAGCATCAAGATTACCTGTAAATGTTTCTTCTTTTGAAGACACCCCTGTCCAGGCTTCCCTTTCTACATAATAAAAACTGAAGGCCTCATTGCAGCAACCCTGACATCTTAGTGATATTCCCCCTTGCTACAGGAAAGACACTGAGGTGCTGAAGGATGTCCAAAGAGCAATGGAGCTGGTGAAGGCTCTGGAGACAAGTCCTGTGAGGAGCGGCTGAAGGAACTGGGGTTGTTCAGCCTGGAGAAAAGGAAGCTCAGTGGAGACCTTATCACTTTCTACAACTACCTGGAAGGAGGTTGTAGTGAGGTGAGGGTTGGTCTCTTTCCCAAGTAACAAGTGATAGAGCAAGAGGAAATGGCCTTAAGTTGCACCAGCGGAGGTTTAGATTGGATATTAGGAAAAATTTCTTCACTGAAAGGGTTGTCAAGGATTAGAACAGGCTGCCCAGGGAAGTCGTTGAGGCACCATCCCTGGAGGTATTCAAAAGATGGGTTGACATGGTGCTGGGGGACGTGGTTTAGTGATGGTTGTTTTTTTTTTTTGTCAGAGTTAGGTTGATGGTTGGACTAGATGATCTTGAAGGTCCCTTCCAACCTAGATGATTCTATGATTTCTGTGCACAGCAGGTTCTTCCATTTGTGATCCAAAAAGACTTTAGTAGTGGGCTACTGCCTATGCTGTCCCAGAAAGCTTTGACTGCCTGACAGTCCGAGGAAGCATTGTCCAACACTTAATTCATACAAAGGGCTAAACTCTGTGGGTGGTTACCCCTATTAAACTGAGGGAAGCATTTGGTTTAAATGTAAGTAGAAAGATGAGAATTATTGTAAACACTGTAAAATACAATGCAAACAGAACTGCAGAACAAAGCAATGAAACAATAACTCTTTCCCTTAGGGAGTTAGGGGGGAAAAGTTTATTTTTTCTGACTTTTGACAGGAGTTTCAGTTCTGTTTTGTACATCCTTTCCTGATTCTTTCCCTCTTGCTCTAAATTCCTGGCTGGTATATTTCTTTTCTTGGTTAGCAGGATGATTTTTTTGTTGTTCTGAATTGAAGCCTTGCCTTAGTCTAGGTGTCTGTTTGGATCACTGTAGAATCCACCAAAGTGGGTTTGGCACTTGAAGCAGTGAGTGTTAAGAAGCCAAACCTGGGATCCTTATGATAATAAAAGCACCCTGCTGAAGGGCCTTTCTGAAGAGTCTCTGCTGGCCTGCTAAAGCAAGAATTAAGATTTCTAAGTGATCTCTTTAAATATTATCATTTGACTTGTATAAAGTTGAGTCTCTGAAACTACCTGTCTGCAGATCAGACATATGCAATCTTAATGAGTAGTACCTGCATGTATTGGTAGGTGGACATCACTACTGCAGTGTTTTGTAGGGGGAGCAAAGAGTACCTCATAGCTATTAACTGAAAAGGTAATACTTCCGCTAATGAGAATATATCTTTATCGTTGTCTCTTAATCCATAGGTTAAAAATCCAGGGATAACCCAACCTCTATAGTATTAGAGAAGAGACCCTCTCTTTTCAAGAGTGCTGGAATGATGTTAGCCATACATGGGAGAAAGCTGCTGCTTTCACAATATTGGCAGCATAAGCTACTCTGTATTTAATATGAGGACATGATATTATGTATGAACAAGGTAAAATTCCTGTCTCTTTTGTCTTCAGTTTCATTGTCTTTGACACTTTAGAGGAGTAATAGACTAAATAAGGTTAACCTCCTTTATTACTCTGTATAGCTGGTGCAGCCAGAATCCAAATCTGAACATCTCTCTGGAGATGGCAAGGTAGGCCTCTAGAAGGAGACATGTCAAGATAGTTATGTCTCCAGACAGAAGTAGCAATAGTGCTTCAGAAGCTCTGACACTGAAGCGTTGATGATAGTACATGTAAAGTCAAATGAGCTAGGGAGAAGCCCCTGATGGAGCCATCTTCCCCTGAGAGTTATCTGTGGTTAAATATTGTCTTTGGATCATGTAGGGGTAAGAATATAGTTAAGAAAAGTGAACCCTTTAATGTTCACAGTACCTCCTTTTTTAATATCCCTTCTGTGCAATGGAATTTCAGTCTTGGCATTCAGTTAGTATACCTCTACTGATGGGCAAACAGCCCTTGCTGGGTTTTGAACTAATGAGCTCGACTATTTCTAATATCTACTTCTTGGTTCTGCTATTGGCAGCAGTAACAACAACCATAATGAAGGCTGGGTGCCAGCTTCAATTTGAATGCCTCTTTCAGCATTTAAGAAGAATTGATTTAGAAGGACTGAAACTTGTAGAGCTGTGGAGTGGCATGGGTGGCATTTTCCATCTTGGAAGATCTACAAGAACAAAACATTTGTGGTTTAATGAGTGCCTTTGTACAGTTGTATTTCCATTGGAGCTCCACTCTGAAGATATGGCTGCCAAACTTTGTTTATAAACTATATTTAATCATCATGTCTCCTGATGTGATGACCTTCTAGCAGTAGAACAGTTCCAGAGATGGTAGTCCTCTTCATACACCTGTCTTGTTTACAATAATAGTGTCTAATAGATATGGCTGTGACTGAAGTAAGACACTGGTGTAGACTAGACAGTGGGGAAAGAGTATTTGGCTTGACATAAGCTCAGTTTTACTCTGTGCTTAAGTAATGTGCCTTGTGTGCGTACTAAAGGGAATTCTCATGTACGAGACAGTGTTCAGGGGGTTTCAAAGCCATCTTTGGTAAGACTTGATATCCACTTTTTGAAGTGGGTGGTCTCTGGCATGTACAGAAGGTTTTGTCTTATTGGGAAGAATAATGGGAGGAGAAAATGTGTTTATCTTCTTGCCTGTTTGGGATGTTTAGAAATCTTATCAAGTGACTTGGAGACTTCACTTAAAGTAGGTGCCCTGCTCTTCAGCAATAACACTGTGGAAGGAAAGGGTAAAGTACTTCGAGTTCTTGAGAGAAAGACAGCATGAGAAGGTGCTTAAAAGGGGCTCTGGATGAGTTGATTTCAGGAGATGGATTTAAAGGGAAGCCCTTCATAGGTATCAGGCTACTGATAGAAACTCAACAGAGAATGTGTACTTCCTCAAATTATTAATTCAAGAATGCTTCAGCAAAACTTGGTTGTAATCAGACATGCTTGCAGTTAATGCGTAGCCCCACATTACATAGCAAAGACTCATGAGAAGCTTATTTGATGTCAGCACTCTTCTGTCCTTTGAAACAAGAAGTGTTATGCTGTTCATTACAGCATAGTGAAAGGTATTACTGTAATGTTGTCAAACTCTCATTAGTAGAAATTTTGAGATAAATTCAAGGGAAGGGTCTTGCACTGTTGTTCTTGAGCAGTTATAGGCCCAAGAAATGCTTTAGTGGAATTATTAGGAAGGAACTAAATATAGTTGAAGGGGAAGATTACTGTGGACTATACAGCTGGATCTAATTAGGTAAACTTCCATCTTCAACTCTTCAAGAGTTGGAACTGATGGCCCCACAGCTTGTCTGTTCTGTCTGCAGTACTCTGAGCTCTTGTAAATAGGGAAGAAGTTCTCCTAGGCTTACTGCATAGCCAGTCCTCCTAGAGGTAGTAAAAAGGGGAAAATAGGCTTAAGAAAGTATTCTTCCACAGCTGCTTTTTATGTGGCTAAATTTCCCATGTGAGTGCACAGAACTCCACAAATCCTGGAACTGACTTCTAGTGGTTTATGCAATGGAGGGGAAGAAAGTATGTACTTCAGTCTCTTACATGATTCAAGAGAATCAGGGCCAAGAGGGTTTGCTCCAGATTATGAAGAATGCATGCAATGGTTTAAAGCACACAAGATGGCATTTGTGTAAGGATAGGGATCACTCTTCCCAGAAATTTTGCTTGAGATGCTGTCCTTTGTTAAAGTATACATCTGAAATTATTTCAACCCTTTTGCTTTGCTGAGAGCTTCTTTTGAGGAAAACATATCCTGTTATGATGGAATAGCTGGCTTCTCACCTTCTAGTGACAGCACAAAGTTGTAATCCTGCTACATTTGCTAGGGGAGAAACCCAGCCTCAACTATCATTATGACAAACTAAAGTAGGGGATATTGTTACTCAAAGGAGACTAACTTGGCATATATTATACAGAAGGATGTTTTGGGTTTGTTTGTGAGTTATGCTGAATAAGCAGCAGACTCCCTAAACCAGAAAGACTGGATCAGGTTATTAAACAATACAATTTACTAAAGACAAGATTCCACCTTTTATGTCAATGGAAGTTTTGCCTTTGTTTGCTTTCGGACAAGTTCATTGCCTGACTGAACATCTGGATTTTCTGTCTGGTTCATCTGGATTTTCTGTCTGGTTCAACATGTATAGTAGCAAAGCTAAAGAGAAGAAATAGTCCAAGTTAAACATGCCTTCTCTTGTCAATGTGTTTGACAAATTAAATTTAATCTCAAGTTTGTTCTAGGCTTGCATGTCATCTTGGCTGCAAGAATAATCTGAGTATGAGAGTGAGCTTTGACAGAAGCTGAAGTAATGTTATTTCAAAGGAATTAAATCAGTCTCTACCTTAATATTGCCAAATTTACTAGAAGGCTTACAAGTCGTGTTAGAAATGTGAGACTTGAGCTGAAATTTCTATTTTGTGTTTTAGAGTTTTGGTTTCCTCTTCTGTTCAGTTGATTGATATGGTACAACTTCTGCTTAAACTCTATGCTTATGAAACTGAAGTCACTTTTTAGAATGGTGATATAGGCATGTGAATAAAAATTCTGCAGAACAGATTATTTTAAAATCTGAAATGAACTTCTTGTTCTTGATGTCTCTGGCATTTTTCCTTCCCACAAGGGAACTGTATTTAAGCACTTGCATAAACCTACACCTCAAAAGCAAAAAAGATACAATTTTAGAAGTTCAATTCCTGACTGCACTGGCTCCTGACTGCACTGGCTCTTTCCTTTTCTGTTAAAAATAAAAATACAATAATAGAATACCTCAGTAGAGCTTCTCTGGGATGAAGTTAAATTCTAGAGTCTTCTAAGAGAGCCCATTTGTCATAGGTGGGCCCTTCAAATGTGCTGTTAGGCAACTTCTTTGGATCTAGTACTTCATCTTCTAAAAGCAGAGCACAGCTGCTGCATCATGTTTGGGGATCAGTTTGTGAAGAAAACCAAAGTATTATTTCTTAGCTAGAAATCATCTAGCAGATGAAGCACAATACTTAAGCACTCCCCTTACACAAATCAAAGCTTGAGGGAGGGAGAGGGGGGAAGGGAGAATCACTGTAGAAAAATGAGGTTCATCTCCTTTAAGGGCAGAAAACTGTCTTGAATTCAACTCACGCAAACACAACTAGATTTTGTCTGCTTTGTGATGTGATCCCATATGTTTGCCCAGCCTTCACCATCCTCAAGAACAGGCCATGTGCTTTGAACCCATTCTTGTTTGCACAGCTGGGGGCCTGGGGTTGAAACATAAGTGGTGCTTTAACTCAGGCTAGGCTCTTCATTTCGCAGGTGCGAAGACTCAAGGAATAAAAGTATTAGAATATCCTTCTTGTAAGTCTCTCCTATCTGGGGAAAGTGCTGTGCCCTTCTAAAATTTGTTGGGAAAGCCTTAAGTCTCAGTATAAAAACTGTAGGATGCTAGAAAACAACCACACAAGGACTGGAACCTGTTAAGATGCAGGACTTGGAGAAACTTTGGTTTAGAAACATTCTTAAACTCAAAGTTGTCCACATGCAGGTGAAATAAAAACTGTGTTTCCAAAAAGGGCATATTTAAAATAAATCAATCTCTCCCTCCCCTTGCCCCAGAACAGACTTCCCAGGAAGTGTGCTTCGAAAGCCTTTTTTCACTGGATAGGTTCTGAGGCTGCATGGACACTTTCAGGAGAGAGGCTGGATGCTCTGGTCAGCTGTTGGGAGTTGTGGTGGTTCTGACTGGCCGGTGTCTTTCTGCACATGAAAGACTGCAAGTCCCTAGACAGTCCCATCTCTGCCAGAGTTTCTAAGACTTTCACATTTTCTCTCTGTATTTCTAGAAGCCAAGCATTTTGGGTCTCTGGCTTAGAGCAGGATCTTTGACATCTTTGAGACCTACTAGGCTTCTGGTTCCATGGCAGGAAACTTGGCTGAAGTCCCAAACCCGTGGCTGAAGTTGAAGTCCTTGCACCCTGCAGGCAACCTGCCATGGAGCTGAGAGTCTAGTCATGATTAAAACTCGGACTTGGCTCCAGCTCTTCCTCCAGTATGGCTGATTGCACCAGTTTGGAGCCTGAAACCAAGGCATAAATCTATGAGGTTAAAACTAGGAAATGTGAAATGATGCTTTCCAACAGCAACAAAAATGTCCAGAAGTTTATAGTCTCCTCTAATGTATAAAGTGGTATGGTTTTCCTAGGGAGTTCTCCCTGGGAAGGACTCGCTCATTAAGACATGCCAGTCTGAGTGCTTAGACAAATGGGTGAATGATCTGAGCTATATGAACATACCTAGGCTGATCACTCTTTCCAAGGATGTATTCTAAGGGTCTTCTGTTTTGGCAGATTTCACATTTGGACTAAGGCAT
This sequence comes from Numenius arquata, assembly GCF_964106895.1. NCBI lineage: Eukaryota > Metazoa > Chordata > Aves > Charadriiformes > Scolopacidae > Numenius > Numenius arquata. The sequence goes on along the minus strand of NC_133581.1, from coordinate 45,952,213 downwards.
TGCACGTGATGTTTTCTTGATCTCTCTACTCCTCAGTTTTGGTAGGCAGCAGCCTGCAGCACTAATCGGAAGTGAAGCTCCTAAGCAGCAGAGGAACCTCTGTGTCCGTCTGTAGTGGACTCTTGTCTGGTAGCTTTGTTTCTTAATAGACTTCCACTTACGTTTATGTCACTTGTGGCCCTTGCTCCATCTTTCCCCTGAAGCCTTGCTAAAGCATGTTGCTCTGGTACTGCAATGCCTTGGCCATTTCTTGTTACCCCTGTCACAAAGGGCTGTGCTGTTCTGTTTGTGCTTATAATGTACCCAGATGGTGAATAGAATGAGTGACCACCAAGCTCATTTTCACTTGTGGGGTCAGACCTTTCTCTGCTAAATAACACAAGTGTTCCCAGCTGCTGTGCAGCTGCAGGGAGTCTGCTTTCCTTCACAGGCATTAAAAAGCCTTTAATCAGTGTTTGTTGTTTGTCAGCAGTGGTGTTGAGGTGTGGAGAAAAAGAACAGATATGCTTTGTTGGCAAAGTTAACTTCATTCTGACCTCTTATCTTTCCTTTTTCTTTTCAACTCTGAAGAAGCAGAAAGTAGTTTGGGAAGTGGTTTCTACAAGCACCTGTGTAAATGTATTTGCTAAAAGAGGGGGTTTATGTCCTTATACAGACACAGCATTTGACATAAAAAGATGCTCTGAGAGCTGAGTTGAACTGGAAGCTCTTTAGGGCAGGGTTTCAAACTGACTGGTATAGGAGTTGTACAGGCTCTCTTAACGTAAGCAAACACTATAAAAATACAAAAGTTGTCAAATACTAGCATTACTTATGCTTATTTCAGTATTGAGTCTACATTTCAGGGATACCATTTGCAATCTGGTCAATTTTAACCTTTCCCTGGAAAATACATTATTCTTGCTAGTGTTAGTGTGGTTTTTATTGGGTTTTGTATTTGGTGTTGGGTTTGGGTTTTTTTAGTTCTGTGTTTAATAGTTCTCCTGTCACCATCCCCAGTCCCATTTGTTTTGGATGCTGAAGGAAATAGGAACATGGGTATCAAAAAGAAGCTTTGAGAAATCTCAGGGCTAAGATCATTGTTTCCCCTCTTCTTTCTAGATGAAGCTCAGAAACCTTCTGGTGCGGCACATATCTTTGCAGGGTTACTTTTTCCCTGAGTCCAGATCTGTTCACATGTGTCTCTGGGTACAGCACCAAGCACAGCTCTGCGAGTGTCGATTCTGTTGTTTGCAAAGCCTGTTTGTGCAGGCATCCTGAAGCTTTGATTTGAGCTTCAGGGGTCATGATGGGACACTTGGTGTTAAAGGCAGAGTACTTTGTATTGCTATGCTTCCCCTTGTTTGAAGGGACCAGAGAATGGTGTTACTGCCTTGGTTGTGTCTGGGGAGAGTTGGTAGCCAGGCATCAGGGCACCCTGTGCACATGGCTCCAGCCCTCTGCCCGGCTCAGCAGCATCTCCCGCAGTGACCATGGTGATCTCTTGGAGCAGGGCAGTGCTCCTTGGAAAAGCAGTGCCTGTTTGCTCGAAGTGGGAATAAAGAACTGTGAATGAGTAACTTAGGAATTGTAGTCCTAGCTGTTAAAATGATAGATTTGCGTGTGTTCCCCATGAGCAGACACATTTTGGTGTTCATCCAGTGTTTTTCTTCAAGTGGCGGAGGCTGCTCACAAAGGGGGGCAGTTGTAGTGCTCTTGGACAGGCAAAATGCTAGAAAGAAAACTCTATGCTGGGCAGGAAGGGATGGATGCTCAAAACAGCTAGTATGTTAAATGTCTCTAATGGTCTGTGTTGATGATCGCTTCTGTAGCATGAATCCTCACTAGCTAGAAGTGGGGCAAAGGACCACCATTTTACTGTCTGAAGGCTGGCAGGGCTGCCAAGCAAAGACAAGGGCTCTGAGCTACAGTGGAGCAAGTGTCCTACTGTAGGGGGTAATTTTTGAAGCCCTTCAGTAACATCTCCAGGAGATCCAGCCTTTCTGGTAGTGTTGTCTGATCACATGAGAAGTATCCTGATCAGACAGGCATGATCCTGGATCCTTCTGGAAATTAATGCAGACTTTAACAATTATAATTTAGCCGAACAAAACAAGCACCATCTTGTGCAACTACATAAACCGTAAACTTTTTTGGCAAGGCAGGTGTGGCATCTTCAGTGTCTGGAAAGCACCTAACATGCTGTGTGGGCTCTGTGCTGTAATCCAAATTACAAATGCTAAAAAGGCTTTGATTTTTTTTTTTTTTTTTTTAAACGTGGTTCTTGGCTTAATTTAGGTAGGTAAGAACTTCATAGACTGCATTGGGATGCTCTGCATGTTTCCTCAGGCCCTCATAATTAATCAATGCTGAGCTGTTCCTCCCTATCCCTCTGCGAGGAGGCACCAGAGCAAAGCTGTTCCATAGCCTTAGGTTTAGCTCATTTGTGTCAGCCCTGAGAAGGACTTCTTAGTCTTCAGAGATGCCCTTTCTGGGAGGATGGGCATTCCTAGCTTGCAACGCCCCTCGATACTAAGTATTTTGGTACAGGCTGCAGAAGGCTTAGGGGAGTTTTCATGATGTAAGCTGAGTTTTCAATAAGTTTGTAATATGGCTTAACGCTGAGAACCAGTATTCTAGCTTTTTTGGTGCCCCTCTGGATAACTCCAATCTGTGGAACTTGGCTTCTGACACAAGGAATTTGCGAAAAGTTTCATGCCAGTAGCTCAAGCCCTCAAAGTTGTGATAAATGGCAGATGCGTGCATTCCTCCTAAACCAGAATGGCTTCTGTGTTTAACTGAATATTTAATTGCTGTATGTGCACCATACTGTGCTATCAGGCAGCTCTGCTTTTAAAGTCTGTTTATACAGACAGCTGAAAAGCCTTGTGAGTCTTTCAGGGTCTCTGACATCACATGCTGGGAGGAAGCTACAGCATCTTCAGGCTGCTGCTTTTTGCTGTATGTTTACAGTCGCTGGTGATCTTTGCACCTCAGGGGCTACAAAGACCTTACTGTAGTTAGAGCAACTCCAAGCTAAATTGTGATAGTCCAACCCCTGACAAGAACTGGGCAAAAATCTGGTCCAGCTTTACAGTGTTTTTATAGTCTAGTCCAGATCTCTATAAACCATTTGAAACTGCCTTCAGGTTTAAATTTTCCAATTTCCCATTTGGAACAGGTGTTGCCAGGTTATAGAAAGCGTTGCAGAAAAGGAACAAAAACATTTTAAAAACTCTGTGCTGTTACAAATTTTGGCAAGTCTCTGACATGAGATTTTTTTTAAGAAGTTTGCCCCACCCAAATTAAAACAAGTGCAGACCTTGCTTACTTTTCCCAGCTGTCATGTTTAAATAGGGTTTTTAGTAATGCATGAGTCTTCAAAAGATCCAACAGTACAGAGCCTGATATGTTTTTATATGAAAATATGCAACTTCTCAATTGTTTTTCATCTCATTTAATTGGGAAGAGAAAGGGGGTGAAGAATTTTTTTAAATGTCAAAAAACAAATTTCAGAGATGCATGTTCTTGGAGTGGTTAAAAATCAACCCAAACTAGGCTTCAGGCAATGTTTTTTCAACAGCCTTAACCTCAAAGCACAGAGCAGACAGCTTTGTAGGCAACTAACACCAAGGTGATTATGGCAATGACTCACACTTCCCTGTAAGGCATCCAGCTATGGACACACTTGGGGAGCTGTGGCTTTATGCGTGCAGGCAGGGTGTCGGTCTGTGCCCACTTGCCAGCCGGCTCTGAACTGCTGAGCTCATTCATAACCACTTTGACAGCGAGCTGGGATATTGGTGTGTTAGAGAGCAGCTCTGGTCCCCCTAGGCTTGCGACAGGCTGACGAGATGGGAGCTTGGGAAGGGGAAGCCCAAGGCAGGTTTAACTTCTCTTCTCTTAGCTCAGTCCTCAATGAAGTGGTTTCAGGAGTCACCTGAAATCTTCCCTGTGAGCAGGTGGTTGGGTTTGGGTAATAGCTAAAGGTCTGACTGACTAACCACTAAGTGGGGTAGCATGGGAAGTGAAAAGGGCTGCTACTGTTATGTCCTGGTGAAATTCTTCCAATTGTTATGGAAAGAGGACTGGCAGTAGGGGTCCTCAGGAAGGCAGTATGAACTTGGGAAAGAGACCTGGGTATCTCTATAGGCAGCTCAGAGTACAGCTGAGGGTACAACAGTAAACTACTGCCAGATGTTGGGATTTGCAGGGAACAAAGGGACAGAAAATGGAGACTCATTCATGTGCATTGTGCGTTTCCCCCTCTCTAAAAGATAAGGCAGAAGCCAAGCTGTCTTCAGAGAAAGGAAGCAGCAGTGATCATGGTATGGAGGAAGTCTTCTGGGCAAGAAATTGGGAGACTGGGGTTGTTCGCATTGAGAGACTGACAAGAAAGAAGTGCCAGTTTTATACAAAACAGGTGACATTCACACTGAATGCTTGGGGAGAAATATTCAGAAAGATGACAAATTCAAACTTCTGAAAGGAAAGGGCTTTTCACGTAGCGTGCAATTAGATTGTGGGGTGCATAGAATGCAATTAGAATGCAATTGCCAGGTGGGCAGGATGTCATTGGGAAGGAACAGAATGTGGCTTTGGGAGCGTGCAGGTATGCTGTTGCGGGTGGTATCCACAGATGACATAAGCAATGCTTTAAAAAACAAATAACTGATACTATAAAGCAGGCCACATCCACGGTTCAACTACCGAGGCCAATCTTGATAGGTTATTTGGGTTCCTCCATCCTTGTTAAGTTTTTTGCACTTCTGACTAAAATTGTCTAGTATAGATGCTGTTTGTGGCAGGGCCCTGGGCAAGCTGGGCTGTGACTCAGTATTGCCCTTCCCGTGTGGGTTGTGTTTGGCTTTGCACATCTTAGGTTTTCAGAGGTGAGGCAGAGTGAGTAATGTTTCCGTTCTATTAAATAAAATGGAATGGCAAAGACCCTTAATTTTTTTTTTTAAAGATGTACGTGTTTCATTTTAAGTTCCCTTCAGGCAAAGTCAGCTTTGGTAGGCAGCTTAAACTGCATTATAGACCATATTGCTATTGTCATAAAAACAAAATACTCTTGTGCTGTGCTTTGGGAAACCAAACAAAACCAATTTTTTTTTTCTCCCTCCCTACTTTTTTCACTTCCTTCAGTTTTTAATTAGCGACCGTGACAGAGACCCTCAGTGTAACCTGCATTGCTCCAGGTCCCAGTCCAAACCCCTCTGTGCCTCTGATGGCAGAACATACGAGTCAATGTGTGACTACCAGCGAGCCAAATGCCGGGAGTCAAGTCTGAGTGTGACACATCGCGGCCGGTGCAAAGGTAGGTGGATTTCAAGTGCCTTTGAGGGGAGGAATGGGAGTCCTACCTTATAAGAAACTGGATTCTTAGACCCTTGAGTTTAGTACCATGCTCTGTGAGTAATCTGATTGAAGTGGTGCGTTCATGTGAGCATGGGTATCTGAGTCTGGGTTTAGGTGGCAGGATTATCAATGAAAGAAGGCAAAAGAGCCACACATCCCTGAAAAAGGGATGAAATATGTGTCTGCAGAGCAGGCAGAACTGGCGTTATGGAAATGTAAAATCAAATCTTGAAAGAAGAGATCTTCCTTCTTACCTGTGCCACTGAGGAACTGAGATACCCTTGAGTGATAGGAATGTGGACTGGAGAAGAACGTGCGGTGCACGTTGGATGTCCAGTCCCTTTTCACACATACACAGCCTTTCTGTGCTGAGCTAATTTAGAAGACAGAATGCGTGCAAGGCTTTATGTGGCCTCTTTTTTGCCTGTTTGCTGTTATACATCTACTTAAAAGTGAGAATATTGTTTCTCTCTCAATTCAGCTCTTCTTCAGCATAGTATAAAGATGAAGTTGCAACTGTTTTAAAGGAATATTGCTATCTTGTCACACAAGTGGTTTGCTTCTTCAGTGAAGTGAAAAATCAAGTTGAGTGCATTTTCTGAGAGCACATTTGACTCAGAGGGCAGATGGCACAGATTTTTTTAGCAATTGGTTAAAGTGACAGGAGAAACTCCTTAAAACCCCTGTGGAAGGTTAAGTAAGCATATGTTTAAGCCTGACTTTTGTTTATGAACAGGCATTTTTACTATTATAAAAGAGTCTTTTTGTCAGAATTACTTGTTCTAAAATGGAAATCCCTTTTCAATGTATTGACAAGCTTTAGAGTTTACGTGAATTATGAGCATGACCTCAAATATTGCTCTTTTAAACAGTTTCTTATTGGAAAAAAGCTTACTTGTATGACTTACTATTTTTTTCTTTCACCACTGCTGTGTTGCTATGTGGCAGCTTCCCTCCTGTAGCATAGAAAAAGGCCTTTGAATCATCCTGCTTTCTGAGTACTGGAAACCCAGAAGCTTTCTTCCCAGGGCCCAAGAAGCTGTTGGACTGTTCTTGCAAGTGATGCATTTGAGTAAGAAGCGGTAGGGTGGGAGTCCTGTTTTTGCTTTCATCACTTGAGCATAGTGGCTTAGATAAGCCACTCCATGGCTGATAATTGGCATATAAACTGGCACAGTTCAGCCACTTAAAACATGGGATCTGAAGTGTGGTACATCCATATGCAAGAGTGACTGTTTCTGGAAGTGGAGAAAATGTTGATTGCCAAACTACACAGCCTACTCTATATCGTGATGGCAAGGAGTCCCAAAGAAGTAACTAAAGACTTTTTTTGTCTTAAGCACAGTTAAAATATACTTTCCTTTTTACTCTCTCAGACACAACTGAATGTTTTGCTAAAACTACTGGTGTTCTTTTTTTTTTTTTTTTTTCCTCTTACCCTGTGATACTATGTAGTACCTAATAACTTGAATGTGTTTGAAAACTGCAAGTCTTGCTTTTAACCCACTAACACCCTTATGAATCCCTGGGAAGTAGGAATATTCTTTTAACTATCACATTCAAATTTAACCTTGCTGGTAGTTTCCACGTGTGCTGCTATTGAAAGGTATTTTGTTTTTCTAGTCGCATTAGGAACATGACCTCTGATTGTTCTTGGCAAACACAGGCAGTTGTGAGGCAGGTGTACCTAACTACAGGTGGCTGGCCAGATCTGTATCTCGTACTCGCACAAAAGAAGGTATCACCAGCAGTATTCCAGCACCTTCTAGTGCTGCAGTAGGGCACCAGGTTTACCCTGAACAGTCTTCATTCCTTCTGCGTGATACATGCTCTACAGGGGAGCTCCCCTAGACCTGGAAGGGATCCCATGAGCCATCAAGCCCAGTCATATGCAATTGTGATAGATACTGTATCCAACACTTATCCTTATAAAATGAGCAATTTTAACTTGTGGTTCCTTCTCTGAGGAGTGGAGTGGGGGGGAAGAACAGGTATCTAAAATGAAAAGAGGAAGTGTGTTGTGGACAGCAAGGTATAGTTCTGCACCCTAGACTACCATTTCCAATTTCATATGGTGATGACTTGAACTGTGCTTTTGACGAGGCGAGCAGAATGGTTTCCATAGTGGGGACAGAACTTATTTGATTCAGCTTAGCTCTCTGTTCTCTCTCAAGAAACTAAGGACCTTTAAAGGTGAAATCTTGCCAGCCCTTTGGGAACTATAACTCTTACTCAGCTCTCACTCCTTGATAGCTTCCTCACGTGCTTTTCGATGAAATTCCTTTAGTGCTAAATTATCTGAACTCTCTCCGAACCCTCACTCACCCATCACAAAGGGTTAAAAGTCAGGAGTAACTTAAAATGATCAAACTATGGCATCCATGACAAATGGAGCCTCACTGATGAGATTCCAGAGAACAGTTCCAGATGGCATAGCTGTGCATAAACTACATAGCCAAGCACTCCTACCTGGATCTTTTGTCAGCAAGCATCTTAAGATCTAATGTCGAATAGGAGTTCTGCCTCAAAACTTTGCAGGGCTGAAGGACAAACACTTGTTAAATGAGTCTTGGCAAGCTGTCAAGATTATGCAGTGATTGTTAGGGTATATTGGGTATCTGTGGCTTAAAACACATTTAAGTTGTATGTTAACCGGTTGGTTTCTAGGAATTTGTTTGGCCTATGTAATTTAAAAAAAAAAAGGGGGGAGTGAGGGTGGGAGCATTCTAAAAACTTCCCTTTAGATTTATAATGGTTGGGTTTAAAAGTCTGCTGGTATAGAGCGTGTTCTTAAATCACAAGTCACTATGTAGGATGAACCTATCTGTAAGTTACCGGTGGGAATTGTAACAAGGGTTTTCAGCCCATCTCCTGGAACACCTGGATGAAAAGAACTTCTGTGTGCTGGAAAGGAAGGTCTCCTTCTGACTAGTAATGGATTGTTTGAACAACCTCCTTTACCTACTGTTCTCATTGGACAGGAGATGATAATTGAAACTGCTATTTTCTTTTTTTAGTCTACTTGCTAAATCCATGTGGTTTGTCTTTGAACTTTCTTATTCCTAGTCAAGGGAGAATTAAGTGGATCACTCCTTGGCAGCAGTTAGTCAATAAAATCTGAAATGACGCTTTCAATCATGTGCAAATTTAGGCATGTTTTTAGCTATGCTCCAAATAAGTTAGGGAACTCTTGAGTAGAAATGGTATGTAGGTATCAAAGAAGGAGCGAAGCACATATGCATGAAAGGAAAGAAGTTGGAGATTGCAGGTGTAGGACTCGTCAGAAATGAAGTGGAAAACAAAGGGGAGAGTGGAGAATGATTGACAGCCTGTGGGACAGATGGGCATGTTTTTGTAGTGTGCTCAGGTTCCATTTTTGGTGGTTTTATGCAAAGACACAGATCATTGGCTGGAGTAAATGGGTATGAATCTGCTGACTTCAGTGTAGCTGGGCTGCTTCATGCCTGGTGGGGACCTGGGCTGTATCTGAGACAGGAACTAGAAATAGTTCAAAAGCTCCTTGCATCCATTTTTACCCTTTGAGCTTTTGATAAAACGTAGAATTTAAAAGCTAGATTTTTGTGGTTGTATCGTATAGGTTCGCTGCTAGTGTTACATGGATGCCTGGAGATGTTTTACTTTGTGTTATTAGGATAGCTTGGGCCTTTATACCATGATGTTGTGTGGTGTCAAAACTGCCTCTAGCTGTTAAAGAGAGGATGCTGGAATTCTTGGGGCCTATTCAGGAGTGCACTGTGTATATTATGAGGGACATGGTGGTCTCATTTGAATAAACTGTTCACGGATAAGATCAACACTGGTAACTAGCCAGCTTCATTGCAAAATCCAAAATTATGTGCACCTGCATTCTGCAGATTAGGCTACAGATGTCAAAAATATCACTTGTAGTTCACAATCTTATAGTTGCCAGCTACCAACTTGAGAATGAATTTTCTTTAAAAAGAAGCTTTCTGAGCTGCAGTAAATCTGTCCTAAGTTTGAAGATATTTAAAGTCAAATTATTAAACAGCTCTGCTTTTAAAAAAGTCATCCTGTTTTGGTTTTTCACCTTATGTCCGGACAGTGAAACTGGAATGCATTAATGCAATTCTTTTATATAAGCTTGGTGTTTGATACTCCAGAGAACATTTTTAAGAGGGAAGTAAAAGTGCTGAAACACTTGGGTAAAAAAATCAAAATGTAGAATAGGGTATATGAATCTACATCATAACATCAGGCTTTAGTAAAATTTGTAATGCATCTTATTTGGGGTGAGCTATTTGGCAGCTACTTTTTAACACTTGGCACTTATGTAATATCTTACATTTTCTAATTAACAAAGCAAAAATAGTAAGGTGAAGTCATCTCACTGAAATCACATGTTGATGCAAACATTATAAAAATACCAGCCTGTGAAGTGAGGAAGAGAAGGATTGACAGTCCTTTTAAAAACAAACTGGTAAATGTTGATATTAAAGGCACTGTTTTTACTGGAAGTGAACTGTGAAACATCAGACAAAAAAGATAGTGGTATGCACACACCTCTCCAGTCAGCGTGGTATATAGGTGGTTGTTCCAAGTCAAGGCTGTAAAAGGACTGGCATGACCTTTGGAAATCAATGAGGGAGGATGGGAGAAGTAACCAGTGCTGAGTGTTCATGAACAGGAGAAAAATTGTCTGTCTTCTCTGCACTTCAGCAGCAATTTGTGAAGAGACATCACTTGAGCCAGGGGTTGAATTGCAAAAGAGGAGGCTGCAAGAATGATGAGCTCTTAAATGCTGTGTAGTAGTAATGGTGTGCTACACAGTGTGGTCTACTGGGTGGTAATAGAGAGTTCAATCTATAACGGCCAGTTAAAATTGCCAGGAGGGACATGGTCACCTTAGCAGTAACATGTTTATATTATCTTCTCCTTATAGTAAAGGCTTGGTTGTGTGCACGTTTGTCTGCTTGTTAGACAACTTGGACAAAGATCTGAGTTAGTCTCCCTTCTGCCTGGGCTCCTAATGTGTTTGTACTACAGGGCATACTACAAACTGCTTGTTCCTACCAGCTATGTGGCGAAGCATCCAGTTCCAGTCATGTAGCTGTGAGTGCGCCAGCACTGAAGGAGATGTTATGTGGAAATGCTTTATGCTTCTGTTTTATGTTCAGGAGAGGAACCAGATATGTCTGTCTGCAGTCCTGTATCCACAGATGGAGAGACTAGGAAACATACTTTCATTTGTGAATCTGTACTTTGATTGTCATGCAAGAAATTGGCAACACTTTTTTTTTCCTTATATGTGCAGATCTGCATAATCTGTGCTGATTTTTTTGCTACTTCGTTGTCTCCTGTGAAGCAGAACTAGAAGGTGTTTTGAGTCAGCTAGCTATAAAAAAGAAGGTGCAGGCACACCATCTGGTTTTGTAATAATGTCCTATGTCATGCCAAGCAAGATTAGACTCTTAAGCTTGAACAGGAGATCTGCAGGTGATAGTTAGGTGTTCCAGTTAACGACATTGCCAGTGCTTCCTTTGCTGGTGAAAGAACGAGCATGTGTTGGAAGAGTCAGTACTGCTGGCAGGACTGTCCTCCAGTGGAGGTGTGCAAACAAGTTCTGATCATCTGTTCACTTTGGCAAGCACAGAGGGGAAAAAGGAAATTCCAGCTTAGAGGTTATATCATGGCTAATTAGAAAAAAAAAAATGCTTCTCTAAATTCATTATAACTTTTATTCAAGAAAGTCTTCATTCTGTGAGTAACAACAATCTTGCTCTTTATATAAGCTCATAATAGGTCCACCTGAGATCAGAGCTCCAGGTGCTAAGGGTATTGTGCAAGCACCCCACAAACAAATTACAGTCTAAAGATAAGAGTGACATAGGATTGGAAGGGACACAAGGTGATAGGGAGGTCGGGTGACCAACTTACAGTCACTCAGTGACTGTAAGTGGCAGTCAGTGGCAGAGTTGATATAGGCACTCCTGCTTTGAATGCAGTGCCTAAGCTGCAGACATCTGTGCTGAATGCTATTGCTGTGAATAATCTCTTTTTCCAAAGAGATGGGTTTGATTTCCATAATTTCAGAAGACTTGTGAAATTGTTCTTGGAGTAATAAGTTTAAAATGAAAATGTGTTGGCAAACCGGCCACTTAGTCTCTTGAGTCATCAGTTGTGTAAATAAAGTACTCAGCTTGAAAGCTTTGGTCTGTGTCTTCATCAAAACTTTACAGCATTGTCATTGGTTTCTGCACCTAGATATGCTTAGATGGGAAATCGCTTCTATTGCCATGCAATGTGAATTCAGTTGATCTGAGAACCCAGACTGGTTTTCTGGGTATTAGCGCTGGTTTTAGTGATTCTATTGTTGAAGTTTGTGTGACCTGTGAAGCCGAATATGGGATCTTCAGAGATCCAGTGGAATTCTTTTGTTAACCAGTGTGATTTCCATGCCTGGTAGAATGGAGACTCAAACTTGATCACTCTCTCTGGTGCTGCTGAAGGATTCTGATGATTGGATTTTGCAGTTTCTGCACTGAAAATCCTTCAGTCAGTGGATTCATGGGACAGGAATGAACGAAGGAGATGCTATGCTAGTCCCTGTCTCAGAGTCCCATGGAAACAGATGTTTGCTGTTTTCCTTCTCTTTCTAGACTGAACAGCAGTACTGTTAGACTTCATGTATTTAAGTGTAAACACCAAGTCAATCTGTATCTCTGCAGGGCAGGCAGATCTGTCCTCTTTGACCCATCAGTCATCAGTGTTGGGCTTATCTGGATCTATGCTCTGTAACAGTGAGATGGACCTGGAAGGGGTTAAGGTCATGCTATATGCTGCCTTCATCTGAAATAAGTGCAGAGCTGAGATCTTCACCCCTTCAAGCTCTGCTTGCAGAGCAATGTTTTTTCTTGGCATCGAAGTGAGTCACTGATAGGAGAAAGCGTAATGCATACTGTGTGATACCTGGCTGTAAGCCCTGGGACTAGAGGTAGAAGCTGGGTTTCAGGAAAGCATAGGCAATGGCACATCTACTGTATCTGAACCACACAAAGGTGGAAGTTCAGATGGGTGGCTGGTTATTTTAGCATCCTACTGGGAGAGTTGCTCAGAGAAAAAGCTTTGCTGGGGCTCAGTTCTGCACATTGCTTACTTCTGGGCCTGAATTACTTGGCTTATGCTCAGCCATCCAGTTTCAGGCTGTTAACATTAACACAACTCCCTCTGGGAAGGCCTTTCACTGCATGGACATTGTGCTCCAGCACTTGTTGGAAGAAGCTTTCAGAGCCCTTGGATGACCATAAAAACTATTGCCTAGAAAATTGGGTGGCTCTTCATTAACTGGCTCGTAGTTTGTCTGGGTTCATATTTGTTTATGGGATAAGGAGTACTAACTCCATAGCTGCCTCATTAGTGGTCCTTAGTGCCTTATATTTGTTTGTTTGGGTGTTTTCCCCCCCCACGGCTGTGTGGTGTATCTCGTAGCTTTTGAAGAGGCCAAATGGTGTTTGCAATCTAAGTGGGTTTTGCTTCTCTCTTTGTAGATGGTGGCCAAAGCAAGTGCCGATTAGAGAGAGCTCAAGCACTGGAACAGGCAAAGAAGCCCCAGGAAGCAGTCTTCATCCCAGAATGCAATGAGGATGGATCATTCACACAGGTAAAACTTCTATTGGCTTCCTTCAGCCAGGTTCCCAGTGGCTGCAGGAGATTCACTGTTAAGGTATGAGCCAAGTGATGATAGCAGCACGGGTGCTCTGACTCAGTTACTGAGGTGAAAGTGGTAAAAACTGGGGACTTGTTTAACGAACTGGAAGCTTTGATTCAGTCACCATACCTTAAGACATATACATATGCAATGGCATCCATGTCCAATGTAGCACAGAAACAAATGGAATCAATCTCCAGCATAGCACAGAAGCAAAAACAAATTGCAAGGGATGTCAATTTTTCCTTGAAGATGAGCTGCAAAGAGGGCTGTGGCTCACAGAGAACAGGGTGGACCAAGCTTATTCTGCTGTTACCTGTGCTTCACCTATCCCAGAAAAACAGTGGTCTATTGAGCCTCTTCCTTCTGCAGGATACTTATTAGTGACAGACTCCTGTTTCCTGTTCTGTGCCCTGTTGTGGTTTGGGGGTCTGGCAGAGAGGTAATACTGCTTTGTTTGGGTTTCTGATTCTCCACTGTTGCTGGAACTAAATGATGTGCTGGGATTGCAGACTGTTTCATAATGCTGTTTCTATTGAGAAGCAATTATCTCAGGCAGGGGTAGCAGAGGAGGCTTATGGTTTGTTGGCCTCTAATATTTGTGAAAAATGAGTCCTGGCCACTGAGCATCCTTCAGAAATAGTTGGATGGGAGAGGTCCTATAGAATTCCAGAGAAGTTGAATTAGTTATGGCAGAAAGAAAGCCCTCATGAAGGAGATTGAGAGGAAGAGTAGTTTGCCAAGGCAGGGTAGAAATGAAGAGTGATACTTGGTTCTGTAACCGCTAGCATATTGAGTACTGTCTCAGTGCAAACTGAACTGGGTGTTAAAAACGGCTCATGTGCAGTTCCGTAACTGCTAAGAGGGGTATGCTCTCTGCTCAGTTTGGCACACATCTCAAAAGCCAAAATCCTGCAACACTGATGACCTCTACTTTTGTGAACTTAGGTAAATCACACTTTTTTTGCCTTGGTTTCCCTATATCTAGCACTGCTCTAGAGATCTTGTGCCTCAGAAATTTTAGGATTCATTAGTTATTGTTTGCAACGTCTTTTGAAGGTAAAAAGAAATATCCAAAATATGATCAATATTGTCTTCAAAAAGATGAGAGACAAAAAGTTTTGGGGTTGGTTCAAACACTTTTTGCTGCCTGGGGGAAGAAGACAGGAAAGATTTTTTTTTTGTGATAACTCACCAAAAATTTTTATTCTCTCCCTCAGCCTTACCCTCCCATTATCTGGTGTGTGGGAGTGTTTTTGTTTAGTAATGGCGAAGTGGGAAAAGTTTCATCCATCCTGCCAACTTTGCATACTTCTTTGGAGCAGCATCATATTTGTGTACAGTGTGGACCATCTTGGGAAGGTGGGGGTAAGAGAGAAGGTGTCTGCAGTTTCTTGCAGTCTTACTATGAAATCTGATTTTGGGTAGAGCTGCTCAGATTATGTTGGCACTGGAGGGGAATACTTATAAAACCTAGCACAGTGGGCCAACTAAGTTTTCCATGTTAAACTTCATGGTTCAAAAAAGAGGAGAAAGGAAAGCTGACTTTCCAGTGTCTCTGTCAGCTGTCCATCAACCTCTTCGAGTAAAGTGGGGTGCAGGTGACATTTTTATCCTAATAAGCTGTGTGCAGAGTGCAGTTGATAAAGCTTTGTTTCACACAGTTTTATTTGGAAGGTTGGTACCAGTGTCTGGATCGCAGAGCAGTTGCTGGGCCTCTTTTCTGCATATTCCCTGGCCAGCGTATGTTGCCAGTGGAGGAGCAGCATGAAACTGCTTACAGAAATTGTGTGTTTTCAGCTTGCAGCCAAGTGGTATTTCACATTCTTCCTCTGTTCAGTCCTATCTGTGAACACTAAAATGCTTCTGTTTTACCTGGCATGAAGAGGGAAGCCTCTCATCCTTTTGTAGCTGGAATCAACTGAAATTCATATCATTCCTTGGATTGTAAAAATACCCACGTTCCACATGCCTCAGGAACCAGCTTCATCATTTATATTGCAGCATTTAAGGTCATAGTCCCTGTGTAAGATGTGAATATAAAACAATGTCCGAGGAAGCTAGCTGTTTTCAACCTGCATTTGAGACAAATATTTCCTTTAGCTTCTGGTCCAAATTAATTAAACTTTGATTTTTAAAAACATGTATAAAAATTAGCATTTTGGTGAACAGTTTAAACAGGTTTTGCTTCCAGCAGCTCATTAATAGATTTCTTCTAGTGGAGGTGGCTTGGATACCACATCTCTTGTGCAGAGAATTAACACCCTTAGGTTCTGCTCCGCAGGGAAGCTGTGAAGGTCAGTTCTTGAAGTCCCTGAAGCCTTGCTGAAGTCAGGTCTGAACTGTTATTAGTTTATTCTGGTTCAGTACCCAGAGAGTTGCTCCATCCAAACTCCAAAATCTCAGTTGGGAAGTCCAGAACAGAGCAGCATCTCTCAACAAAGTTTCTAGGAGAAATACTCGCCATGCTCTTCAACCTTGAATCCTCAACCAAACCAGAATTTAAGCAGATGCATATACCCTGTATGTTGACTTCATTAGTGAAATTTTTTCAACAACTCCCCACCTTCCATGGAAAAATATTTTGGGTAGAAGAAGAATTCTGATCAGAGGGGAAACAAAGATGCATGCCTAATTTTGAATATCAAATGTCTTATTATAGCATTCACTTATATATGTGGATGACTTGCTTTCAGGTCTTGGGCTGAGCATCTTTTTTGTAGGTGCATACACAGTAGGTTTTCAGGCTCACATCACTGCCCTTGCCATCAGTTGTCAAAAGACCTGGAATTTTGTCTAATTAATTGTTGGACATTCTTGGAAGTTTTGCAGGAGTGACAAACGCAAATAGTGCGGATTTGGGAGCTGCATTTGGTAGTGGTAACTGTATGTTCACAGAACCTGCTTGGTCTTAACCAGATTGAACTGTTGCTTTTATGGTTTATCATTGTCCTCTTGATTAGAAGCTAAATTTCAATCACCATGGGTAAACACTAAAAGCAGCACTAAGTGAGGCTGTTTCTCTGAAAGCAGCTCAAGTCTGTCCTGTCCAGCTTCTGGAATTGCATGCAGTACAAAACTGTGAATTTGGGGTTGGATTCACTGCAAATTGGATGGGGCTGTAGGGTGGTAAAAAGAACAGAGCCATTTTGCTGCTCTGTGACCAGCAGCATGTGCTGCATGGGGCAGTGGCTGCAGAGGTGAGACCATGCTCACCTTACCTCCTTCTGCTTCCCTGGAGAGCAACTGGCTTTGAGACCCACCAGTTAGATGTGGTAACAAGGGTGAAAGGGAGGAGGGCCCAAAGGCAAAGACCTTGGTTTGGCTTGCATTTAAACCCTGTACTAGAGAGACATCCTGTGTGTCTTATCTTTTCTTGTTGTCTGTAAAACTAGGCCAAAAAGAAGTGTTGCCATTGATTCTATTGCTTGGATGGCCAGTTTTTCTAGGCATGGTTAGTTATGATGGGGTTTGGGTACCGCATGGAGAGGAGCGGGCGCCTGTCAATTCACTGGTTCTCATAACTTTCTGTGCATCATGTCTGCTGCTTCCCTTATTCTGGGAGTTTGTGTATTACAAAGATCTTATCAAATCCCTTTTTAGCATTGCTTACACATAAAAATGTGGCATGGTTTTGCAGCATGGAAGAGGTGGTGGCATTTCGGGCATGATGAGATGACTGTAAATGGGCACAGACCTGATGAAATGCTCTGGAATTGCTATTTCTTTCTATTTTGGTCTGTGTGGGGAATATTACTTCCTATAACAAAAGCTTTCTGCACTTAGCCCACAGTGATGTAAGCATGCAGATAAAATTTGAGTTATTCACAACATAAGAATGTTTGTTTGATATGAGTAATTTGATTAATTGTATAACTGAGGTCATGTACTGTTGTGCAAAATTGGACATGACTAAAACCGGTTTCTTTTCCCAAGACTTGCTCTCTCCTTTTTGCTGTTACGCTGTATTTTGCATAAATGCCATTCCCTTTCCATGCTGCACTTAACCTGCTGTGATCTGTTCTTCATAAACAACAGGCTCTATTGGGTAATCTGCACACTTTCTTTTGCTGCCTAGTGCCATTGGGCTTGTTGCCATGGGCTGAGGGAGACTTGCATTCTTCATAGTTTTCCCCCAAGCAGTTTTTTAGAAAAGGTTGCTGAGGCTTTAAACGGGATCCGTTTCAGACAGATTAATATGAACATGAATAATGCTAACTCTGCTTTGGGGGTGTAGCCTTGTGGGGCTTTTTGTGGTGTCTTGCTATTTGCTGCCACCTTCCACTGTCTAGCTGTGGTTTCTTTTCCTTGCAAGTTTGCAAGCAAGTGGCTGAGAGCAAGTCTCCTTGGAGAGTTTCTTCGGCTTTAGGGCTCTCAAAACTGCAGCTGCTGGTGCAGTTATGATGCAGCACTGAGATTTCTCTTAAAGCATGTGCATCAGTTAAACCTGTCATCTTATGATGGGATCAGCGAGTGGGCTGACTTTGTCAGAGCAGTTTTCCGTTATCAGATAGCTTCCAGAGCACTCCCACATCTGGTAATACAAGGCTCTTTGGAAAGAGTGATCTATGTTATTGTCCATAGCAATAGTTTACAAATTGTAATGCGTGTACAAAGTACTGCTTTTTAGAAGTCCCACAAACCCCTTTCTAAAGAAGTGGGGAACCCTCTCTTTGAGCCTTCAGTGTGACCTCCTGATCTCAGCCTGTTCCTCTGTATTGGCTGGTGTAGCATGATGCTGGGCAGAATTACAAACTCATTCCTTAATGCAGCGCAGTGCTGCGGGGCACTGTGTAGACATGTCCCACATTCCCTGGATACTGTCTATTATTCCATTATTCAGTGCTCATACTCTAGCAATACTAAGCTCTCAAGGAGTTAACCTCTCCTTTCAAAAGGAAAGAACACAGTCTGTCTTGCTAGATTAAAGAAACTCTTTCTTCATAAAGAATCTGGGCTTTAATTAGTAGATGGTTCTGGCTTTTTTTATTAAAAGACGTCCCTTCTATAAAAACCTGTAGTTTGAGCTCTCTCGATACTGCTCTGCAGATTTGTCTGCTACTTACGCACTTGCTTTCTTCCTGCAGCTCTCATTGTGTTTCTCTTTTGTATATTGAGCTAAAGATAACCCGTAGATGGGTAAGGAGGTAGCAAATTTGGTTATATACGGCATTTCTGCAAATAAATACCAGTCGAGAGCAAAGGAATAGATTCCTAAAGCAGGAAAGCGACAATCTAAGATCATTCTTAACTTTAAAGGGTCATACTCTGTGTTGGAAGCAGAATGCCTCTCCTGGGGATCCCTCTCCTGAACTAAAACTGGTATCTGAAGTGTGTGTTGGGAATGTCCTTGACCATGGCTAAGATTCTTTTGCCACAAGTCACTTCTTTCCCTGGTTATATGAATAGTGATATTCCTGTGAAACTAGCATTTCTTGAATGGTGCATAGACTTGAGGGAGGTGGCTGCTGCATAAAACCCTGGTGGGAATATTTGTCTGCGCAACATCATTTGGGAAGAATTAGATGTGAGCAGGGAACAGAAAAAGTGACAAGAATAACTTAAGGGGTTGCAGTCCCCAAGAAGTTCAAGCTTAAGATGCAGACTGATTCATAGCTCTCTAAAATTCTAAAGGAAAGGCAGGCTTCTCACAATAGTCGGCTAAATCTTAACCTAGCAGAAAGTATGACAACATCCAGGGTCTGAGCAGTACAGCAATATATTTAAACCAGAGCAGAGGCATCACCACTTAGAGTTAGGATAAATCGCCATTAGGCCTGTGTGCTGATTATGTGCCACTAACTTGGGTTCAGAGGACTTTCTAGATGAGCCTCAGTGACTCAAAGGAAAGGCTTGATTAAAGAATTGCTCTGTGACACTTTGGCTTCTGCTCTCTGGGTCAGACTAGGTGATCTATGAGGTTGGAACAGTTTATTTAGCCGTTTTTATGGTGTTTACAAGGGGCATCTGGGTGCAAGCCAGGGTTTGGAGCCTTGCCTCATGCTGTGCCATTCAAAAACTGGATGTGTGTTTTTTTCTTTCACAGAAGAATCGCTTTAAATATAGAAGGAATGTTCTTCTTCCCTTCTCATCTCTGCCCGCCATTATGGAAAGAGCCAGGAAATGTTTGTCTGATCTGTGATGGGATAAGAATCAGATACTGAACTCTTCATTTGAACAGCAGTGAAAGGCTAATCTGAGTGCTGCTCTTCCTGTGCTCAGCCCAGTGCATGTCCAAGGCACTCTCAAGCCTCTTACAGCAAACTTCTGCTTTCTGTAAATCCATAAAGACTGGTTTCAGCCATCACAGAATTACTGCTTTGCCCCTCTTCTCTCCCTCAAAATGTGCTTGCAATTTCTCTCCCATTTCCAGTTTATCTTTTGGAAACAACCCATTGATCCTGCTTTGTCAAGTGACTGTAGAAGGATGCTGCTGCTGCTTGCTTATTGAGAAGCTTTGGACTGCTTGGGAATCTGATTCTGGCATTGCCAGTGAGATACTGAAGAAACCCTCAGGAAATAAAGAGGCAGAGTTGTCTGCCAGTGACTACACTGTTAATGTTTTCATATCGTAATGAACTCGATAACAGCAGGTGTTTATTCATGTGGCCACTGGCTAGTATGTTAGCTGCTGTTTGATTTCACATACTGTGATGGCAGGGGGAATAGAGGAGCTGCTGCAAGGGTGGCAGAGCAATTTTGTTGTTTTTTTTCCCCCCTTACACTTTTCATCCTTCAGTTGAGGCATGGTTGTGATGGCATCTCTCTCACCTGTGAAAAATAGGAAGTCTTGCACAATCAGGGATTCAGGTGCTCTAAAATGCAGTTTGATAGGTGGGAGGTGGTTGCTTTTTTTTCTTGAAAGTGTAGCTGTTAATGGGGAATCTGTTGGAAGACCTCAAATAATTTGCAGGTTTTATTTCTCTGATTTCCTATTATATAACTTAAAATGTTCAGCTGTTGGACAGATGTATGTGAAATTGAGATGTCAAATTCTATAATGTGCCTTTCCAGCAGTAATGAGTGTTCTGTAGCTTCAGCTTGGTTAGCAATCAAGTTTATTCTCTATAAAATTGACAATGTGTTTTCTCTGACACAATGCTTGGCTTTAAAGACGGAGAACCAAAAACAGTCAAACACTTTTTCTAGCATGCCTTTTGATAGAACCCAAATTAACTCAATAACTGAAGGTCTGTGCAGTAAAGAGGTGTCACTTTTACAGTTACTCTTCTGATAAGAGTATTTAAAAATCTTGCTACTGTGGGAGTAGGATTAGAATGAGGTTGAATTTCAGGTAGAAGATTTAAGTGGGATTTAGAAACAAAACCTCAAAGCTAAGGTCATTGGAAAAACAATGTTTAGAAATTATACTGGATCAGCTATTGCCTTTACATTTTTTCAATGACATATCAGTGCTATGTAACTGATGAAAAGTATACCTGTTTTTTTTTTCCCCTCAGCCTTTAAGCTGCAAACTCTAGACTGTAGGCCACTGTTTTTATGACACCTAGATATGCTGAGATCTGGTCAAAGGTATTAAGGTGAAAGATAGCATCTCTCAACTTTAAGACATTGAGGAAAGCAAACTGCAGTGATTTTTGAGGTTTCTGAAGTGTTTATTCTTCATGAGTAGTTGTCTGGTGTTTAGGATAAGGGCTGAAATTTCATTGCTGCTATTATCTGTAGTAGGGACGTCCTTTGGTGCTGCAGTAGAACATGTGGTTGTCGTGAAAGTGCTGTCAGTCTGAGATTTATTTCTTTTTCTTTTTTTCTAATGGAAGCAAGGGGAAGAAAGGGTCATGGAATACCAGTCCAAGGAAGATCAGCATTCATTAGTTTAGTTATTTATAAAGTTACTTTGCTTTTATGAATGTAATGTGCCTGGCTTGCATAAATGGCTGTATGTAATTGGTAGCTCTCCATTTAGATGAGTTGCTTAACATGCTCTTCATTTATGCATTTATCCTAAACTTATGTCAATACATTTTTTTTTTTTTGGACTCCTCTGCCATGTACTTTCTTATTTCCTGAAGGCTTGACTAAAGGACTGTCAAGTCACTAACACTTGAATCTTTTAAATGCTGGGTACACTGGAGTTTCTCTGTAATATAAGATGGAATGGTCTTGCCCTACGAATTCAAGACCCTATCCTGGAATTTGGCTTCATCTCTGGGTAAGATTTTTACAATTAATGCTCAGATGTAAAGACAGCTTCTTGTGCTGTTGGGAATGCAATAATGCATTTGTGATCAGCAAAGATAAACGCTGAATTCAGAAACCCAAGCAGTTCCATCACACTCATTTTGAATGTGCAATTGATTAGACTAAGCAATAAGAAATATTTTACAACTTGATTATTGGTAATTATATTCATAGTGCTTTTGTGCATTTTGCAATCAATTTTGTGATCTATTGAGAGAATGAAAATGAATGTGTGCAGATAGCAGTGACAGTGAATTTGGTAACGTGGATACATGAGATTATTGTTGATTTTGGCTGCTGAAGGCGAATGTGCTTGAGGCAAAATGATTGATTTCCACTTTAGTAAAACCCAAGATAAACACATGGTACCATGTTGTAATTGTTCTTAGATCGTGTTTTATGTGATACTCAAAGCCTTTTAAAAAAGGCTGTCGTTAAGTCTCTGAACAAACTCTGCTACCTTAGGGAATCAGAGCCAGCTGTCAGCAAGGGGGAATGACTGGCTTAGCTCTGAAGGATCCCTAATAAAGGGAATGGTACAAACACCTCATCACTCTTCTCTTCTGTGTGGAAAGGACTGGAATGGGAAATCAGCTTCAATGAACTTGTTTGGAAACAGAGAGAATGGACAGAATTCAATTTACAAGTAAAATGAAAGGCAGTTTCTGAAGTTATCTCATTTAATGGCTTTTTTTCAGAAATGTATGGAAGGAGCCATCTCTAGCTTATAGTTATGTAGGCATTTCTATACCATTTCAAGATACTGGAAGTACTAATGTGCACACTCATCCACAACTGAAAGTGTGTTTGCTAGAAAGAATCTCGGAACCTGTTAGTATTTACACAGATGCCTGTATGATGATCATTTACTTTTGTCTCAAGGGAAGGCAAAGGCATCCTGAATTTCATCCAAATGCTGAGCACGCTGTGAAAACTGAGGCAAAAGCTGTAATTAGATTTCTTAAGCTGGTTGAAACTATAGTACCACTGAACTAATATCTGTATACATGTTACTAAGACCAGTCTGCTGGATTGGGATTTATCCACTCTTACTTCAGAGGTCCACATCTGAACTAATCATTGTGGTGTCCTTCTGTCGTGAAGGAAGGAACTGGGTAATTCCAGATGTTCAGCTAAGAAGTAGCGCTTTAAAGTTAAGCAAGATGAATCTAATGCTGTGTACCTTTTGGCTCATTAGAGCCTTCATCAAATGTTCTTAAGTCCTTGTCAATACGTGAAGAGCAAGCGATACGTGCTTCTACTGCCTAGGTTGACATAGTAACAGGGTAGAGCTTAAATCTGTCCAGAGAACGTTTGTTAACATAAGTCAGTGTTGCACTTTTCCAGCCATGTTTACTGAACAAAATGCTCCCGAAATGCCCACAGATGTTGTTCTGAAGCAGTGGCTGTGGAATTGGGCCACGGTGGCCTTTCCACATCCCAGCTGGGATGCAGTGGGACAACTATTTAATGGCAAATAGTAAATGGGATTTAACAGAGGGTAGAATGAGCTGAGACACAACTGCTACATCCCCAAACTGAAGTGTTCTCAGCTGACTACTTGTAACTTCTTTTGCCTCCTGAATTGCAGCTAAAGGAGTTGGAGTAGGAGCAATAACCTTTCTTTGGGGAGGGAGGTGAGGGGAGAAAGAAAAGATAATGGTATCAGATGCTCTTCTGTGTGATCATCTCACTCTGAAGCATGTTTGTGATGTGCCTGGGTTGGGACTTCCACTAGGATGCTGGATTATAATAAAAGTGGTGGGTGATAGAGTGAGAAATGAAATGCCTGCTCTTTGTTTTATTAAACAGGTGCAGTGCCATACCTACACTGGATACTGCTGGTGTGTGACACCTGATGGCAAGCCTATTAGTGGCTCTTCTGTACAGAACAAAACTCCTGTATGTTCAGGTACTGTGGGAGTGGCTTCAACAAATACTAATTGGATAACCAAAGGGGGTTGGGGAGAATGTGTCCTGTTCAGAGTGCTTAATTTTTTCATGTGACTTGGCCAGTTTACCCAATTTAACACTGCAGTTGTGCTTGAATCTCCCTGTGTGCTTGCTGGTATTTGGAAGCTGCAAGGGAGCTTGGGCTGTGGCCTGTCCACCCTGCAGTTAAGGGTGCAGACACTCCTGCAGAACTCACTGAGAAAAACCACTAATGCCTCTGGTAGCCAAGGCATGAGTTGCAGTGTTGCTGTGTACACCAAAACCAGATGGGATAACTTTTTTCCATGAGCAGTGTCTTAAAGAAGTGGTTCTCAGGCTGTACTGAGTAGGCCATGGAGTTATTTTGCCTGCAGGGTGACTTCAGTTAAAAGTTTGATTTTTTTTTTTTTTTTTTTTGTTCTTTTGTGAGAAACTGGTAGCTGTTGACTTCTAGCCACCAGATCTGGAGTCCTGCTATTTTAATGGGTTTGGGTCTTCTGATCTGGATTGCTC
Source organism: Numenius arquata (assembly GCF_964106895.1). Classification (NCBI taxonomy): domain Eukaryota; kingdom Metazoa; phylum Chordata; class Aves; order Charadriiformes; family Scolopacidae; genus Numenius; species Numenius arquata. The sequence continues at coordinate 45,928,539 of NC_133581.1, read as the reverse complement.
AGTTCCAGAATCCCCATATTTGTGTCATGGGGCTGGACAGCACTGGGCTCACAACAGGGAGGTCCAGAGATGGGTTTATTAAGTAACGTCCTTCTGGGCTCTCATCCTGACACTGCTCTGTCACCCTATGGTTTACGGGGCTCAAATCCATCTTCTCTACTTAAAACAGAGTGATGTTGTTTGTTTTCTCCCCACCATCCAATGTGGCAGCCCATGACTCAAATGGGATGAGGTTGGCCTCCAGATTTTCATGTGGCCCTGCACAGTTTGCCCTTTAGATGCGAGCACAACAGCAATCAAACTTTTGGGGTTTTTTTTAATCCTTCTCATCTTATTGAGGGTCCTCTTGGCTGTAGAGTGTTTTGTGGTAATAAGCAAACATAGTGACTTGCATGAGGGTTTGAGTTGAGTAGGAGAACTGTCTGGGAACCAGTGAGTCAATGTAGCTTTAGGGAATGCTTAGTGTTTCACAGGTATGTGGAAACAAAATAAGATTTAATGTCCTGGTTTTGTTTAAGGTGAAATGCTACAGTAATTTGGCTTAAACCTTAGATTATTATTTTTTTCCATCATTCCCAGTATATGGTTTTGGAAGGGCATGTTTTAGAGTTTTGGTGATCTGTTCATTTAGCCTTGAGTTGTGTATAAAATTGTGTTACCAGGAAAGTAAAGGCATGGTGTATTGTAGGAAACACAGATGTTACAGCTGTGATGACTATTACTGGGTATGTGCTTCCTACTTGTAATTCAGCAGTAGATCTGTGATAAACTGATCTGCAAGTGAAAGTGTCTGGGAAATAGATTTTTACATTTAGAGTTTTTCTTGACCAGACTCTTGGGCCTGTCAGAGCTGCATCCTTTGGAGCTGACTTTTGGATCCATGTTCCCTGAAGAATCAGTAATCATTGGAACTGTTTAGTAATAGTGCACAGAAGAATTAGTTTCTTGGGAATAAAGCTACTCAAAAAACCCTAAACCAACTTGTCGTAGACTTTTATACACTTTAGTAATGCATTTGTGCAAAAAGCTTTTATTATCAGTTCAAGTTTTAGTGGAAAGCTGTGTGATGAAGCACTAAAGCAAACTGCAGGAACAAGTGTAGAATCATATATATTATGTGAAGATCTAAGTTATATTAAACAACCCAAGCTGTGTTCTATTCAAGCACATGCTGGAACTTATTCAGTGTCCCTTTTCAAACAGCTGGGGATGTTCAGGGGTCGGTTGAAATCAATTTTCTGCAAATTGTCCCACTTAATCCCTTTCCTTTAGAATACTGCCCCTTGCATTCCCTACACACTCTCACCACCTGTTTTTGATTTGTTCTTCCTGACATTTGCAAATGAAATCAGGGACTCTTATTGATCTTTCCTTCTTGCCCTTGGATTTATTCCAGGTTTCTTACTAGCACACTGTTCTGTTGAGCTCTTTCAAATCACTGGATCCAGCTACTAAAGATTTCTTGTTTACTCTCATCTGGATTTAACATCTTAATGCATAAAACTTCCTTATGCTTTCCCAGTTGGTTGAAGCCATAGGCTCTCTGAATCCCAAACTGAGCTGTTAGCAAGTAAAACAGACACTTTGTGGGTTGAGGTATTAACTGTTAATGTGACATTAAATGTTCTGTGTGATCATGCAGCATCTAAATAGATGTCTTTTTTCTCTTTTTTTCTTTTCCTCCCCTTTAGGTTCTGTAACTGATAAACCATCAAGCCAGGGTAATTCAGGAAGGAAAGGTGAGTGAAGTCCTGTGCTATGGCAACTTGTTTTGTAATAGCAGATGCCCAGCCAAGTCCCTTGAGATAACTCAGAACCTAGGTTCCTAACCAGCTTGGTGTGTGGAAAGCTTAGGTGCCTTTAGACCATCTCCTTCAGCAGGAGGAATAAGATGATGGTCTGTTTGTGCACCACCCTGTGGAGTAGAAAATGGTGCACTCTGCTCCATGCTTATCAGCTGAGATGTAGTACATGAAAGCAGAGCTTCCCAAGGGGGGAGCTGGCACAGAATAACCTCTGCTTGTTCACTTCAAAGTTAAATATTGAGCATTTCTCAGTAAAATACCTAGAGATTAGGAAGGCTATCAATATGACTAGTACACGGGATTCAGGAGTGCCAATGTAATGGCTGTGGCATTTTTTAACAGACCATAAAGCACCCTGGTCAGCTGCAGCAGCACTGGATTAAACCCTAGCTGTGCTTGGAAACCTCACTCTTTTGTGCATTAGGCTTTGGTGGTCCTTTACATTCCTTTCTTTCAATCCTTGCCTTTCCTGAGCAAGGCACTAGATGTGTCGTTCTTCTCCTGTATGTATTTGTAGCCCTTCTGTGTCCTCTGATTTGCATTCATTGAAATAGTCTTGGGAGGGGTGACCACTGAAGTGTACATTGATGTGCAGTCAAGTTTGTCTTTGAGCCTTCTCTACATCCTGGTTTTCAACCCTTTTCCCTTCTAGTCCCCATTCAGAGTCAACTTTTGAGTTTGTCTCCTTGTTACAGGATAATGGTGCTGAATGCATCCTCATTCCTTCTGGTGAGGATGAAGGCTGTTTCCTGGGAGAAGTTCCTGTTTTGATATATGAAGCAGGATTTTTACTGCTAATTCTCTAAAGCAATTATTCTTGACACTTCAAAACACAGGAAGAATGCCTACCTTGATGCCAACACTTTAATGTGAAGGACATCTTCATGCTGGGACTGTCAATCTAGTACTGAAAACACTTAACAGGAATTATAGGTTGCTATGTTTGGAGCAGTGATGCATTTTGAGCATACCTGCTCTCCAGTCTATTGGTTATGTATGGTAGCTTAGGAAAAGGTAGGGGGAAGAAAGATGCGAGACAAGCTACTTAGTTAAGACTGAATGCTGAAGCCTGCTTCTTTTTTTAGATAAGGATATGTCTCTGTAAACCTGTAATTACATGTTAATGTATAATTGGCAGCTGAATGCATTGTTATTCTGTTAATGCAATCATTGCTAGTCTAGCCTGAAGTACAAGCAAATCAAGTAGTTCTTGAAATTTGCATTATTTTTGAGTGAGGGTTGTTTGTAGGCTTCCTACCTGAGTAGTCCTGGTCTGTTCTTCTAGAACTGGAAGCAGCTGACTTTGGATTTCATAATAAACAGGAGCAAAAGGGGAAAACATCTGAAAATGTTTTTCTATTTCACTCCCTTTGTTAATTCAGAAGTTGGAACATGCAAAAAAGAGAACTGTAAATGGAATTAATTAATCTAAAATTTGTAAAATAAGTTGGTTCTCCTTGGTGCTGCCTGTGGCATCCTGTTTCAAGAATGGTACACTTGGTCATGTGGCTGCAGAAGCATCCTATGCAGTAGCTGTTGTCGTGGTTTGGGCCAGCAAATGTTTCCCTTGGGGTCAGAATGCTTCAAGCAATCATCTGAACTTTGTTACCTCTAATTCTGAATTTGTTCATATCTGTTGGAAGCCCCCACACATGCCACTTCATCCTTTCTCCATCATGTTAGAAAAATAGTTGTGAGCAATTATTAAATAGGTCTTTTAAAATCAAGGGGGCATTTAGAAGCTGAAAAAATTTGGTTTAAAATTTGATGGACTTAGCATTACTTTTTCAGCTAGCAATGAATCTAAAAATGAATTTTGTTTTCCTATCAGTGTGTTTTCTTGACTTAAGTTACCTTGATTCAAATTTCCCATATCAGGTCCTGTTGTAAGGAAGTTGGAACCACGAACAGCCTGGCTTCCTCGAAGCAAAGTGGTTGCTGGAGGTCTGGCTTCTCTGAAGACTGGTGACAGCCAGCATGCATATAACCACCCATTCTAGCTCAGTGTTCAGACTCTTTGCAAGAAGACAAAGAGGGCAGGATGAGGAAGGGTCCAGTAGAAACTGGGTCAGTGATGACCTTTCTTTTAGAGGAACATTTGACATCACTTAGGGCAACTGCCATCTGACTGGGGAGCTTTTAGACTTTTCCCATTGCACAGCGGACTCCTCTCTCCATCCCTGGGTGAGGGTCTCTGAGTCGAAGAGCATTATCTAGCACGGAATAGGTGCTCTCAGGAGGAAAAGGAATAGCTAAGACTCAAAAGTCTTTTGTCCCATTCATACAGGAATGTAAAATATGGAGCTAATAAACTTTCTGTGATGCTGGTGCCTTTCAAGTCTTCAGGGCAAAATAGTTTTGGATGGAGGCTGCTCTGCCTTAAAAACAGTGTAGTTGGGTAGGCTTAAGCTGTTGGATAATAAATGAAGTCTTTACTAGCATATTAGCTCTCCTTTGGAAGAGACAAATTAACACTGGAAGGAGAAAAAGGCTGATTGTCAGTAGTAATTTTTCTCCAAATGTTTTGGCTTCTTTTCCATCCTGTTTAGCCCTAATTTCTGGGGGTCAATAGGTATGATGGAGTCACCAGAAGATGTGAGGTAACATGCAGGTCCACTCACAGACTATCTTACTACTGATAAAAAGAAAATGAGATGGCTTTATGGTCATGTCGCTTGGCATGGCGTTCCAGAAGTGGCTCTGTGGAGCTTTCTGCAGAGAACAGGCAAGAGTGCTGGCAAGAAACCCTTTTTATTTTTAAATCGCATGCTCTGGTTGCCCATGTTTACATTGCTGCTATTGCTGTATGATGCAATGCCAGTTACTCATACAATTTGCCCTGTAAGGTAATTGAAATCAAATTAAATTGGCACCAAACTTAAAGCTTTAAAATAGGACATACCTATTTGTTCTGTATCTGAGAAATGCTCTGTTGCTGGAAGGCAGAGCAGACCTGCACCCGGGGAGATGGAGGCATGAGGTGGAATGGAAACCTAGGTTCTCCAGGACAAGTTCAGTGTGTGGACTTTGCAGCTCAGGCATTTAGCACTGTTCTTTCTGTGCTGAATTCAGCCTGAAAGCGAAGAAAAGTTTCCAGGACCTTTGTTAGGGAATGCAGTTATTCTTGGGTGGGATTAGAATATCCAGAACCTGTGGATTTCTGTTGCTGTCTGTTTCTTATTCTGGCTTGTAAATTGTACAATCATTTCTCATAAGGAGCTTCTTGCACTAATTTATTCCAGTTGCTGCTTAGTTTGAAAGGCCTGAGATACTTGGAAGATGCATGCTGTCCCCTAGAGTGCTGGATCTCCCCCCTCTCTCTCCCACTGGGAGGTTGTTAATGTTTTAAGAAGCAGTGAAAGGCAGCCTTGGAGCCAACATGACTGGATTTCTTCCCTGCCTAAAGAATGCAGAACGTTCCTTTCCAGCCAAAGGGAAATTGTGCCACACGTTTGAAACAAAACAAGCAAACACGAAACAAAACAAAACTATTTTCTTTATCTGAGGAATGCTGGGGCTCTAGGAGCTCAAAGCTACAGATTTGGCATATTGCAGCCATGAGTAGTGTCTTTCGCTGAGCAGGTTTTAAAAAGTAGGTTGGTCAAGAGACAGAGGGATGTGAAAGGCAGCTGTGTCATTTCTTATCTCCGTAAAGTCACTTGGTCTTCCTTCTTAAAACTAGAAACTGAGTGAATTAGAACTGGGGAGATTGGAAATGAGTGAAAAAGGAAAATATCTAAATGGGGATACTGGTTTGTTAGTGGTTGTTAACTGTTCTGGACACTTTGTAAGAGGTGTTGATACCGTTTTTAAATCAACTGAATGAAGGAAATGGGAAAAGAGGCTTGGTTCTATAGTCTGGGATTAAAAGATAATGCAAGTACAGGATAAATATGGGCTGGATAAACTGTCAGTGTCAGTCATTAAAAGTCTTGAGTGGTATGAACTCCCTTTTTCTTTCATAAAATCTCTTGCAGTGCGTAAAGTTCCAGGCCTGTTTTGACTTGCTTTGTTTCCCTGTTGCAAAAGCTGGCAATAGCATCTGCAATTCCCTGAGCCTGGGACAGGTACAGTGATGTTGGTGAAATGTAAGCTCTGATGGACCCACAGAAGGCAAAACCTGGGCTGAGCTCATTTTATACTTACTGTCTTATGTGTAGACATGACTCTTGTATGGAGTTGCAAAAAACTTTGGCCAATGAGTTTGCAGCCTACAAGAAAACACTGAAGGAAGTTGAAGAACTTAAGATGAACAACTTAAAATTCCTGTCAATTAAACATCTAGAGTTGGGTTCCTTTTTGTGGGCTTAACTGCGAGCAGTGGGCTTAAAAGCAGGCTTCATTGCAGAGAAATTCTCTGCTGCAATTGCAGGCAAGTTGTCCCATTCTGTGGCTCTTCCCACTAGTTTCTAGGAGTCTTATCTCTAGAAAATGTTAATGGCCTAGTTGTGCAGCCAGTAGACTGAGCAATTTGAATCAGTAATGAGCCATTAGTCTGAGACAGTAATTAGACTGAGCAGTAAAGGGTGAGCACTCTCCTCAGGCAAACCCAAGTGGAGGACAGCTTGTGCGGATGTAAATAACTGGAACCATTTGTACATGGAGACCTGGAAGCTTTGTCTGCTGGTGGTAAGAAGTCAGGTGCAGCTGGCACTAATTCACCTGTTGTCTGCTCGCAGGGAGGGGAGCGTGCTGCCTCCACCGTGGTTAGTACGTCTTAGAAGACAGATAATATCTTGACAAAAACGTCAAGTTGAAATGTGACCAAAACTCGAGACTAGGACTTTGGTCTTTACCTGCTCCAGTTCTTTCTGGATTCAACTGGGTACTGATCAAATCTGAATCAGAGCTATGCTATTACACAAACCAAGCTGCAAGTGCCCAGTTGTTCCTGTCTCTCCAGCCTTGTAAATACTGAGAAAATGGTCTGTGATGTCTTTAGCAGCTTGGGGAGGATACAGGAAAGAGAGAGAAATGGCCTTCATCGTTAAGGTGAAAGAAATAAAAGTTTACTGGGACAGTATGAAGTCAAGTGATGGTTCTAGCTGGTGAACACTGTCTTATGGTCAGTTTCTTGCAGAACATTAGCAGGTACTAAGTCTGCAGTGCTACCCAAGCAATTCTTCTTGATCCCTTGTTATGTATTTATATTTAAATAATACACTAGTTTATAAGTCTGGATGAAGGAGAATTTTCATGCAAAAATTGCTTTCTGAACTGTGTAACTTCGTCATGTAATATTCCTAGACTAGGGCTGATGTGTTTCTGTCAGGTCTCTTCTGGGTAAAATATACACATGCACACAAAGTGTGCACATACAATTTGGTGCTTCTGGACAGAGCTGCTGTGTAGTGGAGCTGTGGGGAAGGTCAGTGTTATGCATATATAGTAAGTTTGCTTCCTGAAAGCAGCAGATTTGCTGTGCGTGTGCTATGTGAATGCTTCAATTCGCCTGGATGTGCAAAAGCTTGATTTGTCCTACCACGCACTGGTGGGGACAGCTTCTCAGTCTACCCTGATAAAATTTAACAGGGGGCAGGAAGTCGTCTCTGGGAGAAACATGAATGTGTGCAGCTTTTCATGAAACTGGGATAAAAACTCAGGTGCCTGAGAAGTAACTGGGAGAGAATAGTGCAACAAAACCACTGTCCTGCAAAGGCCTGAGTGGGCTGTGAATAAAAAATTTTGCAGATGGAATTTGTAGCACATAAGATTTTGGTTAGCTCATATTTATATTTCCGAGCAAACTTAGTGGTGGAATTTAAGTTTGCTTCTCTATTACGAAAACAGTTCTATAAAAAATACTGTTACTTTAAGCAGTAGGTTTGCCAGTTCGTAGATATTCAGGATTCTGTCTGATTCCTATTGCTGTCCATATACTGTGCATAATCTACAAAATTGTTTATTAAATTCCAGTTAAACATAATTGTAGAAAGCCAGTAAATTTCATAAGTATGGCAGATTGCGGTTGGCCAATATTGCAGATTTTATAAGATAGAGAGAACCCAGCTTTTGAATGGGAGTTGTCATCAATTTTTGTGAGAACAGGGGAATGTAATTTTACATTACTGTGTATACTGGGTCACTTTTCCTGAGTAGAGCAATGTTCTAAGAAACACTTAGATGTATCTCATAAATCAAACACATTTTTGAAATATTAAGGTCTAGAAGAAAAATTCAGCCTCAAATTCGCTACATAAACAGTAGAATTAAAAACAATCCTTTTGGGTCCCCACATCACTGACTTGTCTGAAATTTAGTTTTCATGAAGACATTTTTTGTGGGCCTCGGAACATATGTATCAAATTTGAGGCTGAAGAAAGTTTCATTGGCAAGTTTAAGCACAAGGCAAATTCTGTTTTAAAGTATATTTTGTTTGATATAATGCAAGAATTCTGCTTTCATCTGTAAAGCAACAGTTCTAATCGGTAGGTTAGTCTATATAATATGACTTAATAAAACTGTAGTTTACAAGTGTTATTATAGCAATCTACAGACTACTCATGTCTGTAATGTCTTAAGGACAGCTGTAAAGGTTTTTAAATGATTAAGTCATAGTATTGAGCAGCCTGGTGAGTAGGTCTAATAAGCAGACTAACAATTGATTAAGCAACATCTGTTAAGGTATTAGTAACTGTTTATGTGCTATACACGGATTTCTGGTGTCTGACCCAATTACAGCTTGCAGAGAAATTGAATAGTTCTGGGGTCTGTGGGTTGTTTTTGTCATTTAAATACTTTGTAGCTATGTGGCCTCAACACCTTTTCTTTTTTAAAGACTAGTTAAAAAAATTCTTCCCATGCTCTTTGAGTGTCTGAATCAGCATGCCAAGATGTTCTACTATTACACTATGTATTTCTCTAGATCCTTTAAAACAGCATCATTGTAACTTTGAAATTAATAGTCCTAGACTTCCTGTCTTCTGTAGCTGTTTCTTAAAAATAAACCTGAGGATAAATTGGAGAAATTGCTGGGTTCACAGATAAGTGAAACTAAAAGTTGTTTTCTTGTTTCAGCCTAACATGACCCTATTTTGAGTATTTGCATCCTGCAGAGGAATCTAGAAAACCGCACTAATGTTCAGATGTCTTTCAAATCAATGTAATGCACCAGGAAATGTATTTAGTTGCGGATGCAGGGGTTCAGTTGAGGGAAATACTGTGGATACTTTCCTTTTAACTCCTTTGCCCCAGTGAGCTCTGTCAAGGTTTATATAAGTGCGATAAACTGTGAAATTGTGATGGGAAAGCTTGAATGCATGCAGAGCATGTGTGCTTGTGAGTAAGGTAGGGGAGAGGCAACCACAATGTTTGTTCAAGTTCTGGAGATGGCACCTATGGGAATTAAAACTTCTTTAGAACAGAGCTGGGTAGAATAATAGCCTCTCTCCATGCACTCATCTGGGTTTTTGTTTTATGTTGACAGCAAAGGACATGTATTCCAAAATGCTTTGATAAAGGCTAGGGATGGGAGAAGTCTTCCTGACAGACTCAATTTTTCTGGGCTGTGTCCATGTCTTTTCTAACGTATCACTCTGCTCAGCTTGGTGCTCAGTTCTGGTGGGACCTTTAGTTGCTGCAGCAAAGTAATTCTGAAGTGTACAGACTTGATGGGTTTCATCTTGACTGCTCAGCTTCTCACAAATGGTGAGAAAGTGATGATGACAGTGTTTAAAATCAGTTGTCTTAGGCTCGTTTTGAACAGTCAATCTGTAGATATCTGGCAGTCTGTAACTTTGAGAAATAACCTTTTTCCTCTTAGAAATATTTTAATTTTGAGAATGTTCTGTCACTTGTACTCTGTGTACACTTTTGAGACATCCTTTTTTCTGTGCATACAGATTTCCTTCTGAAGCACATTAGATCTTTGGAGGTTCTTCCAGCACTACTCAGATACCCTCCCTATCTGCCTCCCTTCATTTCTTTTTTTCTTTCCTGATACAGAAAAAGTATTCCTTCAGTTTCATAAACAAACACAAAAACTCCTTTAGACTAAATTCAGATCCTGGGGTGAACTAGATGGAGCAATATAGTTAGAGAGCAAAGTTGTGCTCACTTGCTAAAGCTCTGAACCTCTGCGCTTAATGATCCTGGAGGGAAAAAACCTGCAGAAACAAGTGGTGAAAAAAACATAGGTGTTTTTCCTTTTCCCTCATTTGCACACATGCAATACAGACGTAGCAGCGAGGTATCCATTCTCTTTGCCTGCAAGGAAATGAAAAGGCGTATTGTAAGCTCAAGACTAGTCTGGTTGTCAGCCAGGAATTAGTTCTCTAAAGGAGAAAGGGAGAGAGGCTGGCAAGAGAAGAGGCTGGGCAGGGGGAAAGGGGAGCTGGAAGGGGGAAAGTACACTTTGAGATGGGTTCAGTGCACATGGCTAGAGATGGAAGGCTCTTGTGCTTCCTCAGCATGCAGGTGTCGGCAGAAAGGAAGGGAGCTTGTGTTCTTATACACGGGCATGTGTCTGGGGGAGCAGGGTCAAAAATTTAGACTATTTACTTAATCCCTTGGAACGGCTTTTTTCTCCTCTGTTTTCTTTTTGTGTTTAACAGACTGCTTTACAGGGGACACGTGTGGTAATTAACACATGCAGCTGTAGGGCTTCAGCCATATGTCTGAATTTCAAATGGCCATTGATCTGGGAAATTTGTTGCTGTCTCCACCCCCCACTTATAGGTTGTATTCCTTGAAGATGTGGGGGAATTTATAGAGTCTTTACCTTGAAGAGACCAGAGTTGGAAGGAGAGATGTGAGAGGGAATGTGTGTGATGTTGGGGGGAGAGGGAAGAGAGATTGTGAGATTCCAAGTGCACCCTTCATGCCCCTTGCCCCAGACCACCATATATTTCAGGTAGCTTCTAAAATGTTCCCAAAGGTAGGGATCTGATCATTAGTCGTATGAAGCTTGCGTAACAATCGCTAATATTTTTGCTTGTTCAGCAAAGCAGTCTAAGATAAGAATCACAGTGTCCTCGTGGGCTTTTCAGATGTGCTGCCCTTTCCACAGCTCCAGGTATCTGGTCTCTTACACAGCCTAGAAGTGATAAGGTGGAGTTGATTGTGGACTCTGAGCAGCCTTTTGGGAGAAGTAGTCAAGGGTGGGTGTGTGTGTGTGTGTGTATTGAGGGGGGGGGAACAGAGAATACTTCACATCAAAGCAGAGGTTCCTGAAAAAAGACATGATATATTGTAGGTAGAATCAAACCAGAGAGGCTAAACTAAATAATCCTATGGTGGTGGTTGCTTTTGCTAACTGTCATCAGGCAGCTGTTGACAATGCTATAGAGCTTTCTGCAAACTTCTCTCCAAGTCTGGGGCAATGTCAAGTGCTAAAATCTTGCTATGAGATACGGTGTCTTAAGTGAAATATTTCTTTGTGCGGAAACTTTTTTGCTCCCTGTTTTATTTCAAAAGTCACTCAAGGCAGTGAGCCAAGTGGAAGATGGTTCAAAATTAAGATACTGTGGTCTAAAATCCTGCAGTATCTATCATACTTCTTGTGTTTACAGGGTGAGATAAAAATGTATTCTACCAAGTCGGAAGCTATAAAAAAAGTAAGCCTCGCTTCCTCTGCTTCTCCTCCTTCTCAGGGGAGAAGCTATTGCTGATTCCTTGATCTCATCGCTCACTCCACAGTGTAAGTAATGCTGACACTTTGGAGGTGTTTCTGCTCTGGAAAAAAACCCAACAAATATTCCTAATAGTGTGTACCCCGACCCTTGCTGAAGGAGAACTGTGATTTATCCAGCCCTTACAATATTGCTGCTCTGTTTTTTCTGTGTTCTGCCTGTCCTCTCCACTTCCCTGGTGAAGCTTAGTGCCAAGACTGTCTGGAACACCCATGTGTACTGTACTGTCTCTTCTGATTCACCTTCCTTTTCTTCCTTTATTACTATGGATGGTACTCTCTTTTGGGGGCAAGAAGGTCTAACATCCCTTCTGTGTATTGGCATGACCTTTTCCAAATAATTTGGTTGTAGCCTGTATTGATGTGCACTGGATACAACTTTTGTTACACGGATGCAGAGCCTAATTCTTCTTTATTCACTGTTTATTACAGCTGTTTTATTTCCTTTCAACTGTTTATCTCCCTGAAGAATAAGGTTATTCCTATTCTTCCTCTTCTCTTCATTACCTTCATCCTTTTCTCTAAAGAAAAAGGGGTGCTGGATTTACAACCATATAATTGCTGGGCTGCATTTACCACAGCAAGGCTTTTCTACACCAGTTGACCCATGAAGATGTTTGCTGGTCAAAATGAGCCTGGAGGCTCACTTTTGAAACTTAGTGCTGTTCCCCCAGTCAGCTGCCATTGTCCATTAAGAAATACATCATGATTCTTCAGTAACTATCAGGTAGTCATGATTTTTGGTAACAGGTATTTTTTAATGCTGTGTGTTATGACCAGTCCCAAAAGCCATCCAGTCCCCTTGGGTTGTTTTATCTATCCCTCCATTTCTCCTTTGGTATGTATGTCAGTAGGGGGATGACATTAGATTTTTGAAGTAAAGCTAAGTAAGCAGCTGAAAGAAAAATATTGTTTACTTCCATAGGGAGCCTATTTCTGAAGCCGATATGAGTTCTTTAGGTTTCAAAGTATTCCAATGGCCTTCCCATGTGCTGTTGTAGCTGAGCTTTTTATGCCACTGAAATTGCTGCAGATGTGTAAGGAAAATAGCTGTGCTCAGTGGTGGTTGCAGGTTCTTGTTTGCAGATGTGTAAGGAAAATAGCTGTGCTCAGTGGTGGTTGCAGGTTCTTGTTTTCAGCTGTGCAGAACATTGCTAGTAGCTGTGAAACATCAGTCTGCCAGGACAGGCAGGCTGCAATCCTGCCTGAAAACTTATTAGATGACTGAAGCAGAACCTGGAAACTGAGCTGAGGCTCTCAGCTTTGCTCTACTTCTCATTCCTCAACAAGTACTTGAACTAGTGTTTTTTTAACCATGCTCGTGTGGCTGGTGAAGATGGGCTCTCAGCTCGTGTGCTACAAAATGCTATGAAGTTATCTGCTGTGAAATAAACAGGTTTATGGGTAGATGTATGGCATTTGCAAGTAGCGTTTCTAGGCAAGCTGTACAGTAGGACCAATGCACTCTAGGCCAAAGAGGGATTTTAGTGTTGTCCCTGCTGTTGTCTGGCTGATTTCATGAGGTATATGAAAAATACAAAGGAGGATAAATTGTGACACCATGGGATTGAGAGCATGCTCATTTTTCAAGATGAAAGTATTGCATAGTTTATACAGTCATTAAGAAATGACTTTTTTGATTATTATCTCAGCAGGGTGACAAGAAAAGCAGCAGGATAAAAAAGATGCAGCAATACCAGGGAAATACTGCGTTCTTACAAAGGATTACGACACTTTGCTTATGAGGGAAGGGAGGAACTCATCTCAAAGGGAGAAATGGTCAAATCTGATACAGTGAAAATGGTAGATTAACAAAAATATGACTTGCATTTTAGCAGGCCCCTCAAGAACCTTTGAATGGATGATAAGCAGGTTCTTTTAAGTTATGTTTTTTTTTTTTCCTTCACTGGCAATTTGAGTCACTCTGGGAATGAATTGAACATTTTGACTTAAGACAATTGAAACCATTGCCAAGCTAGATGCCATTCTCTTTGGGGAAGGGACGTAACTGAAGGACATAAGGCTTGGTTCTGTGGGTCAGGGCTGATAACAGGATGTATGTCTAAGTCATACGATACCATGTGATTTCTGTCTAGCTTCACAAATGAAACTGCTGTGGGGAGTGTTGAGGGAGGCTGAGATTAACAAGTCTCTGAAGATAGCGGTAGAACAGAGGGGACATGCCTTCACAGCTTGAGAGTGATTCCACATTGATCAAAATAAAGCTTTTTGTGTGACTCTAAACTGGAGATGGTCTTGAACTGCCATGGCCTTTATTACCTGCTTCTCCTTTTTAGCAGATAAGGTTCAAATATGGCCTTGGGCATTTATTTTCCTATTATTTCCAAATCTTTGAAGATACGTGTTTTGCCTTTTGGGTAGGAATTTGGTTGTGTAGTCTGAAAACTGTAAAACTGCATGAGATAAACCTATGTGCAATGACAGGTCTTCTCCATCCAGACTTCCTTGCATTTGACCTTAGAAATGCTCTGTTAACCAAACTAAAATCTGATCATCTGCTGCTCTACCCATCTCTTACAGGCAAATTGCTTCAATAGAAAAGATCTCTGTGTTGGACTTTGGCCCAAAAATGAACTGAAAATTCTAGTTAAGTTCAAAACAGCAGGACTGTGTGCAGGTTCCTTGATCTGAACTACTTCTGTATCCAGGCCACTTGGGAGATATTGCTGCTACTTGTCCAAAACTCCAAGCCTGCAAAATTGGTTAAGACTGTGGTTTACTGTTCACAATTTGGAGAGAAACTGGCTGAAACCCAAGAAATCTTATTTCACAGGTTTCAAGGTTTTGAACCCCTCTTTTTTTACCTGCTAGGACAAAAGAGAGATCACATAAGCTTGTGGCTCCCTGCTGTCCTCCCAAATTAGTTGATCACACTATAGTTGGGATCTTAGCTTGAGAAAGGGGAGAGCAAAAGGTGGGTCTCAAGTTTGAATTAGGTGCATGCTCTAAATGCTGGCTTTGATTATTTTAAGGTTCTTGCTTTGTCTTCTGCTTGGAAGCATGCCCGTATACCTGAGGAAAACTATTATTTGGAATGCTACATTTCTGAGTGGGTTAAAACAACAACTTTTCACAAATACTGAAACAAATTTACATCACTAGAAAGTTCACAACCAGCTCAGCTTAATTCTCTGAGCGTTTATGGCTGCTGATTGTTCCTAGAATAACATGTGTGTTTGTCGCTCTCTGCATTGGCACCAAAATCTGTGAGAGTTTTGCCATCAAAGTGGTAAAGTATAATGGCTTAGTTTTCAGCTGCATTGTCCTCCATGCAGCAGTACTAGGAAGACTTTTTTTTTTTTTCCTCCCCAGAAAGGTTTGCATGACTTAAAAAAACTGAGTCAGGTATTTAAGTGGTAATTACCATAGGGCTTGGTTCAACCTGCAAAGTTCAAATCTGAATCTGGATCTGAACTTTCCCAGAGGCAGGGGGTGTGTTTGGACATTGTGTTGGTTTGACCTATTATAGTGGAAGCTCTGAAATACGAGTCCAGATGTGGGCTGGGATTGTGTATCTTCCCAAGTACGAGACATTCAGGGCCACTTATTTAAACTGACTCCTGTTAAATGATACAGAACTGAAATAATATAAAACTGGATCTCATTTTGGGGAAGGTGTCTACAGCATCGCATCTGAAGGGTAGTATCTTGCTGTGCCTTTATTTTTCAAAAGGAGCCATTTGAAAGCTACAAAGAATGAGAAGTTAGAAGGCAGGTTTGTTTTGGCTAATTACTGTAGAAATACTTTGAGAACTTAAGCAGTAAATGAGGACTTTGGATTTTAGAGAGATCCTGTCTGAATCTCGGGATTCAACAGTTTTAAAGCCACTGAATCCCAGAGACTAGAGCATTGCTATTAATACAGAGTGCGGCTCCAGACCCCTTTTGACACATTTGCTTTTGAAGGCCCAGGCCCAGGAAGAGGGAGTTCTTTGTTTGTGGTCAGAATAAACTCATTGTACACCCAGACAATTAACTCTTCAATTGACTTGCCAGACTCTGTAAAGCACTCCAGTCCCCTCTCTATCTCCAGTTCTATTCAGACACTTAAGCACACCAATGTTTTTTGTTTATTATTCTGAAAAAGTCCTTCACAAGAATAGAGCGGATCAACATTGTCCTCCCAGCAGCATTTATCTCTGCCTGGCAGTGAATGTGTCAATCAGGAATCAAAAAGCCAAACAGAGGAGGCTTTGAATTGTGTCACGGGGGTCAGAGTTACTTCCAGCTGTCTGTGCGTGGGATAGGCTTTCTCGCAGGGCAAAGAATTGTGCTGCCATACAAATGCACTGACTACATGGGACCACAAAGTCCTCTGGGTTTGAGTGGCTTTTTCATGTTGATGCACCTGCGAGGGAGATGTGAAGAGAATGCCTTCCAGAAGGCGCAGGGGAAGGCTCTTCTCCTATCTGGATGATGCCTGGAATGCGGTGTTGAAGTAAACACTGTCTACGTCTGTACTGCATACAGAATAGTTGAAGAAAGAAGGGAAAAATCACTGCAGCAACAGTGCAAGTCAACCTTTGCAGTTAAGAGCTCTTTAAGCCATGCAGAGGCCTTTCATGTTCAGCACTTGCGCACATTTTCACCTTTTTAAGCAAAACTTTTCTGTTCTTTTGGTCCGTGTCCAAGTGTTTGTGGGTTGTTACATCCAGAGAGTGCATTGTTGCTGTTTCTTAAAATGAAGGCAATAAAGAGTGAGAACTTGCTTTTGCTGATTTGGTTTAAAAAGTTGGGGTTTTTCTTAACAGCTGATGGATCTTCATGCATAGAAGTGGTTGGAGTTGATCTTAAAGGTCTTTTCCAACCTAAATGATTCTATGGTTCTATGAAAAGGGGTGAGAAAACCTGGCAGGGAAGTCTATCTGCACTGGTGCATTTCCATTTCAGCTTCTTGGCAAGAAATTATCTTGATTTGGCTGGATTGTAAGAATTTCCCATTTTTTGGGCATGAGTGCTAACTTTCTGCATTTATATTGGCAATATATGTTTCTGCATAAAAGTTGCGTAGACTATTAAATTAATTATGACTTGCTGAAACTGTTTCACTTGATTTAGGGAAAGATTGTGATTAAGACAACAATTTGCTCTACCCCTACAATACTGGAAGGGACGTGTGTTTTTGTGTAAGACCCCATGTAGTGCGAACACAGGTTTTGTTGGGGTTTTTTTAATACTTAAAACAACACCCCCAGCCGTGGGAGTAATACACAGAAATGTCAAAGATGTAAAATTTCATCTTGAAGATTCGGAAATGGCACAGATACAGGGAGCTTGAGTTGACCTGGCAGGTCTTTGCATCTGACCAGAGTTACTAAATCCACAGAAAGGTGTACGTATGACTTAAGTCCCTCAGGAGTGCTTAAGTCTAGGAAAGCTCTTCTCCTTTCCTTTTGGTTTGAGAGACTCACTAAAGGTGGGCTTTGCTACATAGAACAAGGCATGCTAAGAATTCACTCATTGCCCTGGCTCTCTGAGTTGTCTGTTTAGCTTCAGCTGTGCTCCGTAATGGCTCACTCAAAACCCAATGATGGTTAGTGAAGGAACCACTTGACACTGGAGAAAGGCTGCCTCCTCCCAGGGCAGAGCTATGCACTTAAAATTGTCATCCTCTAATTCTATCAGGCTGCCTCAAAGTCTGAAAACCCTTGATGTTCAAGCTGTAGACTTACAAAAAAGACTAGATTTTGTACAAGGCCTGAAAGGTTGACCCCATAAACACTAGCACTCTTTAAAATGGTAGAAATATTTACAGAATGTTTCATGGATTCCAGTGATAACACAAAGGCGATGTTCTGAAGGTTGAGGTTGCTTAGGAAGAGTATAGATCTCAATCTCTTAATGTGGTGATGCAAGTATACAGATGACTTTTGCAGTGGGTGTATTTTCCTGGGTAAGGAGATGTGATACGGAAGGTTAATTCTGTCACCTAACTTTCCCCTTTCTTCAGCTTCCATTAGGTGGCTGGAGGCAAGAGCAGTGATTCACAGCAGCAGGCAGTTACTTCACATTTTTCCATAGTAAGTTATGTTTTTTCTGTGTCAGGGAGTTTACTTTTCCCCAGACATAACTCGAGTTGCTTGTGGCCTTGGTGCCTGTCGTTCAGAGTAAAAAGATCACTTTAACAGTCATTTTTAGCATGAACTCAATCTTCTTGTCCCTCAACCCCAGTGTACACTGCAGTCATTCCAGATGTGGATGCAAGGGTAAGGGAGGGAAGGCATAGTGGGAGTGTAAAGAGTACTTGCCCACCACAAGCAACAGATCTGAGTTATTGTTAGACTTGCACAACAAAAACTGTTCTTAAGCTTGCAAGCCTCTGACAGTGATAGTGCAAGTGGGCTTCTGGTTTATAGGCATGGTATCTTAGTGTGAAAATGGCTTAGAGGGAGTTATATGGATCTTCTGTTTCACTCTTACCAGTGATAAGATAAAAATACCATTTTTAAATTGACACCAGTTCAGCCAGAAAAATCAGTTCAACTTTTGCAGGTGTAGGAGATGTAGTGGAAAGGAGTTTTATGGCTTTAAAGCTATGTCCCATTAAAGGTATGCTGTCTGTATTTGGTGGTTATCTTGGAAAAATAAAGTGGGTGTTCATGTTGGATTGTAAAACATGGAAGAGAAGCTTCCATGCCAATGCATTCTTCATCAAGTCCCTGAGAGTATTCTGCAACCTAGGGAAATTATCTTTGATGGTTCTCCAGTATGTGAGTTCCTCATCTGGAAGCATTGCCATCTAGAAGGATTAGGAAGCACTTATGTGACCTCTTTGATCACTCTGTGACGTGCTCTGCATGAGGAACTATTGCAGTTACACGCCTTTTTTGAAAGTGTGGAATTTAATAGCTTTTTGAAGAAAGGAACACATCATACTTCATGAACATATTTCAATGACCATCACCTCCAAAGTAACAGTATCCTGTGCATCTTGTATAATATCACAGGAGACCTCAGGTCTCTGAAACAGCTTGGTTTTTCTGTTCTATGTTAAAATGCTTCTTTAAGGAATACAAAATGTTTGTTCAAAACTTTCAGGTATGTAAAATAGAACGTATTCCTTGTTTACCAGGAGGAAACAGGCCAGCGGAACAAATGTTCAGTGTGATGAATGGTGTATTGAGCGAGAGGAAAAATCAAATGAGAGCAGACAAGTATTAGGGTTGTTCTTCTGCCCAAAGGGAATGGCAGTGAAACTCTTTGCCATAAGCTAATTTGAAACATTGAGACCTACTGAGAATTCTCCAGTTTAAGAAATAGATTTGGTAGTTTCAGAGTAAGAAGCTGGCAGCTGGGAAGTGAGTATGGTGCTTTTAATAAAATGCAATTTTTTCCTTTATGTGACTATTTCATTACCTTTACAAAAATAATCAGAAATATCCCTGCTTTTGATTTTTGAAATATGGTGAATGTAATTACAGAGTTCTTGTCTACTGCATTTTTTCTTGGATGTGTGATGAAAGAACTATACTTGCTGGAACAACAGGGGAGTAATTATACTTCCCTCTGTTTGCTGAAAACTTAACATTGTACTGGGTTCTGCTACAATGTGGACTTTTTGACAATTTGGCCTTAGAAACTAAGTGAGGAAATGATTGTGCAGCTCACAGCCGTTTTACTGAGATTATCTTAAAAACAAGACACAGTTCAAAGGTTAGTTTGGTATTTTTGTTTATTTGCTGCATTTCTTCTATCACTATTTAATACCTTTCAGTAGCTTAATGGCTAATTTTATACAAAAACTGCTACAAAATACTCTTTAACAAGAATGTATTTCCTGAATTGTAATTGCTACTGTCTCTGTTCTACACTCACACCCCCCCACCAAAAAGAAGCCTCCTGAACCCGAAGCATCCCAAGTTCTGCCGAAGTTCACATAATGGTTTGGATAAACAGTGTTGTGGCTCAGATCCATTTCTAATTTTTCTCCATTGTTGGCTTCTGGGTTGCTGCTTTAAATCTGAAAAGCAATTCTGTAATTACTTGGTGCAGAAGCATTCATGAAAACAATAGGAATAAACTTATCATGCCGGTAACTTTTTTTTTTTATGCCAGATCTCTTCCTATTTCATGGAACGTAAGAATTATTCACCTTTCAATTTTTTCTATGAGTATCTTTTGCAGGTTTGGGTTGGTTTCTCAATCCGTAAAGCCAATCATGCTGACTACATGCTGCTCACTGCTTCACTACGGTGTGAAGTGTCATCCTAAATAAGTAAAACGTCATAGGTGTGGTTTCTGGGATCTTGTAGAAGCAGAGCAGCCTATTTTGACAAAAAAGTTAAGATCAGCTATTTCCTTTTACCCAAAGATTTCTTTAAAGGTCAAAATCTTCCTTCTTGTAAATTAAGTAAAAATTTGGGAAATATTTCCAAGAAATCAGTTGCTCAAACTCTTAAAGAAAAATACTGCTTATCCATATTACTGGTAACACCCAGTAACAGGAAAACTCAGAGCTGGCTGAGGAGTGCCAAATATTTTTTTCTTCCAAATATTTTTCTCTATGCTTATAATTAAGCGTAAAAACAAATACATTGATCAAGAGGGAAAATGACAACAGGATCTCTTGCTTGTTTCTGTCAACCTCCTTTACTTCAGTGGATATCTGAGGTTGAAATGAAATTACCAGCACATTTTTTCTTTCTGTTAATTAGATTGCTTTCTGTGGACATGCATAAAATTAATGATCTCTGGAAGAGGTCAGGCTTTTGCTCACTTTATAAAACTGCAAATATACAGGTATTGGTGAAAAAATAGTTTACAAGCCTCTGTTTTCCATCTCTGACTTCCCCTTCCAATGGTCATTTTTGTAATTGGAACCAATATAAGGGAAGGCTGAGGATGGTAACTGCTACTTCTAGGAGAGGCTGTCCCATGCATCTTTCCTCCCAATGGCTTCTGCGCTGTGCATCTGATACAGCTGTGGAGATGGTGGCAAGCCTGGCTCTTCTGGCGTAGACTTCTCTCTCCAACTGATTTTTGCTGTGCAACTTTCCATTTTAGGTTATTGCCAACTTTGCTGATGCCTAGTGTCATCCTTGTCTGTGATATATGCAAAAATAGTTGTTACAAATTGTAAGTCTTAAAGCCACTCTATTCCAAAGAGGATAAAAAAATAAATAAGCAATTCTAGGCTAATCTCATCTTAGTTTACTTCCCAACAATGTTCTACATTTGTATCTTGCCATATAACAAAACACTTTCCTTTACAGTTTGTTCCAGCTGAGCTTGCCCACAGTTGAAGGTTTTTGCCTCACTTAATGCTATGCCACTGTCCTGGTGCTGTGTAAAAATGGTCGAAGCTGGGGCGTGAAATCCAGATCCCTCTGAGTGCTGGGGAAATTAGACTCGGCTGGAATAGAAGCTGGGTCTGTAGATATGATGGACAAGCATACTAAGCCAGAGTGTAAACTCAACACTTTTCTGTGGTCCATCTCTAAATTTTGAGATCTATATTTCCTGTGGAATCTCTTTTGGATGAAGAATCTTTTAATTATGAAGGACTTGTGGTCAGAAGACCTGGAGCGCTCTTGTGCATGAAGAACCTAATAGGAATTCTTATTCCACAATTTTGCAATTAGAAGACATTGCCACAGCATTGCAATTAGAGAATACCTTTATGCAGCCATTGAAAGAAAAAAAGATTTGCTATTGACCATCCCTTTCTAACAGCTTTGCGGGGAATGCTGGTGCCAGGTTCTGCACAGGTAAGTTTCAGAAGACAAGTGTTTCTTTTGAACAAAAAGAATAAGGAGAAAGACACAGTGGGACAGCAATCCCCAGACCTCTGCTGTCTCGGGAGATGTCCTATGTGGAATCTGTAGCCACCTGAAAGGTGGCAATTGCCTGATGACTGCAACAAGGGGAGATTCCCAGGTGATGCCAGTGGTCTGTGGAGGGAGAGGGGAAGAGGGGAGGCTTCTATTAAATCTAGGGGTAGTGGCTGATGCATGCATGCTATGTAAAATGTTATTGCTGTTAGCGTAAATGGAATAATTTGTTTTCATTCTGTCTGTCTTCTCTCTCTTCTGGACTTGGCCGGGCCATGTACAAATCCCAATCATTCAACAGTACTGGAGAGTAGATAGTATTTACCTCAATAATGGTAGTTTCTTTTCGATTCTTTTTAACTCTCAATTCAGATGATGGTTCGAAACCAACGCCTACCATGGAAACCCAGCCTATTTTCGATGGAGAAGGTAAGAACATCCCTTAAGAAAACCACTCCAATAATAACAAAAAACCACCTTTTTTCCTAGGATATATGACTCAAATGCTTTCTTTATCCTGCAAAGCAGAAAAGCCAGTGAATCTCATAAGTTATCCAAATTTCACAGTGCCCTTGGGACCTCAGGCATTTTCCCTAATCCTTTTACATCCTCCCCTCTTCCCTGGAATCCAACAATAACACCAGTTGACCAGATTCCTGGGGTAACCTTGGAGGAAAAGGTGTCATGACAGAAAAAATGTGCATTGAGTCAGAAACAGCAACTTCCTTTAGACTGACCTTACCCCATCGCTCTCTCCACCCTCATGATACCAACACTGGGAGTTTCATAACCTCTGCAACACGTTGCAGCTTCACAAAAGGGAGGGTAGTGCTAAACCACAGCTTGTGAATCTTGACTTGGAAGAAAATTGCTGGGAGGTTTCTTTATTTAGCAATTACTTTCATTGACGCACATACTATTTAAGCAAATTAAGTCAGTGTCCTGGGCCCACTTAATTCACAGCCCACCAAGGCAGTCTCCTGAAATGGGCTAATCTTGTGATTGTATTATTTTAGAGAGGGAATATCAGACTTTAGTCTGTTGGAATCCTTGAAACAAGGATAAAATGGTTGTCATCACAGAGGGTTCAAGCCTTTTACGCATACAAACATAAATAGCGGTGGGTATAGTGGTCGTTGGGTAGTGAATGGGCCTATTAGCAGCTGCTTAGATCTTGCCTGTTGCTTAGAAGTAGTGCATGTTTTCTACAGGTTTAAACCCACCATCATAATAGTCAAGCTGTAGGCTGAAGAGCCAACCACTCAGTGGCCCACCTGGAACTGGACCTTAAGGCAGTGAGAGAAAGCCTATGCATTTTCATACTGAACTGCTGTACTTGACACTTTTTTTTAAAAACTGGATCAAAGGCAGAAATGGAGGCTACTGAGCGGGAGTAGGTGGTGCTGCTGATACCTCCTGCTTTCTTGTAAAAACAGGTGATGGAGTTGAGGGGATTTGTTGCTAACGTAAGTTAATTTAATGGCAAGATGCTGTAGTGCTGTCATTTCCATTCAGTGATCGTAGGTTTGTAAGAATCTTTTGGTGAACTTTAAGAAACAAAGCAAGGCCCTCAGAGCAAAAATAAATAAATAAATAGATCTCAAATAAACAGAGACTGAAGCCATGCTGACTATCTCTTGTTTATATCAAAAGAAAGTTCCTCCTGGCAGCAAGCTGATGTTGTATTAAATTGCTGTTTGTAGTCACAGCATGCTTCTGGCCTTTTTTCCCTTTTTTCTCAGTTTTCCCCTGAGAAGGTGCCCGTAGATATTCAAAGGAAAGAATGCACTAGTAAAATGCAGGAGTGATCTGCTCTGGTTAATACAGCCTGCTCAGAAGCTCCTTTAAGGAAAGGCTCAGCATTTTTGTCATTCAAATAGAACTGGGCAAAGTTTTTGAGAAACGTAGTGAACAGACTTTTTCTGGTCCTTCTGGTGACAGGCAGAGTCTGAAAAAAATCTTCTATGAAAAACATTTTCAATCAAAAACCTTTGCTTTGATTTGTGGGTGAAATCAAGTCTGATAAATGGGCTTAGACTGTATGATGAAAGACTGCCTTTCACAAATCTTGCAATATATTATGCAAGACCTTATCTCCTAGAAGTCTAGAGAGAATGACTAATGCAATGCGTTCCTGTTGTATTAAGTGTCCCTTATGACTTGGGAGAAGAGAGTATGAGTATGACAGGCAGGTTAATCAAGCTATACATCGATGAATAACCTCTGCTAAGTTTGTCACTCTCTATTTTTGTCATTCCTGTTAGTAAAATAGAACTAACTAGATTCCAGTAGCAAGAAAATGCATTCTGGGTCTGACCAAAAGTTTGTATATAGACTACCTGTGAGTGTACTGTCTCCAACAGTGACTTAAAGTGGGTACATCAGGAAGAGAGTAAGAAGCGTTTAGCCTTGAGAAGAGAAGACTTAAAGGTGACCTAACAGCAGCCTTCCAATACCTACAGGGAGGTTTATCAAGAAGATGGAGCCAGGCAATTCATAGTAATGCCTGATGAGAGACAACAGTCATAAATTGAAACAAAATCTTTGGACTGGATATAAGGAAAAACTTAGTCACCATGAGTACAATGAGGCAGTGGAACAGATTGCCCAGAGGTGATAATCTGTCCTTCCTTTCTGAGCCAGTTGGATAAATTAGAGCTGACCCTGTCTGGAGCAGAAAGTTGGACTGAACATCTCAGGATGTCATCCTGAACAATCCCTTAATTCTGAGGAAACATGTCATGATACTTCACTAGAGTACTCTGCCAGTGTCTTGGATAGGTCCTGAGGAATGGCTTGTACTTGGTGGCTGATGCTAGTGTCAGATGACAGAAAAGGGCAAAACAGTTATCCATTCACCTGTCAGATCTGGACTCTTCAGAGATGTTCAAAGGAGTTAAAGTCCAAATCCCATTCAGTTTCAGTGGGTTTGAGATCTGCTGGGCTCCTGAAAACCTGTGTATTCAAAGTCAGGCAACCAGGGTGGAGTTGATAGCGACATGAATGGACAATAAAAATGTGGAATTTTTTTCATGCTTTGTTTTTGGGTGCCTATCTTCAATCCACCAGGGGCTGACTGTTTTTAAAGGGCACTAAACACGCTTAGCTCCCCCTGAAATGTGTAAAACCTCTTGGACCTCAGCATCTCTAAGATGAAGGTTCACCTTTCTCATGTTTTTACCTACATTAGAAGATAATGAAAATTCAAATTTCAGGCATAATAAGTTCCACTCCCTACCATCTTCCCTGAAGGCATAACAGAGCAGTGCCAGAGATAATGTAGATCAGATAACTTAAACTCTCCTGTCCAAGGTTTGAATCATAAAGCAGCCATCTCTTTAAAAATTATTTAACTTCATTACAATGTAAATCTCAGTGATGTTTATAGCGAGTCTCCTCTTGGGACAAGATTCTCCTCTGCAGAACTTGCAGAAGAGTATTTTATTAATGGTTGTTGCTATAGTTTTAAATTTTAAAAAGTTTTATTTCCTTTTGCACTTCTAGGCTCTGTTTTCTTTGCATCCACCCTCTACTTAGTTTCAACATGCAAGCTGTATTCATTTCCTAAAGAATAACTTCTTTAAACATCTTCTCTTTTTGATAAACTTCACCTCTTAACTCAGTGGGAATCTACTCTTTCCACAGACCTATTGTATCGAGCAGTCTGTTGCTTACCTGTATTCCACAAAATGTCCAGGTTAACTGAATGGAAAATACCTTTTTATGGTAGATCCCAAGGGATTAATTTCCTTTTCTTTTTTTCTCCTTCCCACATTTCCTTTTTCTGTATCTTTCAACCTCACTTAAAGATATGTACTATTGTGTCTCTAAAGGCCCTGACCCATTCTTTGGGGTCTATTGATTTTGATCGTCCCTCCTGTTTCTGCTGTAGACATACCCAGCTCATACAGTGCAGAGCCAGAGCTGGATTTCATCACAGTTGTAGGTGTTTGAATCCAGCATTTTGGTTTATGGACTCCTACTTTTGTTGTTCTCCCCTTCCTACCTCTCACCTAGAGTTTAATTTGAGGTAGTTCTCTCCCCAAAAAGGCCCAAAGTATATAGGTATATGTACTTGTAGGAGCACATCATGACTGAGTGCTGGTAAAATAGTGTAGTGAAATCTGCAGGTAAGGCAAGCTTTAAGTAAACTTTTACTACTGCTGGAATATCAGTGTTCAGCCTGTATTTCCATCTGAAAAAAAATGCCTGAACATGATTACAGTAATGCCTACAATCAATGTAGCTGAAAACATTTAGGAAGGAAAAAATCCCTTTTTTAAATTTTTTTATTTATTTTCAATTTTCTCTTGTAGTCAGCCAGCCTCTCCCTTGCCGAGCAGATCCCTGTAAACGCCAACAAGGGAGCAGGAAAGCTCCTGTAAAAACTTCATAGAGACACTTAAGACAAACTCCAGGATTTAGTATTTAAAGCATGCTCTTGTGGAAAACGCAAGTTTTTCAGAAAATATCAGTTCTGGAAATGTCACTTTAGGAGCTTTAGCACGTGGTATCAAGTACTGCTTTGCTCACTTCTAATCAAATGCTGATGCTGTGTCATTTCTGTGACTTAGGGCAGGTTCTGCTGTGTTTTGAAATTGATTTTAACAACTAAGAGGAGGTGCTCTAAGCACTTTTTCCCCCCAATTTATATTTGGATGTCTGGTTGTAGTGCATCAGACGTGCTTTTCTACCAGAACTTGTTTCTCTAACATCTTCCTTTCAAGTCTTTATCGAAATATCTTCATTTCTCTGCCTATTTATTTTAGATTTTTTTGTTTGGTTTTGGGAACTGACTGTGGTCATCTCTTCTTGGGCTGTTAAAGCAATATTAAAGGTCTGGATTGCCTTTTTAAAATCTAGATTTCGCACATATTTTAGTGGAAACCAACATATACTATAGGATGCAACGTAAACTTTCAGATCTCTAAGTCTTAAGGAGAAAGGCTTTAGACTTGAGAGTTTGGGAAGTGGGGTGTAGAGGGAGAAAAAAAAAAAGTTTTGCCAGCAGAGAAGTACTTTCTGGAACGGAAAAATAGTGAGATAACCTTGTAGAAGATTTACAAATAGTGGATCATAAGAGGTGGAAGACCTCACCAGGGGATGAGCCTGTCTCTACAAATATGATGGATCAGTTAAGGCAGGATTGTAGCAAACATCTTGTCCTCATGAGTAACGACGATGTGTATTCACTAGTTGCTGTAGGTTCTCTAAGGCAGTTATTTCTTTTCTCTTTCAGAAATCACAGCACCCACCCTTTGGATTAAGCACTTGGTCATCAAAGATTCCAAACTGAACAGCTCCAGCATAAGGAATTCAGGTAATGTTTCAGCTGGAAAAAACCCCACGTTTCTTTTAACTAGGCTGCAGTCCCTCACAGTCTGTTCTTGTTTCATTCTTTCTTCATTGTAGTTATCCTGCTGCTTTTCATTGTTGCAGGATCTGAAGTGCAGGCTATAAAATAATTTCAGGTAGCATCCTTTTTTGTGTCCAGAAGGCTGCAGTTGATGTATGATGAGAGATGTTTGTGTTTCCTCAAACCATAATTGGCAAATCTCTAGTTTCTTTATCTGTTAATTCATGCCAGCCAGCTGTCATCTTTATTCTGTTTGCTGTTCAGCAGCCTTTCATGGATGTACAAACTGATGTGTTTAGTTCTGTGATCTGGGCTGTGGTTTTGGTGCAAGCAGTTGAGGAAATACAGAGAGGGGCTGCTTTTCCAGCAACTTCAAGATTTTTCTCTGCAGATAGAAAAGATATTTTGCTAGAGAAATGAGTGGATTATTTCACTATTTCACAGCTGAAACTAGTTTACTTATGCCTGGGCCTAAGTAAATGTTGAGATTATTTTGTAGGTAATAGAGCGGATGAGGGAAGACCTAAGCACAAAAACCAGCAAAGAAAAGGTCATGAACGTGAGTGAGAAAAGGGGGAGCAAAAAGATGTGAAGTTAGAATGTAAAACTTGAGATTGGACATGGGGGTGAAACAGTGTGGGGTCACTGAAATCACAAAAAACTGGAAGAATCTGAAGAGGAAAGTTAGGGGTTCTTGGCAGGAATGATTTCTATCTGATATGTTTTAACTGAAGTGGGAGAAAGGAAGAGAAGGTAAAGGGAGTATCAAAAGAAGAAAATTGCCTTAAGAAGCCATGGGTTTACTTTAAGGTTTAAATAGGAGTTGCTGCTATTGCATATATTATATGAAACAATATATGCCTGGAGCAGCTGTTCTGGGAAGAACTGCAGTCCCCTGAGCAAATAAATTGTGATAGCCTGAAGTATCTCATCACCGGGTATTTCTGGATTAGTCAGCATTCGTGGCACTCAGCAGTTCCTTTAACCTTCCTCTGCCACTTCCCAACTGCAGTGTGAAATCAGTGCTAGGTTAGGTGAGACTCTTCCTGCAGAGTGGAGGAGAGAGCTCTTAGCAGGAGGACACCTATTGTTGCCCAGATCCCAGTTTTAGCAGCAGTCTCCTGTACCCTGCCTCCTGACTGTTTTTGCAGCAGGGTGGTCTGTGTAGGAAATGCCAGTGGGAATCATCCAGAAGCTTCAGATGATGCAGGAGTATCAGCATCCTTCTTTAAGGTTGTCTTTTGTGGGACTGCAAATGTAGTTTGTGTTTTGTGAGCTGCTGGGACAACCAGAAGCTTGCAGTGCAATTGAAGGTGACAGTTTAATGTTAAAATCATATATAATGGGTCTTACATATCTTTGAGACCAACTTTCCTTCTAATGCAGCAAACCTGGTAGCTGCAATGGAAATAAGAGTTCTTCGATCTGTATTCTAGGAGGCTACAAAGGGACTTGGGAGTGGGAGGGTCTTTTATTTGAGAGCCTGTCTCTCACCCTTGTTTGGCCCAACAGAGCCAAACTATGGTGGCTTTCATGTTGTAAAGGCAATGGGTTTGTTTGAGTGTTTCCTCAGGGAGCTGCCTGGTGTAAACTGGATTGTTGCTCATGGAAGAGTTCCTTTTGTGAGTTTATTTGTCCACTTTTTTCCAATTGGTTCTGATGTCATTTCTGTTATTCAAACAAGATTATTGTGGGTGCATGCTACAAACTGAAAATGATCTTCTGGAAAATTCCAGAGTTCCATAAGCAGTGGTTTCTACAGCAAGCTAAAAGGAGGTGTGTGGTTCATCTGACTCAGCCTTACTGATTGCCCTGACAAACACTCAATTGCTGTAGGATCTCATTAAGATACTGGGTTGCCAATTTTTAGCCCCAAATTTCCACGTTAGGCCATACAAATAGCCATCTCAGTTTCCTATACCAAATTATTGATACCAAGAAATGCTCCCCATCAAAATAGGGCTATGGTTTAGCTGATACTAGGTGTCGGCTACTTTTTAGTCTGTTTCTTTCAACCAGTGAAGCCTAGTCCCCTTATTTGGTACCTTTCATTCCTTTCATCCCTTGTCGTATATGTTAAAAGGCAACGTAGGGTAGGTGGGATTAGACAACAAAGAGCTAGGGAGGATAATTATCACTTAGAATCAGGTTCTCCAAATGTCTTCAAGTCATTGGCTTGTCTTGGCTGAAGATGATGAAACAGCTGTCATGAGATGGGCATGCTAAATTAGGGGATGTTTTTAATTGCTTTTGTCCCTTGTCAGATTGAAATATTAATGCTCAGCACATTTCTGATTTTTCATTTATCTTTAAAGGGTCAAGGTAAGTTTTACTAGTGCAAGATCGGATTTTTTGTTTTGGTACTAGCTCAGCTATATTGTTTCTCTGAGCTTGCACTTACTGTCTTGGAGCAGATACAGCCTGGTATCCTCTTGCAGCAATTTAACAGGATCACTGAAATTAGCGGTGAGAAAAGGCCTAGTAGGTCATCTAATCTACTGCCTTAGGGCTAGTGAGTGTCTCTGTACTGCAGGAAGAGCAGCATTTTCTAGTGTAGCATAAATGCTTTAGGCAATAAAGATTTCACTTCTTCCCATAGGAAGCTGCTCTATCTGAACTCAGTCTCAGAATTTTTATTTTTGTAATGTCCAGCCTAACTCTTCTTTTGTTTCTGTTTTTATTAGTCTTGAGTTCTTGAAAGCCTGCCCTATTCCTCGGAGTTTATATACTGAAACACTTAACCCTGATCTCTCTTCTCCCTGCGGTGGTTGTATAGCCCTGTCCTTTGCACTGAAGAGAAATCCAGTCGATATTCCTGTCAGATGCTATGTGCTGCTCTCTAATCAGCGCCGACGTCGGACATCTTGGAAAGCTAGCACCATCACTATACCAACCATGAGGAGAATTTAAGAATTGCTATACAGAGAAAAATAGGGTCTGTAATTTGCCATCACTGTCTCTGGTCAATGTTAGGCTTCAGAGTGAACCAACCATCAAGTAGCTGAGTACCCCGGAGCTGGTGACACCCTATGTTGCATACGCAGCCTGTATCTTGTAAGAGGTGCATTTGAAATCTGAGTGTTCCACCTTCCATTTAGTGTTGACAAACAGAAGAGGTTCTCCTGAAACAGTCCTTTCTTTTGGAGCATTTATATTTTGCTTGGCATCTGTAAATACTAATCAAGCTAGGGATCAGGAAAAGCAGAATGACTGTAGCCTGGTGATTAGAGCACTTGACTGAGAATCTGTATGTCTCCAGGCGTTTTGCCATTGGATTTTTTTCTATGCTAAGTAAAACAGCATTGCTAGGAGGGATTGCTAGTGCTCTTACCCCTGCCTGCCTTAAATAATGAAATGATGACTAGATCTGTTTCTCAGTAGGGTGAGATGCAGGTTCAGATCTTCTCAGCCAGAGGCAGGAACCAAAATATGAACATGCTCTAACATCTGGGCTGTTGCGTAGCAGAGAAGTTACTGGTTTTCTACATTTACAAACCAAGTCTTCTGCCTTTATGAAGCCTAAAAGCCCAAAAGGCAGTTTTCCTTTTTGGGGCAAGTAAAAGAGCTAGATGAACACAGTATTTTGTTTGCTGTGGCAAGATGACAAAAACATTTTTGGCATTTTTGTTTTGAACTGATTTTCACTGATGTGTTGTTTATTTTTAACGCTGTCAGAGCAGGAGGCGATACAGATGGGACCTTTGCAATGGCCACTCTCTAATCAGCATGGCTGGGAACAGTCTCTTCATCCTACTTACACTGTTGCAGCCTCCTACTTTCCTGCCTCCTCCCCACAACCTATTCCAGCCTGGCACAGTCCAAATGATTATTCTTTTACAGTTCTTAGTCTAGGGAAACACACAATAATGTATCTCGCTTCCAAGAAAATACATCTAATGGTTGTCTGTTTGGGAGCACCCTGTCCGTTTCCACTAAGGAATACATAGTTGTTTCTTATTTCCAGAGTTGGATTATCTCCAAATCCCAATTTGTGCTACTTAGTGATTTGGTTTTAGTTAGCAAGAGATTCCAGCATGTACCCAGCTTACCCTGACAACCTTTAAGAAAACCACAGAGTGATGTAATGAGCTCATGCATGGAAAAATAAACAGCTGTAGAGAAACCAGCAGTAGCAGCCTCAAGTAAATATTCTGCAGTCACTGGGGTTTTGAATATGACGTTATTTGAAAGGAAGAATGAGTAATATATTAAGGTTAGCAGCTGAAGACAGGTTTGTGTGTGCCTAGTTTAAAAAAAAAAGAAAAAAGAAAAAAAACCATGGCTGTTTATTTCAGAATCTTGCTTGTGGAATGGGGTCCTATTCTGTTCAGCTCTGGCACCCAAGCATCGTGCAGGCATCTCCTGTGACAGCTTTCCAGTGATAGAGCCTTCTGCTGTCAGGAGCTCTTAGTGGACAGAATATAACTAAGTGATCTTTGAAAACAAGAATGGTGGTATTCATGTTTCCTTTTGCTAATTGAATTCACTTGGAGCCCAAACTTTAGGGCTTCTTGAAGGGAGAAATGGCTTGAAAGCTGCATGTCTGTATATACACTTTTAAAGAAGCAGAAGCACACCTTGCCATCCACCCCAAAGGGAGTCTGTGTATTCTTGGGTGCAGTTTGTCTCCAGAGATCTGCCCAGTGAGGTGAGGTGTGATTATATCAAGTGTACTACCAGGACCTGGGTTCTCAGGTTTGTCTGCATTCCTTCCTTAAGGCTTTTCCTGCTTTCCGGTAAAAAAAGGGCAAGAAAATCCACATGGCACCCCAAAATAGCTCCCTCTTTCTAGTACGCACCTAGGAAGTGATACCATTTTGTTGTATGCCTTTCTTAAGGATCAGGGATAGTGATTGCTGCTAGAGGGGAATGTACTCATGGTATGTTGCATTAGCTATATGGAGTCTTCCTAGGATCCTATACATTAACAAGGAGTCTGCTTTTAAGCCACTGATATTGAGAATCAGTGTAGTTCCTCCTGAGTCAGGTTGTCAGGTGAGACAAATCAACATATGACAGGGCAGAGCCTGCTGATTTGCCCTTAAAAAGGAATATGGCAGTTTTGGTGGGATACACCAAAAATAGCCAAGGTTAGACAAATTTTTTTCCTGCTTTGTGCTACTACTAAACCAGTTGTGGCTGTCTCTCCATGCCAGTTGTGTTAATGTTACTGTCCAGATGTCTATTACAGGATTGTAGGTTCTTCCCCAGAATTTGTGGCTGGTTAGTGTTAGTCAGGACACCAAATGGAGGAGAGGGGCAGAAGCAAAAATTGATCTTGCTTTAGGAGGGAAGCAGGTTGAGAAGGGGAGGTAACCAGCACAAGTGTGCTGTATTGACATCTGAATAAGATGTTACAAAGGCATTGGAATTGGAGAATGTTGGTGTCTGGGAATTACATCCTAATGCTGACTGTAGACCTCCTTGGTGAACATTCTGGTGCTTCCATCTCCTTTGGGCATAACACCTGGTAGTAGTGGCTTTTGAACTTTCCCATAGCTGAAGAGGATAAAAGAAGTGTCACAGGAGGGACCCAATAAGTCACAAAGCTTTTGCCTTTTCTACTATCCTCTATTAGCGTGTCTTCTTTCGCTCTTGTCCTGCATCTTCACTCAGTGCCTCCCAACACAGTGCTCCTCTGACCTGTCAAAACTATTGGGCTAAAACTGTCACTTCCCTGTCCCTCCTGGGAGAACTATTTATATTCAGACTTTTGTATTAGTCCTCCCACACCTTCTTTTTGTGAGGGTTTGGTTTGGTTTTGAATTAATTTTCATTTAGGTTCTGGCTTGATATCAAATGAAGCAATCTTAGAAGCAGCTCCTGTTGAGTATGACTGGTTACTAATTCCATTACGCTTTCACAGCAGATCTCTATGCTCTTCTCTGAGTTCCTGCCTCCTTGCAAGCCAAAATGTGATATTTCTCCCTTATTTTCTATCCTTCCTTTCCCTCGGGCTCCGTCTGTGGTTCAGCCACCTCTTCCTGTCTTGACTGTTGCTTGGGAGGCCTCTGTCTCTTCTTCCCTCCTGGAAGTTCTGAGAAGGTGTGATATATTTTTATATATATATATATATATAATGCCCAAGCGTGATTCTCCCACAGTCTCGGTGTGACAGGTGTGGTGAAGAAGGGAGTGTGCAGGGGAGAGCAGAAGCAGGGAGAATGGAAGAATCTAGGAGCAGGACCCTTCCCAGACAGCCAGCAAACAAAGTCATAAATAACATGCCATTGGGGACTAGTTAATCTGCTCTATGAAAAGGTGCAAAGTATACAAGTGGGAAAAATAACATTGTATAATAATCGGCATGCAACCATAGGTGTTAAACCATATGCAGCTAGGCAAATAAATGAAGCTCCCCCTGAGTGCTGTGTGATAAATCATTCCCAAAGAATTCAGTCACTCCCCCCTCCTTATCCCCCAAAGAAAGAAAACAAATTACTCTAGACATGGAGTCATAACTGCTACTCTGCAGCTGCCAGTTAAGGCAAGTGGACAGGGTGCAGTAGGAGAGAGGCAAAGATATAAGAAGCTGGGGTAAAAGGGAAAAAAAAAACCCCATGCATTTAAAGCCACGGAGGATTTGGAGGGGAAAGGAAATAAGCTCCAGCAGCAGTAGACATTACCTGGACAGACAGGGACAAATGGAGAGTGGAGAGGTCGACTTTATGGAGTTTGTTTTGCTTTTAGCAGAAGCTGGTTCATATTGGAGAGGTTGCATTGATTTTCTGAAGTAATTCCTTAAAGTGCTCCTTGCTGTATGTAATAGCAGCCTTCAGTACAGGTTTGTGGATCTGCACTTCAGACATCCATTTGAACGTATGTTGATGCCTGCAAATAGACTGCACTTATTGACTCTCCTTCCTGCCTCTTCAAATATTCCTGTCAATGTCACCAGAAAGATTATAACATTTCTTAAGTTGAGGTGCCACAAATAAGGAAGAGCTGTTTCAAAGCAGCAGCTTGACCGGCACTCCTGATTCCCTCTGGCAAAAGTTCAGATCTAGGCTTCTCTTGAAACAAAAAGCCCTGGTGGGGCTTACAAGTGATTTGCAAAGACGACTGAAGAAAAAAAGGATACAGTGATACATAGATCAGTGTATCCCTAAGAGTGCTGCCCCCAGCATTGTCCAAGGAGGCAATGGATATCACCTAGTAGAGCACAAGACTGTGAGAGAGAAGAGCTGTGTTCCAGAACTGCTCGAAAAACCTGCCCCTCCCATGAAGGCTTCCTTCTTCTGGTGCCAGGCTTAGGGTGAAAAGATTCTCCACTTTGGAGGGTCTTGGAGGTGGAGTGAGTGGATGATAAGAAGGGAAATGTGTGAGGCCCTGCAGAAATATCAGTAGGGTTTGTGGAGCAGCAGCATGGGACACTTGAGGAAAATGTCATAGAATCATTTAGGTTAGAAAAAACCCTTAAGGTCATCAAACCCAACCGTTAACCTAAAACTGCCAAGTCCACCATTAAACCATGTCCCAAAGCACCATGTCTACATGTCTCTTAAATACCTCCAGGGATGGTGACTCAACCGCTTCCCTGGGCAGCCTGTTCCAATGCTTGACAACCCCTTCAGTGAAGAAATTTTTCGTAATATCCAATCTAAACCTCCCCTGATGCAACTTGAGGCCATTTCCTCTCATCCTGGTACTTCTTACTTGAGAAGTGAGACCAATGCCTACCTCACCACAACCTCCTTGTATGTTGACTGTGTTCTATTTACTTTCAAATTGATGTCAACAGACCTGCGAGCTGTGTTGTAAGAGTCCTGTGTATATTTTGGGGGTGTGGGGGATGCTTAAATGATACCATCCTCATGTTCCCTTTTCCTTTTGCACTTTGACAGACCACTAAAACAAGAAAGTGGTCAGTGGGAACCATTGAGTACATTTCATGGTACGGTTCAGTGGTGGCTTAACTGTATGCTTTTCAGGCTATTGAAATGACATCTAAGTAGCTGGAAGGACCTCTTAGTAGAAGGTCCCGAGGGTTGTCTCTGGAGAGTCAGGAAAGAAGGTTGGGCAAAGAACCCACCTTCAGACCCAGGCAAAGAGACAGGAGTATGTTTAAAAAGCAAGGCAGCATTCAGTCTCCTGGAACATGTTGAGGGATTAAGATGTGTTAAACTGGCTACCCTCGCTCTGGGTGAATGAGATGGCATTTCTCTGGTTTCTGTTGCCTGTGTAAGGCTGTAATTTGGAGAAATCCTACTGGGACAAACACTGAACTCAGCTGTAGTGCCACTCCGTAGTCCTTCCCTTGCCTTTCAACCCAGAATGTGGAAGAGGGCTACCTCCATCTCATGACACCGATGAAGTGGGAGCAATTTCCCTGTCCGTGGCTGATGTCTGAATCCCATATGTTATGTCATTGAACTTCCAAAGCCTGAACACTTTGCCAGAGACAGCTGGCTCAAGCTAAATGTCCAAGAGTGAGTGCTAACACTCCTGTCAGAGGCAATTCCCTCTGCCTCCTCGTAAAGTGCTAAATACTACAGGAAAAAGCTGATCTGTCATTACATGAAAAGACTCATCACACTATAAACCTGTCTCTCTTCCCCGCTTTTACTCACCAGCAGTAGCATAAAAAAAGAATGTTACTGTAGTTAGGAAGACCAGTCTGAAATACTCTTTACCTGCCTGTGACAGTTTTCAAAAGCTTTCTATTTGGTGTCCTATAATTATACACTTACAGTACTGTAAAAATAGTGTGCTCGTATACTCCAGCCAGCAGAGGTGGGCAAGTTCTCCAACAATTGCTGTGCTGGTTGTTCCAAGCACTATTAAAAACAGGTGTGGAAGTGAAAATAGTTTCCCAGTAATGTTAAGGCTCCAGTGGAAACACCTATGGCTTCTTACTTTATTGAATAGCATTCCTCAGTGTGGAAAGAGTGCAGTGAGAAAGGAGTATAGGGAAAACGAATGAGTGTGTTCAGACAGGTGGCTTATCTCAAAGCTAGGTATGCCACAAGCTAACAGTGCTTAGGAACTATGTGAAATGGAAAAGAGGAGTTAGGGAAGAAAAAATGCAGACTCTGGGTAGCTTCCTCTCAAAATCAACAGGGCAGCGTCTAAGGTTGAAAGCTTTTCTACTGCTGAGGAACTGTCCTGATGTAAAGAACTGATGAAGGCTGCATTTTGGTGCCAAACTTTCTCTGCTCAGACTGTGGAAACTGTTGTCATTGTGAAGGTACTGCACGGCTACAGTTGTCATACAGAATATGGAATCCAGGTGCATTAGGAAAATCAAACCCCAAATTCTGGAAGCTTAAACCAAGTCAAAGATTTTCAAGGTTTTAGGCTGTGTTTGCAAAGAGGTTGCCTCAGGCATCTAGGATCTGCTGGAGCTTCTCAGTCTGTGCGAAGAGACTGGAAAAGACCTGAAAGGGTCACTTGGGTTTTTTTCCTCCCCTTTTTAACTTGGGGTCTTATCCAATTAACAGCAGCTCTGATGTGTGTAACCTGTTCCTAATGCAGTGACAGGGATCCCACTGACTCTTCCAGTGAGTGAACAGTGAATCACCAGGGCTTTTTTTATTTCAAACCTAAGTCTCCTTTCTCCAAGTAAGCTGACTGCTACTTGAACTACCCATGGGGAAGAAAAAAAAAATGATCTATGACCATCTTTTTTTATATAACAGCTTTTATGTCTCAGAAGACTGAATGTCATCCCTAGACTAAACAAATGGAATTCTTTCAGCCTTTTCTCATAGATCAAGTTTCCTAGACCTCTGCCTGTTCCCTTTGCTCTCTCCTGCACTCTTGCCAAATGGTCCACCTCTCCCTCAAAGTGCAGTGCCCAGAGCTGGACACAGAGCTGATTTAAAGGCTCACCAGTCCCTGGTGCCTGTTTCTTATGTGAGGTCTCTGTCCCTACATCGCACAGCTAGATTTACTTGTTTTGATTTTTTTGTTGTTGTTTGCAGTGTCATGAAGTTGCAGACTTTTTTGTGGTCTACTGAAGCTCCTGACCATTTTTTTCCAAATCTTGCTGTCTCGCCAGTAGTTTCCTTTCCATGTACGGGATGTGTCCTTTGCTGGTTGTTATGGTTTGTACTTATAAGTTGCGATCACACTAATTTAAAACCATTTATCAAGATGACTTTGAATTCTTTCCTGAATTTCAGTCTGTAAATTGGATTCTATGTTCCATTAGCCAAATTGGTCATTTAATTTGATGCAACACAAGTCTCATGATCTCTTTCAGTACTAAAGAAAGTTTCTCACAGAAAACACAGAGAACTCTGTTTCACAGAGAACTTCTGAGACCTCTCCTCTTGGAGCATGTTTCTCTTAACCTGCCATGTTAGGCAACTATCTCATAGTAATTGTATGTAGTCTACATTTTCCTCATTTGCTTATAAGAATGGTACAACTGATAATATACTCTAATGAACCAGAATTTAATCAGAGCTGTAATGCATTATGTATGAACATACAAATATTGGCAATTTTTTGCCAGAATGCTGTACTGTAGACATAAGAAAATATTATTCTCTTTTTGCCATCCTTCAGCTTGTGTGGCTAGCTTTAGGAAGGCTAGGACTGTGTGACTGACTGCTTTGAGAGATGTGGTGGTAGAAGGAGCCCAAGCCCTGCCTGAGAGACAGTTGAGTTAGAATTGCAGGGACAGGTAGCTTTCAGCTGGCAGGTTTCAGGATGCGCAGGTGTGGAGCTTTATTCCTCTGTGGTTTGGAAACCCTGTGGAGCGGACTCCTTTCCTAGCTGGGCAGCACCCAATGCCCACAGGTTCTGCAAAGTGAGCACAAGGTGTACATCAAAAAGTCCTTCAGCAAGTTCACTCTAATTCCCACGACAGTGCTTCCTTCAGCCGTTCCTCCTTATTTCAAGCTAAAGGGTAGATATTGAATAGGCTTCTCATCACATAACGCTGGCGGAAGTGCAGTGCAGCTTTATCGCTTTGAGCAGAAGGAAAATGGCAGGGGAAGGATGTGTTCCTGGATAGCTGAAGTTTAATGAGCCACCTGGAACAATGCATTTTTAAAAATTATAAGCCACCTGTTAAACCTTTGCATTGTACTTGTTCAGCACTGGAACATGTAGTAATCTCTGTTTCCTCTGTAGCTTATGCCTTGAGAAATGAAACTGAGTGAGTACCAAGGTAAAGCAAGGACTGGTCAACTGGTACAGTGTTGGGAGCACCTGCAAGGTTTGTTTTTCTCTTTACCTTTTCTATTAGCCAGAGTACCCTGGAAAGACCACGGTCCCAGACAGAACAGGGTGGAGCGGGTAGCAGCGCTGATGACTAACGGAGGTGCGGAGAGATTTATGCTATCCCCATGAGCCATATTTGCTCAGCTGTTATTGTGCTCCTGGTAAACACAGAAGGGGTTGTTGCTCTGCCTCCACCCACAGCCCTGCTCGGGGGACAGGCAGCTACTGCCTATTCACCATGTTGCTTTGCAAGTCCTGCCAGCCCTCGTGCATGTGCATACCCAACACTTTTCAAATTCTCCTTCCCCTCTGAGGCAGAAGGGATGCAGATTTGAGCTGCTGATAAAACCTGTGCCCAAATTTCTCTGCGGAGTGAGGCTGTGCTTTCTGCCCACAGCTTTTGTAAGTCCTGTACTGGGATGAAGCACCTGCTCTCCCAGAGCAGACCTGGGTCCTATTCGCATTTGAGCTCCCTTTATGCAACAGAAAAGTACCTTTATGCTGCTGTACAGGCTATGATAAAATAAGCAGTTCAAGGCTCCTCTTCTGTGCCACAGTAGTGTAAAGACAGGCTAAATAAAAATGAGAAATCAAGCCTGTTTGAATTAAGCTTTCCTGGGAGACAAGCAAATGCTTTCTCTCACTGAGAGAAAAACTGAGGCACAAAGACACTTAGTCCTCACTTTTGGGTTGGCACAGGGTGTCAATAAAAACTTGGCACTAGATATCCATGCTGCTGCCTTTTGTTCTGTGCTGCACTAGTTCCTCACAGAGGGCAAAGCTGGGAGTTGAACAAAAAAAATTTGGGAGAGGCATGTGTTTGATTTTTTTGAAATGGTATTTTGAAGTCAAATCCCTGTTGCAGCACTAACAATGGGGATTGGTCAAGAATCTGTCAGTAGAAGATCTTTTCCTCCTCTTCTGATGAATGCTTGTTCATTAAAACGGAAGCTTTTTGTGGGAACTCCATGGGAAAAGTTTCCCTGGTCCAGACAGAATTTCTGGTCAAAAGAAATGAGAGAGGGGAAGAGACGGAAATCTGCCCTGCCTGGCATGGCCTGTGTCTCTGGGCTTAGGCTATTCACATAGGTTCCTTGGGGCTGGGCAGAAGCACAGAGGGAGGTTAGACCCTCTCTTTTGCCTGCTTTGGAAGAAGGACTCCTGTCTCTCAAGGGTGTAGGGATTTCTCCAAGGTGGTTGGTTTTGATGTTGCAGTCTCCCTTTTCTTTTAATAAGAAAAAAATTGGGTGCAGAAGAGCAATATTCAAAAAACAGCCCACTGTGGTTGGGTGGCAGATCTTCCTTATGTCCTACCCTCATGACCCACAGCATCCTTGCAGCCCCGGGGATTGATGCTTGGTCCTTTGGCTCTGATAGCAATGAGAGTTGTTATGTGTCAGGAGGGCGGCTGGGGGAGGCTGCCTCATCCCCAGAGCAGTGCGTCGGCTGCATCCAGCCCTGCAAGCTGAGCATGAGAACTGTTAAGCACAAGCCTTTGGTTAGATGCTGCTAGACACCCTCTCTTCTCAACTTTGTAAGGTAAACAAACACCCCATCTCTTTAATAACCGTCTAGTTTATTAGACAGTCAGATGAATCCCTTACCTCATCCATCATTTCTGTTTTTATTGTGCAGGCACTAGATGTATGTTTGAATGTGTGTACTTAAGGGACCAGGAATGAGAGACCTTTTTATGAATCTGACCATGTATTTCTCAGAAGGCCATTACTAGGGGAAAATTGTTGCATAAATAATGTACAACTTCAGATGTCCAAGCCCTGTTTTCCTGCAATAGCTCATGGCTTCGGAGACACTACTTTTAAAAATGTTTTAAGGAGTGTTAGAAGCAGTCAAGACTAAGAAGGAACAGTTAGCGTTTTAGAGCTGAGCAGTTAAAGTAAAATGGATATTTCTGCCAGTGATTCTCTCCTTCATGTGTGCATGCATTCCCTATCGGGTTTCTTTTTTTTGCTGTCCTTGGATTTGTTGTAGTCTAGATTTGCTGTCTCCTGAAGGTTTCGCTCCCCAGCAGCATCAAGTTGGCAAGTGTTACTCAGCTTCTTTGCTGATGGTTGTCTTAAGGCAAAGCAGAGATGGCAAAAAACAGGGGAATGTGACAGTGCCTTTAAAATAAAAAGGAGTATCATATTATTGTTGGTCCTGGGAAGGCTGTTTGTGTCCCACTGACTTGCTGTCTTAAATGTTCTTCTCTCTCTAAATGTTTAATATAGGGAAAAAAAGAAAACCTCTTTTTCTTTATCTTTCTGTGCCTGTAACCCCCATTAACTCAAACAGGGAATAGACTTATAAGTACCCTGCACGTATAATAAATATATGCTTCTTTCTAAGATGACAGCTTAATTTCATAGCTGGCACTAAACCTTCTAGCTTGGCCATAGACTTTCAGTGTCGTCCATAAACCTGGCCTTGGCAACAACGGCAAAGTTTCCAGTAAGCAGTCTGACTGGAACAGGCTGACTTCAGTGTCCTGGAGCTGGGATAGCATTTGATGGTCCCTTCGTTACCCGTGAGACTGTCTTTCAGGGTGCCAGCATATGCAGTTCATGCCAAGTCCCATACTAGGGAAGCTGATGGTATGGATTTCCCGGCTGATTTTGCTGGCTGTTGAAATACAACCCAACTATTAATATTCACGTTTATTTTTTAAGGGAATTAAGTGCTATTAGAGTGGTAGCCTGGAGGAAAGAGCCTCTCCGGGGGCTAGTACTAGTTAATACTTTCTTAGTAGACAGATGTCACTGAAGGATCTTTCCACAAGGCTGCTGTCAGAGCCTCCATTTAGTGTTAATGTGTTTGCTGTTTTGATCCTCTCTAGCTCAGACAAGGTATGGTGGATCTGCAAAGGGTTCAGAGAAAGAACTGGGTCAGCTGGGACTTTTCAGCATGTAAGAGATGAAGTAGAAATCTGTATAGCAGTGAGAGGTAGGGAGGGGGACTGTAAACTGTTCACTGTTTCATCCTCCAGAAGAACTAGGGTCAGCAAACAAAACTAGTTGGAGCCAGGTTTAGATTAAACAGAAGGATGTGCTGTGTTCCATACGCAATGCAGCGAGCCACAGAACTAGCTGCAGGATGTCATAGTTGGTAAAAGTTTATAACGGGAGACATGACAAATTGATGGAAAGGAAAAACCATTGTTACTCACTAAATACAAACTCCCTATCTGTCTCTGCAAATTTCTGATCCACAACTGGTTGAGACATGCAATACATGCAGGAAAGAAGTATATGCTTGTGCTGTTCCTCTGTTCTCTTCTAAGCTTCTGCTTTTGACCATGGCTGTAGGTGAAACAGACAAGTTGGGCCCTTGGTTTGTCCCAGTATGTCTGGTTTATGTTCTTCAGGATGTGATGGGACAGATGGGATTTTCATAGTGGCTACTTCTATGTGCATGCTAGAAATGAGAAAAATCTGATCTCCCTGCTATTTCTGTTGCACTGCTATCAGTGCCAGTACCAGGCCATTGAATACTGGTGACGATGGCGCATTTTGAATCATTACATCTATTTGATGTCAACTGAAACAAACCTGTAAGATTTGTTTCACTCAGCCCTTAAACACCATTCAAACAGGAGTGACTACCAATTAGTTCTGTATTCTGTTAGTAAATACTGTGAATATTCAGTTCCCACAAATTTCTGTTAATTTATGCAGAGATTTTTTTTTGCCTTTTTTGTGTGTATGTACATTTATTCTGTGTAATTTGCATACCAAACTGCAAATGTATGTAAAATAAGATACTAACTCATTAAAAGACATTTATTCTTTCTTTTTTTCTTGATTTCAATAAAACTGGCATATTTTATTTTTCTGACACCACCCCCCCCCCTTTATTTTTTTACAGAGACATTTTTAGTGCTAGTTTTGCGAGACTCAAAGGACTTGAGGGATCTTGGTTTGACTTTGTGCACTCAGGCAGCTTTGGGGATTTCGATAGAAAAATTTCTGGAATGTAGTTCTCTTCAGCAGAAGGTTTTTGTCCTTTTGCTTGTTATATAAAATGATGATAGGGAATTCTGCCCCTGTTTTTGCTTCCCCAAGCTGCATTGAATGATTCTCCTCACCTGAGGGCCAAGGTGTGAATTGCTGTCAGCAGACCATGGGCAAGCAGGGGCCCCTCATGATGTAAGTGGTTTGTTAAGGAGCCTGCAGACCTCTCACTC
This sequence comes from Numenius arquata, assembly GCF_964106895.1. Classification (NCBI taxonomy): domain Eukaryota; kingdom Metazoa; phylum Chordata; class Aves; order Charadriiformes; family Scolopacidae; genus Numenius; species Numenius arquata. The sequence goes on along the minus strand of NC_133581.1, from coordinate 45,886,604 downwards.
AATGACTCCTCTGTCCACGTACAGCTTGGGAACAGTGACAGGGCCTTTTTTTCAGATGTGAAGTCTGTCAGCAAAGTGAAGTCAGCTTAAATATCAGCTGAGGCTTGAGCTCCCTTTCAGTTTTTGTTGACTTTATCCCCTCCTGCTCCTTCCCGATCAAGTTTCTCTCTGCTTGAGTCAGACTTGCCAACACTTAGAAGTTTTTATTCTGTGTTTCAGTTGTGTGGATTTGTGTGTGGCAAAGTTCAGGTGTCCTTCACGTTCCCAGCCTCGACAATGGTCTGAAATACTGAGGAGAGGGAGATTATTCTGGGTCTTTGAGACTCCTTAGCTGCTACAGTTCGATTAGAAACCAGTAGAAGTGGTTCATGCTGTATTCAGGTGATGCTGTGCAGACCCGCTGGAGTTTTTTTCTGTTGTACCTGCTGCTACTAAGCTGAGGAATTCTAGTTGAGAATCAGAATTCCTTCTGCTCCCCAAATACGGAACAAAAATTGCTCTCTGTGCCACCATTTATCACCAGAATATAAGACATAACTCATGGAGTACAGACAGGCAGGTGAAATACAAGGGAGCAGTGGGCATGTGTTAGTTGTATGCTGAGCCTGTCCTGGGGACAGGATGCTGAGGTCAAGCTGTGTATGCTGGCTGACCATGCAAACATCTGCAGGTTTGTGATGAACCTGTGGTGTCATTGCCTGTCAGTGTAAAAGCATTTTATGTATTGAAAACTTGAGGGGATTCTTGGCTGTGGCAAGGAATTTCAGATGTTGTGGCTTGCTTATAAAAAGAAAAGAACAAACACAGTAAACTGCAAGGGAGAGGAAAACTAGGGAAGGGGAGAATAACAATTCCTGCTTCTGGTTTTTGTCACTCTCCTAAGGATAAAAGTTAGGAGTTATATTGTTGTCTTTTTTTACCCTAGACTTAGACATGTTTTAAATCCTGTGATCAGCTGCCTTGACTGCTTTCTGTCCTACATGCACACTTTTTTTTTTCCTCTCTGTAATACCTTCAGTGGTTTCCAAAGTTGAAATAATTTTCCTACTTCTCAAAGTGCCAGAATGTTTGAAGACTTGTAATTGAGAACTTCTGGTTGTTGAGCCAATTAGGTCTTAATGTCCCATGGGTACTCTGTGCATCTCTTCCCTCTTTAATGGCTGGTCTATATAGGAGGCAGCAGCCTGGTACTTCTCCGTGCATCTGTCATTCCTCTGCAGGTGGTGGTTGAAGAGGCAGCATTAGGGCTGAAGGTGCCAGGCTGGCTGCAGAAGCCACTTTGGGGCTTCCTTCTGTTCTTTGGTACATGCCATCTGCGTACTCTGCTCAACGATGTCTTTGGAAATAACCTTCTCTGTGTAGTAAGCTATTAAGGGACAGGGTCCTACCTACCCCTCGGTAGGAAGCAACGTTAGGTGTCCTTTGTTTTCCAGGTGAGGACAATGGTGGAGTGTGCTGGAAAGGTGATGGCAGCGTGAGTAGAATGGGATATCCCATTCTGTTCCCTGACGAGGTGCGTGCAGGTGCTCTCTGCACTGGATAAGGTGGTGTTAAAACATAACCTTCTGCATCTCTTGGGATCATGCTGGAGAGATGCTATTGAGAGGGAAGAGTGCATTGCAGTCTGGAGAAATAGGTGGTGGGGCAGGGTATTTGCCTCCTTCATTTAACTGGAAAAGAGAAGTCACAATTTAAAATTTCTCAGTACATGAAAACATCAACTGGGAAATGCTTACCCCGTAGCTGCAGTAATAGTGGATTATTGTTATCTTACAGCTTTGTTCCAAAACCCAGCTGAATGGGAACAGTTTTTCTTGCTGTTCTTGGCTTGCTGGGCACTTGGCAGTCAATGTCTATAATCCATAATCTTCTTGTGTTACAGTTAAATGTAGGAGGAAGCTCTCAACCCAGAAGTCCCTGAGTCCTTAGGGAGGTAGACATAGTGGTGTTTGCTGAGAAGGAAACAGGTCCAAATGTGAATGATACCCATATCCGGCTGAGCTGAGAAAGGTGATGTTGGTTTGACTTTTTTTCTCCACCCCTCCCAACCTCTCTCTCGTCTTCCAGAGAAAGTTCACTCCTGTGACCAGGAAAGGCAGAGTGCCCTGGAGGAGGCCAGGCAGAACCCCCGCGAGGGTATTGTCATCCCCGAGTGTGCTCCCGGAGGACTCTACAAACCAGTGCAATGTCACCAGTCGACTGGGTACTGCTGGTGTGTCCTGGTGGACACGGGACGCCCCCTGCCTGGTACTTCCACTCGGTAAGAGCTATAGGCCCGGTGGGATGCCTGTCTGGAGAAGATGAGATATAAAAAAAATACTGTTGCTGTATCAGATAGGTTCCTACTTCTAGAGCAGTCAGCTCTGTACTAGCTTCCTTAGAGCTAGCAAATGCTGTATGTGGTGTTCCCTATTGAACGTTACTGTGCAGCTCCCTCTCTGTAGGAGTTGGTGCATCGTTACTACTGCCCTTACTTTCCTCTGTGTTGAGTATTCATGCAAAGTAGCCTTTTTTTCTCTGGCTTGCAGCTTTTGGGTGGTAGCAGTAACTAGGGCTTTGTTCAAGAGTACAGATCAGGGGCACGAACAGTGAAAAGACACAGGGTTTTGTTGCATTATCCTCCACTCTACATTTCCATGCTGCAGCCACTGGATCCTGACCAATACAGATTTAAAAAACTGTTTGGTTTTGCATTAATAGATTTTAAGCCAGTGACAGGTTTTTCTTTTAAGTTACTCTGTATCTTAAAACTATCTAGGGAATTTTTTCTAATTTGGGGTTTGGAAACAAATCGTGCGTGCAGCAAGTTATAACAACAAGCCAGTAGGAGCTGGGACCTAAACTCTGCTAGATACAGTGATTCTGCAGAGCATGGACAGCTTTGGAAAAAAGCTCAGCCTGTGCCCACAAGAGTTGGAAGAGGGCTTTGTGCTGTTTGTGGGTTTGGGTTGGTAGCTGGTGCTGGACTTAAGAGTGTGCTCTTCCTTCTCTCTCTACTGCTGCTGACTGTCCATAAGCAAGCAGCTGCTTGGGGATAATACTTCTTCTGCAGGTTTATTGGTTTCCCCTGCAGTAAGCAGATAAGACACAATCCTCTTGCAACCATCTGATGACACTAAAGCTATGTCACATAGTTTAGCATCTGCTGTTCTCCTTTTTCAGCTATGAGACCCCAGTGTGTGAAAGCGATGCCAGATCGAAGAGCACAGAGATTGATGATCCATTCAAGGACAGAGAACTTCCAGGTCAGAGAGGAACAAGAACCCATCTCTGCCTTCTTCCTTTTCTCACCTTGGGACTCTTAAGAGGCCAAGAATATTGTTGAGGAGATGGGGGATTTCCCTCACTGTGCATGTTTTACCATGGGTTTTATTCTGTGTTATTTTGGATCACCTCCAGTTGCAGCAGTGAACTGGAAAAGGCTGGGAATGTCCTGGGGACCGTTTTATTACCTGTCTGGCCTTTGAAAATATGTCTGGGATCAGAATTTTCAGGAAAGAAACCTGGATTCCTGGAGGGTCCCCTGGGGAAAGAATGGACTCAGCATTGAAAGTTCTTCATTGAAAGCCTGGCCAGGACAGGATCCTTTCCATTTAGCAGGACTTTTCAGCAGCTTGGTGCCCCCCTTAGCAACGAAAGAGGATACAGCTGGCAATTGTCAGTGGACCAGCTGGCTCCCTGACACTGCACAGACCAGGCAGGGCAGCATTCCTGGTGCACTAAGGTCCCTTAGCTAGTGCTGTCTCCTCACTTAGCTGGACTTTATCCCTCATTTTATGCCTGGGACCCACTTTATCATAGAATCATAGAATGGTTAGAGTTGGAAGGGACCTTAAAGATCATAGAGTTCCAACCCCCCTGCCATGGGCAGGGACACCTCCCACTAGAGCAGGTTGCTCAAAGCCCCATCCAGCCTGGCCTTAAACACTCCCAGGGATGGGGTATCTACAACTTCCCTGGGCAACCTGTTCCAGTGCCTCACCACCCTCACAGTAAAGAATTTCTTTCTGATATCTAATCTAAATCTCCCCTCTTCCAATTTAAAACCATCACCCCTTGTCCTGTCACTACATCTCCTGACAAAGAGTCCCTCTCCAGCTCTCCTATAGGCTCCCTTCAGATATTGGAAGGCTGCTATAAGGTCTCCCTGGAGCCTTCTCTTCTCCAGGCTGAACAACCCCAGGTCTCTCAGCCTTTCTTCATAGGGGAGGCGCTTCATCCCTCTGATCATCTTCGTGGCCCTCCGCTGGACCCGTTCCAACAGGTCCATGTCCTTCCTGTGTTGAGGACTCCAGAGCTGGACACAATATTCCAGGTGGGGTCTCACGAGTGCAGAGTAGAGGGGTAGAATCACCTCTCGTGACCTGCTGGCCACACTTCTTTTGATGCAGCCCAGGATGTGGTTGGCTTTCTGGGCTGCCAGTGTGCACTGCCGGCTCATGTTAAGCTTCTCATACACAAGCACTCCCAAGTCCTTCTCCTCAGGGCTGCTCTCCAGCCATTCTCTGCCCAGCCTGTATTTGTGCCTGGGATTGCCATGTCCCAGGTGCAGGACCCTGCACTTGGCTTGGTTGAACTTCATGCGATTTGCACAAGCCCATCTCTCAAGCCTGTCCAGGTCCCTCTGGATGGCATCCCTTCCCTCCAGCATGTCGACCACACCACCAAGCTTGCTGTCGTCGGCAAACTTGCTGAGGGTGCACTCTATACCACTGTCCATGTCTCTGACAAAAATGTTAAATAGCACTGGTCCCAGTACCGACCCCTGAGGAACACCACTCATCAGCGGCCACCACTTGGACATTGAGCCATTGACCACAACCCTTTGAGTGCAGCCATCCAGCCAGTTCCTTATCTACCGAGTGCTTATCTCCTATTGCTGCTTGTTTTATATTCTGCTTTTCTCCCTTAACAGAGTGACAAGCCGTAATTTACTGTTTGCCTACTTTGTTTCTGCTAGGAAGATGTGGTGGGCATAGATGTCTGTGCAGCTCTTAAAAATGCTATCCTACCTGCCTGTGCTCTGGTTTTTCCTTTGCAATGCCTTTCTAAGGAGCAGAGTGAGGGGCTGGTCAGCCACTGCCCTCCTGGGTGAGGGCTAACCACTTGAAAACAGAAGCTACAGTGGGTCCCTCGTGGTGCCTCCCATGAGAGAGAGGTGAAGACCGAGAACTCTGCAGAAAGAGCTGGTAGCTCTGGATTGACTGTTTTCCCCTGGCCTTTTCTAGGGCTAACATAAAGTGAGTTCTTCCTGAGCAGGTTAGCAAAGGAAATGAGATTTGTTCCAGATTTGCCTTCTGTGTCTCCTAATTCTCCTCTTGCTGGCTCCTAACCTTGGGCCCCATAGCTTTTTGCTTAGCAGATCTGCCCTCAGCAGGGCTCTTTTCTATGTAGCTTCTCATTTTCACAAGTGATGTAGATATTTCCTATCTGTCTCCCTCTCACATTCAAATGAAATTGACCAATTGGTTCAAGTATTACTTTAGAGGGTAGGAGGAGGGAAACCAGCTAAATGATTGCATTAAGGCTCATTTCCGTAGGAAATCATGCTAAAATAGAATAACCTTACTTCCATTCTTCCCCATTCCCTTCTCCCCTTGCTTTACTGCCTCTCCCTGTATTTCCACCCTGCCTCTCCAGAACTCCTGTGTGAAAATCCTTTGCTCTTGGGCTTTTTCTTTCTGGTTTCTCAGGAAGACAGAATGGTTTCGTTTCCCTTCTCCCTCCCCTTCTGCACTGCAGTTGAGCAAGGGGACAAGAACTGCTTGATACAGAAGAGGCCATGTGATGCTCTGTAGCTTAGTGGTCTGGTCCCAGCATCAGACTCCAGGAGAGCTCCCCTCTCAGCTCAAGCCACTTTTCTGTGTCTGAGTAAACTTTCAGCTCTGTGCTTGGCTGCATTGGTTGGCATGATGGCTCCTGTCACTGAAAATACCCTTGTCTATGGACAGATGGAGGATCTCATCCTGGTTTGTCTGCCTGAGAGATGCTGTGCTGCATGATCTTTTGATGCAGACCTGAGGTCGGTTTGATTAGCTGCTCTTGGATGCAGGAATTCACTGCTGAGCCAGATCTGCAGGGGGTGAAAGAGGATGTTTCTTTTTACTTCCCCCCCGCCCTTAGTTCTGAATTTTAAGAAAAACTGCTGCTTTAATTTGAGTCTGATCATTCCATTTGCACTCAGTTATGTAAGGGAGACCCCATACCTTATTCCTCTTCTAGAGGTTCTCCTGTTCTTCAGACTCCCAGTGCTACAGGCAGTGTGCTCTTGGCCTGTGTGAAGAGACCCTGCAGAGGACAAGGTGGGGGACACATAAGTCCAGATCCTTGCACACCTACACATACCCTCTTCACAAACAGTGTCATGGTTGTGGTCAGAAGAAAGAAAGAAAGAAGGAGGGAAAGTGTTGCTTGCACATAGCAAATGGCAAGCTGCTAATTCCTGCAGCCGGTGAGATGCTGAGGCCCCAGGGAGATGACTTCTAGCAAATGGGTTTTCAACCTTCTCATTACTGCAACAAAAAGCTCCTTTAAGAGAGTAGTCTACTCTGGCTGCCATAGCAGCTTACCCATTACAATGCTGACATTTTCTGGACCATGTGCCAAACGAGTGCTGAGGGGTGTGCGTGTGTGTAATGCACATAATATGGAGACAGGCGAGGGACTGTTGGTTAGCTATTGCAGAGAACAGAGCCTGTAAAACTGCAAAGGAGGGAGTTTTGTCAGATCAATTTGCAAGCTGCTTTCAGCTGTCAAGGGATTACAGTAAGTTTGTGGTGCTCTGTTTGGGGTACGCATGCTTCTCTGCTTGTCCGAGAAAAGCAGAAAGTGTTGACACTGGTATATGTTGCTGGGGCAGGCTGTTTTCTCATGTCAGCTGCCTTAATCAGCTTACTGACTCATAGTGCGTGGTGGTTTGGAGAAAGAGAGAGGTGAGGGATGTGGTGATGACTTTTCTGTCACATCCAGAGAAGACAATAGGATGGGAGGTGATGGGTTTTGGACAATAGTTTTGGAGGTGGTGAGTTGAAGTTAAGTATCTCCATTTCTTGATAGGCTAGAGCAATTGTTGGAGTATTACTATGGTAGTAAATGAAGCATGCTTTTGCTCCTTTAAGAAACAAGGAAATGGCATAGATTGCCTCATAAAGGTGAGGAGATGGAGAATTTCATCTCAGTGTATCATAACAGGCTGGCACAGTTCGGGATAGGAGGCTCTGTCAGTCTGTGGTTATGGTGGTGGGGAACTAGACAGCCTCAGCACTAAGTAATGGAAATGGTTACGAAGCTTGTCTTCAGCCCATTTTGTCCCCCTTAAACCAGGAGTGACTGGGGGTGATTACTACATGTTGACTTAGACTGACGTATTTCTGGTGCAGTGTGATCATGCGAAGAACTGAACTATTGTGGTAGCTGCTGGCAGGCAATGCTCTCTGTGCCTGAAGAGGAGAGTACAAGCAGCAGTACTCACTTTGGCCTGTGCTTTGGGAAGCTTTAAGCTGTCAGTTAGGACCTCAGAACAGCCATGCTTGTGGAGGAAGATGACCCAGGAGGTAATGAGTTGTTTTGCAAACTTCTCTGCAAGTGTCACCATTGGAACTCCCTTCTGCCAGGCGCTTCCAGCACATCCCTGTGGTTATTCTGGTAGAGAACTGGGAGAGGCCATAAAGCTAACCACATGGTCTTCCTGCCAGATATTGTTGGTGACCCTGTGTGTGCCTGGACAAAAGCTGCAAGACAAATTACCACACAGAGAAACCCACTGAGGGATTCTTCTGCCTTTCCTTAGGGATTGTGATGATGGCTTTCGTGTTAGAAACAAAGGAGGTTCTGGCTGATCCTTGCTGAACTGGGGTAGGAGACCAATCCTGTGTGTTATTGCATTAAACCTCCTCTTTTCTTTTTGCAGGCTGCCCAGAAGGGAAGAAAGTTGAATTTATTACAAGCTTACTTGATGCTCTGACTACGGACATGGTACAGGCTATTAACTCAGCAGCACCTACTGGGGGTGGGAGGTGAGTCCAGAAAGCACTCAGGCTGAATGCCACCAAGGTGGCTGCAGGGCTCTGGGTGTCCCTGAGGTGGGAGCGGGAGGGAAGGGTGTTGCTCTGCGCTGGTTCAGGTTCCTCTGGGTTGCTGGGAGAGGATCTGAGGCTGCATCTTCAGATGCTGCTCTGTCCTGTCATCCCAGCCCTGCCTGCTGCCTCCTGCCCCTCCTCCCTGGCAGCTGCTCCACCATAAAGGTTAGTATAGCCCATGTGAAGTGTGAAATGAGAGCTCAGTGGGAGGAAGTGGCTTGTTCTTTTGTCCCCTGGTGCATGAAAAGACCTAATAAAATGCAAATGGATTGAAGGAGACCGTGTGGCCTAGTGGCTACCACAGGGAGTGAAGAATGCGAACCGAATTCTTGGCAGTACCAGTGCTGTGGTTTTGCTGTGGGGCCGGAGCCAGCCCGCCGATGAGGAGAGGAGCTGTTTCTGATGGCCCTCCCCTCTGACCGGCTGCCTGTTCATCCGGCTTGGAAGGAGCAGCAGGTCAGGCCTGTCGAAGAGGTGGGCAGAAGTCTGCGTTTCTGGGGAACTGGAGAAAAGCTGAGGTCTTGTCTCCCCCTTCTGCTTGGTAACAGCAAATCCCCTTAGTGCAGCAGCTGCAATGCTGTGGCAGGACAGGTCACTGAGAATGGACTGTGATGGGTTTAAAAGAAGTGCTATGTTGCCTTAGCTAGGCAAGGCTTCTATGATTCTGGATTCCCCTGACTGTAAAGGGAGTCAGTGCTAGTTTATCACGGAGTGATGACATGGCAACTGATGGGCTCATGTTCATAGGGGTGCAGAGATGGAAGGAGGTGCCTCCGTGCATGTGTTACTTCTATGGGTATCGCTTCAGCATATTGAGAGTAATGTTGATCCCCTGCTTTCTTCTTTCGAAGTGTAGAAGGAAGCAGTGCCATCTATAACTGCTCGGGACAAAAAACTTCTTGGGTGGCACCTCTGTGCCTCTTGGTTTCCGTATGGATTGCCTGTGAACCCATATGGTTTTAACTTCGCATTTGGACCTTACAGATCAGGCCAGTGGCTGAGTTCCTGCACACTGAATGTTCTGTAACCCGTCGAATTAGCAGTATACGCCTAGCATGTCTGTATTCGTATAAACAGGATGAAAAATGCCCCAAGGATGGGAAATACGTCGTTCTCTCCCAGCTATAAGCATTCCAATGTCAATTCTGTCTAATTTGCATGGTTCAAATGCAGTGGGTAGGGGTGGTGGGAAGCCCTGGAGAGTATTTGATATTTATTTGGCATCTTTGGCATTGGGACTGAAACTCAGCCAATGTAATCATCACTCAAAATAAAGCTTAATATAAACCAATATTGTAGAGACCAGAGATGTATGCCCCCACTGCACTTCCATAAACCAGCAGGCTTGCTTCCTAATGTTCCCCAAGCCTTGTGTATTTCTCAGCTTTCAATAGAGGCCTTTCTGGTAGAATTTTTCACTGCCCAGCTCTTCACACAGTCGTCATGTTGATTTATTTTCAGCTGTAGTGTCAGCAGCCCAGTTGCAAGGGGAAAAAGAAATCTTTTAGCAGGCTGTCCTTTGTGAGGCGAAAGACTGCTACCACCCAAATACTCTGCCTGCCCACAGCCATGATTAAATTCAGGAAACTGCTCTGGCATAAACTTCCATGCGCATCAGCCAGGCGAAGCGCATACCCCAAAGAACATGCGTCAAGCTTTTCCATCCCACCATGCCACGATGAGACCATTTATTTGGGGGGGGGGGGGGGGGGGGAGGCATTTCGAGGAATTTTTGATACTTATATAAAAATTTAATCAGTACAGCTCTCCTTTCATATGAGTTTGCAGAGTTGGGAAGCTGTCTCTGTGCAATAAGTCCCGCTTTCCAAGTTTCCCAAGGGGAGGAATGTCCCAAGTCCTCACTTCAGGAATATCTGAAATTGTCTGGGTGACCTAGCTTGACTTTGGCACTGGAAACGAAAGCTCTTTTCCAAGATGAAGAGATATTTTACCTATAGGCTTAATCATAGGGCTAAATAATTTCTGGCCTTAATAACTCACAAAATACTGGATTTATGACAGTGCTTATCCTGTATCTCCTTGGCCCAGGTTTGCTGAGAAGGTCATGTTGAAAAAAAAAAAGCTAGAGATCAGGCTATCTGATTTTTCTTAATGTCAGTCCTGTTATTTTTAATATCTTAATACCAGTTTTCTTACTGGAGAGGCAAATTTCATTTATTGCAGGCTCTTCTCCATCTTTGCCATAATGATGGCAGAATAGGTTCTGTATTTAAACAGAACTCTGTAGCCTCCCTCTTTCTGTTCCTTTACAGTGTTCAGCATTTCATCCTCCTAGGCCTTTTGTAGACTTTAAACAAACGCATCCAGTGATCTAAGGCAATTTTTTAATGTATCACCAGCAAAGCTTATGCCTGTTGCAGAGGGCAGGCCAGGCAGCCAACAAACCATACCCCCATATCAGTTGGCCCCATATATTGTCATGTGTATTTTAGTCAATGAGAGAAACAGCAAGCAGGAATTTTAGGGAAGGGAGGGAGTATTCCTATTTCTCCCTGGCAGCAGGGAGATGAAACTGGCATACAATATGCATCTTTAGTATATACAGTAAAAAACAGGACCAAACACAGAGCCTTTCCAAAGGGCTGAAAAAGCCTAACAGTGAGAGTCTTAAGGAGCTCAGCCTTCCTTAGGGTATTAAAGGAAAGGGGAAAAAAAAAAAAACAAACGTTCAAAGATGGTTTTGTATAATCTGAGTATCTCCAGAGGGACAAAAACTCTGCACGCTCTTTAGTCTAGCAGGGAAGAACATGATTAGCTGAATTTAAACAAACTTGTGATCAAAATTTCTTTAAAGCAAGGGCAATTCTAAGGCAGAATGAAGTCATGAGGGAGGTGACAGATTCCCTCTAAGGCTTTCATCTTAAGAGTAATTTGATTCGCATTCTGTATGATCTACAGGAAATCAGATTAAATGACCCTGCGGCCTTTAGTCTGAATCTGGATATGGAGAGTGAAAACTTCTTGCATTTGCTGAGTGTCTTCATCTTCAAGACTTCACCTATTTATGCTGCAAAGCTATCTGTGGCTTTGCAATTAATGTCTGTATTAGCTTTTTTCGGGGAGGGGAGAGGGAGGAGCATGGGGAGAAATGAGAGATCTGCATTTAAAAGAACACACTGAGCTGTGCTAAACTGCACACTTTATACTTGGCACACAGAAAAACAATCTAGTAGCAGCAAAGTGAGGCTCTACAACTTGGATTGCTGCAGGCCATGTAAGTAAAACCTGATAAGACTTTTTTTTTTTTATTGGGCATGCTTAAAGCAACCTTGTAATCCCTTATAGGTCTTGTCTCGTTTAAGCAAGTTCAAAGCTATTGACTTTAATTGAGTTACTCTTGCTTTACAATAATGTAAATGAGATGAGGACTTCCCTTCCTCATGGCTCTGGTTTATATTACAGCAAAACAGGCAAGTAGACTTCATTTAGACTTTTGAAACAGAAAATCTCTGGTAAAATTCATTCTTAATTTTAAGTTTATGTAATAACTCCAAGGCGCATCTTGTTACTGTATGTTTTCAAAGTAATTAAGGGAGCGCTTGTAGGAAATTGGTTTATTAACCAGTGTTTGGTATTCTTTTTTAAAAGACGCATAGTAGAAATTGTTCACAGATAAATCCTATATAATAGGAGCAGCACTTTTTAAAATTTAGCCTTTTCTTTAGTACATCTTAGTCTATTTTCTAATTTGGACATAGTCATATTACACAGGGCCTAAACTAAAATAGACCAAAGGGGATCCCGGTCTGGGTTTCCCTGATCTGAGGAACTCTCTTTGGTCCCTGCCAATTCAGAAATGAATTTTAGTTGCCAAAATGTGTGCACTATGGCTTGCTACATTATCAGCAAAAATATTAATGCCCTGTGGAATTTTGGGTTAAAAGGGCAGCTTACAACAGCCACCCTTATCATGTAACACAGCAGCTGTGTCCCTTCATTTTAAGTTGCCAATTATTCCCCATGTAATAACCCTAAAAAGTACTTCAGAAAATTGCCCCTGAGGTTCCCTTTCATGCTGTAGTTGAGCAGTTTGAAGCAGGCAAGCACAGCTCAGCACATCTCCAGGGTGTTCTGAAGCCGAGCCATGTTTTAATAAAGATTGACACTTTCAAACAGTGCAGGGAAGTTAATGCCCAACTCCTATTGCATTTCAATTGAAGTTGGATACTAACTTTTCTTTGTGCTCCTATGGAAATTCTAGCCTAATTAAAGATACGGCAGAGTTCATGTAAGAGGAGGATCTTTGAACAGTCAATGAGGAGTGAAGGACGTGATTTTTAAACCTCCTAAATGATTTATCCCTCAAATCTTCAGAGAAGTTGTGTTCAGCGTAGTGTTTCATACACAACTTAGCCAGAGGAGAGGAAGAAATGGGCCTGTAATAGGAAGATAACTTAAATTTAAGTTGTAGAGGAATTATGCATTCCCCATAATGAATTCAGATTGTGTGGTACCCTTTTGTTTAGTCTGAACACAGCTTAGGGTATTTTTGTTGGCTTCTTGATTCTTTAGCTACAGGAAAGGGGAGAATAATAAAACATACATTAGAGTAATCCTCTTTGATTCAAGCCATGTTCCACCATTACAGCTTTTAACTTTAGAATAGACGACTACAAAGAACATCAAAAGGAGGTAAGAATAGCAAGAGCAATTTTGAATTTTACCTGTTTGTTAAACTCTTACCACTTTCCACCACTCCCCCAGGCACCTTGGTGGATGTGATGAATGCTATTGTGGGCATTGACTGGCAGGGTCAGTCCTGTTGTTTCTTCAGCTTTGCCCTCATCCATCCTTTGTTCAGCGACAGCCCAAGCAAAGTATGCATCCTTGCAAAGTATTCTCAAGTCATAGAATCTCACAACTTTAACTCCTGTAGATGTCCCGACTTCAAACATACCTTATGCGTTAGGAGTGGAAGCTGGTCTGTTTTTTCTACTCCATTGCTTCTGTCAACAGCTTCTTGTCCATTGGTGTTCTTTCCACCTGGAATAACTCCCTCTGGTTTACAGTCTCTGCTGTCCAATTAGGTGATGTTGAGTTGGTCTTACTCCCCTTTCCTCCTGCCTCAGCTGCTAGTGTTGCTACATAAAGTTTGTGTTACAAAATGATAGGTTTTCTAAAGCTCTTCAAACAGGTGGCCATCTGCTGGGTAATTCAGAATTTGCAACCTGGCTTCCTCTCAAAGCGATGGTTTGTATTAGGATTTTCTGTCACCACAGCAGTGCTGTGGGTCTGTGCAGCCTGGGCAGAGGGATGCAGTGGGGCTGCAAGTGTGCAGGGAGGAGCAAAGGATCAGCTTTGGTAGGAATGGACTTTGTTGACTCAGTAAAATTTAGTGGGACATATTACACTTTGACAGCACATTTCTGTGGAGGACAATGTGATTGCACACTGTATGTGGTTCTGTATGTGGGTAATGTCTGACATTTGGTGCTCTTGTATGCTTTGCTCTATATACCTCCCTTCTTCCCTGCTCCTTCCCACTGAGTTAACTCCTCCTTTCTTACAAGGAGCCTCAAAGGCTGGAAAGCATTACAGTCTGCATGCAAAGTGCATATTCAAGCTGTCTACCTGATATTTTGGCATATTCTTCTCTCTCTGCTCCAGAATTCGGTGGAGCTGCAAAAGTACGTCTGTGTTTTTTAATAGTCTCTTTGCTTTCTGCCTATACCCCAGTTACACCAGATGACATGAAGGTGTTCTGTGGAAGCGTGTCTCAACTGGAAAACAGTATTGTTAAAAGTAACAGTATCTTAACCCACATATCTCTAAGCATAAGCCACCTCAGAAATAAGTATTCTCCTCCTATGAGGGAGCTGGTAGCACATTATACAGGAGGAGGATCAAAAGCCTACTTAGAGAAGACCATATACTTGATGCCAGCAAATTAGTAAGAAAGCTGAGAGTAGGTTCCCTGTCCCAGGCTGTTAATGACAGACTATACTTCTCTTCATAGTTGGACTGTGGGTGGGCTTATGCTGCATGATGGAGCTAAACTTGCTGCCTTATGTACGGAAGTGATCCAGCAATAGTAGGTTGGATTTGGAAAATCAGCTCACACAGAGCTCTTTGCTTCCCTGGCACTCATTCTTTAGGATTGATTGTTTTACCATAGAGTGCTAAAGAGGAACAATTAGGAAGAAAAGTAAGTGCAGGTGTAATGTAGTCAACACAAGAAGACTGAGAAGGCTGTCTGCATTTTGGCAATGTCTATCTTTACTAGGTCTTACAAAGCTGCTACAGCACTGGAATGAGAGGCTGGAATTCAGTGGATTTTTGTGTGGCTGGTGTTAGAGCAAGAGAGGGTGTTTTGCTGGGACTTAAGAACGTACAGGGCAGCTTTATTCTCTCTTGGTTTTTCTGGTTACTTTATGGTCTGAATGAGTAGAGAGACAGTCCAACAAACAAAGCTTGCATCCGAGGGATGATTTATTTCTCTTGAATCAGCAATGGAGAGGTAATAGAGGGAAATTCCCCTGGAATATTCCTGCAAAGTCTGTGCTTGCAGGACAATTAGAGCACCTAGATTTATTTCAGCTGACTCTGCAGGTATGGTTGTTGTCATGGTACATCATCAAGCCTAGGTGGCTTAGCAGTGCTGTGAAGTTGCATCAATTCATCTTTCATGGATGGTGTCTAAGTGTCTTGCATGGGCAGCCATCGAAGTCAAGATAGTTACAGACAGTGTTGTAACCTCAGCCTTCTTTAGTGTATCATGTAATTTCATGAGCCAGGGAGGTACGGCTGCAGTGAAATGATGTGGATCCTTCCTGTGCTGGGATTCTAGATGATCATCAGAAAGGGCAGGCAACCAGCTCTGGAACTGCAGTCTTGCCAAGGCATCCAACAGGAAGTTGTAAAAACTCAGAAATGACTGTATCTTCATTCCTCCTACAATCATAGCAGTTAAACTAATTCCCTTTAGCTGCGTTAGCATGCTGCAGTTTTCAGCATGAGCGCTCAGCATGTTTGTAATGGCAAAGATTGATGTATCATCACCTCGTGAGTCAATGTATTTGTATTAGCCTGTGGATTTTCCTGATTTTCTTTACGGAAGCGCTGAAGAGCTCTATATTGCCTTTTTTGGTAACTCTTAAGAGCTCTTCCATGGTGTACTTCTGAAAAAGAGGCACTTTTAAGTCCTGCTTCTGAGTGACTCTGCAGCAGGTAGAGAGAAGCTTCTGTTCCTGTCTGTTGTCTTTCTGCTATTGGTTCTAAGATGCTCTGCTATTTTTTCCATTTCTGCCTCTCCAGTTGGGGGCCTTCAGGAAACAAAGGGCAGGCCAAGATGTGGACGAGGGGAATCTCGCATGCAAAAGTTCAGGTTTTATTTCTCTGTCTCAGCAAAAGCAGAATATTGTCCCTTGCAATACAGAACTTCCCTGTGGCTGTTGGAAGCATGCTGGTCCTCAAATCATAGCCAGCTCATTTCCAAAAGGGAGAGAGGCCAATGGCTGTGTTCATAAATGTCATAAAAACAAGCCACAGAATGTGTTGTTATTCTCTCCTGTCATCCTGGTCTTTGCATACAGTTTCAAGGCTCTGAAAAATCCAGGCACTCCCTTAGCTTCCTGGGGAGATTTTTTGCAATTTCTGCATGTCCATAGGTGGCTCCAGGGGCTTGCCTTGTATTTTGGCTCCCAAAACGAAGCCAGATTTATTCCCAACCTCTTCATCTTCCCCCACAGTGTTTATCCCACGGTACAATGACCAGATGCTGTGACTGAATCCCAGGCTGCTACTCAGCTAAGAATTAAATGATGAAGGAAATAGTTTCAAGTAAAACCTTGGGAAAAATGTTGTGCTGTTTATTTGCCACTCTCTACTGTGTGTGTTCACTTGCTGTGAAGATACAGATGTCTCTGGATAGGGACTACCTTTCTAAATTGTATCTTCATTTGTAAAAGCTATCAGAGAAGGTTAATGAGGATCTCTGTTCTGCACCTAAGGTCCATTGCTTGCTTTCTGCATGTTGGACACTCCCCTTCGGTAGTGATTTAAATTACCGTGGCGGTAGGGAGAGGTTTTTATTTTTCAGGCTCTGTAGCTGAGTTTTAAAGGCAAAACTGGTCATACTGGAAGGTCAAAAGAATTTTCTTCCTTCTGGTTCTCGGCAAAGAAATTTTCAGTGACAATTTAAATATATATCCTTCCAGTTTCTGAAACAAGGTCAGTGACAGTCTTAAAGTGCATTTTATAAGGTACGTGGGTTCATATTTCCCCATCATCTAGAATGTCCTAAACTCTCAGCAGAATCTGCAGAATCTCCAGCATGCAACTGACACTGCTTAAATGGCATGACATAACAGTGCCTGTTCAGTCATGGCTTGACATCGAATGTCAGCATTCTCTATTCGTGCATCTTCAGCTGTTGCTTTTCCTCCTGCTCCTCTTCTCCTTCTCCCTGATATTGTTTTTTGTTGTCCACAGAAAGAAAATGTGAGCCAAATAACATCAAACTTGTAATATCACGATGAGTAAGAAATGAAGCAAGCCGAAGTTGCCAGTTCCGTAGTATTGCTTTTAATGGATTTGTGGTGCTTGTCTGCTGTGGAATTCTTGTGTATAAATCAACCATGTGAAAAGCATTAAATATGCTGAAAATACAGCACAGGAGTTCAGATCATATAAATAGATACAGCAAGAATGTTGCATCTTGCCAAGGACATTTTCAAACAATGAATGTGTCTTGCATTAAATGAGTTTGTTCCCTTTATGAAGTCTAGATGTTGCTGTCACAGAAACTACCATGACAGCTGACACTCACAGCTCTCCTGCTGGTAACTTGGATGGGAGCCCAAGGGTCAAAAGGATCATGGAGATCACCTCGTGCACTCTAAAGGGGATGCTTCTGGGATTAGGCAGGGTTTCAGCAACTGGTGTGAGGGGAACCAGAGCTACTGAGGGTATCAGTCTCAAGGAATCTCTTGGCACTTGTTAATGCTAAGGGACATTTTTAGAAAAAGTTCATCTGTCAAAAGAGCCCGGCTAAAAGGAGGAGATTGTAAGACCTGCATATTTCTGCCTGCTTTAAATATGGCATAGTGTGCGTCTGACTTGGTGAGAGGCTTTGGCTCCTCAGCACATGCTTGACAGTGTTGGTGACAGCACCCCTTTGTCGGGGGCCTTTGCTTCCTCTGTTGCAGGTTCTCTGAGCCGGACCCCAGCCACACGCTGGAGGAGCGAGTGGTGCACTGGTACTTCAGCCAGTTGGACAACAACAGCAGCAACGACATCAACAAGCGGGAGCTGAAGCCTTTCAAGCGTTACGTGAAGAAGAAAGCCAAGCCCAAGAAATGTGCCCGACGTTTCACTGACTACTGTGACCTCAACAAGGATAAGTCAATCTCGCTTCAGGAGCTGAAGGGGTGCTTGGGAGTCAGCAAGGAAGGAGGTGAGTGCCTTTCCTTCCCTGTTGCATGAGAATAAAAGGCTTTACATGGAGTTAACAGTAAACTCGGGAATCTCTTTTCTCCCAGGTGATTCAAAAGTGCCACAGTTTGTGTGAGAAAAAGAGCGGGATTAATACCCTGCTATGCAAATGTAGTTATTCGTGTTATGGCTCTGCCTTATATCCCTTATGACAAACCTTTGTGCTAAGCAGTATACAGAAGCAGGGCAAAAAGATGAGCTTTGCCCAGGACCCTGCTGATACTGTAGAAGTCCTTGGAAACTGTAGTTCAGATCAGGTCCCTTCTGAGTAACACACTGCTAACAATATTCTGTTGTCTCAGCCATGTAGGTTGGATGATGTATGAGCCAGCACAGGCCCAGTCCTTCTCCAGAGACCCTGTTGACTAACAGAAATAATATTTATTTTCATTGCTAAATCCAGCATGCAGGAAAGTGGATGACGCAGAGAGAACAACTCAGAAGGAAGGTGCAGGGCTGTACTGTTGCCCTTTTTCAGAGTTAAATTGCACTTTAAGATTGGGGGAGAAATAGGGCGTATGAATAACATACTTTCCTTTCTGTTTAATGCCTGAGCAACAACTCAGCGTCCTCCTGTTTCTTCCTCTTTCATCTTCACCTCATATTCTGTTGGGACCTGGACCAAGTTGATATTTTTGGAAATGTTATGAATTGAAACTGTTCAACCCAAATTCAATAATTATCAGTCATTCTTAACTGTGGGCAGATTTGCTTGGCAGGAGAAGGCAAACAGGGAGATTCCAGGGGACTAATTTCCTGTGCAGGTGTCTTGGCTGTGCAGGCAGCTCTTGTTATAACCACCGTGCCAGTTGGGACGGGTGGGTCGCATGCTTTCTCCAGGCTTAACCTTTCCTTAGTTCTTTCCTCAGGTTTAGCACGAGTCAGTGCATTTGGGTGTTGGGAAGTTGCCTCTTCTGGGTGCTTTGCAAACATCTTGGTTATCATAATAAGCCTGTTGCATTACTTGTCAGCTGTGAGAAGCATTCAGCTTCCCTAGCTCAGTGGAAGTTTTTTTCTTGGTCATCGGTACCTTACTGAGGAAGGACATACCAAAATAGCAACCCCATTCCTTAATTTTATTACCTTCCCAATAAGATGAATATGCCAAATGAGTTTTATTGCTATTTGGCCTGGAATAAGACTCTCTGGAATCTGCCGCCTTGGCCAACTGACTGTTCAAAATTTAGTTTATTGGGGGGGGGGGGGAGAGAAGGAAGAAAATGCGCATCTTTGAGCCAGTGTGAAGGGGAAATAAAGCAGCAAGACATTGTTATAAGTGCCTGATTGCCCAACTATTTGCTGAGAACACAGTCTTGACTTTCTTGGTTTCTTCCATTGTATGAGGACAGGATTGTGTCCAAAAAGGGGCTCTGACCTTGTTTTATCATACAGCTCCACGTACCTATGACAGGCCTGATAGGCCTTGAGGATCAAAGATAAATGAGTAACTTCTGTGGAAGGAGGACCACAGGGGGCTAAAGGATGGTGAAGGCTAAAGAGCAGTAGAAGGGGTAGTGTAGGGAGCAGGTACTAACAGTAGGAAAGAACTGAGGGAGAGGACTCGAGAGGTGCAGTAAGCAAATTTGCAATGGATCTTTTCTAAGAAGTCATGAATTTGTGAGGTGGTAGATGACATGTTTGCTCTGCTTTCTATTCACAAGAACTTCTAATTTAAGAAATAACTGGTAGCTTACCCCTTCTCCAGCTTTCCCTTATCCTGATCATGGGTGCATGCGGTCAATCAACTAGTTCATGTATTTGCTCTCAGTTCCTTTCTCTGTACCATGGCCTCCAAACATCTGCTGGGGCTGAGGTCACTGTGGGTCCAAGCCAAGAGCTAGTTTGGAACCTTTTTGATGACGTACTTTCAGTTGTAAACTGCCAGTCAGATGAAACCAAAACTTTTCATGGAAATGTTTCTGTTTCAACAAAAGCTTTGTTGGAAAGGTTTTTCTGGTCTGGATTGGATGAGGAATGATTGGAGGGAGGCAAGGAAAGTCATCATTTCCCCTTGATATACTTCATTACAAATGAACTTGCCTCAGATGTTCCAATGGTTGGGTATCCAGCAGCCTTAGGACTAAAATGAAGTGGGTCATCGTTCCAGGTGAGTGTGCCTCCTGCTAAGCCAACTGAGCACTTGAAACAATGATGAAAAATAAAACTTAATACCAATTTTGTAGAGTTTGGGATGCTGAGGAAAATAAATGTTAATGCTTCTGCATTTTTGTCAGTGTTTTGCTTTTGGGTTGTTTTTGTGTCCAGTTCCATTCAAATGTGGAAATAGTGTTGCTTGAAGAAAGCACAGGGCATAGGATAAATCAGCGCTGTTACATGCCTCTTGGGCACTAGATAGTCTAAGTAAATAAGATTTATGTGTGAGGATTCAGCTGGGATATTCATAAGGACAAACCTGAATCTGAGCTCTTTCCATCTTAGGATCAAATCTGTCCAAGATGCATAGTTCTGTCTGTCTTCCCCTCCTCAGTATGTTCTTGATGCCTGTGGTAACGTAATATGTGGGAGCTGCCAGCCGGCGGTTTTTCAGTGAGGAAAATAACCTGTCCAGTCAGCGGGCAACCCTTCCTCTTTTCCATCCTTATGATGACCCAGAAAGTTGCTGGGAAATCTCCTAGGTCTGGTGGCCTCTTTGCAGAGTTCTTGCCCCTCTGCTCAAACCAGGTGTGTTTCTGTCAGGGGCAACTCGGATGGAAAAACGCCATTCCTGGATCTCAGAATGGAGTAGCCTCATAGAGCCAGCCTTTGAGGGCTTGCAGAAGCCTGCAAATGGTTTCTTAAACTGAGGCAAAACGGGCAGAGAGGGCTTGTAGCTCAGAGTATGCCAGAAACAGTCTTTGCCATCATTTGATCTAGGATTGTCTGTTTGAGGAGTTGTGGAAGGAAAACAGACTGATTTACAGCCTGTTAGGAGTTAGCATTCATCAGCGCAGTCTGCACAGCCTGAGTTAAGGGGGGGGACCATCTGTGATCAAAGAACAAATTTAGCTCTATGCATTAGTCAAAAGGCAGGGTCCTTGAGAGGAGATAGACATGTGCTGTAAAGCTTTGCTGGAAAGTTACTGGACCCAAGATTAATTGGAGTCCAGTGATGTTGAGGAGGAGGACTGTTGATCTGAGCAAGGCTTATACTGGTTGTGCTGACTGCAAAATGCCGGAGTCGAGTTTTACCTCTATATTCTTCCAAATTCAGAGGAAAAAGTCAGAATTTTGTGCATGTCCAAAGAGGAGCTAAGGGATTAAGCAGCAAAGAAATGTCCCTCCGCTGGCTGACAGGAAGTTTCCTTCTGCCAGTTCAGATCCCGTGATTGCTTTACCATCCAAGAGCTTGTCAGACGGTAGGTGTTGGGTGCTCTTCACAGGCCGTGAGGACATCTGGGGTGGAACTCAGCCACAGTTTGTGCCAACAGCCAGCTACTGAGAGCACAGTCCAGAAACAGGATCAAAATATCTTAATTAAAATGAGTGTGTAATTAAACAGCTTGTCACTTTCTACTGAAGCTGAGCAAATACCGCAAAAAGAAGGAAAAATAATGGACAGTCTAAACGGCAGATTTAATTCAGTGATACTCGGGACCCTCCTTTTTGGTATCTGCAGAAGTGACTGATTCTCTGTGTGCTTGAGAGGCTTCTGGGAATGAGGATGCTCTATTATCACCGCTGTGCAAGCGGCTGAGTGGGAGCAGGTCACCAAGAAGCGGTCACCAGGGAAAGGCTTCTGGACCAATGATGGTAGAAAGTTGAGAACAGTCTGAGAGGCTGTGAGAAAACGGTAACCAGGTAATGACTGAGTTAATAAAAAGGAAATTCAGAGTACATCTAATTACAGTTAGATTAGAATGTAAATGAGCTCTGCTGGTTCAGTGCTTGGTTTTGTTTGCCTTGTTGAGATAGCCCCTTTTGGAGCTCAGTAGAGATGCTGTACTTTGTCACCTTCAATCTTGAAGAAAGTTACTGATGGTTAGTATGAATCAGGACATCAGTATTGTGCTGAGGACATAAGATAGGGCTCCTGGTAGCGTGTTCCTCCCCCCCGAGAGCTTTGCTCAGTAACTCTGAGGAATCATTTCTACCTATAAAAAGCTGCCAGGGTTTCCTTGGGGCTTTTCCTTTTGAAAGGCACCTGGCCTAATCTAGTGTAGCTGGTATTGTTACCCAAGAGAGCCTACTTGTGAGGCTGAGAAAATGCTCTGCGTTATGAAACTTACTGAATGATGGGGTGTTACTCTCTAATACCCAAGGGTGACCCAGATGTATGTTAGTAACCCGCTGTCACCATCTGCCATATTCCTTCCTCTCTTTCATGCCAGTTTTATACTGGCTGCAGTGTTGTTTTAGCAGGGTTTTGCCTTCTATAGGTCTATGTGGCAGGCCTCTGTATCAAAGGCAGCCGGCTGAAGGTGATACTCTCTGCATTTGGAGTGACAGGTGATGTGCCTCGGGGTCGTTTCCCAGCACGGATGTATGGGGCCAAAGTCACGGAGAGCACAGAGCCCTACCAAGCTGCCGAAAAGCTGTGCCCTGCTTTTTAATTAAGCATCCCTCCCCTTTCAGGGATGCTCCCTGCCTCTTCTGTCAACTTACCTGGACCTCCACGCCTCCTTCCGAGGGCAAACAGGGCTCATTCACGGCAGCGCACTGTAGGAATAGCTGCACTGGGTGCAAAAAGGGGGATTTTGGGAATGCTTCTCCCTTGCCCGGGCCGTGCGCGGCCCAGCAGCGCCCTCCAGGGCCCGACCCCGGGAGCGGCCCGGCTCCCCGGGCTCTCACTGCCGGCCCCCGGGAGGGTCCCGTTGGCAGCGGAGCTCTGCTTTGTGTACGCGGGCGCAGCGATCAACAACGGCTCCTCTCATCTCGCCGGGGCAGACGGTGATAGGAGGCCAGCGTTCGGGGGCCATGAAATAACTCACCGCGTTTTTACAGTTTCTCTTATTAACGGTCTCTAAAGGATTCTGCTTTCTCACCCATTTCAAACTCAGCCACTGCCACCTTTCTTTCCGTCTCTCTTTTCCTTCCCAGCGGTTCCGCTCCTGTCCTGCAGCCCAGCCTCCCCACCCGGGGCTTCCCCCGTCTCACCCCTGCCCTCTGAGCTTCTAAGTTTGGGGCGTGCAAAGTACTTAGAGTGCAAAGCACAAGCTGTGCAGCCAGGTCAGATGCATGCACAAATCAAAGATAAGTGTCTTAGGCTGGGCCGGAGCAGAGGGTGGCAAGAGGCTTGCTGCTTCTGGCAGGGAGCAGGAGTTCCCCTTTCCAGCTCGTGCCTCACCTGAAATCAGGCTACGCAGCTGGCAGGAAACATAACATGCTTTCGAGAGCTCCTGTAATCCCTGAACTGTCTGTACCCAGCAGATGATAGGAACAGGTTTACTGTTGAGGTGAGAGCCCTTGTCATGAGCTCCATCTGGTGTAGGGTGCATGTGCCTGTATCTCATGGAGTCATAGTATCATCTGGGTTGGAAAGGACCTTTAAGATCGAGTCCAACCATCAACCTAACAGTGCCAAAACCACTACCTATCCATGTCCCTCAGCACCACGTCTACCCATCTTTCAAATACCTCCAGGGATGGTGATTCAACCACTTCTCTGGGTTGGTCTCTCCCTCTCTGCTCGCAGTCAGGCTCCACTCATGATGCAGTCACAGCTCTGTAGTCTGTCCCTGCCCTTTTGCCAGGTATGAGTTCAGGTCTTTGCATTTTAGGCACCGATTTGATTGTTTGGTCCAAGCTAAAGATTTAGTGAACTTGGGCTATCTGTATTGCCTACACCTTCACTTTTCTGGCTGTGCCCTGTCTATATGACATTATTTTGCTTGCTCTTAGCAAAAACTGTTTTGAGAAACTTCATGGCACTACTTGCATCCTTCCTTTCTTCTTCCTCCTTCCACAGTTAAACTTAACCTTGTAATTGTTGCTTCTTGCCCTCTGGATTTCATGACGTTCAGATACTACAACACAGGTATTTAACATCTCTCATCTCCAGCACGTTAATCTGACTCTTGCATGTGAATCTTAAGGAGTGCTGGCAGGACTTGCTGTGTGCACACTCAGAGGAGTTCCTTTCAACCTGCACTCTGGCAGCAGACAGCGGGGAGGCTCCTTTGTCATGCCATGGCGTTTATTGCCTTTAATGTGGTTCTTGGATTTTACAGGTAGCCTGAGCAGTTTCCCCAGTGGAAAAAGACAAGGCCTTAACCCTTTCAGTGAGTATCTTGTCAAAATGTTTCATTTCCTTCCTGTGATAACCCTGTCCCCAAAAATTCATTCTTCCCTGCTCTCCTCTGTTCACAAATATCAATATAGAAACAGCTGAAAACTGAAGTTGTTCATAAAAGGTGTGAATATAATAACTGCAACTTAGCTGCATCATCTCGAAGTCCAGCACTGTGTCTTCAGCTGGGGCAGACAATACACTGCTAAGACATTAGAATAGGATGCAGCAGTTATGGGATGAACACTCTCCTACCCTATTCTCCCTGCTTCTGGCAAACAATGATTTAGGTGATTTGTTGTGTTTACATTACATTACTCCATGGACAGCTTCCCATGAAGACTCTTCTCTGTCCTGGTGAAGGTCTACTCTCCTCTGTATTTTGTGGCAGTGAATCGCACCCTTTCATCAGGCACAAAAACCCAACTTTGATTTGCTTTCCTTTTAGTCCTGCTGCCTCACAGTTTCGTTGGATGCTTCTCATTTTGGATTGTGAGAAACAGCAGTTCTCTCCTGCCTGTCTTTCTCCGGCCACTTGTTGTTCGATAGCTCTCCAACATATGTCCAGTTAGACTCCTTTCTGTGTTGAGAAAACTTAGGCTATGTGTTTGCTTAGTGACAGAAGTCTTCCCATACCTCTTGCTATCCTCCTTACCTTTCTGGGCACCTTATCTGGGCCTCGTAAGATGGGCTGAACAGAGAACTGAAGGTAAAGATCAGCTGAGCCTTACACATTGATGTGTGTGATACACCAGTGATGTTTCCTGGTGTATCTTCAGTTCTGAGCATGTATTTGATTTTTGTCTGCTGCTACAAGCTGAGTGGAAGCATTAAAATAAAATAAACTGTATACTGTGGCTTCAACCTCTTTCCTAGTTGCTCAGCGTGGCTGGTGTAGGGCAGGCCATCCCCACTCACTGTGTTGCATGTATGACATTGAAGTCAATCTGCTGTTTTTACGAGCTGGTTGTTGAACACTGCGAGCGCCTTTTGCAGAGCTGTGCGGTCAATTTTGAATAGGACTATTTGGAATAATTTTGCATTTGACAATATTCACCCCCTGTTGCAGGGCATGTCAATTAGTGCTGATCCCAGGGAGGCCTGTGTGATAACCTTTCTGCTTTCCGAAAACCAGATCCATACTTCTGCTTTCTCTTCAGCATATTTTCACCTGTAATTAATCCACAGAGCTCTTGCTCTGATCCTGTAAGAGCTTTGATTCTTTTAAGAGCCTTTGATGAGGGGCTTAACAAAAGCTTTGTGAAGAAACAAGCGTGGGGGTATGCGCATCCATCTGACCTGCTCAGCAGCACCCTTGCGCCATCCACCAGGATGCCAATAGCCCTGGCAGCTGGAAGAGCAGAGGGAGAGATGTCGGGCCAGTTGTTTGCCCAGACTGCATGCCCGTTTCCACGGAGGAGGAGGAGGGAGAGGAAAGTGGTGGTTTATGTTTAAAAATGCGTCAGTCCCCAGGGCTCTGTGTGACTCATTCAATGCTTTTTTCAGCAAGGCTGTCTCATCTGTCTCATTAGCCCCTGGTTGTTTTCAGCCTCACAGCTTACTCTGGGATCTCAGCCTTCCGGGGACATGGCTGCTGCAGAGGCTGCACTGTATCTTTATCTGTCAGGTGCCCTTTTGGTTTTAATTTGCCTTTTTTCCTCACTTTGCCTACTTCTGTTTTGTTTTTTTCTCCCTCCTTGCCCACCCCACCCTTTCAGTAGGTCGCCTGGTGTAGCAGCAGAAGACAGGAAGGGAAGGCAGGAGCCAACCCAAAGGAATGAAAGATCCAGCGACAGACAGACACCTTGCTGCTTGTGAGCATGCATGCAGCATCAGCAACATCCAACGTAGCAGAAGTGGCACCCAGAACATTTGCACTTTTTAATAATTGGTTTGGGTTTGTTTTTAATTGCTTTTCAATGCCATTATCTAATACTTTAGAGAGTGGGGGGAAGCAGGATCATGACTTTTTAAAATTGGAACAGCTACTGATGACGTAAAATTGAGTTCACAGGGACTCAAAGAAAGAGAATTTTATATACTGTATATAAATATATATGTAAATTGTACAGTTGTCTTGTACAGGGGTTGGAGTCACTGTTCTGTTCCTCCCTTTGCTTTTGAAGGCTGTTAGGGTTAGAGGGACACTTTGCATTTAATGGATTACAGTAATGCATTCATTTCTGCCACCAAACTGTCACTCAGTTGCAAACCTTAACATCGCCGTGCATGAAGGAACAAGTATATTGGCATGACTTGTGCTTTCAGATGTGCACACAGTGCCCCAGATACCAAATGCTTCTTGGGAGCAGCTGAACCCCTACTTTTCTTACTGTAAAGCCCTGTGCAACTTACAGGCAGTTGGGCTTTTGAGAGAGCACAGATTTTGCCTAAGTATCAGTGCACCGCAAAGCTGCTTAAAGTAGGGATAGAAAAGGGTTTTATTAAGGACATACAAAAGGAGTTTCTGCACCTGTTGCAAGTTGGGCAGAAATGAATTGCAAATGCATTACTACCCAGGGCCAGAAGACATGCTTGGCAAAGATGTGCCATGCCTTGGGAATCTAACGTAGGAAGGATGTGGGAGCTGCAGGCCTAGTAGAGTTGGCGGAGTGAAGTCACACATCTTCCTCTCTCACAAAGCGTTCATCTGTATGTTGTACAACAATAAAAATATTGAGCAGCCTGCTAAAAGCAGCATCAGCCTGCCTGTTGCTTTGCTGAAGAGCAAAGAGCATATTTGTCAGTGTAGAAAGACACAATCGTGCTGCTGGTTCCCGAGAGCCTGGTTTACTCATGTTTCAGCTCTGCAGCTTGGGCCACGCTAACTGGTAAAGGACTGTCTGCAGTGACTGTTCTTGTCTTTGGTGGTTGTGAATCCCAGGCTTCTATCCTGCATGGTGGTGTGCCTGCCCAGCTTAGAGTGTCACTGCACCCAATCTGCTGTAATCAGTGCCTGCTGTGTTGTCACATACAGTAACAGTGAAGGCTTGGACTGAGGACCACAGTCTCCTGGGGCCACAGGGACTGTTTCAACTACCAGCAGTTTTTTCCAGAGTTGTTTCTTACTTAACCTCTGATCCAGCTGTAAAGTCAGGGGTAGGGCAGGGACACCCATATAGGCAATCCTAGGTTTGGGCAGAGTGTGATGGGACACAGTGTTTTGCTTTGCGCATTTCCAACCGCTGGCAGCACTTGCCCATTGATAGGAAATGTTCTGAGCAGCCTCCCACTTCAGACCTAGCGATCCTCGTGCCACCTCTCTCTGACCAAGAACCTGTAGTCGGAGGTGCTGACATGCCATGCTAACATGAGATCACACCAACAATTGCTTGTAACACTATTGCATTGCTGTAGAGACTGGGCTTGTGCCCTGAGGCTTTGTTGCTTTGGTAAAAGATCTTGAGACGCAGCATCTTCCATCTGTGGCACATCATCATAATGATAGCATGAGATAACCACATCACAGCAGGAGTGTCCTGATTAGTGCCTTGTTGCCAAAATGGAAAGTTAAAACAATTCCACAATCCTTCTATAAAATCTATAAAAATCTTTTTAATAGTAATAATACAACTCTTCCTCTGGGAAGTAGATTGGAGCTTGATTAAAGCATTTGACGTGCTTAAAACCACCTCTGGTAATCTCTGAAGTATACATCACACCACCGTAATGTAAAGAAGAACTCTCTTTAACAAGAGCAGATCCTGCTGCTGCTGGATCTTCATGGTTCCTCACATACAATGTATGTGCTTTACTGGCCTGCAAGCTCCCATCTTCTTGATTGAGTCTTCTCTCTTTAAATGCCCAGGACACATCTTTTGTGTGTTGAGATGATCTGGTTTGGTGTATAGTTAGAAATGTCCCTGTCACTCATTAATCCTTTTGTAGGAGTAAAGAATCCAACTGTATAAAAAAAAAACAACCACCTCTTCTTTTTTAATATGCTAGTTTTAGGAATTTAAAAGCTCTGGCTGCTGGGTTGATGGTTGTTTTGCGTATTTTTTTTTTTTTTTAAATGTATAGTTGCATCCAGCAAAAGCAGCCACTTGGATGCTTATGGGAGTTCTGTCAGCCAGCCACTGGGGCCAGGCAATGCCTCACAACGTTTTTCGGGGGAGTGCAGAGCTGCTGAAAAAGTTACATCTTTTTTTCTCATCCTTGTGTCCTTCCCCTCTAAAAGGCCTGCATTCACATGTAGTTTGCAATTAAAATTGGGTCAGTTCTTCAAGGAAGCCGAGCGAGGTGGCTGTTGATGTTGGCTTTGGTGTTGGTGGGTGTTCATGTTGCTGTGCTGGAACTGACATTATAATGCTTGGGTCCCAAGCCACCTATATTGCTTCCCCCTTTACTTTCCCAGGAGAAGTCCAAGTCCCAGCATGGTGGCTTGCTGGCCGCTGAGCAGCTTTTGGCAACACTTGTACATTGGGCTGCAAGACTCAGCCAGTGTGATTGTGTGATGTCTGGGCAGGGGTTGGGTTACTTGTTCTGGGTTTGTGTGTTGGGAGCTCATGCAGACAGTACTGGTCCCTATTGATATAATGTATGTAACTCATCCTATGAGTTGTCCAGACAGTGTGTACTCATCAGAAGAGAGCAGCGCCTCAGCTCCCCTCTTCCCTCATTGCTTTTACTGCCAGTCCACCTGGCTGCCAGGCCAAACATGTCCTTATCTGGTGGTGGTAAGCATGTTCTGCTCTGCCTTGCATCAGTAGCATCCTACTGAAGCTGGGGCATGGGGTGTGTCAGCGTTGTGCCTGGAAGCAGACCCTGGGCATGTCCCTCCTTGTCCTTCAAGTCCTCCTGGGCCTCTCCAGCTCTACTTTGAATGACAGCTGGAAGCAGCTGGGACAGAGAAGAGAACCAGGGCTCCACAGTGCAAGTCATCTGCTCTTCCTGCCAGAAGCTAAAGTCTTTTCTTTTTTGCTGATCCTCCAAGGACGTAGTGTGTTGGAGGGAGCTGGATTATGGTGGGATTCATCCACGTGGAAGGCACCACATCCCATGGCCTGAGTTTATATTGAACTTACCCTGCCCCAGCACATTTCTGCCCATGGCATTGTTTGTTAGACTGAAAGGCATCTGTTTGATTTTGATTTTTGTAATAAAATAGATAACTTTTGCTCCAGTGTCCTGTGTGATTTCTTGTTGACTCTTGATTTCCAGAACTTACCTCTTTCACATAATGTTCTGTTGCCTACACAGTGCCATAGGAGAGGGAAGGGGACTTCCCTGCTCCTAGAGTCATGTGCCAGTCTTTGGTTGGGGTCTGAGGTCCTTGGATGTTTCTCTGTGGTGTGTAAGCCTCCAGGTTGAACTGAACATACCCTGAAGTGCTTCTCTGGGGTTTGATGGCAGCTGCCTGCATCTGCCTTGGGCTGCTTCAAAAGGCTGTGAAGCTTCAGCAGGAGAGTGGAGGTGACTACAGAAGGTGGGACCTACAGCTAAGTGGGATCTCACTGCACAATCTCCCTAAAGCAGGGATAGAAGACAGGCACTGCATCTCACATCTCCTCATACCCACTTACCTTGGGAGCCTTTGTACTCTACTTTTGCAGGTCAGGCCTCATAACATGGGAGCCTGAAATGCTGTCTTCTAGGTGTTTTCCAAAACCTTTTAATCCTCAGAGGTAACAAGTAGCAAGCTATGCTGGGGAGCTGCTGCTATTGTGAAAAGTACTATTTCCTAGGCGACAGAGACATAGTAGAAGCTCCATCAGAGGCTGCAGCACCAGGTCCATGATAGAGGAGGCCACACACTACTCCCATCAAGCAAATATGACCAGTTTTCTATTCACTATGTCATTTCACTTGATCACACGTAAATCTCTTGAAGTTAATAAGGAGCCAACTCATTTATTGCACATCAAAGGGGAGGCAGTCGTGGTCCCAAAGGGAGGATTTCTCCTTGTATAGTATTCAGGTGCTGCCTTGTTTGTAGATGGGCAGAGAGGGGTCTGCTTAGACTCTTGTCTTGAGATGCAAAGGAGAAAATGCAGGAATGAGTGACAACCAGTGTGGATTTGTCAAGAATAAACTGGGAAACCAAGCTAACTTCCTTGTTTTACCAAGGTAACAAGTTGTGGGGCTAAGGAGAAGCAGTAGTTGTCATCTCTGGAGTTCTGCAAGACAATTAAAAATAGGAAAAGAATATTTTTTTAAAAAAGAGCAATTCATTGGCTGTGGTTCCTGTTTCTGGGGTCAACATAAGGTGCTCTGAGAGGCCTTTACCCTTCCCTGGCAGCGCAGTCATTCTGTAAACAAGTCAAAAGAACTGCAAAGAGCTTGCTTCTGCCTCTGCTTCCAACGGTGATATTGCCAGAAGACCTTTCCTCCTCCCCCACCTCTTTCCCCCTTATCTTTGACATAACTAGCAAAATCCACATGTAGAATGCCGATGTCCCGACTTCTCAGCAGGCAGCTCTTGCAAGCTGTTTCAGGCAAAATAACTTGGCAATCCTCCAAAAGCCGGTATTAAACTGGACAGTGGGATCTGCAGAAGTGTCTCTCTTCAATTTGGAAAACACCTTGAAAGCGAAGTGGGTTAAAAAAGCCCACCCCCTCCGGAACTAGGAGTGTAACAGCAAGTATCGCCTATGGAGTGTTTGTGAGAAAACCCGAGGCTGGCTGCTTTGATGAGAAGCAGTGATGTTTTCTGCCAGTCTGTATCTGAGGGCCTGCTTACTGATTTTAATAGTTGTTTTTGGTTTTCAGTGGTGCCTTGCCTGTGCACACCAGGAGGTGTCTAGCTTTTGTTCAGAAAGCACCACCAGCTCTGTGCGGCTCATTGTAGCACAAATGGATATTCCCACCTCCCACAAAAGCACAAATGAACGTTTATTTCATGTTATGTTGATCTTTCAGCACACCGGGGCTCAGCAGAGGGTCTTCTGGCTCTCAGCCCAGGCAGAGGAGCGGTGGCCTCGCTGCGTACGTAGCCAGTCGGCATCCCCTTGAGGACAAGGCGGTGGCAGTGGGTGGCTTGCTTCTCCCTGCCTCAGCTAGACCTGCTCCATGCTGCGGGTGCGTGTTGGGTGATGAGGGAGGCAGATGTCTGTGGCTCCCAGAGGTGGAGGTTTCCAGACTTTGCCTCCTCTCTGGTGCCAGCAGGAATGGCAGGCCCAGCTCTCCTGCATGCAGTTCACAACCAGGTGGCCCTACTTTGGATGTCAGAGTAGCTCAGCGCAAGATCTGGGAGTCTGGGGCACAGATGAATTTAGCTCACCTTACTAAAATAGGCAAATTCAGTCCCACTACAAAACAGATCCTTAATTCATTGCTTTTTGGTGTGTGAACGAAGGACTCGAAACTGTGCATGACCTTCATCCTCAGTTTGGTGAAACGAGTTCTTCTGTAGCATCTCGGTGCTTCAAGCCATAAAAGCTGCAGAGTCTGAGTGTCTGTTATACAGTACGGCTCTGGCTTTGCACAGCACAAAGCACCATCGCTATCATCTCCCTCAGTCATGATTTTGGCTGGGACCCCTCAAGTAATCCCTGCTGACTTCACCATGTCAGAAAAGAGCTGACACAGCATTTGGCTGAGGAGATGGAGCTATTTTTGAAGTGACTTGGATGTTCTGACTCCGAGCTGGCAGGTTGTAACAGGCAAAGCTGTATGAAGGTGGCTGAAGTTGGATCTGTTCATCTGCAGCCCAACGTGAACGTGAATTTTTGCATCTTTTGAGCTGTTATGATTGTTTCGGGTGTTCAGATGTTTGTTGCAAGCTGCTTCTCCTCGAAATGTAGTTGAATACCAGACCGTTGTAAAATGAGTTAGTCTAAAGTTCTTAGAAAATACTAAATATCAATGAATTCAGAAAACGGGTGGGCAGGCTCTGTGAAGAGATGCCCTAAAGGACAAAACAGATCTGAGAACTGATAAAAGAGCTGGGGTCAAAGTCCCAATAAGAAACTACTGTCCTGCTGCAAGGGAAATGAAACAGAGACCAATAAAGGGGAGCAAGAGCTGTTCAAAATCCTGAAGCATGAAAAGGAAAGATATGAAATGTGGGATTGCTGTTGGAGCATTTTTGTAGGCTGCATGTGAGATTCCAGGGGACTTAAGGATGGCATGGCAACGTCACCTAAATCGAGATGAATTAAAACCAAAGCAATTATAGACCTGATGTCCTAATATCCCTCTGTGAGAATTCACAAGAGCGAGCTACTAACCAGTTATTCTCTAATCCCCTAGGTAGATTTATAAATTTGTAAAAAAGAAATATGTCTGGAATAGATTTGTTGATGTTTTGCTGAGGACAAATCGTATCAAACTGATTTGATTCCATTCTTTGACAGGATAACTGGCCTCATGGCTGGGGGGGTCAGCACTAGATGTGATATGTCTTGACTCCGGTAAGGCTTCTGGCACTGTCCCAGAAGACATTCTGCTCGTAAGCGAGCTGAGGAAATGCAGCCTATTGAGACTCACAATACAGCGAGTTCAGTGTCAAAGTCAGAGAGATTTCGGGGGGAAATCTCTCCAGTGGCTGTCCCGGGTCCAGGTCTGTTGAGGGTTCTCAGCAGCAGCTTTGGGAAATTGCTTTGCTATAAAATTTCCCGGTGATATCCAGCTGGGAGGGGCTGTGAGCACCTGCAAAGGGCGGGAGCAGAATTCTTGATAAATTGCAGGAATCATCCAAGGCAAGAGGATGAGTTTGAGCAGCGCAGCGGGCGCTGGCCTGCCGGGAGGCGGCTGGTGCGAACGCGCAGATGCAGAGCGAGGCCCAGCAGGCAGGAATCCAGCAGAAACCACAGCTCAGGAGCTGCAAGAGGACAACGTGGAGAACCCGAAGAGCTTCACCGCATACAAAATGCTCTTACGACAAGGATAGTAATATCAGTTGTTTTCCACGCCTTTGTGAATAAAAGACAAAGGCAAAAAAAAAAAAAAAAAATAGGGCCAAGCTCCCACTTTTTCTACCCAAGATGCTACTGAAGAAGAGGAGGCAATCGACTCTTGATAGCTTTTTAAAGAGCTTATGGGACAACCATGGTGTTGACAGAGGCATGAAGGCACTGTGTACAGTCTGCCTTAGTGCCAGGAAGGTACCCAGGGGACCGTCTGAAAGCACTGTTGGAGATTTTGTGTTGAGATATTATTTTTTTCCTACAGCTTTTCTGTGCACCCAAGTTGTACACAAATAATTCTCACAAAACGAGACCAGTGTTTCTGTAACTCAAGCTTATTTTCTGAGACAACAGAGACATCTTCCTGGGAAGGTATTTATAACTTTGCATCTTACGGTCCTAAAAAAAAAAAAAAAATAAATCTTGCTTGGATGGTTTATGTCTTTAATTCACCTGAATTTTATACCAGTTTTGAAGTACTTCCTAGATCTGTGTTATTTTTTGTTGCATTCTTCAAACTGGGTCAGTTTCTGAGGGCATGCCCAGCAATGTGGAGAAGGTAGGTCACAATTTTTCCTTTAGCCACAGCTCCCACTCAGCTTGCCACGTATGTGGCAATATCAGCGGCACTGTCTGGGACACTGGTGAATGCTCACATTTAGGTGCAGTAGGAACATCTGATGAGCTCATCAACCTCACACCAAGGAGCCTGCAGGCTCCATGTTTTAAGATTGAATTAGTCCCTGAGGCCAAGTGTGGGGAAGGGCTGGATTTCCCAGTTCAAAGTGGAGAGGGGCCGAGTGTATCTGCTGTTGTCAGCAGGAGCAAGTGCGAGTGACCTCCCTGGCTGCCTGCTGGGATGCCCCATGGGCCTGGGGTGCTGGTCTCTCTCCACCACCACATGCTGCCAGCCAAAGCACAGATCCCTCTGGGCCAAGGGAAGGCAGACGTCTATGTCTGTGGGGTGGGTAAATCTGGTCATGGTGTTAATTATCTAGATATTTTAAATAGCTCATTTAAATACTGGGAGGTCCTTAATCCCTTCCCCTTATGGAGGCAAGTTGGGAGCCCTGTCTTCTCTGCTGGGCACTAAGTGGCACTGGCACACGTAGCTCTGTTATTAACAGGCTGGCTGCCGCTGGCACATGCACACAGATGACAACGGTCATTAAAAACATTTCTTTTTCCCCATATAACATTCCAAAGGTTATTATTGGTGACAAGCGCTTTTCCAGCTTGTGGCCAGGCCTGGCCAGAGCTCAGCAACTGCTGTTCCCATTCGTGCAGGCTGGCTCCTACACCAAGGTCAGGGCTGAGATCACTCCCTGGCAGAATTAACCCAAAAAAACTTTTGTCTGTTTCTTTCCTCAGGAAAAAAAAAAAAAAAAAAAAAAACCACCACCACCCAAAAAACCCCCACACCACAAAACCAAACAATTCCAGGTGAATGATGGAACAACCTGCATCCAGCTAACACCAAAGTGTGACTGAGAATGGGTTGAAATTTCCTTGCTTTGAATGGTGGCATGTTGAAGCAGGACCAAATCTCCTGGATACCCTTCTGTTACTACCTGTATCTGCCTTACTGGGCGATCAAGAACGGGGTGATGGTCATTCCTCAAAGGGCTTGTTACCAACTCTTTATCTCAACGGTATCCAGGTACAACAGGACTGGGTGGTGGAAACACACAGGTAGGCACCATCTCACCACAGCAGTGGGCCAGAGTGGTTGGAGCCTGAGGTGGCGCACACAGCTGACAGGGGCTTCTCCTTGCAGGTGGTGCTGTAAGGTGAAGCCATGTTGCTGCTTTGGGATGGAGATTGGTGGCGGGGTCCTCCCACACCAGGGCCAAATGGCTTATAAACCAGTCCAGCAGCCCCCAGCTGTGGAATCAGAGGAAATGTGCATCACAGAATATTTTTGTGTTTAATTTGTGCTTGTCCAGAAGAGCCTTGATTGCACCAACACCACAGTAATTGCTGCAAAGGTGACAAAGGCCATTCTGAGCGCTGCAGTTACCTCCTCCCTGGCTTAAAACCTTTGCTCCCTGGCTCTAGCAAACACTTCATCCCCCCTGCACAGTACTGCAGCCCATTCCCGATGCCCGCACGCTCCTGTCACTTGGCCCAGCTCGCTCCAGAACGATGCCCTTCAGTCCTGGACCTAAGCCTCGGCACTCGTGAGGACCAGGATGCTTCTGCACAGCCGTGGCAGCGAGCCAGCCCCACAGGGTCGTATCCCTCCCATCCCATACCCCCAACTCCCCTCCCCAGCCCCTTCATTGAAGTCAAAGGCAATGGCTCCTTTCCCGGAGCCTGAGCCTGTGTGCTCCCCGCCCCGGGCTGGGAGCTCGTAGTGGGCGCTGCTGGATCATGAAGGGCATGAGCCAGGTGACAAGGGAAGGGCTGGAAAGTGACCCCCTCCAGTCCTGTGGGGAGATCAGAGCGTGCAGGACCCAGTGGGGCAGTGGCCTTTTTGCAGCCTGGCCGCTGGGCTTTGTGGAGATCTGGCTGTCCCGAGGGAGCGATGTGCAGCACAGCCTCCCTCCCTGCAGGCGCTCCACCAGGGCCACCATTCCTACAGCCCAGATGCCCAACTGGGGGTCCTCCCACCCTGGGTCCCCCTGCAGAAAGGCACATGGGGACAGTTCTGGCACAAGGCTCACTGTAAAGGGGATTTTGGGGGTCAGGACCCAAATACAAGTGAAAAAAGGCAATCAGTGGCGACGCCAGGTGAGGAGGCGGCACGGTACTGGCCAAATCCAGGGCTCAGTTCTCGGCCAGCTTGCGGGGAACAGGCAAGTGATGCCTCTTTGCAAAACTGTTTTTTACCTAAAGGCTGATTTTTGACTTGCATCCATGCAGTGCAGCATCACCTGAGGGGCAAAAACGTGGGGTGCTGGGAGTGCCCCCTTCCTCCCTCCCCCCCCACCGTGTCAGGGGAGTGGGAAGGCAGCCAGAGGTACCGCTGGCCCCACACCACGTGTGGCCCTTTTAGACTATGTCCCCATGCTGTGGCACTGTGTCCCCAGGGACACAGCGGCTCCTTTCATCAACTCTGCTTTTTCCCCTTGATGTCAGGGCATGTTATTTAACCACAGCAGGGAAGGGGCCTTGGTGAGGAGTGGGGGTGGAAGGGAGAGGGAGGCTGAAAGGGCTGCCGAGGGAGGCCGGCGGCTGCCACGGGAAGCTGACAGGAAAAACAGAGGGGAAGGAGCAGCGAGAACAAAAACACCAGTGAGATCTCCTTTCCACCAGCCAGCCAGGGACAAGTGCCTGCAGGGTCCTCTCAGCAGGACTGGACCAGAGGGCTGGGGTGGAGCGGGGAGCAAAGCAGCCAGAGACAGTGCCACCAAGTCCAGGGACCTGCCCAAAGGAAAGCAGGAGCAAGCAGATAGTGAGACCCAAAATAAAACATAAAGGCTGTGGCAAAAAAAAAAAAATAAATTAAATCCCCAAATGCACCAAACTTCTTTTTTTTTTTTCAGCTTGCATATTTTTTAATGAAGTAAAAAATAAAAATAAAAGAAAGAAGCACTCCACAGCTGTTGTCGGGCTGGCACAGATCACCCTCGTGCATGGAGGGCACAAAGGTCCCCATGCAGTTGGCACCCCTGGCAGCCAGGTACCCCCCCGAGCCCCTCCCCAAGGTCAGCTGAAGAAGGAAGCGGATGAGAAGCACGTGGTGGACACAGCACAAGCAACAGAAGAACGGCACGGCAACTCCCCAGGCCAGGCTTTACCCAGGGGTGCAGGGCTGGGTGAGCTGGCACGGGTGAAATAAGAGCTCAACAGACTTTATATGTTCCAAATCAAAAACAGCAATGATAACAGCCCTTCCCCTTGGGAGCTGCGCTTTGAACCACCCCCCTTCTTCCCCCCCCCCCCCCCGACAACATCTGGGGGGACTTCTGTAATTTTTCTTTCAGTGTCACCCGTGTCCCTGGCTGGCGGGCAGTGGCAGTGGTGGCCAGTGGTGGCAGCAGCTGCTCTCGGTGGCTGTTGGCACAGCTGGAGGCCAGAAGGACCAGCAAGCTCGGTGGGAGCCTGGCCTCGGGGTTTCTTGCCCATCTTTTTCAGGCCCTTTCCCGCAGGCGTGGTGAAGGGAGGGTAAGGAGGCAGGAGGGAGGATGCTT
The DNA here is from genome assembly GCF_964106895.1 of Numenius arquata. Lineage (NCBI taxonomy): Eukaryota > Metazoa > Chordata > Aves > Charadriiformes > Scolopacidae > Numenius > Numenius arquata. The sequence goes on along the minus strand of NC_133581.1, from coordinate 45,849,862 downwards.
GTTGGCTTCAAACCCAACGGCTTTCACCCACCGTGGGCTCCCACCGGCAAAGCTCCTGCTGCTCCTCTGAGAAGGACCCTTCTTCTCTGTTTTATGTGTACACATATTTATATAGAGATATAGATATCTGATAAACATTTTTTTTATGAAAATAAATACTTCATCTGTGTATTAAGGACCATCATCACTCTCATCCAGTCGCTTCCTATAATGTTACATCTCTTTTTTTGTCCGTGACAACCTTGTTCCCATTGCTTTTTTCCTAAGCTATGGCCACCTGCCTCCTGGGGCAGCAGAAAGCACTGCAGCAGGCAGAGACATAGCTTTTGGCAGACTCTCTCTTACTCGCTACCTCCCAAAGTTTGGCTTATTATAAGGAACTTTATGAAGAAAACGCTTCCTTTTACAGCACCTGTTTCTTGATAGAATAAATTATCTTAACCTTGAAAACACTTTACAAAGAATAAGGTTTTAAAATCCTCTTCCAGGGCTCTCCATTAAGAAATATGTTTCTAGATAGCACTGCTTATATAGATATAGGTATAGTTTTTATTTATTTTTATTACCAACCCAACATTTCAATTTGCAGCCATTGATGTAATTCATGACACACTCTCATGGTGGTTGTTTGTTGGTCTGTTGGTTTTTTTCCCTTAAAAAGAAATGCACTTCAAATGAAAAGGATGCCTTTTTGTCTATCTGGTATTCCTGAAAGGTAGTAGAGATGCTACAGGAGTCCTGATGTGGGTGGCAGTTTTTAAGCCTTTCAATGGCCTGAAGACCACCAGCAAGATGGGGGCACTGTGAAAAGTGGGGCAGCAAAGGAGTGAAAGGGCAGCCACACCACAGCTTGGGGTGGGACAGGACTGGGAACAAACGGGCACGCTATCCAGGGGCTCCTGAATTCATTTTCACCTCTGAGCAGGAGGACCATGCAGCAAACCCACCACCGTCCCCCCCTCAAGGAGCCGGTACCGCTTTCCCCGGCCCCCTGGTAGGGGGGGTAGCCATTCCCTGGTAGGCTATTCCTGGGTAGCCATTTATTTCTTCATCGGTTTTAAATTAACATAATTTTCTCTCCCTGCAGTACCACAAGCTCAAAGTTAATTATACAAAGAGAAATGCCATAGTCAAAATATACATGGTACGTATTATATTAGAAGGTTGGGGTTTGGGGTTTTTTTTTTTTTCCTCCTTTTTTTTCTTAGCCCAGGCAGGTGATTGAGATGCTACATGCTCCAGCCTTTGTCACTGAATGTGTGTGTGTGTGTCTGTGTTTGTATTAAAAATATATCAGTCTTGCGATGCTCTTAAAAAAGAAAGAAATGAAAGGCAGCGAGGGAGGAAACGGGTAATAGTGAAAAAGTTCTTTGACTGTATCACAGTCTTTTGTGGCTTCAAAAAATACACATGTTCAATTCCAGCACTGACGGCAGCTTGAAGCTTTAGAGTAGATTTTTAACGTTTTTTTGTTTTAGTAGTAAAAAAGAAAAAAAAACAACCAAGCAGCGTGCCCCCCCCAAACCAAAAAGCAATAAGCAAACAAAAAATAAAAAAAAAAAAGGAAAAAAAACCAAATTCCTGATCAGACTTCTGCAATTCCCAACCAGTAAAAACAAGAAAACATCTCCGTAAAGTGGAAGGGTGCTTGGGAGGAAAGGAGACAAGCCCCTAGAGGAGAGGTGGCCTTTGGAGATGGCTGAAACTTCTTCATCCCATTGAATGGGGTCAGTGGCTGGGTTTACTGTGTTTTATTTCAACACTTGCCATTGTTGCTTTTTTTTTCTTTTGTATCATTTTGGGTGGGTTTTGTTTGTTCGTTGTTTTTTTTTTCCCTCTGTGATGGTTTTGCCCTTCTTGGTGCCCAGCCGTCCGACCGTCTGGGCAGTGGTGGCCCCCAACAGACAGACGTCCCCTCCGGTGAAACCACGCTTCCAGGACTGGTGTCCAGTGAGGTAACGGAGGAGGGGGTCCCTCCCCCCGGCGGCACCATCCCTCCACCACCTAAAACCCTTTGATGTAGCAATAGGCCTCCAGGGTGGCGAAGAGGATGTACAGCAGCCAGAGGCTGACGAAGAGCAACATCGTGGCCACTTTGCACCCCCGGGGGCCACCCAGCTCCCCCCCGAGGTGGGGCCGCCGGCGGTAGAGGAGGACGCTGATGCAGATGAAGGCGAAGATGGTGAAGAGGGTGACGGAGAAGGCCAAGGTGCCTGCTGACACCTGGAACTCCTGCCCCTGCGATGCCCAGTAGATGGCTGCCACTGACCACGCCAGCCCAATGCCCAGGAAGACGTTGACAGCGTTGCTGCCCGTGACGTTGCTGATGGAGGCGTCGGCATACACGTCCTGGATGGCCGCCGCTTTGCTGGCGAACGTGTCTGGGGTTGGGGGAGGAGAGAAAGAGAAATCACTGGGGGTCCAACAGGAGAAAAGGGCAACCCTTCATGTCTAGAGGACAAGGGAAGCTCAGCTGTGGCACTGGCCAGGTTGGGACACAGACCCTTCCTGGTGCACACCCCCCTTCCCATGTCCAGGGACCCCGTGTTGCCACCAAGTGGGGTGCAGACCTTGCCTAGGGACAGGGCTTTGTGGACACTCCTCCCAGCCTGAACCCCATCCCATGACAGAGCTGCTTCCTTGGGAGCAGGAGAGCCATCAGAGGACCTTCCTCCCACCCCATCCCCTCCCCATGGCCGTCCCACCTGGTACAGAAGTGCCGAAGGCGACAAAGACGACAGCGGTCACTGAGTCCTTGAGGCCAATGGTGCAACCGAAGTGGGAGGCGAGGTCGCCGATGACAGCTGTGAGCATGCCGATGATGAGGATGGAGACAACGAAGCAGGCCCAGCCGTTGCAGTACTCAGTGGGGGGCACGCAGGCAAACAGCACCTTCCAGAAGACGGTCAGGAAGTGCATCACATAGTCAAAGCAGGACGGCAGGCGCTCCTCACCGGACTCGTCCTCGTCCTCATCACCTGCTGCAAACAACGTGGAAGGGGAGGTCCAGCACTCATGATGGGGCAGGTCAAGATTACAGGGGTGGGCTGCAGCCTGTGCTTGGCCCCCCACCCCAGGGTTCCAAGGATGCTGCTTTCCTGGGACAAGGCAGCGTGGTGCAAGCCACAACAGTGGGCTCAGGGCACACCGGGTCCCTGAGGTTTGGCAAGAGGGGTGCCTCTCGGGACACCCCAGAGCCTGCAGGGCTGGTGAGTGGCAGAGGGGTGCGTTGTACTCACAGAGGGACAAGCCCCATCCCTATCCCTGTCCCATCCACAGGCAGTCACTTAGTATGTGTCAGCCTGTGGAGATCACCATTGAGGGGCACCCTGAAGTCACACAGGCAAATGATGTTTTGGGGGGTAAAATAGCAGAAAGTGATAGAATTGTGAAACTCTTGGTCCTCCTGCACCAGAGCATGGCCCGGTCACCAGCAGCATCCCAGGAAGACACTTCTCATTTGTGTGAGGGAATCAGCAGCAGCTCTGTAGCCCCTTGGCGGGGTTCTGTCCTTAGCCTGGTGGGCCAGGTGAGCCCCAAGGCTGGAAGCGCTGCTGGTTTTTGTGTGGATACAGGATGATGGAAAGAAACTGGAGGAAGAGAAAGCAGTTAGGGAGCACAGAGCAGAAGGCAAGGGAAGGAGAGAGATAGAGGAAGAGAAAAGTAGTCCTGCTCTCTCCAAGGATGGAGGTATTCTTTCCACAGAAGTTGTTTCTCTTAATTGTTAGAATGAAAAAAACCTGCTCGCATGTGGTAACCCTCCCTACTCCCAGAGACTCTACTGGCCACGGCAGACAGCACATCTTCCAGCAGCAAGAGCCACCTGACCAGGCCAGCACTGGGCACACCAGAGCTAGTGGCCCAGCCAGGATGGAATTTTGCTGCCTGTATGCTGGTCATCAGACCACTGAAGCAGCAGGAGCACTGCCAGCGGACATAAAGTCTTTGAAAACTGGCCTCCTGGATGGCTCCGCACCAAAAGATGGATCTTCTGGACTCCCAGCCAATGCATCTGAAAAAGCCCAGCATATTTGGAGCAAAGGAGCTCTTTGGACTGGCTTTGCTGATGGCCACCATGCACGTAACAACAGAGCATCACTGACCAGGCAGATGGTGTTTCCTGAGCCCAGCTGCATGAACCCTGCCAATGCTGGTGTGAGTTTTCTGATGTCCCCCTCACCTGCACTGACAGTAATGGCCTCCATGAACTGGTCCCTCCAGGAATGTGTGCCTACAACCAAAGCCAGGTTTGTCTTCTTAATCAGCTTGTCCACGGTGCTCTGTTGTGGGAATAAAGATGCAGAGCAATTAAACTGGCTGCTAGTGGGCAAGGCTGACCTTGCAGTGCACTGTCATCTCACAGACCCTTCCCAAACTGTGGAGGTGCAACAAGCCCTCTCCCCAACACTTTATTGCATTGCATATTCTTTTTCCTCTTCCAGCAGCCCTTTCCCTGAAAAAGCAGCCACCCCCTGTCTCCTCATTCCTGCTCTCCATGGCTGCTCTTCAGTGCCACACGACTTTCCCCTCCTGGAGGACCCTTCGGAAAACTACTGACCTTGAACTCATAGGATTCCTCAATGATGACTTCTAATTTGGGATGCTCGCCAAGTATTGGTTTGCCCATCTCTGCAATCCTCTTGGCTTCCTCCTCTTCAACCGTCAGCTTCCTCTCAGCCACCTCTGTGAAAGCAAGGTCAACACCAAGCTGTAAACAGCAGCCCTGGAGCACCAGGGCACCACAGAGGCTTGCTTGCATGGGGCAAGCAAGCATGGGCTTCATGAGCAGCCCCTTCACAGCTTGCTAAGCTCACGCAGCAACTGAGGGGAGTGGTGGGGTGTTGGGCCACAGAGACAAAAGGCTCAGACTTCTGAGTATGACTTAGTCACCGAGAACATACAAAACATGGTTTCAATTTATAAAAAAAAAACCAACCCAAAAGGTTTCTTCAGCCTGCACTGGCGCTCTTGTATGACATATGCCCTCCCATCATCCCTGCAGCAGCCATATCTTTGGTGAGACCGAGGTACCGATTGCTTCTGCCATTTGGCACAAGCGTCTTTTCAGACAGCTTTAATGCCCTGGCGTGTCCCCTGGTTTGAAGGAACAAGAGACAGGATATTTTTATTCCCCTTTGATTAGAAAATCACTGTTGGCACCCTCTACCACTCAGTGCCTGATCTAATGCTCTGTCACAACCACCCATGCACACAGGTCCACGTTCCTAGCATTTGGAAAAATGAACAGGAAGAAATAAGAGCCAAGTGGGTTTTTTCTTTCATATTACTGGATGTTTAGTTTCTGCTGGAGGGAACTAAACCAGGACTCCAGATCAGCAGCATGCTGAGACGACCCTGTGTCAGGCTCACCTTGCTTATGCCCCAGCAAAGCCAAAAAGGAGCCTGGGGAGGTTCTGGTTGTCCGGATGGGAAGGAGCACCCCAACCAGCAGGAAGGGTGCCCTGGCAATGTCCCCAGCTCTGGCCAAATCTCCTCTCCCACCCACACACTCAAGTGCAGACATGTGCTAATGGGCTCTCTGAAAAGTCCTGACATCTCAAGGAAGAAGCTGGGTTTTGCCTGGCCTTCCTGTGTCTGACCAGTCAGGGCTGCAGCACAGGGCCCAGCTGAGCCTGGGAGCAGGAGCTGAAGCTCTGCAGAACCTGGGAGGGGTATCACAAATGTAGAGCATCTTGTTCTGGCTAAGCAGTGGGCCAGATGTCACCCAAGGTTTCCTGCAGCATTTACGAACAACCCAGGTAATGCCTCAGACGTCATTAATCCCATGTGAGCTCCAGCAGATCTCATACTTCGCACCAAAAATCACACAGAAATTATCAACTCTGCATGAAATCTATACAGCCTGGCTTCTCTTCATCAATCCAGCTGGATTGATTGCAAAGACTGTAAGCCTTGCAAAACCTGCAGAGTTTATAAAATATATAACTCCTGTGGCAGGTGACATTATTATAACCCATCTCAGAAGCAGAAATAACTACATCCATCATTTGAAATCAATGATGTACATCAAAACCATCACTGCCTAGCTCAAAGACAGCGTACTCTGGATTTGGGAATCCCCAAAAGTTTACAAATACTGAGAGAAGGGAGCACAGCACCTGGAGAAGGTGGGCGATGCAGCCGGGCAATACAGGATACCGGAAGGGTAAGGGGCAACTGCAGGCAAAGGCCAAGCAAGCACTGAGGGGAGGGGGCAGCTGAGATGGAAAAGTGCAGAAACAGAGGTGTTCTGCCTTATGCAACACTCGGGAGATGTGAACCGATGATCATCAAGAACAAGATTCAAGTTAATTATATTCACTTGAGCAGGGAGTTAGATGAAACATGACTCTTCTTTTCCAAGACAGGGATCAAGAAAGTCCAGTCTCTGCTTCTACCTGGAATTGTACGAAGATGTCAAGCTGTATCCATTGTCGAAAATGCAGATGCTTACATCTCAGTGGCTATACCACATACGTGGGTCTCTCCTGCCTGAGCTCCACCATCACCTGAAGCTCAGAGGAGGAGGCACCCTCAGCTCTGTGAGGCCCTGGCAGATGAGCCCAGCAGGGGCTGACGTGTGCTGACAGCACTGAGCTCAGCAGCAGCACAGCAGCCATCCCAGCAGGGCTGCAACACCCGGACTCGGTGACAGTCCGGCTCACTACAGCCTTCGGTGGGAAGTAACTACACGAGAAAAGCTGCAGTCACCGCTGGTGGCACTGTCCCTTGGGCTCTCGCCCGCTGGCTGCAGTTGCCCAGTGCAGGAAGCAAATGCCTGGAATCAGAGGACCTGCCCTGAAAATGGGGAATATTGGGCAGAATTTCTTCCGTTTAACAACTGCAGGAGAAAAGATGAAAGGTAGCCTCAGTCTCCACTTTAACAGAACTGACAAAAGCCTTTGGCTTGGTAAGACAACACAGAGCCTCAGGCAGATATTGGCTATCTAGGCACGGCTGAGGGCAAGCAGGTCTGTGAGCACACGCAGTGCAGAACGCCCTCCCCTCCCCACAGGGAGCCGTATCCAACACAGCTTTATCCCAGAATCTGGCATCTTGCTCGTGCTGGTTTATGTACCTGTGCCAGGCAGGAGAGGGCAACACCCGAAACCCTCCTCTGAGGAAGAAGATCTCCTATGTCTCTTCTGACTGTGCGCCAGGTCCAAGGCTGTCGGGCAGGCTGCATGGGAATGCCTGTGTCCATGGCCAGAGGCAGGACCTTCGGCTGCTGGCAGATGGCTTTGCTGCCTCTGCAAGCCACTTGCAGATCACCTACTGATTTGATGAGCATGGCACTCACTTGCCAGGCAGCTCTTAGAGTAAATCAAGCAACACAGAATCACAGAATCACAGAATCGTCATGGTTGGAAAGAACCTCTGAGATCACCGAGTCCAACCATGCACACACAAAAAACCCCTACAATCTCGGGCACTAGAACATGCCCTGAAGTGCCATGTCTACACGTTTCTTAAATACCTCCAGGGATGGTGACTCCACCACCTCCCTGGGCAGGCTGTTCCAATGCCTGACCACTCTCTCAGTAAAGTAACTCTTCCTAATATCTAATCTAAACCTCCCCTGCCACAACTTCAGACGATTTCCTCTGGTCCTGTCATTATTCACTTGGGAGAAGAGGCCAACACCCACTTCTCTACAACCTCCTTTCAGGTAGTTGTAGAAGGCAATGAGGTGTCCCCTCAGCCTCTTCTTCTCCAAACTAAACATGCCCAGTTCCCTCAGCCTTTCCTCATATGACTTGCTCTCTAGACCCCTCACCAGCTTGGTGGCTCTCCTCTGGACACGCCATCTCCAGGAGTGGACATCCATATCCAGGAGTGGACAGATTACTCTAAGCCTGGGGGCTGGATGCATTGTGAGCGTGGGACCAGGAACTCCACTGAATTGAAGGCACTGGTACTTAACAGAGCACTGAAGGGCTGTGGGACTTATGCTATTTCAGAGGACACCTTGTTAGCAGGAGAAGTGCCACCAGGGGTACCTTGAAGCCCCAGGTAGGCCACTCGTGGTGAAGGGACAAGCTTGCCAGCGACGGAGACCTGCTGCCTGCTGACAGCACATCCACTGAGACATGAATAATGGAGGCCCTGCTGTCACCACGCAGCTCCTCTGCGGTGAATACAGAGAACTGGGGCACGGAGAGAAGAAACACGGTTGCCCAAGAAAGCACGTCAAGGATGTCCTGTGGAGGCAGGCGATTGAACACCACTCCCAGGCTTTCAGTGTCTGCTGCAAGCAAGCTGCAGGAGAACAGGCACGGGCAGCATCTCCAAATGGGCAGAAATGTTACTGTTACTAGAGGAAGCTTGCAGATAATGAAAAAAGGGGGTAATTCCATCCAGCCTCATTAAAAAGCAGTCACATTTGTGAATGTGCAAAGCTCAGAAACTTAACAACTTCACAGATGCAGCTGAAAACATTTAACCTGCCATTGTATTTTCACTGAGCCTCTGACATGTGACATAGATTAAAAGTCACGTCAATATTGTGCGGGATCTTGCTCCATGCACTCCTGCAAGTGACCCATAGGTGCCAAACACCAGGCTGCTGATTGTCCTCTGAAGTTAAGGCAGCCCTTTGTGGCAGGAAGGACAAACTTAGGAGCCCAGTTGACATGTCTCTTGCCCCAACCTATACTCACCATACAGTGCATCAGTGCCAACCTCTGCTGAACACCAGACCCCAGCCTGAACCTGCTCCAGGCCTGCGGGGTCTGCCTGTTCCAATGGGATGCTGAGGACTGAGTTGAGCCTTGCGTGTACAGGTCCAGTGGCTGACAGGGAATAAACCTTCCAACATCCCAATGGCAGAGCGCACTCCCGATGCTCCTGCCTTTCAGGGAAGCACTTCAGCCAGCAGCAGCGTGCACCAGCCTGCCCTCGGAGCCGCAGGAGGCTGCTCTCTCTGCAGCAAGCATGGGGCATGCTCCCACACAGGCTATGGTAGCCACAGGCCCCCACCTCCTGAGGGATCAGGTGTAGGGATGGGGGTCTTGAAGGGCTCCTCCAGGAAGCAGGGACAGGGACAGGCTACCAGAGTGGTAGCCTGCAAAGATGACTACCAAGGGCCACGATAAATAAAACACAAGGGGTTTGGAGGGGGACAGACAGAGTTTTAATTTGGAAGGTCAAGTCTGTCAAGGTGAATGCTGCCAAGCTGCAGCTTAATTATTAACTAGCCTGATTTCTGTTTGTATCAGCATCAGTACCTACTTTTCAATGTGGCTTGCACCCTGGACTCCCTGCTGTCAACCCCAATTAAGCCTGATAAGGTCTGGCTATGGCCAGCAAGAAGAGATGCTGCCAGGACCTCCTGGGTTGCCTCCACCTCCTCCCCGGGAAGGGGAAGGTGGGGAGAGAGAGGTCCCCTAAACCCTGCCTGCTCTGGGACATAGGCGTGTGCTACCATTGAGTGCTGGCAGCCTTTCTAGGCTACAGGAGCATGCAAAGGCTGCTAAGGCTACGCAAGCTGGGGCTGCACCAAAGAATTCTGCTCCTGGTAGCGGGGAGCCCACAGGTCGGAGAGGAGATGCTCTGAGCAGGGAAGACGAACAGGTCTTGGGCTCAAAATACTGTAAGCAGATCCCCTACTCCTCCTTTTTTTCCAGGGGAAAAGGGAAACACCAAGCAGTGTTCTCACATCATGCATTGCTCCTGGAATTGCTCTGGACACATCATAAATCAAAGTTAGATAAAGCCCATTTCCATGGGGTAATCTGGCCACTACACCTTCTGAGCTGAAACAGGCCATGGGAAGGCCCTGGAACACCATTAGAGAGGTAACTACCCATCACCTAGGCAATGCTGCTAGACTACCAAACAGCCACGGACCAGTTTGTATTCCCTGTCGCTTGCTGAATAAATTGGATTAAAACCAGCAATGTATTCATGAAAGATCGCTATGAAGGCCATTTCACACCCCTAGAGCTATCTCGCTTCCATCCATTTCTAGGGCAGGCATGTATCTGCATGAAGGTCACCCCTTCTGGGGACTGCACTGCTAGGAAGAAATTAAAACGACAATTAAAATGGGATTTTTTTTTTTTTTTTGTTGGGGCTCAGTAAAATATAATCCTGGCTAAACAAAGTAAACAGTGAGCATGAATGAGTTCCTCTCTCCAGTGTGCTGTCAAGCCGTCAGTCACAACTGGGGAAGACTGCTGGCTAAAAGACGCTCTGGCTTTTGAGGTTAGCATATGGATATGCCCTTTACTGAAACACATGCACATGCACAAGCACCGGCAGCCTAGGCTGCTTTCTAAAAAGAGAGGAATCTGCTTACTTAGCCCTGAAAGCTATTTTTGAGGCATGATAAATCCCATATACATGCCCCAGCGTCCTTAACGCTAACTGGGAAACACCGCACATTCATGAGAGGGAGGCGAAGGCACAGGGCTGGGAACTGCGCATTATTCCACTGCAGGCTCTGCCTTTAGAGGGCTGTAGACACGACTGTCCCCGACAGGCCACTCAGCTGCCGCCTCTGCTCCCCAGTCTTTCCCACTGCAAAGTGGGCCCATGAGTTTTAATGCCTAAGTAAAGAAACTTATTTAGACATACTTTCTTTGATCTGAGTTAAGATGTGGAAATGAGGGTAGGGAAGTTTCTACTGTTTAGATAATTCCTCATCCCTTTAAAGATCTGAGCCTCCTGAGCCCAAAATCTTGCAAGGCAACTGGCAAACCTGCTTAGGCTTTCAGTGACTTTTGCAAAGGTTGGAAGGACCACCAGAGCAGCATCCACCGCTGGCAATGGCAGGGATAACTGGAGTAGCTATGCACTTTGGTATCAAATATTTACCTGTATAAAGAGTATACGGAGAGATCATCACCAGTGCTAAAACTAAAGGCTATGCATAAGAGCAGTTAAAAAAACCCAAAGTTTGACTTTCAAGTCACTCCACAGCTACCCTGTACTATTGTGGTCCTCTGCAGCCCCAACAGCTGGCACTGGACTTTTGGCCAAGGGAAGCTTTCAAAAGCTTTGCACAGCCTTGCAAGTCTGGCTCGGAGAGCCCATTCGAAGGAAACAAATGCCGAGCGGAACCTGTGCCAAAGGCTCTCCCCTGCCCAGTTACTTTGCCTTCTGTAAAATCCACAGCCCTGTTTTTCCAGGAAGGGCTATGCAAGGTGGTGGGGGCAGAGCCAGGATCTCCCATTTACGCCCAGGTAAGGGCTGCTGGGGCAAGAGAGGTGTTTTCACTTGGGCTCATCCCTCTGGGCATCCTAGGGCTTCTGCAAAGAGATGGGGCCACTGCAGTGAGCAGGAGCCATGATGCTGCTGGCCCTGTGGGGGCTGCCGAAGAGGTGCCACGGGAAGGTGAATGCTCCAGGGCTGTGGAGAAGAGCCAGGCTGCCCAGCACTCCCAGGGATGCAGCCCTGGGGAAAGGGACGCTGCAAGGGAAAAGCTGTGTGAGCTGCTCCCGGAGGGAGGGGACGAGGAGCGGGACCAACAGATTCCACTGAGATGTTCAGTAATGCAGTTTTTTACAAAGATTCCTGCACATCCGTGTAATCTAAATCTAACATGACACGGACTAAACGAGGACGTCACTTCTCTCCCTGCTGATTAGCCGTGATTGCTGCTTGAGTGACACTCCAGCACATGCCTCTGCGACGAGCGGGTTTCTGCTCCCTGGCCGGCCAGTGGCTTGAAGTGTGCACGGAGGCCAAGCACCGAGAGCTCAAACCATGGGCCAAGCACACGCCGTACACAAGGAGGGCACCTCGGGGCAGCCTGGCAAGTGGGGCCACCCCAGGGCCATCCCCCGCCTCCTCCTCCCAGACAGAGAGGAGGCTTTTCTTCATTAACTGGAAAGCAACTTTCCATAGCTGGTAACCAAGTTCTCCAATAACGGCTGCCAAAAGCAATCAGGCTGGATCGCAACAGAGGGAGGAAAGTTATGTTATTTTAATAGAAATTATTCGGTTCCTGGGGTTCTGATCAAATTAGGCAGCTACTGAATTAAAGCAATGAAATTACTGGGAAGGAGGCTGTGCTCAACTTTTTTCCAGTCCTCCTGGACCTGAAGAAGTAACAAAGGAAAACATCCAAACCACTCCGAGGAGTTTTCCATAAACACCCTAAGCTGATATTTGGGGAGCTGGGGACTTCTGCCTGCCACTAGCAATTTCCTAATTAGCCCGATATCCGATGGGCTTGGGCCATCCCCTGCGCAGCCGATTTGGCATCCTCCAAAAAGCAGCAGAGACCGAAGCTCGCGCGGCAGATGCTGCTCCTTTGATTTGCAGCACAGCTCAGGCGTGATGAACGCTTCGGATTTCAGCGCTGCTTGCAAACCTGTCAGACTCAAGCTCCTCTCTGCACCCTGCGTGCCCACCCTTATCTTTTGACAAATGTTTCTTCAGTGCAAATTCAACTGTAATCATATCTGGAATTTGTGGAATTAGAAAAATACAGGAGGCGTACATCGCACCGCAGTGGGATCAAGGAGAGACTGGCGTAAGGGGGATTTCGGGTAAGAAGAGGGGGGCTCAGTATTAATACATGGAAAAACCTGCCACAAGGAGAGATGAAGAATGCAGAACCAGAGCTGAGGGTGAGAAGGAAAAGGTGCTGATGCTTATCGTGCCCTGGTAGTGCTGTCCTGGTGCTGGGTGCACCCCCAGAACCGTCCAGGACGGGAGGTGGAGAACACCCAGGTGCGTGCACTGAGAGGTGATGCATGGCCTGATCCTGCATGGGAAGGGGACACCTGCACCCTCGCCCACTCCAGGCAACACCGCCCCGTGCCCCAGGAGTGCTCCCCCCCCTGCAGAAAAGCCCAGCGCTCCCCAGTTCATCAGCACAACCCAAGCCCCGGAGCTGCCTGAAGAGAGGGTCGAGCCATGGCCCTGGAACAGTAAGAGCTGTGTGTTCTGCTTTGCAACCCTGGCCAGGTCATTTCCCAAAACCCTGGGGAAAACTCTGGGAATATATGGGGGAAGGCTCTTAGACATTAATCAATCAATCACTGTCATGTTTTTAATGCATTGCTCTTAACTAGTTCCTGCTGGACATGAACACCATAAGCTGGGGTTGTCTACAACACAGTAAACACAAACATGGGGGGGGGAGGAGGCCCTGACCAAAGGGGATGAAAACAGAGCCAGAGCAGGCAGAGGAAAGGAGAAAGAGCACTTACCTTGGGTGAGCAGCAGAGCTGTGGGGAGAGAAGAACATGAGAAAGACAGGGAGAGAGAAGAAAAGAGGGAAAAAGTTAATATCCCAGGGGAAAAGCGGTTTGGCCGATGACAGCCGTCAGTGAGCAATGGACATGTCGCAAGGCGGCGTGCGAGCTCGCCGGGGCTGCATGCCGGGCGCAGGCTGGGGACCAGACCTCACCGCAGTGAGATGGGGAGGAGGCTGGCGAGCACCGGGGTGCTGGCTCCCCAAAGTCACACCTTCCCCCTCCCAGCGAAGGCAGAGGGATGGGATGCAGGCAGGGAGTAGCGAGGAAGGGAAGGGAAAAATGAGGGAGGACGGTTACGCTTGCCAGCGGGGCCTGACATGATCCGAACTGACCCAAAGGCATGGGGGGGTGCCCGCACTTCAGCCAGGAGTGTGTGGTTGTGAAGGGGCTTGGCATAACTGGGGAGACCCTGGTAAACCCGTGGGCAGCTGAGAAGAGAGGGAGCCATGGGCAGCTCACTGAGAAGAGCACCATCAGGGGAAGATGTTGATAAAAGGGGTGCTGTCCTCCAGTGTGAAATGGGGCAGGGGGTAACGCAGCCGTGCATCATCCCCTGGCTCGTCTATGCTTATCCCGTGCCCCGCTGGTCCTGCTCCCAGAGGGTCAGGGCACTGAGAGGAGCATGGGCACACCTAAAGCATCACCGCATTGAGTCTCCCTGGCTCTCTTTGCTCCCGGTTGCAGGTCCTGCTGTGCAAGGTCATCACAGAGGGATGCACCTCCTGGGAGATGTGACTGTGTGGTCCTGTGAGATTAGAGGTGGGAGGCATGGAGGAGAAAGGGACAAAGATCCCTTGCAAGGGATGACCTTACCCTGACTTTCTGTACAGGCATAGCCCAGCCCTCCCGGTGCCTCAGGCAGTGACCTCCTGGCCTTCCCCTGCCTTGATTTACCCACTCCCCGGAGCCGTCACAAAGAAACATCTGTCTGGATCCCTCTTAGGTGTTATCCCTAGAAAGCCACAGCCTGCATCCAACTTTCAAACTAACTACAGGAGAGTTCGTACAGCCAAAACTACTGAACTTTCTTAGAGAGGAGCCAAGCATCAGCTCCATGCCTTAGCTTTGACTTCTACCTGTCCTTCAAACAGCAAACTGTTCCCCAAAGACTTGGTTGCATGCGATGACGGTCTTGTAATTACTAACACTTATTATCATGCATTTTTAGTCTCAGAAGCTTAAAACTCTGTGCAAAGACTGAGTCAGTGTTAACAGCCCCATTTGACAGATGGTGAAACAAGCAAAGAGAGGCTAAAGGGAACATTTTGCAAACTCAGAAGTGGGCTGGAGTCCAAAAGTGCTAATTTACCCAGGCTTGCCGGTTCAGGCCTCTGAAAAGCAGGCACTTTTATACAGAGGCACCTAATCATATCTGTGCTGGTTTGAAAGTGATTTCCTAACCGATTCGTCAAAGGTTGGAGAGAGCATCAGTGGCAGAGCCAGGGAAAGTAATCCCGAGTCCTGGCTCCCAGCCACATCTCTGCTCCATCGGGCAGCACCCACGGACACAGCTACCCCAACAGCCTGCAGAGGCACCCTCCCAGTCAAGATCTTAATCCACCTACCCATCTCCCCGGCTGGAAATACCGTGGGCACTCAGGGAGATCTCCCTTGTCCACACGGGCAGGTGGAAGCGCAGTGAAAGGGCAAGGGGCAATGAAGAGGTCCCTAGCTGAGCATCCCCTGTGTTTCAGGGTAAATTCCTTTTCTGAGTCAAAAACCTTTGAGGGAACCATTCATGAATATGTTCTGTAGCATGTACAGTGACACAGAGCCATAAGAAGCAAGGGGATGTTTAGTTTGCCCAAGCCATCTCCTGTCCTCCACACAGCTCTGCCGGGAAGCCTCACTGCCCCTTGAATCTTGAGTCTCCTTGTAGCTCCGTCCTGCTGCAACTCCATGCTACCCTGTGGCTCCTTACAGTTCCATGGTCTTCTGGTTCTCCAGACAATGTGGGGAAATTTAATTTGCCTTTTGCAATTACAAGCATTAGTACAATGGGTCGATTCGCTGTTCAAATTTAATATAATGAAATATTGCTGGGCCCCTAAGCTACTGTGGTTATTAAAAAAAATCATTGGATCCTCATGTACTTTAAAACTGTTATTCTAGTGCTCTGGGATTTGAGTTTATTTTTTTCCCCATTTGCTTTTGAGCCTGCAAAAGAACTATTTTTCTCCCTTTCACTTATGTTATGATACATGAATATTTGAAGAAGCCTATAAAGCTATGAATGAAACATCAAGAATACAGCATGCAGAAAGCCAAGGGATTATTTTATCTGTATATTTCTGAGTGAACGCTGTGCATGCAAGCAAGAAAATGATTTCACAGACTAAAGCTTCCTTCCTGCACATGCACCTGCTAAGGTGCCCTTAGCCCTGACCTGTGATGCTTCCTGACAGTCCAGCTAGGGATGCTGTACCTGTACCAGCCCTATGGATGCCCCCCATGCTGTTCCCATCCCACAAGCCTCCCTCTGCTGTCCCCAGCCTGGGCCGCGTCCCTCCATCCCTCCCCAGGGCACCTCTCCCTCTCCTGCACTCCTGCTCTGCACGTCACGCTCCTCGTGGGGCCAAGCCAGGCCACCACATTGCTGCTGGCATCTCAGGTAGTCTCACAGGCTTGACATGCCTATTCTTACAGGGAGCTGCTAAGATTAACTCAGCAGTCAAATCCAAATAGCAGTCCCAAGTACCCCCCACCTAACCCTTGCACAGCATGAGCAGAGACACACACCCGTGCCCACAGACAGGGCAAGCGACGCTGACTCTCTCAGGGGACCCAAAGCCTTCAGTTCTAGATCCCAGTTCCTCCTTTCCTGGGATTTCTCTGCCCTGCAGGTCTGGATTTTACTAGGCAAAGTCAAAATTGTGTGCACGAACTCTGCTTCCCCTGCCACTTCTGAAACTGAATAATTTACACCTCGATTTAGCTGCTAAAAAAGCTAATACTAATAAATGATTTCATCTGCATGTTTTCAATGTTCTTCAGAGTGAAATCCTGCTGTGATGTTCATGTTGGTGTGGGGTACAGATCAGGAATTGAATTCCCTCCTGCCTTAACTGTACCAAGGCCAAGGAAGGTTCAACCAAGAGGAACCAGGCTTAGGATGGGAGCAGAGCAGAAATAGGGCAATCCTGTAAATCCTGTGCTAAATGTGTGTCCCAGTCTTTTTCTAAGCAGTGAAATACCTTTTTCTACTGTCTACCTCAGAGAGAGAGATTTGACCGCACTGCATGCTTTATTCTGGACTCATTCTTCATTAACATAAGTCTTTTCTAATCAATATCCCTAAAGACTCCAGGACACCACTGCAGAGATACGAGGTTCCTTGTCAAAAGCCTGGAATTTACAGAGTGAGCTCAAATGAGGGAGAGGAGGCTGGATTTTGAGGAGACCCTCAGTCACACCACAGGGCACTCATAAGCACCCAAAAGTGACCATGCAAACTGCAGGCTCAGTTCCCCAAAAGGCCAAGGATCCTCTGTCTTCCAGATGTAACTGTCCACAGGCTCTGCTTCCAGATTTGCTCACTGAGGTGAGCAAACTGTTTCCCTAATGGACTGTGAAGAGTCATAAACATGTTTTTTTTATAGGCTAATCAAGGCAGAGATTTTGCAGCATTAACCTCAATGCTGTTATTATTGAAGTCAATAGCAAAGCTCTTGCAGACTCCAAGAGACTCCTCTCCATCAGGAGAATCAGCAGCGTTCAGCTTAATCACAGACCTGCAAGCAAATTATTAAACCTTTGGGGAAGGAGGTAACAGCAATATAACATTTCTTTGCTATTCCCATCAGCAGCTTATGGAAGGAGTTTCTCAGCATCTGCCCACACTTCAAGGATCTGCAGCACATGTGCTTGTATCGATGCAGCTTATCTTATCCAGGCACGGACTTCTGTACCAAGTCACATTATTTCATCAATATTTTGATATAGATAATTTGCTGGATCAATCCAAGCTAGGAATTCTTCTTGCTTCGCAATCTAATCCTTACTCTGTGATTCCCATCCACATCCCCCCTCTGGGCCACGAAGCTTGCCTGTCAGGGGTGCTGACACTTGATTAAAAGGAGATGTGTTATGAGATTTGTCCACACCGGTTGACTCTGCACTGGGAGGGCTGAGAGGACTTCAGATAAAATCTTCACACACCAGGTCATGCCAGCAAGCTGTTTAATAGCGCTCGCCAGCCATCTGTGCTCCCGTTTCCACTGAAGTCATATCTTGTGAGAGATGTGCTTTCTGAAGCAAAATTTTGCATGAAGGATGTTGGTTCCTTTTACAAAGCCTAATCCTCAAGACTCAGCCTTCATGCACCAGCTCTGAGGTTGAATCTTCTACCACTGCAGCAAGCTGAATTCTCATGAGCAGACTCCCAATTACCCACGGAACAAAATTTTCCAAGTGCTGTTTTCACCATTATCTGCTATCAAGTGAAATCTTCCAAAGTAGCCTCACTTGCCATTCAGACTCCATCAACTCTAAGGTTAATCACAATTTGAGCAGAATACTTATCCAGGGAAAGCAAAGCAAGTTTTCCTCTTGTAATCTAGGAGTGCAGACAAAGTGTGAAAGCTGATGTGTGAAGAAAGCGTTTCTCCAAAATCCCGCTGGGCTGACAGAAATAAAATCCTCAGTCCAAGTTGTGATCTGACACAATACCAGAGCTGCCATGAGAGCAAGAGTCAAACCAACAGATAGCATCTTGTCATCAAGGAAAAGACTTGTTTCACTGCAGGAACACTTTAAGAAGATGCTGAGAAAAGAATGGCCAGAAAGGTGGCTCAGGGTGCTGGGAGGTTTCAGAGCCCTGCAGCGCTCAGTAGACAGGGATTCAGTTTACGTGACTGCACATACAGAGGAAAGGTGAGACAAGAAGGATTCAGAGATTAATGCCTTAAAAATGGAGAAGACAAAAAAATCAGGAAACCTGGGAGATGGCCAGGAGGCAAAAGAAAAGCAATATTTACTATCTTTGCCAAGCAAAGAATGAGAGTCTCTCTTTGATTTCTTTTCACTCATTCCCTTTGATATAATCAGCTTGCAGCAAGCGCCATTTTTGCCAGTGCTCTTTGCATCTGATACACCACTACTGAGTCAGTATTGGTCTTCATCACAGACCAGCTGGTGAGATACCCAACGCAGATCTATTCTCATCTCTTTGCATTATTGGAGCACGTCAACAAAAAAGTGCTGCTAAAGTAAAACTACTTGATGTGAATTGTTTGGATGATCAGAAAGGCTTTGAAAAACTCCAGCTGCAGAAAGCAATTGGTGAAAAGGAACAAGTGGGTTGCAGGACAAAGTTTGGTATTATAGATGTAACATCTATATAAGGGGGAAAATAAAGAACAGAAGTGGTCAGCTCTCCTTATGGCAAAGGTTAACAACCGAGTGCCCCAAGGCTCAAAGCAGCATGGCACTGATATAATTGGGGGCGAACAGTGAGGAGCAGCATCTGCAGATGATGCAAAATGTTTCAGTCAAAAGGCAGTTTTAGTGGCTGTTATGTGTTCTGCAAAGTCCTGAGCAAACTGAAGAGAAGAATTTGTGTTTGGACACAGGTCCTTCCTGACCTGTACCTTCCTGTACCAGGTACCTTCCTGAGCAGGGACGTTTTTCCCTGGTAAGGTGCTTCCGGGTGCAAACAGCAAGAGCAATAGGATGAATTTCCTGCTGAGAAAGAGTCACAGAGACTCTTCTGGAGACACATAGCCTCACCTAATTGTGCAGCCCAAGACAAGGTACCTGTACCTTGTCTCACTCCCCTGTACCCCACAGCTCCGGTCAGGGCAAGTAGACATTCCCCTGACTGGTGGCAACTGCTTTGTACCAGCCCATGTATGGGACAGCACAGCCAGTAATGCAAATCAGCCATAGGATAGCAAACCTTGCTGCCACCTGCTATCCTCTTTCGCTGCCTGTCTGTCACAAACCACTGCCACTGCAGCCAGCATCAGAGAAGGTTCCCTCAGGGACAGCACATGGGATCTGAACAGCGTGGGGCTCCAGACCAAGTTCTGTATCCAAAGTAAACCATCCAAACTCTGCCCTAGGCTGGTTTGAGAAGCACACACCTACGTCCCTGACCACCTGCCCTGCCATCAGCTCTGACTTCCCTCGGGGCACCACATTTCCTTGCTGATTCCATCACTGCTACCTAGCTTGTACCCTTAAGGTAAGCTAGCAGCTACCTTAGCTGCTGGTCTGGGGAGGTCCTGGGGCAAATGCAGGCCCTCGGCACAAAGCTAGCATGGCTGCAACAGACTGGCAGGCTGTGCACAACCCAGACTGCAGATTACTTCCAAACACGACTGCCAGTCAGCTGAGGCGCCCAGCACTGCCCTGCTCCCAGCTGGGTCAGAGACATGTTTTGAAGACACTACGAAGAGCCGTCTGAGAACATCCAATACTCCTACAGCTCCCTAGGCACCGGTTCAATGTGACAGAGCTAAGTGGGAAGTAACAACAAAACGAGGACACACCATCAAGAAAACCACACCTTCTGCAGTGCTGGAAACAAATGCGTGGGTAGATGAAACCCAGAGAGACTCTTCTTCAAAAGCAGCCCTGCCTGCACCTCCCCAGAGAGGCAGGAGCCGTGCTGTGCCCTCGCTGTGTACGTCGCGTGGGGGCTCACGCATCACTGCAACAAAACCAAGTGAAGTCCCAGCGAGGCAGCTGCCGCTTGGGATATTCCCCATCTGCGGGTGCGGGGCAATGGCAGCATCCGTGCAGCAGCTCTACGGGCCGTGCGTGGGCTTTGCAGTAAGTAAACCATCCAAATTCTGCCCCTGCAACAGCACGACAGCAACAGGAACACGTGTGCTGGGGGTCAGCAGGAGCATCCCTTCCGGATGCTGTACGCTTCCCGAGGCCGTGCGCATCCCAGGCTGCCTCCTCTCCGCCAGGAGTCCGCTGCCCCGTGAAGCTGCTGGCAACAGCATCTGCTGTCGATCGCTCCCAATGCTCTGAATGGGAAAGCCTCGTGAAGCGCCTTGTTCTCCATCCCAGGCACAAGGTACACTCATCAGCGATGCCACGGTGCGCAGTGCTACGGAGCTGGGGATCTTTCCAGATGCCCTGGAATTAGTGTAGCAACTGTGCCACCTTGTGCCAGCAACGTTTACAAATGCATTTTAATCTCTTGCCTCTCAGATTTTAAACCCGCGGTGCTCTCGCTCTGACTTTTCTCTAATGAGGCCCACCAGGGCTCTGCATCTCCTCCTTGGCATGGTCCTTCAATTCTTCCAGGTACAGAGGGTCCGTCCGAGGCTGTGCCCTCACCTCTGGCAAGGGAAGGAGCTGGCCTGCCGGCTCTGTGCTGCAGATACTTAGTCTTCTCCGATCTCCTCTCCGCCTGTTGCAAATCAGTCCCACTGACTCCAACCGATGCCGGCGTAAATGAGACACACACAATACAGGAAACCAGCATCGCAGTCCTAATAATGAGGACACTGTACAACTGAACCACCTTAGGGGCTATTTGGATTTTTTTTCAAACGTGTTTTTACTCAGCCAGGTGCAAGGTGGCACATACAGGAAAAAGAAACGCAGGACTTCACAAAAAACATCCCAATCCTGTCTCTTTATCCTGAAGCTCACTGGTTTAGAAAAGGGTGCAGAGCTCACAGAGAGCAGACAACCGAGCAGAAACTTCAGTGTGATGCTCAAAGCTGCCAAGTGCATAAGCAGGAGAGAGCCAGAGGCAGGTAGTTTTCCTCCTGTATCTGGTGAGATGGAGGTGGGAGCCCTGTGGACGGGAAGGGGTATGTGTGGAGAGGAGACGACTCTAGGGCTGAAGACTTTGATCTAGTGCTGAACACTTTGCTGACACAGATGCAAAGGGCTTAATCTCCTTAAACTTCCATGAAGAAATCTGACCGTAATATGGCTACAGTGAGCAGGTACCTGCACAGAAGGTACATCACACTATATAGCTCTTTCATAGAAAGTAGAAAAATAACTAGTGGCTACAAGCTGAGGCCAGACAACTTCTACGTAGTAGCTGTGCTCACACATCTTTACCCTGGGGGGCAATTCACTGCTGGGATATACTCCCATGGGATATGGCAGGTTGGTCACTGCTTTGGCTCAAGGGCAGTTGGACTTTGGTGAAACCTGAGGGCCTGTGCTTGACACACAGTGAAACCTAATGTCCTTCATTGCCTGCAGGCTGCAGGAGATGGTCTAAGGGCATTACATTATGAATCCTCTTTGGGTTTACATTTTACAAATCCAGGGATGCTAGAAGACATTGTCATGCTAATACAAGCTGTGTCCTGCAGAGCCGTGCATGGGAGCTCAGATGGCCAGAGGGCAGCTGCTGTGCTGGCCAGATAAGAGACAGGAGACGTTTCAGCAACGGAAAGCTGTGCAACGTACAGGCAACTGCCAGGTGTTCCCATCACCTGCAGCAGCACAGAATCACAGAATGGTTGGGGTTGGAAGGGATCTTCGGAGATCACTTAGTCTAACCCCCCTGCCAAAGCAAGTTCACCTGGAGAAGGTTGGAGAGGAAAACATCCAGGTGGGTTTTGAATATCTCCAAAAAAGGAGCACATGGGAGAAGAAATAAGCCCATGGGCACACATGTCTGTCCCTACTCTGTACCAGACAACCAGAAGGTGGATTTGAATTCCCTTTTGTAAAGTGCTTCTGTTTAAAACTTGGCCCTCCCAGGCCACTCCAAAGCTGGTGAAGCCAATGGCAAGACTCACTCAGTGACAAAGAGGTCAGACGCATATAGGACAAGGACAAAGATACATCTAGGCAAGGCACAACCATAAGCCAGGGTTTATTCCCACTATAATCCTGCTCTGCTGGGAGATCCTGGTTCTCACTGCTGATGACGCAGGACCTCAGCATAGCTCCACACCTTCTGCACAACAGGCTGTGATTGCTTGCGACACATTAAGGGCGTTTTTAGACAAAATACATGGAAAACCATTTTTAAAAATAAAAGCAAAACAAGGTACCTCACACCTTCCCTCTTCTCCCATGGGCTTTTTACCGTGCCTCATAGGGACCCAAGAGCACCAAGTCAATGCCACTGGCAGGCAACAACAGAGGGAAGGACAGGGGGTGTATGGGAGGAGCCGAAGGGGCAGCCATGCATTACACCCTTCTCTTGCCATTCACACTCCCCAAGGTCCTGGCAAAGGAGCAGGAGAGGGGAGAACAGCAAAGGTGTGCTCAGAACAAAAACAGATCAAGACAAGGAAATCCAATCAAAATAACGCAGCCTCCAAGGCTCAAGCATTGCACAAAAGGAGGATCAGAAAGAAGCTGGGCTCTAAAAGGCAGAGATGACACCGAAACAGAGTGAGAGTGAGAATGCAGGAAAGCAGAGAATAAAAGTTGATTCATCTACAGGAGGAGGAGAAAAGGAAGGAGGGGAAGGAGGAGAAAGAGGGTTATATTTTCTGGATTTGGGGTTCAGAGAATTGATTCTGATTTTTTTCTTTTTTTCATTTTTTTTCATAAAGGATCTCACACCTGATATTCCTCGTTCCATCCATTTCGGTTCACCAAGGGCAATGAAGAAATTCTCCTGCCTTTCGTATTCCTCCTCATCTACTATCTTAACCCTTACGGTTTTCCTGTAGGGACAACAAGAGAGACAACCGTGTACAGTGGGTTGGCTGGCCAGAGGCGAGGCAGCGGTGGCAGCGGCAGCGGTGCGGGCTCCTGGCACGGCATGGCACGGCACGCAGCCCCTTCCCCCGGCGGGGCGGTGTGCCTGCTGGACACGGGGCATCCGTCGCAGCTGCTCCTTGGGGAGCGGGAGGGTGTTAGGGAGAGAGGGGGCTGGCGAGGGGGTGAGAAGGGAGGGAGAAGGGGAGGAGGTGGGACCTTGCTGATGGTTAGTGGGAGGCAACTTCTGCAGCGCATTTTTTTCAGTGTCACATGGTAACGGCAAGGGTATCAGCAGCCTGGAAATCACCAGGGACCACCCTTGGGTACCCACTGTGTTTTAGCTGGAAGATCAATTGCTTCTGCTACCCTCACAATTAATAATAAATCTGCAGGGACTCTGGGCTGGGAGCCTGAGGAGAAGAGAGAGAGATGGGTACTCACAGACACATTCCCCAGTGGGGTGAGGTGGGTCTCTGCTGTCAGGCTACAGCTCTGTCAGCTGCGAAGGAGGCTGATATTTCTAATTTCCATTTTTAAAATGACACATCTTACTGCTTTTTCTCCTTGATAGTGTCTACCTCGTCCCCTGATTTGTTCCCCGAGGAGGATGCAGCTTTCCTTGGGAGCGGAGAGCTTTGCTGGCACCTCAAGGGGGACAAAATGGGACTAAAATGCCTTCGATGCTCGAATGGAAATACGCTGGGTGCCAGAGTGGGGCTGACTCCTCTGCTGCCTGGCTCCCTCCGGCACCCCTGCAATGCATACAGCTGCTGTGAGCCCTCAGGTGGACCAAAGTGGGGCATCAGATCCTCCCTGCCCTCATCTTCTGCTCCCAGAGCCACTCCACAGCAACCAGACCAGGGTCTGCACAGCCTTGGCCAAGTCCTTCTCAGAAATTGCAGGAGCTGCTTCTCTGCCAGGCCTCATTTCTTGTCTTTACCTAACACGGTGTCTTGTCTGACCAGGACACCCTGTAGGACCATGGCCAGGCGATGATCTCCTGAGATGCTGGATGTGTTTCTAGCCAGCATCTTCCCGCTGACACTACAGAATTTGCTTGGACCCTCCAGTGAGGATGGCAGGAGGTCCCTCTCTCTCAAGGACAAGCAGGCCTGCTCTCCATCCTTCTCTCTCTGTCCCCCTCACCCCTTTGCCTCTCCCCGGCCCCAGCATCACTCCCCACCCCATGGGTACCATGTGACACAGTGTGTGCGCACAGCAGCATTTAGGGCAGAGCGGTTGGAGACAGAGAGACATCAGAGGAAGAAGAGGAGGAAGGAGATGGAAGAGAAGAGAAAAGAAGGTTAATGTTAGTCTGGAGGGCCAGTACTACACCTTTCTGTAAACTCATATCCACCATGCGGGGACTCATCAGCTCAATGAAGAAATTCTTGTTTTTTTCATACTCCTCATCATCAATTACCTTGATGTGAACTGTTTTGCTGTGGATGGAAAAATAGTAAGTGTCATAAAGCCAAGAAGGGAACAGAGAAGCAACAGTGGAGGCAGGTAAAGAGTTGAACAGGAACATTAGAGAGTCAAAGTTTTCTCACCCACTGAACAAGCTCAACATGGCCCTTGAGAAAGGCTAAAGCCCCACTCCTACAAGCGACACTGGACAATTTTCTGTTTATCCCAAAGGCTGGAATAGCAGGCCACACAGAGCAAAGCAAAGTTAGCCAAAAATAGCTTCGATCCCTCGGGAAACCAGTGAGGGGCTCAGGAGCCGCCAGCATGGCTCATGGCTCAGTGTGTGGGCAATGAGGTCTGATGGCCAGCAGAGAAGCAGGGATCCCTCACCCTGTTACCCAACACACACACACGTGCAAAAGCAGACACACAAGCATATACACACACCGCACACACCGTGCTGCTGCCTCCCTGCTGGCAACGCCCCTGTGCCAGGCAGACACCCACTGACCGCACAGGTCATGGGGGAACCCAGCTCTGATACCTGCATGTCAGAGGGAACCCCCCTTTCCCACAGCTCCGTACCCACACGTGGCCCTGCAGCTACGACCTTCCCTCACTCCCTGCCCATCTTCAATCAATCCCTGGTGCATTTTGTGCACAACCCATCTTGGCTGGGGATAGAAAGAAGGAGACAAGCAGGACTGGTGATCCCAGAGCCTGGAAAAATAGCCGCAAGCTTCAAATCCCTATGTGCCTCAGCCTGTAGCCCTTGTCATTAAATAAACCCAGTATTTCTGATCCCACAGCACTTCAGAGAATGAGCAGTCCATCCCTGCATCCTGAGAATGCTGCAATCCCCATCCTGGGGCCAGCAGCCCCCTGAAAATCACCATTTCACAATGGAGAATCGGAGGGTTGATTAATTGTCATCGCTGCAGCTTGCATTCTTACTGATATAACTAATGGCCACAAAATTATCCAGCCCTCCTCTAATTTGACTCTCAAGACATAACTGCTCCTGCACTCTGACCATGGAAATCCCATTCTCTGTGCTGGCTCTGGTTTTTGGCCTGGTCCCAAACCCCGTCTTTCAAATAATGGCACATGGGACAGAGGGAAGAGTTCGGACAACCTCTGCTATCTCCATCAGTGCAGGAATATGCAAAAAAATCACCTCTAATTCTTCTTTCCAAGATAAATCAGCTTTAGTTTTGCCAGTACTTGTTCTACCCATACCCTGCACTAATGCCAGCAAGCCTCCTTTCCCTTCTCCAGACCCTTTCAATCCCTGCTAATCCAGCCTGAAGGATGTAGGATTTGAAACGATACGTCCCTGGTGTAAATGTTGGTGCTTGACAAAGACTTCATCACAATGATTTTGTTGCATTTTCTTTGGAGAGGTTGACTGAATTTGGCTTTTGAACCATATGTTGTCTGGGCCCCTGGAACTTTGCAAAGCTTGTTCAATTTGCTGAGTTAAACCCACAGTTGATTCATAGCTCTGATCTTTTCCTTGCTCATATACTACAAAACAGGAGGTGGGATTTTCAAATGCAGCCAGTGCCTCCTGAACGTGGGTTGCTTTTTAAAATCCTATTCGTAATTACCATTGCTTATGGTTTTTCCATTCTAGGAACTCCAAATTGCTCAGTATTGCTTGTCTGCAAAAATTTGGAAAAAACTCCCAGAGACGTCATTTCCCAGGGGCCAGCTTAGGTATCACGACACAGCTGTTCTAAGGCTTTCTGCAATGAATATTATGCATGCACACCATTTGAGTTTGCTCTCATACAGTAACTTTCTTTTCCTTCCTCCCTTTCTTCCGTCTTTCCTTCCTTCCTTCTTCTCTCCCTCTCTACCTCCCTCTCTTCCTACCTTCCTCCCTCCCTTCCTTCTATCCTTTCTTCCTTCCCTTCCCTTCCATTTTACAAGGTGGCTGACCCATCTCCATGGCTGGTGTGTGCACACACCACAGCAGAGGAGAAACGCTCCTTTAATGAGGACGTATGCCCAGCAGATGATCTCCCCAGCTGTGTGCACGGAAAGCCAGACTTCACGCGAGTCCCTCATCTGTGTGATGAACACTCAAGAGTCGTGAACTCAAGGAATAATGACTCATTGCGTGCATATTTTGCTAAGTACAGAGAGCTCTATACGGCCTACTAAGTAGTCCTGCAGCGGTGAGATTTCCTTAGAGTAGTCCTTTTTTAATGTTTTTTAAAAAAAAACAAAAGTCAAGAAAGAGGAAGAAAACGTGGTGGGGATCCATAGGGAGGATGCACAGTAAAATGCTAGCTTTGCAAAGCAAGTCCCCTTGGAACACGAAAATGAGAGAGCAAACCCTCTGGATCCTAGACCAGCTCATCTTTGCTGCAAACTGGGCCATTACCACACACTCAAGCCTCAGGTGGCTTTTCACAAAAGGGTGTCTGAATTTGGTGACCAGTCCAGTAATTCCTGGTTTCCTCCTTTGCTACTGTGTTGGGTTTGTGTGTCAAGGTTTTGGTAGTGGGGGGCTTACAGGAGTGGCTTCTGTGACAAGCTGCCAGAAGCTTTCCGCATGTCCAAGAGGGCCAATGCCAGGCAGTTCCAAGAGGGACCTGCCACTGGCCAAAGCCATCAGCAGTGGTGGTAGCACCTCTGTGAAAACATTTTTAAGAAGGGGGGGAAAAAAACCCTCCTGTGGAACCGTTCCTGTTTTTAAACTCCTGTTTAATATCTTCATCAATGATACAGACAGTGGGATCAAGTGCACCCTCAGCAAGTTTGCAGATGACACCAAGCTAAGTGGTGCAGTGGACATGCCAGAGGGACGGGATGTCATCCAGAGGGACCTGGACAGGCTTGAGAGATGGGCCCATGCAAACTTCATGAAGTTCAACAAGGCCAAGTGTAAGGTCCTGCGCTTGGATCGGGACAATCCTTGTTACTAATACAGGCTGGATGAGGCTTTGAGCAATCTGGTCTACCGGGAAGTGTCCCTGCCCAAGGCAGGGGTGTTGAAACTCAATGATCTTTAAGGTCCCTTCCAACTCTAACCATTCTATGATTCTATGATGTGATAGAGAGCAACCAACCACAGCCACAAGCCACAGGGAGAAAAGGACCTTTTACCTAGCTCTGAAACAACAGGTGAGGGGCAGAACTTCCACAGACCAAAGCTGCAGGTGCCCTGCACGGGCACAGGCAGGACCTTGCACCCCTCGCCCAACCTGACTGAATCCCAAAAGAGGAGGAGGTGCCCAACCTCCCCAGCTTTGCTGAGAGGCGGTGAGTGCTCAGCAGGTCCACTGCACTGTAAAAGGTTTGGGGACCCAGTACAGGAGCCCAGAGGGGTAGGCTGTGTGGTGTGGGGACCCTGGCACCTGTGGGTGCCACGGGATGGAGGGCTCCAGCCAAACCCCAGCTACTGCCTACTCTTGCTCCAGAGGCAGCACATTGCCAGACCTCCCCGTGCAAGGAGCAAAGGAGCACAGCTGAAGTTTGCAGAGACCATGCAGTGACACCGGGAGGTGGGTGAGGGCTCACAGACCCAGTGCCAGATATCGGGGAGCATTTCACCTTTGGCTGGGATTTTGCAGCACAGGTAAGAGCAGCATCGCCCACTTCCCGGCTCGCTCTGCAGCCTGCAAGGATGGGGATACGGCGCTGGGCTTGCTCCCTTGCTGGCTGCTCCGGTGACTGTCACCGCAGAAAGGTCAGCACTGACGGAGAGCGGTTGCGGTGGCCCATCAGGCCACCCCTCCCAGCCCACCACAGCTGGTGGGAGCTGCCCTTCCGTGGGCTCTGCAGCTTCCCCAGCCACGGCGAGCAGCTCGCTCCTCTCCAGGGCTATGAAAGCAACCCTAACTACAGCTGCATCCTGAGCTGTTGTAAATTGTCTGGAGGCCAAAACACAGATTGCTCCCGTGCAATCTCATCTCTCACCTGCAGCCACACTGAGAGCTACCTCCTCAGAAGGCATGGAGAGCAGGGGAGATGGATTGGGAGAAGAGCTGGAGCGCAACAACGCTCCGGGAAGGCATCACATTAATGCGAGAGATGTGACAGGAGGACACCGAGAGGCAGAGAGCGCGTGGCAGCAGGAGGCTCGGGAACATTTTGCTGCAAGAACATCCTGACAGCTTCTTGAAATTAATGGAGGCAGAAGCGGGCACAAGAGGGGCTGGCAGCACAGCAGCCCTGACGAGCAAGCTCACCACAACAGGAAGCAAGGGATCTGAAGCCCACCTTGCCCAGCTGAGCAGCTTTCATTCCCCAGCCTCTCACGGCTCTGCATGGGGAAAGGAAGACAGTTTCCAGCTTTACCCTTTCTCTCTGACAGCTTCACTGTGGCCAAGGTGTACCTCAGACAGCTCGAAAGTGGAGACCAAGAGAGGCCACCCAAAAACCTTCCCTGGCAATCAACTTGCCTTTGTTAATGCCACTTGAAGTTGGCAGCGAGGAGCCACTCTGCAAACCCCAAAGCCCCATCACCAGCACCAAGACATGGCATAGTCCAACCTCAACCCCCACATTAATACCTTGGTGGGAAGTGCTCTTAAATTCAAGGCCTCGGTTATTCAAGGCCAGCAGACTGGGCAATGCTTTCGGCTCGGGCTGTGGCGCAGCAGGGCAAGTCAAGAGCCAGCGTTCCCAGGGACCACCTGGACATACAGAAGTCAGGATAGCTGCTTGCTCTCTCCTTTTTCTCTGGGGTCATTGCAAGCTGCCACCAATGGCCGTCAGATGATGGCGGCCTGAGCTCTCATTTCAACATGCACTTAGAAACAATCACAGGTTTTAAAAGCTAGGGATGGGAAAGCTCCTCTGGGGAGCAACATTAAGTATGAGATTTCCCTGAGTAAGCAACAGAAGATGAAATGAATAGGCATTGATCTTCTCCTAAAGGACTTTATGCACATGATGTTGCTAAATTCTCCGCCTGGGAAGTACAGAGGGTAATCTATAAAATCATTTTATTTGACAACACGTCCGCTTCCAACACATAAGGCAACAACTGGATGGTTATTTGATTAATGTGCTAGAAAATATTGAGTATCTCTCTGTGTGGAGACTCTCATTTGCAGGAATTATTGCTGAGGAGGTTAAGAGGATGTGTCTGCGTGACTTTGGAATGTGAAATAAGGCTCAGCTCTAAAAACAGCATAAGTCAGGAGATGTCACATAGTATATACCATTGAAACAGGCAGGGCTGCACAAGGGCAGGATTTACAGTCCCCGGTGGGATGCTGTTAGCCTGTATGGAAAGCAGCCAGGACAGCAAGGTAAACATCCCTGGGACAGTGAGAAGTACCAGGAGATCTTTAGTAACTCATTAACGTGAATCATTAGTGCATACACCTTGGGTCAAGCCACCGCATTCTTGACACATCTTGATATACCCAAATCCTCATCTGATTTGCTGTGGGTGCAGGTCCCTGCAGCATGAATTTCAAAGCGTGTGGTGCCAGTCTGACACTTCCCCAGAGCTCTGCACTGGGCTGGGGTTTCAACAGGGAACTACAGATAGGACCTATTCATTCTGCCAGAACACCTCATTGAGAAGTCCTACCGCAGAAATGCTGACTAGGTAAAATGTCAACATTTGAGGCAAACCAGATGGGATTAAGTAAGACTATGTATAGGGGGGAGCTGTCTTTGCCCAGCTCACTGGCAGGCGGATATGGAACAAAGCAACATGACAGCGCAGGCAGACAAGGTGAAGAAGCCAGCAAGAGAAGCCCTGATATGACGCACGTGGTCACATGGAGTTGTGCATTAAGTAACCCAGGGTGGGACAAGCTGAGCCATTTTGAAGCAAAGGATTAGGCTGTCACATAGCACACAGGTGTTTGAAGAGGAGAATCATTAGACCCCAAAGCAGATTCACTAAACTCACCAAGATGATGAGTGATCTTAATTTCAACAGGAAATCATGGTAATGATTTCAACAGGAAAGACAGACAAGTTGCACATTGGGCTTAAACTCATGCTTATGAAAGAAAACTTTTGGCTCCCATGGGGATTACAGGGGGAGGAACAAGTTTTGAAGCATCTGCAACCACCGGCGATGGTCACAGTTTGTTCTAGCAGCCAGGTCAGAATTGAAGGTGCCTCTAAGGTCAGAGCAGACATTGGTACCAATTACCTAAGCAGACGTCAACAGGATAAATGAACTGTCAGGATAGAGTTTCAAGCAGATCATTGATGTGCAAGTTACTGATGTATGAGTTACAGAAGAACTGGTGCTAGTACAGGAGCTGGAGACAAGCCATTGTGGGCCGCTTTCCAGGAACTGGTTGTGTCATTCATGAGGACCTTGGAAGAGCAGCTGTAAGAGCCACTCCACTCTGTGCAGCAAGCACATGGGGAACAGCCCAGACCACCTCACCACAAGACCAGCTGGCTGTAAAGTATCCTAGACCCAGAAATGGGTGGGTTTTTTCTCTTTTGTCTTCAAGTTGGCCTATGGGATAACCAGATGATAACTAGTTATCACCTTCTCATTAAAAGAGTTTTAAGCAGTGCTAATCACTAGGTGTTATTCTACACATAGAATACCTACGTATTTCTCCAGGCAAGCCTGAAGCCATCCAAGCAAGTCACTTGATACTTCTGTGCTTCAGTTCCTATATCCATGAAGTGACTGTGATCCTTATTTCTCACAGGGATTTGATAGGGACCAGTCCCTACTTGCTTTGAATGCCTACTGTGGAAGATGTTATAGTGATGCAGCCATAAGGAGGGTGAGGGAAGAAAGCAAAGAGAGCTTGAAGTGTTGGTGGAAGAATCACTTATTCACATGAGTATCAGCTTATTCTGCTTCACCTGATTTGGTCCTCATTTGAAGGGAGGTGTACATTTCTCTAGGGCACCTCCTCTTCCTTGCTAACGTTCCTTTACACCATTAGGGAACCAAAAAACCTCAGAAAACAGGGAAGCAACTGCTAGCACACAGCTATCGACCTGTCTCTGGGAAAGGCCAGTCCCACCAAGCCATTCCTAGCAGATAAGGTGGTTGTGCAACTGTTTTTTGAAAGCTTTGAGAGATGGTCTTCTGGAAAATCCTTCCCCTTGTTTCAACTCTTTACCCCTAGGAAGTCCTTCCTAATGTCCACCCAGACTGACAAGATAAAACTTGCTGGGAGGGAAGCCAAGAGAAGCCTTTGGTGCTGCCTCCCGGCACACATAGCAAGGAGAGCTGCTTATGTCCCTGCTGTCCCTTCCCACACAGGCAGGGGCTGGGACCTCCCAGGTGACCCAGAGTCCTTCTGCATGTCCCTACCCCTGCCCTGCATACAGCACATGGGGCATCTCCACTCCATTCCTGTGAGGGCCAGGGCCAGAAACATTTATCTCCTCTGCAGCAGGTCACAAGGAGGAGGAAAAAAGTCCACTGAGGAAGACACTGTGCAAGAAGTTGCCATACCCCTGAGGCAGAGACCAAGACTTCAGCCCAAAACCCTGTGTGCCTCCCCATGCCTGACTGCGTGGGACTCTGCTGGGGACCACCGGGAGCTCAGCGGCTCTGCCTGACTGGTGTTGGCAGTGCAGTTTGTGCACCTCGCACCAGGTCTTCATATGAGATAAAGGAGGAAATATTGACACAGAAAGGTGATTTCCCTTTGTGTATTCCCTGTGTAATCTTGGCTAATTAGTAAATTGGCTCATGTTTCAATTAGAACTATTGAAAATGCTTTAGTAGCTGACGCATGATAATTCACGGGACATAGCCAGGACTAAAGCCATATTTTTTAAAGTCTTTACTTAGAATCATAGAATGGTTAGAGTTGGAAGGGACCTTAAAGATCATAGAGTTCCAAGCCCCCTGCCATGGGCAGGGACACCTCCCACTAGAGCAGGTTGCTCAAAGACCCATCCAGCCTGGGCTTGAACACTCCCAGGGATGGGGCATCCACAACTTCCCTGGGCAACCTGTTCCAGTGCTTCACTACCCTCACAGTAAAGAATTTCCTCCTAATATCTAATCCAAATCTCCCCTCTTCCAATTTAAAAGCATTACCCCTTGTCCTGTCACTACATCTCCTGACAAAGAGTCCCTCTCCGGCTCTCCTGTAGGCTCCCTTCAGATACTGGAAGGCTGCTATGAGGTCTCCCCGGAGCCTTCTCTTCTCCAGGCTGAATCTTGTATCAGAAACTTGTATCAGAAAACTTTAAAGTGTTACCAGTAAAAGATCTATAGTGGTAACTGGTAAAAAAAATGAATAAAAAAGTAAATTAAAAACAAAATAATTGCCCAACTGTTATCCTTCCTTTATCTAGGACAGGAAGACTAAAGTGGTCCCTCTGTGCTTGCGGTCAGCTTCACTTTTCAATTTGTGTTTGTTTCCTGCCACAGCAGCCTAGCCCTTACGTTCTGCTGCCATGCAGAGACATGACACGACACGCCAGTCATGTCATGACATGTGTTTCACACCTACTTTGTACCAGTGCAAGTAACTGTACCAGCAATGAGAAATCAGAGCCGCTAAGCTGCAGGCAGGTGAGCCCATTAAGCACTGTCACGCCTTGCAAAAAAAATCCTTAAGCACGTGGTATGTTATTCAGGGCAACTTAGGAGGTGAGGTATATCCACATGTGTCAGCCACGAGAATCAGCACTGGGGCTAGTAAATGGCAAACGTCTCACACTCAACTCAGAAGCCCTGAAGAGCTGGAAAAGGCACAGTAGGAAAGCACACAAAAAATGCTCTGGGAACTTCCTTAACACAGTCAGCCCTGCCAGACAAACAGATTGCCAAAGCACTCTCTATTTCACTTTGTTTGAACATGATACAATGCTCTAATACTGACAGTTCTTCAAGGGAACATGCCACAATTTGGTTTCAAGAATTTCTGTGGAGGGGAAGAACACGGCTTGTTAAACCCCCTTTCCCTCAGCTGAGTCAAGGCATTTAAGTTGGGTTGCACAAGCATAGCAGCCCAGCTCTACAGGTTTTTATCTTTATTCAGTTTAATAAAGCTTTTTTTCTTTTTTCCCTATTAAACATTTTCAGGTTCAGCTATAATCTTTAAGTTCCTCTTTAAAAAAAAAAAAAAAAAAAAAACTGGGCTGATCTGTGCATCACCTTCCAGACTGTTGGCTCCAAATACTGAAGCAGTGTGTACAGACACAAGAAGGCCCTTGCCTGATCTGCTGCAGGTCAGCTTTTTCTTGCTGACCCTATGAGACTTGATGCTTCAAGGCCAGGGGAGAGCAGACAAAGTCTCAGCAGCCTGTGGAGCTATTTGTTGAGGTCTGTACAATAAGCACTTGTCTTGTACAAGTAATAATTCAACTTGGCAGCCCATGAAATCAGCCAGTTCTGGTGGGTACCAGCCCGGTGCAGGTGCAAAGCAGTGTCAGGCCCCTGGGCACGGACATTTCTCTCCTCCCTACCTCAGGCAGGTTCCCAGGGGAGCATCTTCTCTGAGAAGACGCTGTGCTCTTTTTTTCCCCTCAGAAAGGAATTTTAAAAGGACCCACTGTGGTCACACGGTATAAAACTTAAGAAAAAGTAGAGGGTGGAGAAAGAAGGAAGCAAGAGAATTTATTCCTCAGACTTTGAGTTCTTCTGCTTCCAGCTTAAGTCTAACACACCACAACAAAAGCCTACAATGTCAAAACTCATCATGGATGTCGACAGCCAAATGAAATACTGGAGATGCTTCTGTTTGCTCTAAAGAATGGCTCCAAAACCTGACAGGGTGCAGAAGTGGGAGTGCCCTGGACAGGAGATGGTAGGCTGGACTACCTCAAAGCCCCTTAAGATGTTGTGAGCAAACAAGGAACTGGCATTCAGCTGGAAGGGACCCCTGTCCCACCACAGTGCTCCTGAATCCCACCTGCAAGACACTCATCACTGGCTTTTATTAGCAGCCCAGTGCTTCAAGCTGTCGCCCCTGGTTTTAGACTTTTCACTGAAGGCATGGAGATTTGGAAGCTATATTTAGATGTCTTCTCTATTCTTCAGCAACAGGGTTGCCATGGAGATGCTGGCAAGGATGAGAAGGTGGGGACGGAGGGGGAAAGGAAGTTGAGGAATGAGAAGTGCTGGATTCAAAACAACCCTCACCAGCCCAGGAAGGCTTTAAAATCTTTGTAGGGTAAAAATTGCTAAAGCTTGTTAGCTGAATAAGTCCCCAGCACTGCCTGATGTGGTGGCCCTGCCGTGCATCACTCAACACTTTTGAAGAGACCCAAGAGGTTAGCCTTTGAGCACTGCTGCTTTGGGATAAGGTGCCCCATGGACCTGAGCTTGCTGCCCTGGGTGTGCGCGCTGAGCACTGATCCCTGCCTCAGCTCATCACTCCTGTGAGTGCTGATAGCCACCTGCACCCTCAGGTCATCCATCCTCACACATCCAGAGGACAACCACCCACGTCCTCCTCCTCTGGGCACAGCTCTGGAGGACTGCATGCCACCCGCTGCTGGCTGTAGCTCAGCTGAGCTCTACACAACTTCTTTGACCTCTCTTCAAAATTCAGTTCTCTGCAGAAACCTTCTGATGTGGGGGTGTCCAAAACCAAATCTGTGGTGCCACGTGGCATCCCAGCAGAGACACGCAACCTGCTGCTGCCCTGGTGCCAAAAGCAGCCCTCTGGGAGCTCCACTCAAGTCCTGCTGCTGTGCTGCTTCACAAGCTCATACTGACTCTGTACCCAGCTGGCTCCTGGCAGAGCTGAGGTGGCTTTGTCTCTGCTGCCGACAGCAGAGGCAGACAGGGAGCTGCAGCTGAGGACAGAGCTGCCCAAAGTTCCCCAGCAGCACAGGCAGGGACACGCTGGCACACTGGGGACGAGCCACCCAGCACAGGAAGGGAGGCTGATGGCCATGGGGACCTCAACTTCCTGATCCTACCACCACAGCAGGTAGGCTGTGGTGAGGGTGAAGGTGGCCACTGCCAGCAGGGATTAGAGATGCTCGATCTCCCCCATGACACATCCACATCCCCCGTGCTGGCAACAGCTGCAGGCACAGCCCAGATGTGCAGCTGTGAGCAGAGATTTGCACCTACTGCCCACAACGCTGCTCCTTCCAGCACAGACAATGTTGGTGGAGACCAAAAGCTCCTCTTAACGTGGCTGTTCCCAAGACTTGCTGTCCTACACTTACAGCGCTTGCAACAAAATTTGGCTTTCCAAGAAAGGTCAGAATAACCCACCTAATTCCCAGCGTGGGAGCTGGCATACCTCAGCTCCCCCCTGCCTGCCTAGACCTCCTTCCTGGCTTCTGCACACAACAGCATCCCCAGATTCCAGTGCTCAAAGCACATCAAAACTGGTGGAGAGCTTTCCCATCACAAACCTCTCTGGACATCAGCCTTGCGAGTCCCTCTTTACCTCCCTCACCCTGCTCTGCCCACAGACCCAGGCAGCCGGTGCTTCCAGCTCAGCAGGACGGTGTTCAGCCCAGCCACTGGAGTTGTGCTACGTTCAACAGAGCAGCAAGGCAGCAATCTGTAGGAAATTAATGAGCTGCAAACAATGCTGTGCAGCTGCCAGCCTGAAACAAGCCTGCTCTGCACGCTGCAGATACAATTATTACATATGAACAAAAGGAGCTGGAGCCGGGGTGCTTTGGCTCTGGTCACAGGCTTCTTGTGACCAAGATAAAGGACGACAAGCTGAACTGCCACAGCACCACCAAGGTTGCATATCCAACCATTTACACAGAGCCAAGATATTGCATCTTTATCCAAGGCCCTGTACATTTGACCAGGTTCAGTGTTTTTTTTCTCTTTTGTAGCACCAAAAATAGGGTTGAGGAGGCTCAGCTGCATCATTTCAGTTCTTTGGGACTGTTTTCATTCTATTTCTTACCTATTAAAACACACTGGAAAAAAAGAAAAACAATCAGGACCATTTGTTAGCTTCCAGGAGCTAATGCCTCAGTAGGAGCTGCAGGTTCCCAGGAGGCAGCCAGCCCCACTGGGCTCATGCTTCCAGAATCCAGAGCTTTGGACTGTAAAAAAGCCACCTCCTTGTTCATAAACTGAACAAAAATAATGTTATCGGTCAGCTCTTCAGCGAAGAAGAGTGTTTCAGAAGGGTTAAATCTGGGAGCAGGGCAACCTTTGAGCCTTGCTTGATTTTGCAGATGACCTCGCTTCAACTCAGAGGGGCTGGTGGACACATTCCTGCCTCCCCACAGCTGGTCCCCTCACAGGAGAGCCCAGCTCAGCCAGAGAATGGAACCAGTGCTGCACGACCACATCAAACAGACCAGACCACGGCCTGCACAGCCCT
Organism: Numenius arquata; assembly: GCF_964106895.1. NCBI lineage: Eukaryota > Metazoa > Chordata > Aves > Charadriiformes > Scolopacidae > Numenius > Numenius arquata. The sequence continues at coordinate 45,813,363 of NC_133581.1, read as the reverse complement.
CCCACCCAAGCGGGTCTCCTTTAATCAGCATAGTCCTCTATCATCTTACTGCTGTAATTTCCACCGTAACGCTTCGTCCCATCTCAGCCTTCACATGTGGATCCAGCTTTGTGGGAAGCGTTTTTGGCAAAGCCTGCTGACCAATTCACAGCAGAGACGGCTTGAACTCCTGGAGTCTCTGGCTGACAGACAGGAGTCTTGTCCTGCCCTCTCTGCCTCGTGGCAAGAATTAGTGCCAAGGCCCTTCACCCATCCTAAGAGCAAGCCCTACCCTCATCCCAACATGCTCAATTCTTGTTCACCTTCTTGCTGTCTAGATCTTCCTATTGCAACTCCCCCAACACTTTGAATCCTCTGTCTTCTCCCTTTCAGTTCGTGACGGCACTGCTGAACAACTGTTTGACTTGACCTGTGGGGACACAGCCCAGCCATGCTCCTCGTGCACTTTGGTGTAAATCCTTTCAAACTCCCACTGAATGTTGGGTTTGCACCCTGGTGCCACACGCTTCTCACCATCTGGTTAGAACCATAACCTGATAATGAAAAACAACCGTTCTCCCAGCCTTGGTCTTCCACCCAGCTTGGTGGTGAGTGCAGCACCCTTCACTCCAGCATCAGCAAACATGTCCCTAGAGGTCTAGTAACATGACACAACTGCTCTGAAAGCTAAAACCTCATGCAGACCTCTACAACAAATCCCTCGCAGTTTCAGAGGAGGGGCTGTTATCTGATGAGCTTCCCCTTTGCCCTCCTAGCCCTTTCACCTTAAAAACGTAACTCCCTGACTCCATCAAGAGTCTTTCCCATTATGGGACCTAGAAGACTTTTTAGGACTTGAAATACGAAGATAAAGAGCTGAAGGAAAAGGAAAAGGTGCATTTGCTTTTATTATTTTTTTTTGAGCTGATTTTGATTTTTTCTGAAAGGAGGTCCCATCCCATCTCTCTGCCCAGCCAGAGTGTAACTGGGTTGCAATGCCATTGGTGCCTGAGCATCGCTCCCTCCCTGCTCCAGCCTCCGCTTTCTTCCAGCTCGCTTCACATGTGCCCTGCAGTGAGTGTCAGTGCTCTTCCAAGGAAACTGCTACACACCGGGGAGACTGTCAGGAACGGGAGCCTTCTGCTCTGTCTGTCTGTTTACCAGGATGTCTGTCTGTGTTTATCAGTGGCTTATTCTATTTTTCAGATGCTGTCCCTAGCTCTGCTCGTTGCCATCACGCTCCCCCTCCGCTCCCTTAGCCACCCCAGAAAGGCACTGGACTAAAATGCATGTTGAGAAATAAACTCTCTCTAAATGCTAAAAGCCACCCAGACTGCTGCTGATTGCCCGGATCTCAACACACGCCTCGTTGGTCTGAGGTTCTCCCCCGGCTTCGCACCCGTGGGTAGGCTGCACTTATCTTTGCTCTCCAGAAGCAGAGCTGAAGCAGAGAGGATATCAAAGACTTGCTCGGCTTCGTGGGCAGCAATCAGCTGGAACAGCCAGGAATGAAACACAGGAGCCTGAGTCCCCCCCCGGATCTCTCCCTGGGCACTCGCCCGGCCTCCCCACTGCCGGGAACACCCCTGGCGCTGGGGCTGCTGCTGGAGCTGGCTCCATGCCGCAGCTCAGCAGCCTGTTTCTGTCCCGTGACACACCTGCAGCAGCATTGCTGGGGCACAGAGGCTGCAAGAGCATGACAAGAAGTGCCCTGGGCTTGCCAGGTCCTCACCCACACATCCTCTCCTTGGGCACCGCCAAGCAGGCAGCCCACCAGCTTGGGGTCTTTGAATCCAGAACAGGGGTGTGAGCAAGAGCCAGAGGAAGACGTTTATGGCTTTCTGAAGTAGTCTAAGCAGCCCATTTTGACTCAAGCTGTGCAAGACTCAAAATCATGACACTGAACTAGGAGAAGTCACAGAATCATAGAATGGTTTGTGTTGGAAGGGACCTGAAAGATCACCTTGTTCCAACCCCCCTTCCATGGGCAGGGACACCTCCCACTAGACCAGGTTGCTCAAAGCCCCATCCAGCCTGGTCTTGAACACTTCCAGGGATGGGACATGCCATGCAGAATGGGGATGGGGCAAGCAGAATGAAGCTGCCTGGGCAAAAAAACCTTGTCCTACTATCATAGCAAGACTGAAGGCGAGTTGCATGTTCTACAATGGTAGAGGAGAGCCTGTGACCCCCTGAAAACCATAGGCACTGACTTTTTCATGGTCCTAATGTTGAGAAGGGTCTGTGCAGAGAGCCTTGAAGTGGGAAATAACTCCCCATGGAGGATTGAGAGATGGTCTACAGCAGAGAGAGCCTGCAGCTGCAAAAGCTGGCGTTGTCAGGCACATTTGCCTACAGAGAACCAGGTCACATCCCATTTCCAGCAAATTGGAAATAATCCTGGGTTGGTTTGTTGTGGGTTTTTTTGTTGGGTTGTGTTTTTTTTTAATGTTTATTTACCAGTTGGTGCCTCCTGCAGAGACAGACATTTGGAGATCTGTGACTGGAAAAAGGAGAAAAAGAAGCTTCTAATGGTATTGCCATCTCTTTAAAAAGCAATGATAGTAACAGTCCCTACTAGCCCTTGGAGCTTCGCATCTGACTCTGCTCCGACAGAGTGTGACTGTACAGGATGGCAGTGTTGGGCTCTATTTTAATTTTAGCCCAACCATTCCAGATCAAATTTTCACAGCCTCCAAAGAAAGAGATGGCTTTTATCAGAGACAAGAGTTATTAGTTTACAGTCCAGCTGTACTCTTTCCTCCTCATGCCTCAGCACAAATAATAACAGTTTTGCAGGCTAAATGAGGCTCTCCTGGCCATCTGTGAGACCCACTGAAGACTGAAAGATTGCCCAGGTATAATTTAGGATAAAATCTGGTTTTTGGAAGCATTTAGCACTGCTGAGAGAGAGAGAGGGCGGGCCCAGCCCCAAGTTTTGAGCCAAGAAATCCTGATGGTGCTGAGAGACACTAAAACCTCCTCTTTTTTTGTCTTCCACTGCCAGCAAATCTGATTTGAAATGATCAACACTGAACATGCGGAGTGTTTTTTTGGTTGGGTTTGTTTTTTTTCACCAAGTGCAGATTTCAGATCCTTCAGTGCCTTGTGTTCCTCAAACAGGGAGATGGGCTCAAATTCAGTCCTGCCAAAAATGGATTTAGGTAAGATTGCACCCAACATTAGATTCATCCTAAGCGTCTATGATGCCACCTAACTCCTCTTCTTTCTTTTGGGGGGCTATGCACTAATATGGGGCATCGCTTTCCCCAGAGTATTCATGGCCAGGAGTGCAGTGCTGCCCTTCAGCTGAGCTCAGATGATTTTCTTCCTACCCCTCCAGGTGTTAAGGTTTTGCTCAAGTCGAGAGAGATTTTTTTATCTTTAGTCTAATTTAAAGAGACCCCTGTTCTTTGGAGCCCCTGGCGCTCTGCAGAACTACGCCACCACCCAAAAGCTCGCTTGGCCATTAAGACCAGCTCCGTTCGCTGCATCTTCCCCGTGCTCAGCTCTAGCAGCACGGGGGGCTGCCAAGAGCTGCCTGGCCTGAGAGAGCTTTCCCAAGCAGGACCTGTCTGTTGGCCGGTGGTGGTTCCTGGCATGCCTCCATCAAGGCAAGATGCAAGGCACATCCCCATCCCATCCCGCCCCCCTTATGCAACCACCACTGGCTAAAAATACAGCCGCAGCCCCGGCTGGGCGAGATGCAGATTTAATGAGGCTTCCATGGCAACGGGCTTCACTTCGGCAGGGAGCGGGATGCAGGGGACAGGGATGCTTGGGGGGAGAGGTGCTCCTCAGCCAGGGGAGAGCTGCACGGTTAAAAGCTTGCAGCAGTGGGGTCTGAGGTTTTTTCCTCGCTGGTATTAATAAAATTGCCAGGCATTTGGTTCAGTTAGCTGCAGCCAAAGAGGCAAGCTGTGTAATAATTTTAACAGACAAACCTGGACCCATTTCTGTCATGAGGATAAATATTTACTAGTCAGCCTTAATTAAACTCAATCACCCATAGGCAGAAATGTTGAAATAGGGATAAATCAAGGAGCCTGTTTCAGTCTACCAATACTATAAACATCCTTTTCAGTAAGAACAGGCTTCTGCCAGAGCTCACAAAATACCATGGCAGAGCTGGCCCATACAAAGCCAGGAGACCTGAGGACAGCTAAGGGCACAGAGGGAGAGGCTTTGGTTGATGTTTCATGGATAGTATCCTCTGTGCCAGTACACAGAAAAAACCCAAACAGAAAACCAAACAGTTAATGAAAAATCTAGGATAAAATGATGTTGTAAGCCTCCTACACTGTGTGTAAGAGTAAGGATACACGCTGGCCAAAATCCCATTTTGGTGTACATAGCTCTAAGTATTATATCAGCTGGGCCTGTCCTGTGACTGACGGGTGTCTAGGATCCATGGATTACTTCTGTGAAATGTGGAAAGTACCTCAGAAAAGCTAGCCTCTTACTAGTTGGTTAAATTTGCTATTCAGAGAGTGACAGCTATGCTGGAAAATGCTCACAGGGTCACAGATCAAAGCTCCTGTTTCCATTATAAACCTACAGTATTTTTCCAAAATGCAGATTTTTTTTTTCCAGGAATTTCTTCTTATTTCATTTACAGAGTAATACACCACCTTGCACTGGATGCTGCTTCCTATCAAGGGACCAAAAAGAATAGAAACAACTCAAAAAATAACAGTAAATATTAACATTTTGATTTCACTGATGAGAAACTGAGGCATGGAAAAATTTCATGGGAAAAGGAAATATGCAGCCTCCCCCCAAATCCGAGCATATGGCAATGGGAAGATAAAAATCAAGGCCCTCAGAATTGCAGCTTGTTATTGAAAATTCTAGCCAAAATCAAGTGCCTCTAAAGTAAATCACCACTAAAATCAAGTGCCCCAGCCAGAAACCCTAAACTGGTTTGAAACCCATATATCTGAATGTTAAAACAAAGCCACTGCTTCCTACTTCTTTCGGCTCAGCTCCTTGTATTCAAGCATCCTTCAATTCAGAGTAATCTGCCCAGTACTCTTCTCCAGAACAAGTCATTTCTTGTTGATGTGAAAAGTCATCACTTCGAAGCATCTAACCCTTAAGTGAGCTGATTTTGTGTACATTAGCTCCCATCAGGTATGCCTACCCTGCTAAACCAGGTTCCTGTCCTGTTATAAGCCAGCATAAAGCATTTCATCAAGTGTAACAGAAAATCATCTCTCTGCCCCATGGAAAGTGCCTGCTGCTAGGATGAAAACGTGACATGTATTAAACTACACACAGCACCAAAACTCATATCACAAATTAAGATGCTGAAGCCACCAGGGAAATTTAGGGACATAAAATGTCATTATCCATGCAGAAAACCAGCCATGGCTGTTTGCTAATGTGGAGACGTCTCCAGCGCTGCAGCAGCTCTGGTCCTGGCCACCTGCAGTTTTCAGGCTGGAAATAAAATGCTGCCTGTTCAGGGATCTGCCTGCCTTCCTTCCTGCTTCTCATGTCACCAGGCTGCTTGGCTGCAGCCTCACCATTCATCTCCCCCCAGCCTGCACACAGAAGGATTGATGGACCTCGCAGCCTCCGTGGCACAAGGCTCTTGCCATTTCAGTAAAGCCGGTCTCTGGAGCTTGATCTGGTCTCCTTTTTGAAAGGTCATGGACGGACAGCTTAGCTCATACAGGCCTGTTTTCTCAGGAAACCATAGTGTGAACCACCGTGGTCACACCTCCTCAAGATTTTTCTCCTTTCCCTTTGTGAGCTCTATTAAGACTAACTTTTGACATGAAATAGGCCTGGGCAGTCATTTTGCACTGTACAGCGATGCAATTCAAAACCCAAACTCATTACCCCACTGAGTTCTGAAATAAATGAGCGAACATCAAGGCTCCGTATGTCCTTCCCCGGGATAACAGACGACGATGCTAGGGAGGAGCTGGTGCAGCATCTCCTTGATCAAAGGCTGCAGGAGTGCAGCACTGGTGGGGAATGGGGAAGATAGCCATGTCCACACCTTTCCTTAGATGAAGGCCAAGTTTGGTTTAAAATTACAACATGATCCAATATCATTCCCCATAACGTGGAGTTAAATTATTAATGGCATAGTGAGAGCATAGGCCTCTTCCATTTCAAGTTCCTTCTCTTAACCTAGATTTCCTAATCAGAGGAACTGCAGCACTGGCGATGCCACCATGCAGCCCTGGCTCTGCCTCTGCCAGCGCCCTCCTTTGTGACTCCAAGAAAGTCACTTCTTTCCCCACTTGTAAAATGGGAACAAGCGCTCCTTTGCCTCTGAAGCATGTCATAAGCATGAATGCATTCATATTTCAAGACGCTTCAATATTATGGGGGAGAGAACGCTTGAAATGCATAAATAAATAGAAGCAAGGTTTTTAAGGCGAGGTAATATGCTTTACTAGCTCAACTAATATTGCTGTATGAGCTTCCAAGCGTAGGTATTTCCGCCCAAAATATATTCAGTTTCAAATTTGGGATTTCTGTTTAAGCCTGTAAAAAGGTTTGCGTTGCCTCAAATTGCCTTTTCCTGGGAACTCACACCAATCAGCTGGGCTCATACTTCCTCTCCCTAGAGACTTTGCCACTCTTATATCCTTAGGCCATCACAGTTTGCAACAACATAAATAGCTAATTAACTTTTTACTTAAAAGTAAGAAAGCAATCAAGCTGGCATCCTCATCAGCCTCTGGAAACACTTCATCTCTCCAGCACAGCTCTGGCTTCAGACAACCTAAGATGCAACATAAAAATATTTGCTGCAGCAATATATTCCACCATTATTGCACCATATTTGTAGCTCAAGTCATAGGGAAGGCAGCACATAGAGAGATAATTTGCCCTATAATCACCCGCCTCGTTACACAAGATCATACATCCTGGTGAAACAAGCACTAACTTACAGGAAATGGCAAGGCATGGGACATAATAGTAACAGGCCAAAACCTTAAGAAGGTTCTTGAACATCAGTTCAGTCCTCACCAGGACTGAGGAGAGCTCTTGTAAAAACTGACCTCAGTCTCACAGCAAGGGTAGATGTCAGCTTTTAGGACACAGGAAGGCACTCCTGGTCTCTTTTAAAGAGCAAGAGCCCAGGTGAGTCTACCAAGGACATAAGAAAAGCAGAGTATGTTTGGAGATCACCGGTCATGCTGCAGGAAACAGAACCACGTAAGCCATCAGAGAGACTCCCCTGAGAAGCTCAGGGCTCTACGCTGGAGAACAGGAGCAGAGAAGATGCCCCAGAGGGGGCATCCCAAAGCACCACCTCCTGCCTGCCCTCCTCCAGCCACACTGCTGAGTGCTGTCATTCCCAGAAAGACTGGGAATCTTGCTTTACTACACATACAAAATAAGATAACGCCTTTTTTGGCCCCAAAGCAACTCTTGCAGGCTTTGCACGTGGGTTGTTTTCACACCTCACAGTGAGGCAGAGAATTCTGGCGGGTTTCCACCTCACCAGACGGCTCAGCCACCTGGCCTCAGATACCCTGCATGCTTTTCTGTGTTCTCTCCCTTTCCAGGATTTTTCCTTAGGGATGCTCTTAGCAGGGCAGTATTCCTGGACACTGGTCCCATTTTCCTTCTCTTCCCACCATTCCCGGCTCCGTTCCTAGCAGTTCCTGTGCAAGGCTCTCTGGATCCCCAGGAGGACCAACACAGGATCAGCAGCCAGCAGCAGAGAGGCAGGCAGGGAGCCACCTGTAAGGGGGACGAAGCATCGAGAGGGGACAAGCTTGGCTGCCATGGACCCTCCCTCTCTGCTGGCAGGAGGGCATCCCATAGTGTGACACCGAAGCAGGGACACGTGGCACATAACCTGAATGAAGGCTGGTGTCAGCTCGGCTCCTTAGTCCACTCAGGAGCCCTGCTGCGTCCCCAGCTCTCACAAACCAAAAAGTCAGCAGATCTGTCAAGAATGATAAAACCCAGACACGCACCCTTAGACCTCTGCTTGTTATCAATTATGAGGCTCGCTGGCAGAGCTTACAGGCTTGCTGTTAACAGAAAGGCCACAGCCATTTCAAGCAATCTGGTCTCCTACAGGACCCTTACCGTCCTAATGTCTCACATGCTTTCATGCATTTACCCTTGCAGCACGCTAATGAGATAGGAACCAAAGAAAGAATTAAGGCAGGAGCTGTGGCTCCCACCCACAGAGCCCAACAGGCACCGCAGAACTCCTATAGCTCCCATGCGGGGAGAAGACCCTCCCCTAGACAACAGTTCCTGTAGATGTTAGCTAGGGATGGAAAATGATGCATGAAAATTGCCAGGGTCTGATGCCTCCAACCAGATTGTCCAGAGAGATTTCGGTGGCTGAAACTCCCACCCCATGAAGCAGAAGCATGCGTAGCTCCCCGTGGCTGCACCAGCTCATCATCAGAGGGGATGAATCCCTCTGAGCAGGGCCACATTGGCTCCTGGAAAGAACATGGGTGTAGACAGGATCACAAGAGTTAGAGCTGAACTTATTGACAAGGCATGTCTTGAAACCTCACAGACAAGAACTAGGCAGCTTGTGTCTTGTCTGGAGCCCAGAAGGAGCGCTTGAAGCTGGGCCCAAGGCTTGGCAAACGTGCTATGGTTTTGAACTGCTTGCAAATGCATCTCTACTACTTTACTGCTCTTCAAACACCAGCAATGTGTAAGCAAGGAGCCGTCAAGCTTTGCCTTGTATTTGGCTTGATTTTCAAGAGCTCGTAAGACAAGACTACACCCAAAGATAGAAAGAAGTATGGGGTTTTTTTGTTATTTTGTCTTATGAATAATCACACAATCTGGTGTGCTGGCTGCAAAGTGAAGTTTGTAGTAGATACACGCTCTTTGCGGGCTGTTGTTGCATTTGGGTCAGGCAACAGGAGAGGAAAGGGGGATAATAAAATTACTGCACTTTTTTTTTTTTTAATACTCTGAATCTTCTGTTAAAGCACGCTTAACAAGATACTCTGGTCTGCATCTCACACATAAGTGATTCTCTCATTTGAGCCCTGATCATCTCTGGAGAAGAGCCTGCCAGAAGTACCAAAGGTGACAGATTTGTAGTGTATGTCTTGGATAAAAGCCTGTCTTCCACATAAGGTACCTAGGAGATGATGCCTAAACTGAGCCTCATCTTATTACCCAAAATGAAGACATTTATAGGCAGAAGAGCCCTGTTAGCTATTGTTTTGTGAAAGGGAAGGAAAAATAAACTCTGTGATGGAAGAGGAGGAAATATCAGACAAAAACTAAAGCAGCAACAGCAGAAAACCTACAGGCTGAATGAGAAACAGGATTCGGGCTATGCAAATATCTGGCGCTCACCATGTTCTCTTACCCCAGCCAGCTCAAGCCTAGGGCTGCGGGAAGGTTTGCTGTTGTCCTTTTGGATTTTCTTTTTCAATCTAGTTACTCAGGTTAAAAGGGACACAATATTTCTAAATTGGCAAAAGGAAAAATCACTAGCTTGCAGCCCTAAAGATGACACTCCTGAGGGCTTAAACCATCTCCCACATTACCGCTAGTGTGCCACATTCTTTTCCTACCACATGTCAGAAACCTACCCCCTTCTTTAATGTCATTTTCTGAAGAAGCTGAGCATGAATTCATGAAAGAGACTCTGTATGTTAAGCTCAATGTGGGGAAAAAAAAATCTCACATACATGTAGTGAAGTTGTATCCACTCCTACATATACTCAAGGAGCCTGCCATACTCCCTAGGAGTACCTTCTGTTTGTCGCAAGGTGGATCTGCAGTCTCTCTTCTCCTAAGCCCTGACACAACAGGCTGAAGGCTGAGTTTATTGCTCTGTCTGGTGTCTTCTCATTTGGCTCTAATCCCCTCCAATATATATGCAATATTTCAAACGCTCTTGCAGAGATGGGGCTCTCCTGAATACCTGACATTTTTATAGTCCTGGCAAGCCATCCATTTCTATTTAATTTAGTTCCTGACACAAATAAATACATGCACTGAGATTTACATATGGGTAGACCGGCCAGTATTTTCAGGCTTGCATGCTGAGGGCTGCATCTGTACTGCAATCACGGCTGTAGCTATAGTTGGTGTCAAGCTACTCACGTTGGCTATCATCAGCTAGTGCGGGGGCTGCTAGCAATGTAGCCACAGCAGTGCAGAGCCCCTCACGGGCTAAAAGCCACCTGCAAATCTGAGTAAAAATTAATTGACTGCATTGCTCTCTAAGCTACTGCAGCTCTTTTAAGCAGTTTTCCTTCTACAAGCTGCAGTCCCAGCACAGATGTATCCAGAATCAAAGGCCTAAAAGAGAGGTTTTATCCTTTCTGCACCCCAACCATCCTGCAAGATGCTGTGTAGACACAACTCCCCCTTCCCCTTCACATTTATAGGCTTGTTACCTCTGCTTGAGTGTTTTGGCTGTAGCTCCTCCAGACTGCACACTAGAGTACACAAAACCCCTGCCAGCCCTGGATGGAAGGTCTCCTTGATATCAGGACCTAGCTGGTGCCTAGATCACCGTGGCTGTCTCTGTTATCGCTGCAGCAGGGGAAGGGAGGGCTGGACCAGGCAGCACCGGGCACCAGTTAGGGCAGCCCCTGCCTGCTCCCACCCAGGCTAAGGGGTGAAAATCAGCCTTCAGAGAAGTGGGGGGGGGGTCTACTCAACCTCCTCTCACCCCATGGGTCTGTACTTGAACTTTGAGTTAGTGCCCTCTCAGTTAGTATTTGCATTTCCTAGCCGGATATAAAATTGTTTCTTCACAGATCTCTGTTGTGGTCCCAAGTGCAGAGCTCCACGGCTACAGGTGGGAGCTGACTTTCCTTGCTAGCAGCACTGCAATGGAAAGGGACAAGAGCAATAGGAGAGAGCGGGTTCAGGAGGCTCAGGGCTACGTGGAAGATGGGTACGTAAGTGATTTCCTAGGAAAGTGCTGAACTGGCTTTGAGAAAAACAAGGAACTAGAGCTCAGAGTTGTGAAATCAGAAGCCTGATCAGCATACTGCCTTCTTCATCTGTCCTGTGCCCCATCAGCCAAGCCCAGGGCTCTAGATGTAATCCTGAAACCCTGCCAGTGCGATTCAGAGCTGCTCCTCTCCCACGGCTCCTGGGGAGCACCCTCCAGGTAGCAGCTTTGTGTGGGACACCAGGTGCTGGTGTGTCTGGGTACCAGTAACCATTTCTCTTTGCTTTGTGATCTTTACTGGGGACCACAGTGTAGTGGAGGGTGACCAACTGATGAACGCTTATTTCTTACTCGCACACTGAATGTTTTTACCCTCATGTGGGTGAATTTACTGAATGAGACTGCAACTGCACCTTGGGGGGAACAACCCCATACACCAGTACACGCTGGTGGCTGCCCAGGTGGAAAGCAGCTTGGCAGAAAAGGACCTGAGGGTCCTGGTGATCATGAAGTTGACCATGAGCCACCAATGTGCCCTTGTGGCAAAGTAGGTTAATTACGTTCTGGGCTGCATTAGCAGGAGTATTGCCAGCAGCTCAAGAGAGGAGATACTTCCCGCTTTATTCAGTGCTGCTGAGGCCACACCTGGAGTACTGTTTCCAATTCTGGGCTCCCCAGCACAAGAGAGGCATGGATGTACTGGAGAGGACCCAACAGAGGACCACGAAGATGATTATGGGACTGGAGCACCTCACCCATGAGGAAAGGCTGAGAGAGCTGGGACCTTTCAGCCTGGGAAAGAGAAGGCTCAAGGAGCCTTCATCAACATATACCTGAAGGGTAGACGCAAAGGGGATGGAGCCAGGCTCTTCTCAGTGGTGCCCGGTGACAGGACAAGAGGCAATGGGCACACGCTGAAACACAAGGTTCCCTCTGAACACTTTTTTACTGTGAGTATTAATGAGCACTGGCACAGGTTGCCCAGAGAGGCTGAGGAGTCTCCATCCTTGGAGAAAATCAAAAACCATCTGGACAAGTTCCTGGGCAACTGGCTCTAGGTGGCTCTACTTAAGCAGGGGGGATTGGACCAGACAACTTCCAGAGATCCCTTCCAGCTTCAGCCACTCTGTGATTGTGTGAAAAAGCAGGATGTTAAGATGTCAAGTGCTCTAGAAATGAGCAGCATGAGATTCCTCCCTCCAAAGGCATAACTCAAAACCCCAAAGAGCACAACAAACCAGAAATGGCCCAGCAATGGTGGCATATGCTGGGAACACTGTGAGAAAACTACCATAACCAGAGTACGTGCAAGCTGACACTGCATCTGGAACTCATGCAATGGCCTGTAAGACTCGAGCTGATAATAGCAATAATCTCTCTGGCTGTGAGCTCAGTTGCACTGGCCTGCATGTATTTAATCAACACATGGGTACCTACCTTCTTCGGTCCTGCAAATGCTTGCTCTCCCACTGGATAAACACAGAGAACGGTGCCCCCCCCCACCCCCGCTCACCTGATTCAATGACATGTCCACAAGGAAAAGAGGATTGGTGACCCCTGTTCTGACATGGATTAAACCACTGGCTGGACTTCCATGAGCAGATTAAGGGAAATGACTGCCTGTCCTTCTGTTCTGAAAGGAAAATATAACCTGCTCATTATGAAAGCTGAAAATTGTTGAGAGAAAAGTCAAACCTTGCACTCCTGGGATTTTGAACTAGAACGGCCAATGCAGAGTGGTAAAAGGATGCTAAATATTTCAGTGATCAAAAGAACACGAAGGCAAAGTTATTAAAAATCCATATGGCAGACAGTAGCTCTTAGACCATGGTCTGTGGGGCACCGGTGGCCTGCAGAGTGTCCCTATGTGGTCGCCAGACCGGCTGCTGTCGCAATGGCAAAGCATCTGTCACTTTTTAAACAGTGACCTGCCCTGCTCTTTCTACTCCTATCTGAAATTCACAGAGCTTCCCGAGACTATTTTTGACCAGCTGGGCTAAAAGAAAGCTTCAGCCTGTCTGTCTGCACCAGGCTCTCCTGCAGCTCCTTTTGATGGCTGATTTGAAACATGTAAAGGGATCCACAAAAAAATGCCAGGCAGAGGAATACAAACTGTGCAAGGACCACTGCAACTCATCTATCAAAGGGTCTGTAAAGAAAGTAAGCAAACAGCATAAGCATCATGTTGGGCAGGGTGCTCTAACCAGGCAGCTGTGCCCACTGCACTGAAGAGACTTTCACCTCATACTCTTCCTATGATGTTTGCTAATATTTCCTTTTTAAATAATTAGCCCTGGCATCGTATTTACCTCAGGGAAGGAACAGGGTTGGAAGAGGAAGATGATGGGGAAGTTAAAAATGTCAAGACGATCAGCTCAAGGAAATCCCCAGTTGCCATCCTGATAGATGATTTTCAAAAGCAAAAGAGGAGGAATTCCCAAACCTTTGTCATTTCCAGCTCACTTTGAAGAGCTCCCTTACACAGTTACCCTGAATAGATGCGTCTCTGATAGAAAAACCTGACCTGAAATCTTGTAAGAATCAGATCTCTTACGTTTCTTTAACTTCAGGGCCAGAAAATCCACATGAGCAGCCTTCATCTATTCAGGGTCTGCCATCTCCGAGTGCCTTCTAGCCCTTCATTAGCAACGTGACTAACGCTTGTCACGTGTGCTCTGTTATCACTCCCATCCTCCCCGCGGGCTCTGCGTGCAGAGGGCTCTGGATGCAGCACAGAGTTTTATCTTGGTAGGGTTTAGTGGTTTGCTTTTTCCAAGGTATTTGCTGCTGTGTGGTTCTGTCGGCCACAGCAAGCTGCTGGAAGGTACCCGGTGTTTGGAGAGGGAGGGGGCAATGTCTGAGGAGGTCCCTTGCTCCTGCGGGAAGTCACTCCGCTGCCTGGCACGGGCTGCACCTGGCAGAGAAAATGTCACAGCACCCTGGCATTTACAGTTCAAGCCTGGGGACAATTAACCACAAGCATGGCAGTAACACATTATTGATCCTGCGCATGGGATTAGAGCAGGAGATGCCTCTTGCTGGAAGAGAAGACACCTATGCCTAACAAACCAGAAGATCTTCCCAGACACTGTGCCAAACACCTCACCTGCCTCAGCACAACTGGCAGGGGGCTAATCTCACCTGGTGCATCAAAACAGGCCAGCTCAACACTAATTAATTCTTCAATCTCCTTCCTGATACACGCACTTTAAAATCAGGCATCCTAATGAAGTCGGAGCTGTTAAGAGGGGGACCTATCTGTGAGTAGCACTCAAAGGGTCTTGTTTCTTTCTTCTCCGTGTGGGCAAACGACCTCGTGAAAATCCCAGCTACTTCGATTTGGTGACCGGAGGCACTGGGTGACCTTATCTCTCAACCAGTCTTCGCCGTGGCTCCCTCTCCCTCCCCCTCCTCCCGTGCTAGGGATGGCAGAGCAGCGCCGCTGGCACGCACAGTGAGTCGGCAGCCCCACCACTCCCCTCTCCTGGAAACGCTCCCGCTCCCACCGCCTCGCTGCTCCCAGCCTCCCCACTAAGACGGGGCACCCCAGATTTGACAAAAAGGTGCCTTTGGCCTCTAACGCAGCCAAAACACCAGTCAAAATTGCTCAGTCTGGGCCAGGGGATATACAGAGTGCTGGTCCTGACTCCAGGCAGCTTGCAGGAGCCTCCGGACAACATCTCCAGTCGCCAGAGAGATGAGCCACCTTTCCTCCCACTCGCAGGGCCTGCAGGGCTCTCCAGGCAATGCTGAGACGGTCATGCAATATTTCTGAGAAGCTGAAATTTGTCAGTGAATGAATGGTGTTTTTTGAGTTTCTCAGCCAATGCTCCTGGGAGTAAAGTGTTATTATAGCAAGAAAAAAAAATGCCCTGCAAACTCTTGTTGCTCGCATCTGAACTGATGCCCACTCCTGAGATTTCAAAGGAGTTTCTTTAGCTTTTTAACTTTTCACTGCTCTTTGCATTTCCACGCCTGGACAGACAAAAGGCTAAGTAGACTAATGCTGTTTTCACAGTGTGCGTATCACGTTCAGCATCGCACTGGCAATGCCAGGCCTCTTGAAGTGAAGTTCCAGCCTCAGCCTCTCTGAAGAGGTCTGAACTCTTTTAAACACTCCAGTTCTGGCTACACTTTTAATCATACCCTTTGAGATCACCTTTGGGGCTGGCTGCCTTTGTTCTGCAGCCAGGAGCACGTCCCAGGCCTTTATGCTGCTCTGACTTCAGCCATAGCCAGTGACTCTTTTCAGACTGAGCAGAACTACCCAGAGAGGACCAAACCCAAGGCTTCTGTGCTTGCTTTGTATGGTACCAGCAAATCCTGCAATAATGAGGCCTCCACTGCTTTTCCATCAGAGCTGAGCCGCTGTGCATCACAGGTCCTCTAATGAGGAAATTTCTGAGAGAAGGTGGGTGGAACTCTGCCCCATCACTGACACTGGTGGTGTGGCTTTTTGCCTACCTCTCACGATGTCCCCTACGAGGCCTGGATGCCTCTAAAAGGAGCTAACATCCCTGATGGATTTCTGTGGTTTCACCTGCTTCCCAGGCTGGCAGGTGTCCTACACTGGCCACTCATCTTCTCACCAACAGAGATGTCACCAGGAAAGCACATTCCTTTATACTGTCCATAGGAGGTGTTGAGAGTCTCATAACACTGACTCAAGGAACTATTCACCACAGAATCACACGTACCACTTCCAAGTAGTTTGTACTCATTCTTACTGACTTTGTCCACACAAGAAACTGTAGTGGTTTAACTAAAACGGGGTTAAAATCTGACAGCCTTAATCTGGTGCAAACCACAGTAGAGACATT